>NC_057797.1:30893919-31493919 GCF_018294505.1 Triticum aestivum | reverse complement strand
CACCTCGTCATATGACATATATATGGTGGATACTCCAAAAGATGGAGATGACGATGGAACAGTGGGGGATGACGCCCCCAAGAAACAGCCGAAGCGCCAGCGTCAGCGGCGCCGCTCTAAATCCCGCCAAAGCAAAAACGGTGATTCCGGCACGGGAGATAATACTACCCCGGATAACGCCGAAGAACACCCACCTCAGCAAGATTCGGCACAGGAAGATAGAGAAGCCAGCCCTCATGAGAGAGCGGCAGACCAAGAGGTCGAGGATAATAACTATACGCCTCCCTCCGAAGACGACGCAAGCCTCGATGACGACGAATTCGTCATACCATCAGACCCCGCCGAACAAGAGCGTTTTAAACGCAGACTTTTAGCTACGGCAAGCAGCCTCAAGAAAAAGCAGCAACAGCTTAAAGCTGCCCAAGATTTGCTAGCTGACAGATGGACTGAAGTCCTTACGGCCGAAGAGTATGAACTCGAACACCCCTCCAAGAGTTACCCGAAGCGCAGGCCACTACCCCGATCAGAGGAGGAAGCACCTACATCACCAGCGCATGACATGGCAGACCGGCCACCTCGCGGCCGCGACAGAGAGGCCCCTCGGCCCTCCACCCAAGCCATGCCCCGACGCCGCTCAACTAAGGCACGGGAAAATGCGCCCGACCTGCGAGACATACTGGAGGATAAGGCAAGACAAACAAGATCGATCTACGGATCGCGCAGGCGTCCTACGGCATGTGACAATGATCTTCACTCCGGATACAACAAATCCGGCCGGGCCAAACACAACAGACATAGCGCTTCCGAGCTACGTCATGATATAGCCCAGCACAGAGGCGCCGCACACCCGCTATGCTTCACGAATGAAGTAATGGATCATAAAATCCCAGAGGGTTTCAAACCCGTAAACATCGAATCATACGATGGCACAACAGACCCGGCGGTATGGATCAAGGATTATCTCCTTCACATCCACATGGCACGCGACGATGATCTACACACCATCAAATACCTCCCGCTCAAACTTAAAGGACCGGCCCGGCATTGGCTTAACAGCTTGCCAGCAGACTCAATCGATTCTTGGGAGGACCTGGAAGCCACATTCCTCGACAACTTCCAGGGCACTTACGTGCGACCGCCGGATGCCGACGACTTAAGCCACATAATTCAGCAGCCAGAGGAATCGGCTAGACAATTCTGGACACGGTTCCTAACAAAGAAAAACCAAATAGTCGACTGTCCAGACGCAGAGGCCCTAGCAGCCTTCAAGCATAACATCCGCGATGAGTGGCTTGCCCGGCACCTGGGACAGGAAAAGCCGAAATCCATGGCAGCCCTCACGACACTCATGACCCGCTTTTGCGCGGGAGAAGACAGCTGGCTAGCTCGCAGTAACAACTTATCAAAGAACCCTGGTAATTCGGATACCAAGGACAAAAGTGGCAGGACACGTCGGAATAAGCAAAAACGCCGCGTTAACAGCGACAGCAATGAAGACACGGCTGTCAATGCCGGATTCAAAGGCTATAAATCCGGTCAGCGGAAAAAGCCATTCAAAAAGAATACTCAGGGCCCGTCCAGTTTGGACCGACTACTCGATCGCTTGTGCCAGATACATGGCACCCCCGAAAGGCCAGTCAATCACACTAACAGGGATTGTTGGGTGCTCAAGCAGGCAGGCAAGTTAAGGGCCGAAAACAGAGACAAGGGGCTGCACAGCGATGACGAGGAGCCCAAGCCGCCGAACAACAATGGACAGAAGGGCTTTCCCCCACAAGTGCGGACAGTGAACATGATATACACAACCCACATTCCCAAGCGGGAGCGAAAGCGTGCGCTACGGGACGTATACGCGATAGAGCCAGTCGCCCCAAAGTTCAACCCATGGTCCTCCTGCCTGATCACTTTTGATCGAAGGGACCATCCCACTAGCATCCGTCATGGCGGCTTCGCCGCATTGGTTCTCGACCCAATCATCTACGGATTTCATCTCACAAGAGTCCTCATGGACGGCGGCAGTAGCCTGAACCTGCTTTATCAGGATACAGTGCGGAAAATGGGCATAGATCCCTCAAGGATTAAGCCCACAAGAACGACCTTTAAAGGCGTTATACCAGGTGTAGAAGCCAACTGTACAGGCTCAGTAACACTTGACGTGGTCTTCGGATCCCCGGACAATTTCCAAAGCGAAGAGTTAATCTTTGATATAGTCCCGTTTCGCAGTGGCTATCACGCCCTGATCGGACGAACCGCATTTGCAAAGTTCAATGCGGTGCCGCACTATGCATATCTCAAGCTCAAGATGTCAGGCCCTCGAGGAGTAATTATGGTCAACGGAAACACCAAACGCTCCCTCCGTACGGAGGAGCATACGGCGGCTCTTGCAGCGGAGGTACGAAGTAGCCTTCTCAGGCAATTCTCCAGTCCGGCCATTAAAAATCCAGACACTGCCAAGCGCGCCCGGAGTAACCCACAGCAGGACCGCCTGGCACACTCTGAGCAGGCGTAGCAATGCAGCCCCAACCCCAGCTACCGCGACATAGCGAAACCAGTACCTCGCGTACATAACTACGCCCTTGAAATATCATGGGCACAGGGGAAGGGGCACAATAACGGCACGCCCAGAATACGGCTTAAAATGTACTAGGGGCTGCCGGATTCTCTTTTTAATTTTTTTCTTACCTTCAGGACTCCATACTTCGGACGACCTGTTCGACAATTCGACTGCCGCACAAATGATGCAAGATCCAGGGAGGCAGACAAGCCATGCCACACTATGGAACTCCCAGGTAGTCTCTGTTACGAGCGGTATGCCTATTTTAAATACAATTCCGCGGCCTGCCCCCGGTCAGGACATACTGAATAGTCCAATATCTTTTGCTTACCGCACTATTTGTATCGTTCGGCTTTGATAAATAGCCTTTATATAAACAATGCATAGCTTTTGTCTATTTTCTGCATTACTCTCTTTTATATATGTTCATTATTGACATGTTGCACCCGTACACTGTGGTACGGCAAGTACGCCAGGGGCTTCAGTACCCTTTAATATGGTGTGAGAAGTCCGTACACTTTCACAAGTGCGGCACCCCGGACTTATAGCACTATATGCATCGGCTCCGAATCATGATTTGGGTCAATAGTTGGGTTTGCCCGGCTCCTATGTTTTGGTGCCTTACGTTCCGTTATATCGGCTAAGGTAGCACTAGGAGAACCACTGCGATTGTGCCCTGGTTGAGCTGGGTTAAGCACCTCAGTGGAGAAAGCTAATACAGACTGTCATGATGAGGCGAGAGAGCGGTCGTTGTTCGAGAGGTTTTTTTGAGTCCCTAAAGACTTATGCCGCTTCGAGCGAGGAGCCGGATTTGTCCGGCCAAGGCATGGATAGCGCCCCAAACTCGTTCTTCCGAACTAGGGGCTTCACCGAAATTTAAAATTATAAAGTTCTATGGCTAAGTGAGAGTGTTCAAGCATTATAGTCCGATTACCTGGTTCGTTGTGCTGAGCGCCTCCCTCGAAGGACCCAACTATGGGAAAAAGAGCGCTCAGGTTTATCCCGAACACCCCAGCACTAGTGGCATGGGGGTAGAAGCCGATGACTGGCCATCTCTCAATTTTTTGATAAACGGCCGCGTAGAAAATAATATTTTAAATTCAACAAGCATTGCTTAAGCGCCTATGAACAAGTTTTCAGCGCACAGGATAAAAATGAGCGAGTTTATTCAAAAATTACATCCTTGGTACATTCATCCGCCACAAGGCGGGCACCCGCAAGAACATCCTTGTAATAGTTCTCGGGCTTGCGATGCTCCTTCCCCGGCGGCGGCCCGTCCTTCACAAGCTTCTCACCGTCTAGCTTACCCCAGTGCACCTTTGCATGGGCAAGGGCCCGACGGGCACCTTCGATGCAGACGGAGCGCTTGATGACCTCGAGCCTTGGACAGGCCTCCACCAGCCGCCGCACCAGCCCGAAGTAGCTCCCAGGCAGGGCCTCTCCGGGCCACAGCCGAACTATGAAGCCCTTCATGGCCTGTTCGGCCGCCTTGTGGAGCTCGACCAGCTGTTTCAGCTGGTCGCTCAAGGGCACAGGGTGTCCGGCCTCAGCATACTGAGACCAGAACACCTTCTTCGTCGAGCTGCCCTCTTCAGCTCGGTAGAATGCGGCGGCGGCGGATACGCTGCGGGGAAGATCTGCGAATGCCCCTGGAGAACTCCGGATTCGGGTAAGTAACAAGTAGCTTACTTTTATATTTCTGCTTTGCATAAAGAATGCCTTACCCGCTGTTATCTTCTTAATCTCCTCCAACTCTTGGAGGGCCTTTTGGGCTTCGGCCTTGGCAGACTTGGCAGTCTCAAGGGCCGCCACGAGCTCGGACGCTTGGGTCTTTGACTCAAGCTCCAAACTCTCATGTTTTTTCATGAGAGCCTGAAGCTCTTGCTGCACCTCGCCGACCTGAGCCCCAAGTTTCTCTCGCTCGGTGCGCTCCGCGGCCATTTTCTTTTCGGCCTCGGACAGCGCCTGCTTGAGGGTCACCACCTCAGTCGTGGCCCCTATAATAAGCAGTGCAATCCTGTTATTTTTTGCAATCACGCCTCTCTATAGGCACTTTTTCTGTAAGGTATTTCCTACCTTCTTTTTCCTCGAGCTGCCGCTTGGCAAGGCCGAGCTCTTGCTCGGTCCGCTTGAGGTCCTGTTTCAGGACACCCACCTCCGCAGTCAGTGCGGCGGTGGATAGCAGCGAAGCCTGCACACGCATATTGACTCTTTATTGTTAGACTCCTGCGAAATTTACTAGATCCTCTATTCGGCTTTTCTTTCTGAACGCCAAACAGAGCATCAGGGGCTACTGTCTATGCGGTTTCTTCTTCCTCCTCCTCGTCTTCACGGGGGGAGTGCGTCTCGGACTCGTCGGACGACGAGTCTGACACCACCATATGCCAGGAACTCTTTCGAGTCCTCGTGGCCTTCTTCTTCTTGGCCTTCTTCTCTGGCACCAAATAAGGTGCCGGAACCAGCAGCTTCGCTAGTAGAGTGGGGGCTAGGTCTTCGGGCAAGGGAGCCGAATAGTTAATCGATCCGGACTTCGCCCGCCAAGCCGGTCAAAGGTAAGGGAGCTTAGATCCCGCATAGAGTCAAACTATGAAAAAACTTAACATCCTGTAAAAGGTGAAAATAGCTTACCTCGCTAGCGTGACGCTGCGAGCTGTATCCGCGGTCCTCGGAAGCGGATGTGGGAGCCTCGGCGCCTTTGGTTAGCACCTTCCAAACATCTTCATACGTCGTGTCGAAGAGCCTGTTAAGGGTTTGGTGCTGCGCCGGGTTGAACTCCCACAGATTAAAGCCCCGTTGTTGACACGGGAGGATCCGGCGGACGAGCATAACCTGGACTACATTGACGAGCTTGATCGGCTTGCTCACCAGGGACTGGATGCATGTCTGCAGTCCGGTCACCTCTTTTTCGTCGCCCCACGACAGGCCCGTCTATTTCCAGGACATAAGCCACGTGGGGAGTCCGGATCAGAACTCGGGGTTTGCGATCCATTTCGGATCGCGCGGCTCGGTGATGTAAAACCACCACGATTGCCACCCCTTCAGGGTCTTCACGAAGGAGCCCTCGAGCCATAGGACGTTGGCCATCTTGCCCGCCATGGCGCCTCCGCATTCCGCCTGGCAGCCGCGCACCACCTTGGGCTTGACGTTGAAGGTCTTGAGCCAGAGGCCGAAATGGGGGCGGATGCGGAGGAAGGCCTCGCACACGACGATAAATGCCGAGATGTTGAGGACGAAGTTCGGGCCAGATCGTGGAAATCCAGGCCATAGTAAAACATGAGCCCCCGGACAAATGGGTGGAGTGGAAAACCCAGTCCGCAGAGGATGTGGGGAAGGAATACTACCCTCTCATGGGGCCTTGGGGTGGGGAGAAGCTGCGCCTCCTCGGGAAGCCGGTGCGCGATGTCTTTGGACAAGTATCCGGCCTTCCTTAGCTTTTTGACATGGCCCTCTGTGATGGAGGAGACCATCCACTTGCCTCCCGCTCCGGACATTGCTGAAGAAGGTTGAGGTGGGAAGTGCGGGCTTGGGCGCTGGAGCTCGAGTGTGCAGGAGATGGATAGGCAAAAGAGGAATAAGGCGTAGGTAAAAGGGTGGATCCTTATCCCCTTATATGGGCGGATGCGGTTGTGCGTCCCCACCAGCCTAGTAAAACTCGCTTGCCTCCCAAGCGCCATGATAAATGGCGCGGTTGGGTTACCCATGTCCGTATTGATGAGAATCCCGTAAAGGGGGTACACGATCTCTGCTTTGACAAGACGTGCCAAGGAAACCGCCTCGCAAAACATGCTGAGGTGGAAAAGTAAAAATGATTCGAGTAAAGGACTTGGCCGTAGTGTGATGACGCACTGCGGAATACGTCGGTAGATTTGATTTGTGTCAATATTATTCTCTCTATGGCAATATGTGGAAACTTATTTTGCAGAGCCGGACACTACTCTTGGTGTTTACAATCTTCTACGAAGGACTTGGAGGAGGAACCCGCCTTGCAATGCCGAAGACAATTTGCGCGCCGGACTTGTCGTCATTGAAGCCTGGTTCAGGGGCTACTGAGGGAGTCCTGGATTAGGGGGTGTTCGGGTAGCCGGACTATACCTTCAGCCGGACTCCTGGACTATGAAGATACAAGATTGAAGACTTCGTCCCGTGTCCGGATGGGACTTTCCTTGGCGTGGAAGGCAAGCTTGGCGATGCGGATATTCAAGATCTCCTACCATTGTAACCGACTTTATGTAACCCTAACTGTATCCGGTGTCTATATAAACTGGAGGGCTGTAGTCCGTAGGCAATCAACTCCATACACAACAATCATACCATAGGCTAGCTTCTAGGGTTTAGCCTCCTTGATCTTGTGGTAGATCTACTCTTGTACTACCCATATCATCAATATTAATCAAGCAGGAGTAGGGTATTACCTCCATCGAGAGGGCCCGAACCTGGGTAAAAAACATCTTGTCCCTTGTCTCCTGTTACCATCCGGCCTTGACGCACAGTTCGGGACCCCCTACCCGAGATCCGCCGGTTTTGACACCGACAGTATGCTTGAAGTATTATTATTTTTATGTCAATATTAAACTTTTATCTTGAATCTTTCGGATCTGAACATTCATGCCACAGTAAAGAAAATTACATTGAGAAATATGTTAGGCAGCATTCCACATCAAAAATTCTTTTTTTATCATTTACCTACTCCAGGACAAGCAGGAATTAAGCTTGGGGGTGCTTGATACGTCTCCAATGTATCTATAATTTTTGATTGTTCCATGCTATTATATTATCTATTTTGGATGTTTATGGGCTTTATTATACACTTTTATATTATTTTTGGGACTACCCTATTAACCATAGGCCTAGCCCAAATTGCTGCTTTTTGCCTATTTTAGTGTTTCAAAGAAAAAGGAATATCAAACGGAGTCCAAACGGAATGAAACCTTCGAGAGAGTTATTTTTGGAACGGAAGCAATCCAGGAGACTTGGAGTAGACGTCAGGGAAGCTTCGAGGGGGCCACGAGGCAGGGAGGTGCGCCTGCCCCCGTGGGCGCGCCCTATTGGGAAACATAGCAGAATTTTAAAATTTTCTATGCATCACCAAGATCAATCTATGGAATCATCTAGCAACGAGGGAGAGGGGAGTGCATCTACATACCCTTGTAGATCGCGTGCGGAAGCGTTCAAGAGAACGGGGTTGATGGAGTCGTACTCGTCGTGATCCAAATCACCGATGACCTAGCGCCGAACGGACGGCACCTCCGCGTTCAACACACGTACGGTTGGGAAGACGTCTCCTCCAATTTGATCCAGCAAGGGGGAAGGAGAGGTTGATGAAGATCCAGCAGCACGACGGCGTGGTGGTGGAAGCAACGGTGATCTCGGCAGGGCTTCGCCAAGCTCAGGGAGAGGGAGGAGTGTCACGGGAGGGAGAGGGAAGTGCCAGGGGATAGGGTACGGCTGCCCTCCCTCCCCCCCCCACTATATATAAGGTCCCTAGGGGGGGCGCCATCCCTAGGAAATCCAATCTCCAAGGGGGGCGGCGGCCAAGGGGGTGGCTTGCCCCCCAAGCCAAGTGGGGCGCCCCCCACCCCTAGGGTTTCCAACCCTAGGCGCATGGGAAGGCCCAAGGGGGGCGCACCAGCCCACTAGGGGCTGGTTCCCCTCCCACTTCAGCCCATGGGGCCCTCCGGCATAGGTGGCCCCACCCGGTGGACCCCCGGGACCCTTCCGGTTGTCCCGGTACAATACTGATTACCACCGAAACTTTCCCGATGGCCGAAACTTGACTTCCTATATATAAATCTTCACCTCCAGACCATTCTGGAACTCCTCATGACGTTCGGGATCTCATCCAGGACTCCGAACAACTTTCAGGTTACCGTATACTAATATCTCAACAACCCTAGCGTCACTGAACCTTAAGTGTGTAGACCCTACGGGTTCGGGAGACACGCAGACATGACCGAGACAACTCTCCGGTCAATAACCAACAGCGGGATCTGGATACCCATGTTGGCTCCCACATGGTCCTCGATGATCTCATCGGATGAACCACGATGTCGAGGATTCAATCAATCCGTATACAATTCCCTTTGTCAATCGGTACGTTACTTGCCCGAGACTCGATCGTCGGTATCCCAATACCTCGTTCAATCTCATTATCGGCAAGTCACTTTACTCGTACCGTAATGCATGATCCCGTGATCAACCACTTGGTCACATTGAGCTCATTATGATGATGCATTACTGAGTGGGCCCAGAGATACCTCTCCGTCATACGGAGTGACAAATCCCAGTCTCGATTCGTGCCAACCCAACAGACACTTTCGGAGATACCTGTAGTGTACCTTTATAGTCACCCAGTTACGTTGTGATGTTTGGCATACCCAAAGCACTCCTACGGTATCCGGGAGTTGCACAATCTCATGGTCTAAGGAAATGATACTTGACATTCGGAAAAGCAATAGCAAACGAACTACACGATCTTTGAGCTATGCTTAGGATTGGGTCTTGTCCATCACATCATTCTCCTAATGATGTGATCCCGTTATCAATGACATCCAATGTCCATAGTCAGGAAACCATGACTATCTTTTGATCAACGAGCTAGTCAACTAGAGGCTCACTAGGGACGTGTTGTGGTCTATGTATTCACACATGTATTACGATTTCCGGATAACACAATTATAGCATGAACAATAAACAATTATCATGAACAAAGAAATATAATAATAAACATTTTATTATTGCCTCTAGGGCATATTTCCAACAGTCTCCCACTTGCACTAGAGTCAATAGTCTAGTTACATTGTGCTGAATCAAACACCCATGCAGTTCTGGTGTTGATCATGTTTTGCTCTAGGGAGAGGTTTAGTCAACGGATCTGCCACATTCAGGTCCGTATGTACTTTACAAATATCTATGTCTCCATTTTGAACACTTTCACGAATGGAGTTGAAGCGACGCTTGATATGCCTGGTCTTCCTGTGAAACCTGGCCTCCTTGGCAAGGGCAATAGCTCCGGTGTTGTAACAGAAGAGAGTCATCGGGCCCGACGCATTGGGTATGACTCCTAGGTCGGTAATGAACTCCTTCACCCAGATTGCCTCTTGTGCTGCCTCCGAGGCTGCCATGTACTCCGCTTCACATGTAGATCCCGCCACAACGCTTTGCTTGCAACTGCACCAGCTTACTGCCCCACCATTCAAAATATACACGTATCCGGTTTGTGACTTAGAGTCATCCAGATCTGTGTCGAAGCTAGCATCGATGTAACCCTTTACGACGAGCTCTTCGTCACCTCCATAAACGAGAAACATATCCTTAGTCCTCTTTAGGTACTTCAGGATATTCTTGACCGTTGTCCAGTGTTCCATGCTGGGATTACTTTGGTACCTTCCTACAAAACTTACGGCAAGGTTTACATCAGGTCTGGTACACAGCATAGCATACATGATAGACCCTATGGCCGAGGCATAGGGGACAACACTCATCTTTTCTCTATCTTCTGCCGTGGTCGGGCATTGAGCCGTGCTCAATCTCGTACCTTGCAATACAGGTAAGAACCCCTTCTTTGACTGATCCATTTTGAACTTCTTCAATATCTGGTCAAGGTACATACTCTGTGAAAGACCAATGAGGCGTCTCGATCTATCTCTATAGATCTTGATGCCTAATATATAAGTAGCTTCTCCAAGATCCTTCATTGAAAAACACTTGTTCAAGTAGGCCTTTATGCTTTCCAAGAATTCTATATCATTTCCCATCAACAGTATGTCATCCACATACAATATGAGAAATGCTACAGAGCTCCCACTCACTTTCTTGTAAATGCAGGCTTCTCCATAAGTCTGCATAAACCAAACGCTTTGATCATCTCATCAAAACGAATGTTCCAACTCCGAGATGCTTGCACCAGCCCATAAATCGAGCGTTGGAGCTTGCACGCCTTGTCAGCATTCTTAGGATCAAAAAAACCTTCCGGCTGCATCATATACAATTCTTCCTTAAGGAAACCATTAAGGAATGCTGTTTTGACATCCATTTGCCATATCTCATAATCATAGAATGCGGCAATTGCTAACATGATTCGGACAGACTTCAGCTTCGCTACGGGTGAAAAAGTCTCATCGTAGTCAACCCCTTGAACTTGTTGATAACCCTTAGCGACAAGCCGAGCTTTATAGATGGTTACATTACCATGCGCGTCTGTCTTCTTCTTAAAGATCCATTTATTTTCTATGGCTCGCCGATCACCGGGCAAGTCAATCAAAGTCCATACTTCATTTTCATACATGGATCCTATCTTGGATTTCAAGGCTTCTAGCCATTTGTCGGAATCTGGGCCCGCCATCGCTTCTTCATAGTTCAAAGGTTCACCGTTGTCTAACAACATGATTTCCAAGATAGGGTTGCCGTACCACTCTAGTGCGGAGCGTGTCCTCATAGACCTACGAAGTTCAGTAGCAACTTGATCTGAAGTTTCATGATCATCATCATTAACTTCCTCTCTAGTCGATGCAGGCACCTCAGGAACATTTTCTTGAGTTGCGCCACTTACCGGTTCAAGAGGTAATACTTCATCAAGTTCTACTTTCCTCCCACTTATTTCTTTCGAGAGAAACTCTTTCTCTAGAAAGGACCCATTCTTGGCAACAAAGATCTTGCCTTCGGATCTGAGGTAGAAGGTATACCCAATAGTTTCTTTACGGTATCCTATGAAGACGCATTTTTCCAATTTGGGTTCGAGCTTTTCAGGTTGAAGTTTCTTGACATAAGCATCGCATCCCCAAACTTTTAGAAATGACAGCTTAGGTTTCTTCCCAAACCATAATTCATACGGTGTCGTCTCAATGGATTTCGACGGAGCCCTATTTAAAGTGAATGCGGCATTCTCTAAAGCATAGCCCCAAAATGATAGCGGTAGATCGGTAAGAGACATCATAGATCGCACCATATCCAATAGAGTGCGATTACGATGTTCGGACACACCATTACATTGAGGTGTTCCAGGCGGCATGAGTTGTGAAACTATTCCACATTTTCTTAAGTGTGTGCCAAATTCGTGACTCAAGTATTCTCCCCCACGATCTGATCACAAGAACTTGATTTTCCTGTCACGTTGATTCTCAACCTCACTCTGAAATTCCTTGAACTTTTCAAAGGTCTCAGACTTGTGTTTCATTAAGTAGAAATACCCATATCTACTCAAGTCATCAATGAGGGTGAGAACATAACGATCGCCACCGCGAGCCTCAACACTCATTGGACCGCACACATCAGTATGTATGATTTCCAATAAGTTGGTTGCTCGCTCCATTGTTCCTGAGAACGGAGTCTTGGTCATTTTACCCATGAGGCATGGTTCGCACGTGTCAAATGATTCGTAATCAAGAGACTCCAAAAGTCCATCGGCATGGAGCTTCTTCATGCGTTTGACACCTATGTGACCAAGGCGGCAGTGCCACAAGTATGTGGGACTATCATTATCAACCTTACATCTTTTGGTATTCACACTATGAATATGTGTAACATTACGCTCGAGATTCATTAAGAATAAACCATTCACCAGCGGAGCATGACCATAAAACATATTCTCATATAAATAGAACAACCATTATTCTCAGATTAAATGAGTAGCCATCTCGAATTAAACGAGATCCTGATACAATGTTCATGCTCAAAGCTGGCACTAAATAACAATTATTGAGGTTTAAAATTAATCCTGTAGGTAAATGTAGAGGTAGCGTGCCGACGGCGATCACATCGACCTTGGAACCATTCCCGACGCGCATCGTCACCTCGTCCTTTGCCAGTCTCCGCTTATTCCGCAGCTCCTGCTTTGAGTTACAAATGTGAGCAACCGCACCGGTATCAAATACCCAGGAGCTACTACGAGTACTGGTAAGGTACACATCAATTACATGTATATCACATATACCTTTAGTCTTGCCGGCCTTCTTGTCCGCTAAGTATTTGGGGCAGTTCCGCTTCCAGTGACCACTTCCCTTGCAATAAAAACACACAATCTCAGGCTTGGGTCCATTCTTTGGCTTCTTCCCGGCAGCTTGCTTACCGGGCGTGGCAACTCCCTTGCCGTCCTTCTTGAAGTTCTTCTTACCCTTGCCTTTCTTGAACTTAGTGGTTTTATTCACCATCAACACTTGATGTTCCTTTTTGATTTCCACCTCTGCTGATTTCAGCATTGAATATACCTCAGGAATGGTCTTTTCCATCCCCTGCATATTGAAGTTCATCACAAAGCTCTTGTAGCTCGGTGGAAGCGACTGAAGGATTCTGTCAATGACCGTGTCATCCGAGAGATTAACTCCCAGCTGAGTCAAGCGGTTATGCAACCCAGACATTTTGAGTATGTGCTCACTGACAGAACTATTTTCCTCCATCTTACAGCTGAAGAACTTGTCGGAGACTACATATCTCTCGACCCGGGCATGAGCTTGGAAAACCATTTTCAGCTCTTCGAACATCTCATATGCTACGTGTCTCTCAAAACGCGTTTGGAGCCCCGGTTCTAAGTTGTAAAGCATGCCGCACTGAACAAGGGAGTAATCATCAGCACATGACTGCCAAGCGTTCACAACGTCTTGGTTCTCTGGGATGGGTGCGTCACCTACCGGTGCATCTAGGACATAATCTTTCTTGGCAGCTATGAGGATGATCCTCAGGTTCCGGACCCAGTCTGTATAGTTGCTTCCATCGTCTTTCAGCTTGGTTTTCTCTAGGAACGCGTTGAAGTTGAGGGCAACATTAGCATGGGCCATTTGATCTACAAGACATAGTGTAAAGATTTTAGACTAAGTTCATGATAATTAAGTTCATCTAATCAAATTACTCAATGAACTCCCAATTAGATAGACATCCCTCTAGTCATCTAAGTGAAACATGATCCGAGTCAACTAGGCCGTGTCCGATCATAACGTGAGACGGACTAGCCAACATCGGTGAACATCTTCATGTTGATCGTATCTTCTATATGACTCATGCTCGACCTTTCGGTCTTCCGTGTTCCCAGGCCATGTCTGTACATGCTAGGCTCGTCAAGTTAACCTAAGTGTATTGCGTGTGTAAATCTGGCTTACACCCGTTGTATTCGAACGTTAGAATCTATCACACCCGATCATCACGTGGTGCTTCAAAACAACGAACCCTCGCAACGGTGCACAGTTAGGGGGAACACTTTCTTGAAATTATTACGAGGGATCATCTTATTTAAGCTACCGTCGTTCTAAGCAAATAAGATGTAAAACATGATAAACATCACATGCAATCAAATAGTGACATGATATGGCCAATATCATTTGCTCCTTTTGATCTCCATCTTCGGGGCTTCATGATCATCGTTGTCACCGGCATGACACCATGATCTCCATCATCATGATCTCCATCATTGTGTCTTCTTGAAGTTGTCTCGTCATCAATTACTTCTGCTACTACAGCTAACGCTTTAGCAATAAAGTAAAGTAATTACATGACATTTATGTTGACACGCAGGTCATAAATAAATTAACACAACTCCTATGGCTCCTGCCGGTTGTCATACTCATCGACATGCAAGTCATGATTCCTATTACAAGAACATGATCAATCTCATACATCACATATATCATTCATCACATCCTTTTGGCCATATCACATCACACGGCACATGCTGCAAAAACAAGTTAGATGTCCTCTAATTACTGTTGCAAGTTTTTACGTGGCTGCTATAGGTTTCTAGCAAGAATGTTTCTTACCTACGCCAAAACCACAACGTGATATGCCAATTTCTATTTACCCTTCATAAGGACCCTTTTCATCGAATCCGATCTGACTAAAGTGGGAGAGACAGACACCCGCCAGCCACCTCATGCAACTAGTGTGTCAATCGGTGGAACCAGTCTCACCTAAGCGTACGTGTAAGGTCGGTCCGGGCCGCTTCATCCCACGATGCCGCCGAATCAAGATAAGACTAGTAACGTCAAGCAAATTGACAATATCGACGCCCACAACTTCTTTGTGTTCTACTCGTGCATAGAAACTACGCATAGACCTAGCTCATGATGCCACTGTTGGGGAACGTAGAAGAATTTTAAAATTTTCTACGCATCACCAAGATCAATCTATGGAGTCATCTAGCAACGAGGGAGAGGGGAGTGCATCTACATACCCTTGTAGATCGCGCGCGGAAGCGTTCAAGAGAACAGGGTTGATGGAGTTGTACTCATCGTGATCCAAATCACCGATGACCTAGCGTCGAACGGACGGCACCTCCGCGTTCAACACACATACGGTTGGGAAGACGTCTCCTCCAACTTGATCCAGCAAGGAGGAAGGAGAGGTTGATGAAGATCCAGTAGCACGACAGCATGGTGGTGGAAGCAACGGTGATCTCGACAGGGCTTCGCCAAGCTCAGGGAGAGGGAGGAGTGTCACGGGAGGGAGAGGGAGGCGCCAGGGCATAGGGTGCGGCTGCCCTCCCCCCCCCCCCCCACTATATATAGGGTCCCTAGGGGGGCGCCGGCCCTAGGAGATCCAATCTCCAAGGGGGGTGGCGGCCAAGGGGGTGGCTTGCCCCCCAAGCCAAGTGGGGCGCCCCCCACCCCTAGGGTTTCCAACCCTAGGCGCAGGGGGAGGCCCAAGGTGTTGGGAAACGTAGTAATTTCAAAAAAATCCTACGCACACGCAAGATCATGGTGATGCATAGCAACGAGAGGGGAGAGTGTAATCTACGTACCCTCGTAGACCGACACTGGAAGCGTTATGACAACGCGGTTGATGTAGTCGTACGTCTTCACGGCCCGACCGATCAAGCACCAAAACTACGGCACCTCCGAGTTCTAGCACACGTTCAGCTCGATGACGATCCCCGGACTCCGATCCAGCAAAGTGTCGGGGAAGATTTCCGTCAGCACGACAGCGTGGTGACGATCTTGATGTTCTACTGTTGCAGGGCTTCGCCTAAGCACCAGTACAATATTATCGAGGACTATGGTGGAGGGGGGCACCGCACACGGCTAAGAGAACGATCTTGAAGATCAACTTGTGTGTCTAGAGGTGCCCCCCTGCCCCCATATATAAAGGAGCAAGGGGGAAGGCCGGCCGGCCCTTGGGCGCGCCAAGGAGGAGGAGTCCTCCTCCTAGTAGGAGTAGGACTCCCCTCTTACCTACTCCTACTAGGAGGGGGAAAGGAAGGGGAGAGGGAAAAGGAAAGGGGGGCGCCGCCCCCCTCTCCTAGTCCAATTCGGACCTGAGGGGGAGGGGGCGTGCGGCCCACCCTGGCCGCCCCTCTCTCTCTCCACTAGGGCCCATAAAGCCCATTACTTCTCCCAGGGGGGTTCCGGTAACCCTCCGGCACTCCGGTTTTCTCCGAAATCACTCGGAACACTTCTGGTGTCCGAATATAGCCGTCCAATATATCAATCTTTATGTCTCGATCATTTCGAGACTCCTCGTCATGTCCGTGATCACATCCGGGACTCCGAACAAACTTCGGTACATCAAAATATATAAACTCATAATGAAATTGTCATCGTAACGTTAAGCGTGCGGACCCTACGGGTTCGAGAACGATGTAGACATGACCGAGACATGTCTCCGGTCAATAACCAATAGTGGAACCTAGATGCTCATATTGGCTCCCACATATTCTATGAAGATCTTTTATCGGTCAGACCGCATCACAACATACTTTGTTCCCTTTGTCATCGGTATGTTACTTGCCCGAGATTCGATCGTCGGTATCTCAATACCTAGTTCAATCTCGTTACCGGCAAGTCTCTTTACTCGTTTTGTAATACAACATCTCGCAACTAACTCATTAGTTACAATGCTTGCAAGGCTTATGTGATGTGCATTACTGAGAGGGCCCAGAGATACCTCTCCGACAATCGGAGTGACAAATCCTAATCTTGAAATATGCCAACCCAACATATACCTTTTGAGACACCTGTAGAGCTCCTTTATAATCACCCAGTTACGTTGTGACGTTTGGTAGGACACAAAGTGTTCCTCCGGCAAACGGGAGTTGCATAATCTCATAGTCATAGGAACATGTATAAGTCATGAAGAAAGCAATAGCAACATACTAAACGATCGGGTGCTAAGCTAATGAAATGGGTCATGTCAATCACATCATTCTCCTAATTATGTGATCCTGTTAATCAAGTGACAACACATGTCTATGGTTAGGAAACATAACCATCTTTGATTAACGAGCTAGTCAAGTAGAGGCACACTAGTGACGTTTAGTTTGTCTATGTATTCACACAAGTATTATGTTTCCGGATAATACAATTCTAGCATGAATAATAAACATTTATCATGATAAAGGAAATAAATAATAACTTTATTATTGCCTCTAGGGCATATTTCCTTAAGTCTCCCACTTGCACTAGAGTCAATAATCTAGATTTACACAGTAATGATACTAACACCCATGGAGCTTTGGTGCTGATCATGTTTTGCTCGTGGAAGAGGCTTAGTCAACGGGTCTGCTACATTCAGATCCGTATGTATCTTGAAAACCCCTATGTCTCCCACCTGGACCAGATCCCGGATGGAATTGAAGCGTCTCTTGATGTGTTTGGTTCTCTTGTGAAATCTGGATTCCTTTGCCAAGGCAATTGCACCAGTATTGTCACAAAATATTTTCATTGGACCTGATGCACTAGGTATGACACCTAGATCGGATATGAACTCCTTCATCCAGACTCCTTCGTTTGCTGCTTCCGAAGCAGCTATGTACTCCGCTTCACATGTAGATCCCGCCACTACGCTTTGTTTAGAACTGCACCAACTGGCAGCTCCACCGTTTAATGTAAACACGTATCCGGTTTGCGATTTAGAATCGTCCGGATCAGTGTCAAAGCTTGCATCAACGTAACCATTTACGATGAGCTCTATGTCACCTCCATATACGAGAAACATATCCTTAGTCCTTTTCAGGTATTTCAGGATGCTCTTGACCGCTGTCCAGTGATCCACTCCTGGATTACTTTGGTACCTCCCTGCTAGACTTATAGCAAGACATACATCAGGTCTGGTACACAGCATTGCATACATGATAGAGCCTATGGCTGAAGCATAGGGAACATCTTTCATATTCTCTCTATCTTCTACAGTGGTCGGGCATTGAGTCTTACTCAATTTCACACCTTGTAACACAGGCAAGAATCCTTTCTTTGCTTGATCCATTTTGAACTTCTTCAAAATTTTGTCAAGGTATGTGCTTTGTGAAAGTCCAATTAAGCGTCTTGATCTATCTCTGTAGATCTTAATGCCCAATATGTAAGCAGCTTCACCGAGGTCTTTCATTGAAAAACTCTTATTCAAGTATCCCTTTATGCTATCCAGAAATTATATATCATTTCCGATTAGTAATATGTCATCTACATATAATATCAGAAATGCTACAGAGCTCCCACTCACTTTCTTGTAAATACAGGCTTCTCCAAAAGTCTGTACAAAACCAAATGCTTTGATCACATTATCAAAGCGTTTATTCCAACTCCGAGAGGCTTGCACCAGTCCATAAATGGATCGCTGGAGCTTGCACACTTTGTTAGCTCCCTTTGGATCGACAAAACCTTCCGGCTGCATCATATACAACTCTTCTTCCAGAAATCCATTCAGGAATGCAGTTTTGACATCCATCTGCCAAATTTCATAATCATAAAATGCGGCAATTGCTAACATGATTCGGACAGACTTAAGCATCGCTACGGGTGAGAAGGTCTCATCGTAGTCAATCCCTTGAACTTGTCGAAAACCTTTTGCGACAAGTCGAGCTTTGTAGACAGTAACATTACCGTCAGCGTCAGTCTTCTTCTTGAAGATCCATTTATTCTCAATTGCTTTCCGATCTTTGGGCAAGTCAACCAAAGTCCATACTTTGTTCTCATACATGGATCCCATCTCAGATTTCATGGCTTCAAGCCATTTTGCGGAATCTGGGCTCACCATCGCTTCTTCATAGTTCGTAGGTTCATCATGATCTAGTAGCATGACTTCCAGAACAGGATTACCATACCACTCTGGTGTGGATCTTACTCTGGTTGATCTACGAGGTTCAGTAGAAACTTGTTCTGAAGTTTCATGATCATCGTCATTAGCTTCCTCACTAATTGGTGTAGGTGTCACAGAAACCGTTTTTTGTGATGTACTACTTTCCAATAAGGGAGGAGATACAGTTACCTCATCAAGTTCTACTTTTCTCCCACTCACTTCTTTCGAGAGAAACTCCTTCTCTAGAAAGTTTCCGAATTTAGCAACAAAAGTCTTGCCTTCGGATCTGTGATAGAAGGTGTATCCAATACTTTCCTTTGGATATCCTATGAAGACACATTTCTCCGATTTGGGTTCGAGCTTATCAGGTTGAAGCTTTTTCACATAAGCATCGCAGCCCCAAACTTTCAGAAACGACAACTTTGGTTTCTTGTCAAACCACAGTTCATAAGGCGTCGTCTCAACGGATTTTGATGGTGCCCTATTTAACGTGAATGCGGCCGTCTCTAAAGCATAACCCCAAAACGATAGCGGTAAATCAGTAAGAGACATCATAGATCGCACCATATCTAGTAAAGTACGATTACGATGTTCGGACACACCATTACGCTGTGGTGTTCCGGGTGGCGTGAGTTGCGAAACTATTCCGCATTGTTTCAAATGTACACCAAACTCGTAACTCAAATATTCTCCTCCACGATCAGATCGTAGGAATTTTATTTTCTTGTTACGATGATTTTCAACTTCACTCTGAAATTCTTTGAACTTTTCAAATGTTTCATACTTATGTTTCATTAAGTAGATATACCCATATCTGCTTAAGTCATCTCTAAAGGGGAGAAAATAATGATATCCGCCACGAGCCTCAACATTCACCGGACCACATACATATGTATGTATGATTTCCAACAAATCTGTTGCTCTCTCCATAGTACCGGAGAACGGTGTTTTGGTCATCTTGCCCATAAGGCACGGTTCGCAAGTACCAAGTGATTCATAATCAAGTGGTTCCAAAAGTCCATCAGTATGGAGTTTCTTCATGCGCTTTACACCGATATGACCTAAACGGCAGTGCCACAAATAAGTTGCACTATCATTATCAACTCTGCATCTTTTGGCTTCAACATTATGAATATGTGTGTCACTACTATCGAGATTTAATAAGAATAGACCACTCTTCAAGGGTGCATGACCATAAAAGATATTACTCATATAAATAGAACAACCATTATTCTCTGATTTAAATGAATAACCGTCTCGCATCAAACAAGATCCAGATATAATGTTCATGCTCAACGTTGGCACCAAATAACAATTATTTAGGTCTAATACTAATCCCGAAGGTAGATGTAGAGGTAGCGTGCCGACCGCGATCACATCGACTTTGGAACCATTTCCCATGCGCATCGTCACCTCGTTCTTAGCCAATCTTTGCTTAATCCGTAGTCCATGTTTCGAGTTGCAAATAATAGCAACAGAACCAGTATCAAATACCCAGGTGCTACTGCGAGCATTAGTAAGGTACACATCAATAACATGTATATCATATATACCTTTGTTCACCTTGCCATCCTTCTTATCCGCCAAATACTTGGGGCAGTTCCGCTTCCAGTGACCAGTCTGCTTGCAGTAGAAGCACTCAGTTTCAGGCTTAGGTCCAGATTTGGGTTTCTTCTCCTGGGCAGCAACTTGCTTGCTGTTCTTTTTGAAGTTCCCCTTCTTCTTCCCTTTGCCTTTTTTCTTGAAACTAGTGGTCTTGTTGACCATCAACACTTGATGCTCCTTCTTGATTTCTACCTCCGCGGCTTTCAGCATTGCGAAGAGCTCGGGAATTGTCTTAACCATCCCTTGCATATTATAGTTCATCACGAAGCTCTTGTAGCTAGGTGGAAGTGATTGGAGAATTCTGTCAATGACGCAATCATCTGGAAGATTAACTCCCAATTGAATCAAGTGATTATTATACCCAGACATTTTGAGTATATGCTCACTAACAGAACTGTTCTCCTCCATCTTGCAGCTATAGAACTTATTGGAGACTTCATATCTCTCAATCCGGGCATTTGCTTGAAATATTAACTTCAACTCCTGGAACATCTCATATGCTCCATGAAGTTCAAAACATCGTTGAAGTCCCGATTCTAAGCCGTAAAGCATGGCACACTGAACTATTGAGTAGTCATCAACTTTGCTCTGCCAGACGTTCATAACATCTGGTGTTGCTCCAGCAGCAGGCCTGGCACCCAGCGGTGCTTCCAGGACATAATTCTTCTGTGCAGCACTGAGGATAATCCTCAAGTTACGGACCCAGTCCGTGTAATTGCTACCATAATCTTTCAACTTTGCTTTCTCAAGGAACGCATTAAAATTCAACGGAACAACAGCACGGGCCATCTATCTACAATCAAACATAAACAAGAAAGATACTATCAGGTACTAAGTTCATGATAAATTTAAGTTCAATTAATCATATTACTAAAGAACTCCCACTTAGATAGACATCCCTCTAATCCTCTAAGTGATCACATGATCCAAATCAACTAAACCATGTCCGATCATCACGTGAGATGGAGTAGTTTCATTGGTGAAAATCACTATGTTGATCATATCTACTATATGATTCACGCTCGACCTTTCAGTCTCCGTGCTCTGAGGCCATATCTGTATATGCTTGGCTCGTCAAGTATAACCTGAGTATTCCGCGTGTGCAACTGTTTTGCACCCGTTGTATTTGAACGTAGAGCCTATCACACCCGATCATCACGTGGTGTCTCAGCACGAAGAACTTTCGCAGCGGTGCATACTCAGGGAGAACAC
The DNA here is from genome assembly GCF_018294505.1 of Triticum aestivum. Lineage (NCBI taxonomy): Eukaryota > Viridiplantae > Streptophyta > Magnoliopsida > Poales > Poaceae > Triticum > Triticum aestivum. Next base: position 31,472,558 of record NC_057797.1, on the reverse strand, counting down.
TTCTTGATAATTAGTGAGAGATCATCTTAAAATGCTACCGTTAATCAAAGAAAGATAATATGCATAAAAGATAAACATCACATGCAATCAATATAAGTGATATGATATGGCCATCATCATCTTGTGCTTGCGATCTCCATCTTCGAAGCACCGTCATGATCACCATCATCACCGGCACGACACCTTGATCTCCATTGTAGCATCGTTGTCATCTCGCCAATCTTATGCTTCTACGACTATCGCTATCGCTTGCTGATAAAGTAAAGCATTACAGGGCGATTGCATTACATACAATAAAGCGACAACCATATGGCTCCTGCTAGTTGCCGATAACTTGGTTACAAAACATGATCATCTCATACAATAAAATTTAGCATCATGTCTTGACCATATCACATCACAACATGCCCTGCAAAAACAGGTTAGACGTCCTCTACTTTGTTTGTTGCAAGTTTTACGTGGCTGCTACGGGCTTAAGCAAGAACCAATCTTAACTACGCATCAAAAACCACAACGATAGTTTGTCAAGTTGGTGGTGTTTTAACCTTCGCAAGGACCGGGCGTAGCCACACTCGGTTCAACTAAAGTTGGAGAAACTGACACCCGCCAGCCACCTGTGTGCAAAGCACGTCGGTAGAACCAGTCTCGCGTAAGCGTACGCATAATGTCGGTCCGGGCCGTTTCATCCAACAATACCGCCGAACCAAAGTATGACATGCTGGTAAGCAGTATGACTTATATCGCCCACAACTCACTTGTGTTCTACTCGTGCACAACATCAACGCATAAAACCTGGCTCAGATGCCACTGTTGGGAAACATAGTAATTTCAAAAAATTCCTACGCACACGCAAGATCATGGTGATGCATAGCAACGAGAGGGGAGAGTGTAATCTATGTACCCTCGTAGACCGACAGCGGAAGCGTTATGACAACGTGGTTGATGTAGTCGTACGTCTTCACGGCCCGACCGATCAAGCACCGAAACTACGGCACCTCCGAGTTCTAGCACACGTTCAGCTCGATGACGATCCCCGGACTCCGATCCAGCAAAGTGTCGGGGAAGAGTTCCGTCAGCATGACGGCGTGGTGATGATCTTGATGTTCTACTATCGCAGGGCTTCGCCTAAGCACCAGTACAATATTATCGAGGACTATGGTCGAAGGGGGCACCGCACACGGCTAAGAGAACGATCTTGAAGATCAACTTGTGTGTCTAGAGGTGCCCCCCTGCCCCCGTATATAAAGGAGCAAGGGGGGAGGCCGGCCGGCCCTTGGGCGCGCCAAGGAGGAGGAGTCCTCCTCCTAGTAGGAGTAGGACGGGAAAGGAAGGGGGAGAGGGAGAAGGAAAGGGGGGCGCTGCCCCCCCTCTCCTAGTCCAATTCGGACCAGAGGGGGAGGGGGCACGCGGCCCACCCTGGCCTCCCCTCTCTCTCTCCACTAGGGCCCATAAAGCCCATTACTTCTACCGGTGGGTTCCAGTAACCCTCCGGCACTCCGGTTTTCTCAGAAATCACCCGGAACACTTCCGGTGTCCGAATATAGCCGTCCAATATATCAATCTTTATGTCTCGATCATTTTGAGACTCCTCGTCATGTCCGTGATCACATCCGGGACTCCGAACAAACTTCGGTACATCAAAATATATGAACTCATAATGAAACTGCCATCGTAACGTTAAGCGTGCAGACCCTACGGGTTCGAGAACAATGTAGACATGACCGAGACATGTCTCCGGTCAATAACCAATAGCGGAACCTGGATGCTCATATTGGCTCCCACATATTCTACGAAGATCTTTTATCGGTCAGACCGCATAACAACATACTTTGTTACCTTTGTCATCGGTATGTTACTTGCCCGAGATTCGATCGTCGGTATCTCAATACCTAGTTCAATCTCGTTACCGGCAAGTCTCTTTACTCGTTTCGTAATACATCATCTCGCAACTAACTCATTAGTTGCAATGCTTGCAAGGCTTATGTGATGTGCATTACCGAGAGGGCCCAGAGATACCTCTCCGACAATTGGAGTGACAAATCCTAATCTCGAAATACGCCAACCCAACATGTACCTTTGGAGACACCTGTAGAGCTCCTTTATAATCACCTAGTTATGTTGTGACATTTGGTAGCACATAAAGTGTTCCTCCCGCAAACGGGAGTTGCATAATCTCATAGTCATAAGAACATGTATAAGTCATGAAGAAAGCAATAGCAACATACTAAACGATCAGGTGCTAAGCTAATGGAATGGGTCATGTCAATCACATCATTCTCCTAATGATGTGATCCCGTTAATCAAATGACAACACATGTCTATGGTTAGGAAACATAACCATATTTGATTAACGAGCTAGTCAAGTAGAGGCACACTAGTGACGTTTAGTTTGTCTATGTATTCACACAAGTATTATGTTTCCGGATAATACAATTCTAGCATGAATAATAAACATTTATCATGATATAAGGAAATAAATAATAACTTTATTATTGCCTCTAGGGCATATTTCCTTCACAAGGGGGGCGCACCAGCCCACTAGGGGCTGGTTCCCCTCCCACTTCAGCCCATGGGGCCCTCCGGGATAGGTGGCCCCACCCGGTGGACCCACGGGACCCTTCCGGTGGTCCCGGTACAATACCGATTACCCCCGAAACTTTCCCGATGGCCAAAACTTGACTTCCTATATATAAATCTTCACCTCCGGACCATTCCGGAACTCCTCGTGACGTCCGGGATCTCATCCGGGACTCCGAATAACTTTTGGGTTACCGTATACTAATATCTCAACAACCCTAGCGTCACCGAACCTTAAGTGTGTAGACCCTACGGGTTCAGGAGACACGCAGACATGACCGAGACGACTATCCGGTCAATAACCAACAGCGAGATCTGGATACCCATGTTGGCTCCCACATGCTCCTCGATGATCTCATCGGATGAACCATGATGTCGAGGATTCAATCAATCTGTATACAATTCCCTTTGTCAATCGGTACGTTACTTGCCCGAGACTCGATCGTCGGTATCCCAATACCTCGTTCAATCTCGTTACCGGCAAGTCACTTTACTCGTACCGTAATGCATGATCCCGTGATCAACCACTTGGTCACATTGAGCTCATTATGATGATGCATTACCGAGTGGGCCCAGAGATACCTCTCCGTCATACGGAGTGACAAATCCCAGTCTCGATTCGTGTCGACCCAACAGACACTTTCGGAGATACCTGTACTGTACCTTTATAGTCACCCAGTTACGTTGTGACGTTTGGCATACCCAAAGCACTCCTACGGTATCCGGGAGTTGCACAATATCATGGTCTAAGGAAATGATACTTGACATTCGGAAAAGCTATAGCAAACGAACTACACGATCTTTGAGCTATGCTTAGGATTGGGTCTTCTCCATCACATCATTCTCCTAATGATGTGATCCCGTTATCAATGACATCCAATGTCCATAGTCAGGAAACCATGACTATCTTTTGATCAACGAGCTAGTAAACTAGAGGCTCACTAGGGACGTGTTGTGGTCTATGTATTCACACATGTATTACGATTTCCGGATAACACAATTATAGCATGAACAATAGACAATTATCATGAACAAAGAAATATAGTAATAACCATTTTATTATTGCTTCTAGGGCATATTTCCAACACGCCCCCACCCTCCTGGGCCCCTCGTGGCTCCCCTGACCGACTTCCTTCATCTATATATGTCCATATACCCTAAAAACATCGGGGAATAGAATAGATCGGGAGTTCCGCCGCCAGAAGCCTCCGTAGCCACCGAAAACCAATCTAGACCCATTTCGGCACCCTGCCGGAGGGGGGAATCCCTCTCCGGTGGCCATCTTCATCATCCGGGCGCTCTCCGTGACGAGGAGGGAGTAGTTCACCATCGGGGCTGAGGGTATGTACCAGTAGCTATGTGTTTGATCTCTCTCTCGTGTTCTTGAGTCGGCACGATCTTGATGTATCGCGAGCTTTGCTATTATATTTGGATCTTATGATGTTTCTCCCCCTCTACTCTCTTGTGATGAATTGAGTTTTCCCTTTGAAGTTATCTTATTGGATTGAGTCTTTAAGGATTTGAGAACACTTGATGTATGTCTTGCATGTGCTTATCTGTGGTGACAATGGGATATCACGTGATCCACCTGATGTATGTTTTGGTGATTAACTTGCGAGTTCTGTGACCTTGTGAACTTATGCATAGGGGTTGGCACAAGTTTTCGTCTTGACTCTCCGGTAGAATCTTTGGGGCACTCTTTGAAGTTCTTTGTGTTGGTTGAATAGATGAATCTGAGATTGTGTGATGCATATCGCATAATCATACCCACGGATACTTGAGGTGACATTGGAGTATCTAGGTGACATTAGGGTTTTGGTTGATTTGTGTCTTAAGGTGTTATTCTAGTACGAACTCTATGATAGATTGAATGGAAAGAATAGCTTCGTGTTATTTTACTAGACTCTTGAATAGATCGATCGAAAAGAATAACTTTGAGGTGGTTTCGTACCCTACCATAATCTCTTCGTTTGTTCTCCGCTATTAGTGACTTTGGAGTGACTCTTTGTTGCATGTTGAGGGATAATTATATGATCCAATTATGCTATTATTGTTGATAGAACTTGCACTAGTGAAAGTATGAACCCTAGGCCTTGTTTCCTAGCATTGCAATACCGTTTGTGCTCACTTTTATCATTAGTTACCTTATTATTTTTATATCTTTAGATTACAAAAACCTATATCTACCATTCATATTGCACTTGTATCACCATCTCTTCGCCGAACTAGTGCACCTATACAATTTACCATTGTATTGGGTGTGTTGGTTGACACAAGAGACTCTTTGTTATTTGGTTGCAGGGTTGCTTGAGAGAGACCATCTTCATCCTACGCCTCCCACGAATTGATAAACCTTAGGTCATCCACTTGAGGGAAATTTGCTACTGTCCTACAAACCTCTACACTTTGAGGCCTAACAACGTCTACAAGAAGAAGGTTGTGTAGTAGACATCAATGGTGAAGGCTAAGTTTTATAAGAAAGGGACCAACAATATCATCAGGTGCGTTAGACAAGACAATTGGAGACTTCTACATCTGTCCACAATGTTATTCCAATGATCTTATGGTGGCCCATGGTGTTGGTCACCCTCATCACCTCCAGCTTCGGCGTCCATTGTAGGATGATTTCCCTAAGGCGCCTTCAATTCGTCGGCAAGGTGATTATGGTCCTCTCCTTGGTCCTATCAACCAATGACTTGTCTTCTGAGATTTTGTATGTATTGCCATCCTCTCCTTCCCATGGATGGCTGGGATTGACTGGAAGGGGGATGGCTCCGTGGCAAATGGCTGGGATCGACGGAAGACGGGGACCGATCCGAGGGACTATACATTCAACCAATCAATAATCCTTGCACATATGCTACGCTATCAAGTAAAAGAAAGAGAAGTCCAAACCCACACCATCTTTTCTTTTCCACGGATGGCTGGGATTGACTGGAAGGGGGATGGATCCGTGGAACGACGGAGTCGACCAATCAAGTGGGGGAAATTCGTGGCCTCATTTCCACCTACTCCCTCCGTCCGGTGAAAAGTGTACATCTAACTTTAATATTTGGTGAAAAGTGTACATCTAGCTTCAATATTTGTCCACAAAAGAGTGTACTTCTATCTTTCCAATGCACTTTCAAGTAGTAAAATATACTCCCTCATTTCCGGTTTATAGGGCTCAATTCAAAAATCTCACCAACCAAGGTAGATGGTGAGTGGTGGAACAATTTTCGTAGTTTGCAAAAATACTCAATTAATGCACTCGTTTTCCACAAAAAATTGTGTTTATCAATACATTAATTGCAATGCATGCATGTTTGGCCAATAATAACAAAGAGGCTTTACATGCATGCATTGGTGCGTTTTGTCATAATCCTTGCATGCAAAGATTTAATGCAGATTGAAATCTGAACATGTGATATGAAGTAATGGAAATGAGACTTATAAAATGGAAAAACTGAAATTTTGAGATGAACCCTATAAACCGGAAGGGATGTAGTACTTCTCTCTCATCACACGATAATCAAGACCAATAGCAATCTACACATTGTTTTCTTAATTTCTACATGCACATAGCTCATTGGGGGTTGGGTAATTAAAGAGAAGAGAGACGATGGCTTGCACCTTTTCAATACATTTTTACTCAACTCCATGATTTGTCCTAAAATTTCTAGATATACACTCTTCACCGGCCGGAGAGAGTATCCTCCTACTCTTTCGAGCGAAACACAGTCACACAGACCCAAGCGAACGGAGCACAATTACGAATCCCGAGCCGTGGCTCCTCCGCATCTTGTGTTTTTCACGGATGGATGGGATTGACAGGACAAGGGGATGAATCCGTGTGACCACCCAATGGACCAATCAGTGTGTTAGCAATCCGTGGCCCTCTCTCACAGTCACAATCACACCAATTAATCCTCGTATCGATCGAGTAAGAGCATGGTTAATAATATAGCCAACTACCAGCTATATGAGGTTGCCATGTCACATATAGTCTACTTAATAGCCAACACGTATAGTAGCAAGTTTCTAAGTAGTACTTTACCGGTTCCCTCCAAGCTGCCAACGGATGGCCCGCCTGGTCTGCCGTCAATGGCGCGACGTGGTCGACACGCGCACGGCGGAGATGCATAGCCGCGCCAAGCCTCTCGTCGTCAAGCACGGGGGCTCCGCGCACATAGTGGACGACCTATCAACGGGGAGCCATAGAGTGCTCTGGAGTGGCGTCTCCACGTATAGCTCCCGCGAATGCACAAACGTAATCATCGGCACCTGCAACGGCCTGATATGCCTGTGCGACAAACAGGAGGTCGACGGCGCCATCACTGTGATTAACCCGGTCACCCGTGAAAATCTGTGTCTCCCGCCGCTGCCGTCCACCATCGGCGCCCCGGCAAGGAGGACGTACAACGTGGGCTGGCACGAGGCGTATGGCTTCGGGTAGCACCCAACGACCGGGTGGCACAAGATCGTGCATGTGGCGGCCTACGCAGTGGCGGAGCTAGCGTATAGCCGTTGGGTTCAGTTGAACCCAACGATCTTTTTGCTGCACGGACGTGTATATGGGTACGAGTTTGTTATGAACCCAATAGAAACTCACGCCTGAACCCATCGAACTTGGAACGCACCAGCCTGCTTTTCGGCCCCTTAAAAATTTATCAGATGAATGCCCAACCAAAAGCCCATAAATGGTTGTAAAAAAACAAACAAAAAAGCCCACAAATGGTTGTAAAAAACAAAACAAAAAAGCCCACAACTAAATGCGCTAATGTGTAGTACTCTGCAGGCCACAAAAGCGAGCCTCTCGTCTCCCCTGTCCCCTGTTTGCAGTCTGCACCCACATCACGAGATCTCTCCTGTGCCCCCTCGGAAAAAAAACGAGATCTCTCATGTGATGTTCGCTCATCATCCGGCCGCCAAAGGAAAGGTCGGCAGCGACAATTGCAGTATATATTTGAAGGTAATCAAATCACATCCACATCTCCTCCCTTGTGCATCTCCTATTTAGCCTAGTAGCCTAATTCAACGCCTTTGCCCTAGTTTTCTAATTGATTTTCCCCTAAACTTTGATCAATCTAGACTATGGCGACATTTCTCAAAGAGAATCCATCACCAGATGAAGCTGGAGCTGGATGAAGCAATTTTAATCCAGACGATAAAGATGAAAGGCGGTGCCCGATCCACCCCGTTTCGTAGTTATGATTAGGTTTGAGTTTAAACTAGTCCCTACTCTTATGGGCGTATGCGGGACGCCGCCCTGCATCCCTACAGACAAGGAAACTACTAGGTCGAATATGAGCCAAATATGTTACCCAATGAGCAATGTGTTACCTATACGGGCACCCACCTTACCTATGAACACCTCACATGTGGTCCCAAAAAAATCATTAGCCTTAAGCTAATCATATTTATCTAACCTAATTTTTTTCCTTGGGGAGGAAAAACCTTGATGGAGATGGGAATTTTTTTGTCCCCACAAGCCGGGATGTCCATGGAAAAGGGGTCACTAGGACACAGGTGTCGGCAAGCAATCCCACCTAGGTAATCGCATTGCTGTCATAAAACGAGTGAACCCAATGGCTAAACTTTCTAGCTCCGCCCCTGGGCCTACGGTGGTAGGAAGGGAACCTCCCATCAGGTGAAGGTGTTCACGTTGGGGGAGTCATCATGACGGGACGTACGGTCTGAGCCCCCGAGATGCAAATATAGCGCCGGCATCGGCAGCGTCAACGGCGCCATATATTGGGCTGCAAAGCGTGGAAAGAAGCTCGCGGCATTTCGACCTCAACCATGAGCGTCTATCGTTCATCAAGTCACTACCTGATACTACTAATGTGTGGAATGGCAACTGGAACCTGACGGAGGTCCGGGGGGAGGTTGGGGGTGGTGGTTCACTCGTTTGAGCGTGAGGTATGTACGTATCGTGTTTAGAGGATTTTACACTTAGCTAGAATCCGTTTACATCTAGGTCCGGACCTATCACCTATGTTTGCTTAAGTCTCAGTTTCTTCACAAATAGTGAAATTTTAGTTCAGAGAGAACCACAATTTTCCATCTAGCTAGTTACACTTCTCTTTAGAACGGTGTGTGTGTGTGTGTGTGTGTGTGGTGTCTAGGTTGTACTACTGTTTACCGAACTAGAAATGACACTTCTCTATATTGATCGAGACTTGAGAAAAGTCCCAATCGATGGACTTGAAATTGAATTAGCAAAACCGTTACACTTATTCACTTGGGTAATTCTTTTTCCGACAGATACAACAAATGGCGTTGCTCTTGATTTCTGCACAGTAGCCAATTGATCGACTTTGCATCTTTAAATGGGTTTGAGTTACATGTGCGGCTGTGGGTTCTAGAGGTCGAAGCGACAATGAGAGAACACAAATGGAGCCGTTGGTACATCGTGAGAAGGGACACACCATCGTGGAGCTGGCAGCTCACAAGGCCACACTTTGCTCACAGCCAGTACCTCCTCACAAGGAATTGTCTGGTGGTTGCGGAGGGGCACGTAATAATGTCGTGTATAAACACAAGCCGAACAGCGGCAGCACCCAAGGTGCCATAGCCATTCATTCCTCCAAATCACATGGTATCAGACACCGGTTACGTCCCCCATCTGTAACCATCCCTTCCGCTGCACTCCTCCTCCTCCCCACCTCGCCATGGCTGCACCTCAACATCCTCCACCCCCACCTCCTCCACCCCCTACACCTCCCAACCCTGGCGGCCCTGGCACTAGCTCGCCGGCGATGCCGGCACGCGCTCAGCAAACCAAGTCGCTACTCACACCCGCCGCCTTCGCTCGCACCGGTCCTCTCTTCCTCCCGGACCTCAGCGCCTCGTCCTCGGCGGCTCCCAACTTCTCGCCTCTCGCTGGCGTTTTCATCAACCAGCATGTGCTCCTGGTTCTCTCCCTCAACCCACTGATGACCCACAAGTGTATAGGGGATCTATCGTAGTCCTTTCGATAAATAAGAGTGTCGAACCCAACGGGGAGAAGAAGGAAATGACAAGCAGTTTTCAGTAAGGTATTCTCTGCAAGCACTGAAATTATCGGTAACAGATAGTTTTGTGATAAGATAATTCGTAACGGGTAACAAGTAATAAAAGTAAACAAGGTGCAACAAGGTGGCCCAATCCTTTTTGTAGCAAAGGACAAGCCTGGACAAACTCTTCTATAAAGGAAAACGCTCCCGAGGACACATGGGAATTATCGTCAAGCTAGTTTTCATCATGCTCGTATGATTCGCGTTCGTTACTTTGATAATTTGATATGTAGGTGGACCAGTGCTTGGGTACTGCCCTTTCTTGGACAAGTATCCCACTTATGATTAACCCCTCTTGCAAGCATCCGCGACTACAAAAGAAGTATTAAGGTAGACCTAAGCATAGCATGAAACACATGGATTCAAATCAGCCCCTTACAAAGCAACGCATAAACTAGGGTTTAAACTTCTGACTCTAGCAACCCATCATCTACTTATTACTTTCCAATGCCTTCCCCTAGGCCCAAACAATGGTGAAGTGTTATGTAGTCGACGTTCACATGACACCACTAGAGGAGAGACAACATACATCTTATCAAAATATCGAACGAATACCAAATTCACATGATTACTTATAGCAAGACTTCTCCCATGTCCTCCGGAACAAACGTAACTACTCACAAATCATATTCATGTTCATAATCAGAGGGGTATTAATATACATAAAGGATCTGAACATATAATCTTCCACTGAATAAACCAACTAGCATCAACTACAAGGAGTAATCAACACTACTAGCAACCCACAGGTACCAATCTGAGATTTTGAGACAAAGATCAGATACAAGAGATGAACTAGGGTTTGAGAGGACATGGTGTTGGTGAAGATGTTGATGGAGATTGACCCCCTCCCGATGAGAGGATCGATGGTGATGACTATGGTGATGATTTCCCCCTCCCGGAGGGATGTTTCCCCGGCAGAATAGCTCCGCCGGAGCCCTAGATTGGTTCCGCCAAGGTTCCGCCTCGAGACGGCGGCGCTTCGTGCCGAAAGCTTCCTCCTTATTTTTTTCCTGGGCGAAAGACTTCATATAGCAAAAGATGGGCATCAGAGGCCTGCCAGGGGGCCCACGAGGCAGGGGCACGCCCAGGGGGTAGGGCACGCCCCCCACCCCCGTGGACGGTGGGTGGCCCCCTTGATACGTCTCCAACGTATCTATAATTTTTTGTTGTTCCATGCTATTATATTATCTGTTTTGGATGTTTAATGGGCTTTATTATGCACTTTTATATTATTTTTGGGACTAACCTATTAACCGAAGGCCCAGTGCAAATTGTTGTTTTTTTTGCCTATTTCACTGTTTCGCAGAAAAGAAATATCAAATGGAATCCAAACGGAATAAAACCTTCACGAGGATCTTTTTTGGAACAAACATAATCCAGGAGACTTGGAGTGGACGTCAAGGAAGTAGCGAGGCGGCCATGAGGTAGGAGGGCGCGCCCAGGGGGCCAGGGGCGCCCCCCACCCTCGTGGGCCCCTCACAGCTCCACCGACCTACTTCTTTCGCCTATATATACTCATATACCCTGAAAACATCCAGGAGCACCACGAAACCCTATTTCCACTGCCGCAACCTTCTGTACCCGTGAGATCCCATCTTGGTGCCTTTTCCGGCGCTCCGCCGGAGGGGGAATCGATCACGGAGGGCTTCTACATCAACACCATAGCCTTTTTCGGGTCCATAGTTATTAGCTAGATGGCTTCTTCTCTCTCTTTGGATCTCAATACAAAGTTCTCCGCGATTCTCTTAGAGATCTATTCGATGTAATTCTTTTTGCGGTGTGTTTGTCGAGATGCGATAAATTGTGGGTTTATGATCAAGATTATCTATGAACAATATTTGGTTCTTCTCTGAATTCTTTTATGCATGATTTAAATATCTTTGCAAGTCTCTTCGAACTATCAGTTTGTTTGGCCTACTAGATTGATCTTTCTTGCAATGGAAGAAGTGCTTAGATTTGGGTTCAATCTTGCGGTGTCCTTTCCCAGTGACAGCAGGGGCAGCAAGGCACGTATTGTATTGTTGCCATCGAGGATAAAAAGATGGGGTTTATATCATATTGCTTGAGTTTATCCCTCTACATCGTGTCATCTTGCCTAATGCGTTACTCTGTTCTTATGAACTTAATACTCTAGATGCATGCTGGATAGCGATTGATGTGTGGAGTAATAGTAGTAGATGCAGAACCATTTCGGTCTACTTGTCACGGACGTGATGCCTATATACATGATCATGCCTAGATATTCTCATAACTATGCGCTTTCTATCAATTGCTCGACAGTAATTTGTTCACCCGCCGTAGATTATGCTATCTTGAGAGAAGCCACTAGTGAAACCTATGGCCCCCGGGTCTATTCTCTATTATATTATTTTCCCGTCAACTAGTTATTTCTGTCGCCGTTTATTGCAATCTTTACTTTTCAATCTATACAACAAAAATACCAAAAATATTTATCTTATTATCTTTATTAGATCTCACTTTTTCAAGTGGCCGTGAAGGGACTGTGTCGGGGGGATGGACCCCGGGCAAGCAACGGAACCCGGATCCTCTTCAAAAACAACGAGGTTGGCACTGCCCCTCAATACCGGCACGCACTTGGCCGGGTCGCTCGACTAGCCGAACCGGCAAGACACGTCAACTCGGCCCCAACAACTAGCGCAAGATAGCCGAACCCGGCACGACCAAAGCCTCCTCAACAAGCCAGTGCCACCCGTGGCGTGCTATGCAATCCAGCCATGGGTCAACTCCCGTCCCATCCAGGTCGTACGATGGGACGAGACCTCAATCAACGATGATCGAGGTAACAGTGCCCCGCCCATGCCTCTGGTCAGCAGGAACGTGGCAACAGTGCCGCTCACCTACCCGCTGACCAGGGCTGGCGTGGCTACAGTGCCCCCGCCTTCACCACTGATGACAGCAAGCGGCAACCTAACGGAGAGCACTGTACACAACTCGACTCGGCCACACTCTGACAATCGACAAGACGGCACACAATCCCCCTAGGCGTGCGGGGCCCGCACCTAGGGGAACCCGGCGAACCACAAGCCCTCAGCGGGACCCAGCCCGGGTTCCCGGACACCGACAATACGGACCCACCGACTTGTAACATTACTACTGTACCCCTGGGGGGGTTGACCTATAAAACCCCCCAGGAGCCCTCATGCATGGGGAGAGACAAAGGAAGAGAACTCATTCCATCACACACACCAAGTTAGCGACACCCGAGGAGAGGGAACTGCCTAATCCTTGGCCAGCTTCTTCCCTCCTCCATACAGCTCCAGGAGCAACATTGTACTATCAATCATACAACAACACTCGGCAGGACTAGGGGTATTATCTCTCCGGAGAGCCCCGAACCTGGGTATGTCCGGCGTCCCGCGCCCGCTCATGCCAACCTCGCATCTGGAGTCCACCAGCGCCCTCGAGCCTCCTCCTCTCTTTAGCCATCCCTTGGCATCTGCCGTGCGCCAACCACGACAGTTGGCGCCCACCGTGGGGCAGCTCAAGGAGCTGGCCGGGAACATGCTTTAGACGGGGCCCTTCTCCAACACCGACGAGTCCATCACGCTGGCGGACGACGTCGTCGGCGCGCTTGTCGCCTCCTTCACCGCGCTGCGCATCTCCGATGTGTTCGCGGCCGACGAGTACCCTAGCGAGGTGCTCAGCTACTCCGACTCTCCCCTCTCCCTCGGCGGCGGCATTTCCGCCGGGGCAATGGACGTCCACGTGGAGGTCTTCGTCACCGGCGACGGCGCCTCCTCCTTGTCGAGCAAGATGAAGGCCGGGGGGCCCACCACCTGTCCATGAGGGTGGGGGCGTGCCTGCCCCCAAGGGCGCGCCCCCTACCTCGTGGGCCCCCTGGTGCCTCTCCAACTCCAACTCCAACTCTATATATTGTGTTTCGGGGAGAAAAAATCAGAGAGAAAGATTCATCGCGTTTTGCGATACGGAGCCGCCGCCAAGCCCTAAAACCTCTCAGGAGGGCTGATCTGGAGTCTGTTCGGGGCTCCAGAGAGGGGAATCCATCGCCATCGTCATCATCAACCATCCTCCATCACCAATTTCATGATGCTCACCGCCATGCATGAGTAATTCCATCATAGGCTTGCTGGACGGTGATGGGTTGGATGATATTTATCATGTAATCGAGTTAGTTTTGTTAGGGTTTGATCCCTAGTATCCACTATGTTCTGAGATTGATGTTACTATGACTTTGCTATGCTTAATGCTTATCACTAGGGCCCGGGTGCCATGATTTCAGATATGAACGTATTATGTTTTCATTAATATATGAGAGTTCTTGATCCTATCTTGCAAGTCTATAGTCACCTATTATGTGTTATGATCCGTTAACCTCGAAGTGACAATAATTGGGATACTTACCAGTGATGACCATAGTTTGAGGAGTTCATGTATTCACTATGTGCTAATGCTTTGTTCCGATACTCTATTAAAAGGAGGCCTTAATATTCCTTAGTTTCCATTAGGACCCCGCTGCCACGGGAGGGTAGGACAAAAGATGTCATGCAAGTTCTTTTCCATAAGCACGTATGACTATATTTGGAATGCATGCCTACATTACATTGATGAACTGGAGCTAGTTCTGTGTCTCCCTAGGTTATGACTATTACATGATGAACCGCATCCGGCATAATTCTCTATCACCGATCCATTGCTTATGAGCTTTCCATATATTGTCCTTTGCTTATTTACTTTTCTGTTGCTATTGCTATCATCACTACAAAATACCAAAAACATTACTTTTACTACTGTTACCTTTTGCTACCGTTACCACTACTATCATATTACCTTTCTACTAAACACTTTGCTACAGATATTAAGTTTCCAGGTGTGGTTGAATTGACAACTCAGCTTCTAATACTTGAGAATATTCTTTGGCTCCCCTTGTGTCGAATCAATAAATTTGGGTTGAATACTCTATCCTCGAAAACTGTTGCGATCCCCTATACTTGTGGGTTATCAAGACTATTTTTTGGCGCCATTGCCGGGGAGCATAGCTCTATTCTTTGAGTCACTTGGGATATATATCTGCTTATCATTATGAAGAACTTGAGAGATCCAAAAACCAAGATCTATCCCTCAACTACGAGGGGAGGTAAGGAACTGCCATCTAGCTCTGCACTTGATTCACCTTCTGTTTTGAGTAAGCTTGCGACACCTACACCTGCTTCTGCTATTCATTCTGATATGTCGCATGTTATCGATGATGCCACTTCTGCTGTACATGATACTTATGATGAAACTACTTCTATGCTTGATAGTACTGTGCCACTTGGTGAATTTCTTGATGAACAACTTGCTAGGGCTAGAGAGATTGAAAATATTGAATCTGATAATACTGATGAAAGTGATGATGAAGAATCACTTGTTATTCCTAAGGGTTATGTTTTTGATCAAGAAGCTTCTTTAGCTATTTTAGCTTGCAAAGATAGATATGAACTCAAAAGGTTATTAGCTAAATGGAATAAGCAATCTCTAAATGCTAGAATGAAACCTGACTCTGCTTTTGCTACTTCACCTATTTGTGTTACTGATAAGGATTATGAATTCTCTGTTGATCCTAATATAATTACTTTGGTTGAATCTGATCCTTTTCATGGTTATGAATCTGAAACTATTGTGGCACATCTTACTAAACTGAATGATATAGCCACCCTGTTCACTAAAGATGAGAGAACTCATTACTTTTATATCCTTAAAATATTTCCGTTCTCATTAAAGGGTGATGCTAAGATATGGTTTAATTCTCTTGATCCTGGTTGTGTGCGTAGTCCCCAAGATATGATTTATTACTTCTCTGCTAAATATGTCCCTGCTCATAAGAAACAAGCTGCTTTAAGGGATATATATAATTTTGTGCAAATTGAAGAAGAGAGTCTCCCACAAGCTTGGGGGAGGCTTCTCCAATTACTTAATGCTTTGCCTGATCATCCTCTTAAGAAAAATGAAATACTTGATATCTTTTATAATGGACTAACCGATGCCTCCAGAGATTACTTGGGTAGTTGTGTTGGTTCTGTTTTCAGGGAAAGAACACCAGATGAAGCTGAAATTCTATTGAATAATATGTTGACAAATGAAAATAATTGGACACCTCCAGAGCTAGTTCCTGAGCCTATTCCTAAACCAACTCCGAAGAAGAGGGGTATTCTATTTCTCAGTCCTGAAGATATGCAAGAGGCAAAGAAATCTATGAAAGAAAAAGGTATTAAAGTTGAAGATGTTAAGAATTTACCTCCTATTGAAGAAATACATGGTCTTAATTTACCGTCTGTTGAAGAAACATATGATCTTAATCCTTTACCTATTGAAGAAACTCATGGTCTTGATAAACCGACACAGGTAGTAAAGGTAAATTCTCTCTATAGATATGATAAAGCTGAAATCCCATTTACTAAATTTATTAGCCCATGCTTAGATGAGTTTGATAAATTTATAGCTAAGCAAGAAGATTTTAATGCTTATTTTGGTAGACAATTGAAATACAATTCAAATATCCTTGAACACTTGGGTGATTATATGGCTAATGTTAAAGATGAACTTAAACTTATTAGTAAACATGCTTCTATGGTTACCACTCAAGTAGAACAAGTACTTAAAGCTCAAAATGATTTGCTCACTGAATTAAATAGTAAGGATAATGATAATGATGTTAGAGTTATGAATAGAGGTGGTAGAATGACTCGGGAACCTTTGTATCCTGAAGGCCATCCTAAAAGAATTGAGCAAGATTCTCAGAGAAATAATATAGATGCACCTAATTCGTCTAAAAAGAAGAAAAAGAAAAATGATAGGATGTTGCATGCTTCTAGTGATCCTATTGTTGAAACACCTGAGAATCCAAATGATATTTCTATTTTTGATGCTGAAACACAATCGGGTAATGAACCTGAAACTAATGATAATGTTAATAATAATGTTCATGATGATGCTCAACCTAGTAATGATAATGATATAGAAATTGAACATGTTGTTGATCTTGATAACCCACAATCAAAGAATCAATGTTATGATAAGAAAGACTTTGTTGCTAGGAAACATGGTAAAGAAAGAGAGCCTTGGGTTCAGAAACCCATGCCTTTTCCTCCCAAACCATCCAAGAAAGAGGATGATGAGGATTTTGAGCGCTTTGCTGAAATGATTAGACCTATCTTTTTACGTATGCGATTAACTGATATGCTTAAAATGAATCCTTATGCTAAGTACATGAAAGATATTGTTACAAATAAAAGAAAGATACCGGAAGCTGAGATTTCCACCATGCTTGCTAATTATACTTTTAAGGGTGGAATACCAAAGAAACTTGGAGATTCTGGTGTACCAACTATACCATGCTCCATTAAAAGAAACTATGTTAAAACTGTTTTATGTGATCTTGGAGCCGGTGTTAGTTATGCCTCTCTCTTTATATCGTAGACTTGATTTGAATAAGTTGACACCTACTGAAATATCTTTGCAAATGGCTGATAAATCAACTGCTATACCTGTCGGTGTTTGTGAGGATGTGCATGTGGTAGTTGCAAACGTTACTATTTTAACGGACTTTGTTATTCTTGATATTCCTGAGGACGATAGTATGTCTATTATTCTTGGAAGACCCTTTTTGAATACTGCAGGGGCTGTTATTGACTGCACTAAAGGCAATGTCACTTTTCATGTTAATGGTAATGAGCATACGGTACACTTTCCGAGAAAACAACCTCAAGTTCATAGTATCAACTCCATTGGAAAAATTCCATCGATTATATTTGGAGGTTTTGAATTTCCTCTTCCTACTGTCAAGAAGAAATATGATATTCTTATTATTGGGGATGTGCATATCCCAGTTGAGGTAACATAGTGTCATTCGAAATTTCTCCAGTTCTTTGTTATTCGGAATGAGTTCGTTAACAAGACTTGATCAACCTTGTTAGTGGATTTCTTTTGATGATCATGAGATGGATGAAACTAGAAGGCACAACCTTTTGTACCCCACTTTTACTTTCTGTTATTTATATTAAATAAACTAAAAATAATATTTCTCTGTCTGTTATCTGATTATCCGTGCAATATAAAAATACCCCGAAAATAAAGTTCTCCAAATGCCCTAAAATTTAAATATGATTTTTTCCAGAATATTTGAGAATATTTGGCACTGAGAACACAGTAGGGGGGTCAACCACCTGCCCACGAGGGTGGAGGGCGCGCCCTACCCCCCTGGGCGCGCCCCCTGCCTCGTGGGCCCACGGTGGCCCTCCTCCACTTATCCTTTCACCCATACACTGCTTCTTCCTCACCCAAACATGAATAACCAGCTCAAACCCAAGTCCAAGCTCGTTTTGCTGCCATTTCGATCTCCTTGCTCAAAGCACCTCTCACAAAACTGCTTGGGGAGATTGTTCCTTGGTATGTGACTCCTCCATTGGTCCAATTAGTTTTTGTTCTAGTGCTTTATTCATTGCAAATTTTTGCTGCTTGGGTGACCCTGTTCTTGAGCTTGCATGTCAAATTTATATGGTCAAAAGTAGTTTTGATGCATGATATAGGCTCTAGGCACTTGTAGGAGTAGTTGCTATCAATATTATTGAGTTTGGTTTACTTTTATTTTGAAGTTACTAAAAAAATTCAGAATTTTTCAGAAAATGATGAAGAGACTTTTCAGGGGCTCATCGAGCCGAAGCTCGAAGGAAAGGGCACCGAAGCCTAAGTATAATCTGCCTCGCACCGCGGAGGTTCGGTCGTGTGAATGGCCTTCCGATGATTTCTTGAGAGCATCCGGGATTTATGAAGATTTTGGCTAAGAATGCAGGCCTCACCGCTTTCCTCCACGACCAACGCGATCAGTATCTCTTACTCACAAATATCTTTGTGCAAAACTTTCATTTCCATTCTAGGAACTCACCACCTATGGTGGAGTTTTATTTATATGATGAGCATAAGGAGATGTCACTTTATGATTTTTGTCGGGTCTGTTTAGTCCCTTTCGAGGGCAAGACAGAGGAACCACATCGCGAGGATGTAGATGGGTTTATTGATACTATCACTGTAGGGGAAACAAGGAAGGTTTTCGATGCATGAATCACTAGCATATATTTTCCTGTTTTACGCTATTTTGCATTATTTGCTAGTCGTTGTTTAATTGGTCACAGAAACTGTGGAAACCTTAGTGTCCTTGATATTATTATTTTGCTCCACGGTTTATACGGTGGTAACTCTGTTAGTATGGGCGACATTATTGCTAAAGGGTTAAGTCTGAACCGTACAAAGGGCCCCATCTTTGGAGGCATATATGCTTCACGCCTAGCTGCACATTTTAACATACCTATTAGGCATTATGAGAAGGAAGAAAAAGTATTGCCTCGTGTTTATTTAGACTATAAAAGTATGGTGGCACATGATTTTATTGTTAAGAATAGGGAAGGAGAGCTTAAATACAAATTGTCCTTTGATAAATATCATCCGGAGACTATTACCCTGCCTGCTCCTTCTTTGTTTGATTTATCTGCAGGCCAGTACCTTGTTCCGTTAGAGGCCATTCACGCCTACCGGAACCCTGCACCAGCCATGGAGCCAGAGCCGGAACCACAAGTTGATCCTTCACGACAGTTTAATTACCAGTGGGATCCGGATATGATTGCCAACCAGTGGCAATCGGAGTCTTCTTCTTCTTCGCAGTACGACCCCAACTTTTACTATGGATATCCGCCAGGTCAGCCGTGGCCATAGACCAACTTAGGCCAAAAGCCTAAGCTTGAGGGAGTACGTATTTCCCACCGACATTACATTCATGTTCACACACTCACTGCTAGATGTCGGTGCTCATACTTTTTCATTGTATCATCCATGCTAGTTTATTTTCCTTTTTATGCTTTCTTCTTGTGTGTTTGATAAACCTTAAGAAAAACAAAAAAATTAGTTGTAGTTTTTAATTAGTTTAATTTCCATGCTTGTAGTAGTAATTAAAAAGAAAATCCAAAAAGATTTCATGTTCTTCTTTTGCTTGTTGGGAGCTTTCCCGTGTAAATAGTTTTATTTCTTTTCTTTTCTTTGGGGGTCGATAGGAGAAGACCATAATTAAATTGTTGAAGTGGCTCTTATATGCATTATTGTTGATCCAACAAAAGAGCTCATATTTTCTTGTCTTCTCCTATTTATTGAATGCTTGCAGATTCCATCTTAGTACAATGCACGTGCACTATTATTATTATTCACATCATTCGGTCGTGCAAGTGAAAGGCAATTATGACGATATATGATGGACTGACTGAGATGAGAAAGTCTGGTATGAACTCGACCTCTTTTGTTTTTGTAAATATGATTAGTTCATCATTCCTAATTCAGCCTATTATGAATAAACATGTTTGCAATGACAACTAGAGATCATAGTTTCTTGTGCCATGCTTGATTAGCTATGAGTTATAATGGTTTACCTTGCGTGCTCACATGCTATTAAAATGGTTATGATGTGGTATGATAGGGTGGTATCCTCCTCTGAATGATTTAAGTGACTTGACTTGGCGCATGTTCACGCATGTAGTTGAAACAAAATCAACATAGCCTTCACGATATTTGTGTTCATGGTGGATTATATCCTACTCATGCTTGCATTCGGTGTTGATTAATTTTAATGCATGTTCATGACTGTTATCGCTCTCTGGCTGGTCGCTTTCCAGTCTTTTGCTAGCCTTCACCTGTACTAAGCGGGAATACTGCTTGTGCATCCAACTCCATAAACCCCAAAGTTATTCCAAATGAGTCCACTATACCTTCCTATATACGGTATCTATCTGCCGTTCCAAGTAAATTTGTATGTGCGAAACTCTAAACCTTCAAATAAATATTCTGTTTTGTATGCTCGAATAGCTCATGTATCAACTAGGGATGTCTGTATCTTCCATGTTAGGCGGGTTATGCTCAAGAGGAGTGGACTCCGCTCCTCACTCACGAGATAAATGGCTGGTCACCGGGATGCTCAGTCCATGCTTTATGCAAGCTAAATCAAAATAACTGCAAACAAAACTCCCCCTGGGACTCTTCTTAGTTGGAGGCACTCGTTGTTTCGAGCAAGCCATGGATTGATGCTTGTTGGTGGAAGGGGGAATATAAACTTTACCATTCTGTTTGGGAACCGCCTATAATGTGTGTAGCATGGAAGATATTGCCATCTCTTGGTTGTTATGTTGACAATGAAAGTATACCGCTCAAAATATTATTCACCTTTGTTTCAAAACCGAGCTCTGGCACCTCTACAAATCCCTGCTTCCCTCTGCGAAGGGCCTATCTATTTACTTTTATGCTGAGTCATCACCCTCTAATTAAAAAGCACCAGTTGGGGAGCACCGCTGTCATTTGCATTCATTATTGTTAGTTTACATTGGGTATGACTTGATTGGATCTCTTTTACCATGAATTACAATGTCTAATCAGTCCTTGGTCTTTAAAGGTGCTCTGCATTTATGTTTTGTGGTCTCAGAAAGGGCTAGCGAGATACCAACTTGTTATATCATATTATGATTCTTTTGAGAAAGTGTTGTCATGCGATATTTTTTATTATGACTCGCTAGTTGATTATGCCATTGATATGAGTAAACTTGAGACCTAAGCGTTATTGTGAATGTGGTTAGTTATAATCTTTGCTGAAAACTTGAATGTTGGCTTTACATATTTACAACAACAAGAGCAAACAGAGTTTGTAAAAGTTTTTCTTTATCACTTTCAGTTTATCAATTGAATTGCTTGAGGACAAGCAAAGGTTTAAGCTTGGGGGAGTTGATACGTCTCCGTCGTATCTACTTTTCCAAACACTTTTGCCCTTGTTTTTGACTCTAACTTGCATGATTTGAATGGAACTAACCCGGACTAACGCTGTTTTCAGCAAAATTACCATGGTGTTATTTATGTGCAGAAACAAACGTTCTCGGAATGACCTGAAACTTCACGGAGAAATTTTTTGGAAAAAATAAAAAATACCTGCAAAAGATGAAGGCCAGCGGGCCCACCACCTATCCACGAGGGTGGGGGGCGCGCCTGCCCCCCTAGGGCACGCCCCCCTACCTCGTGGGCCCCGTGGTGCCTCTCCACTCCAACTCCAACTCTATATATTGTGTTTCGGGGAGAAAAAAATCAGAGAGAAGGATTCATCGCGTTTTGCGATACGGAGCCGCCGCCAAGCCCTAAAACCTCTCGGGAGGGCTGATCTAGAGTCTGTTTGGGGCTCCGGAGAGGGGAATCTGTCGCCATCGTCATCATCAACCATCCTCCATCACCAATTTCATGATGCACACTGCCGTTCTTGAGTAATTCCATCGTAGGCTTGCTGGACGGTGATGGGTTGGATGAGATTTATCATGTAATTGAGTTAGTTTTGTTAGGGTTTGATCCCTAGTATCCGCTATGTTCCGAGATTGATGTTGCTATGACTTTGCTATGCTTAATGCTTGTCACTAAGGCCCGAGTGCCATGATTTCAGATCTGAACCTATTATGTTTTCATCAATATATGAGAGTTCTTGATCCTATCTTGCAAGTCTATAGTCACCTATTATGTGTTCTGATCCGTTAACCCCGAAGTGACAATAATCGGGATACCTATCGGTGATAACCATAGTTTGAGGAGTTCATGTATTCACTATGTGCTAATGCTTTGTTCCAGTACTCTATTAAAAGGAGGCCTTAATATCCCTTAGTTTCCGTTAGGACCCCGCTGGGAGGGTAGGACAAAAGATGTCATGCAAGTTCTATTCCATAAGCACGTACGACTATATTCGGAATACATGCCTACATTACATTGATGAACTGGAGCTAGTTCTGTGTCACCCTAGGTTATGACTGTTACATGATGAACTGCATCTGGCATAATTCTCTATCACCGATCCATTGCCTACGAGCTTTCCATATATTGTTCTTCACTTATTTACTTTTCCGTTGCTATTGCTATCATCACTATAAAATACCAAAAACATTACTTTTACTACTGTTACCTTTTGCTACCGTTACCACTACTATCATATTACCTTGCTACTAAACACTTTGCTGCAGATATTAAGTTTTTAGGTGTGGTTGAATTGACAACTCAGCTGCTAATACTTGAGAATATTCTTTGGCTCCCCTTGTGTGGAATCAATAAATTTGGGTTGAATACTCTACCCTCGAAAACTGTTGTGATCTCATATACTTGTGGGTTATCATGTTGCATCATCATGCACGACCCGCGCACGTCCCACCTCGCGCTGGCCAAGCGCGTCCTACGGTACCTCCGCGACACTTCGACGCACGGTCTCCATCTACGCCGCTCACCCATGCTGGACTTCGTCGCCTACTCTGACGCGGACTGGGCGTGCTGCCCCGACACACGCCGCTCGACGTCCGGCTACGCCGTCTTCCTCGGTGATTCCTTCGTCTCCTAGTCGTCCAAACAATAGGTCACGGTGTCCCGGTCTAGCGCGGATGCTGAGTACCGCGCGGTTGCTGAAAGTTGCTGGCTTCGACAACTCCTCGGCGAGCTCTCCATCACCCTCCCCCGCGCCATCGTGGTCTTCTACGACAACATCTCCTCCGTGTACATGGCGGCCAATCCCGTCCATCATCGCCGGACGAAACACATCGAGCTCGACATACATTTCGTCCGTGAGAAGGTGGCCCTCGGGCAGCTGCGCGTGTTGCATGTCCCTACGACCCAGCAGTTCGCGGACGTGCTCACCAAGGGGTTGCCTACGGTGGTGTTCGAAGAATTCCGCTCCAGTTTATGCGTCCGTCCACCGGACGCTCCAACTACGGCGGGGTATTAGTAGTCAGTACTTAGCCCACTCCCTCTCTCGCACATCATGCATGATCCCATGATCTCCATGCACGTCGTTCGCGCTCTCATGCGCTCTTTGTACATGTACCTATATAAGCAAGTGCAATACAACGGCAGCACCCAAGGTGCCATAGCCATTCATTCCCCCAAATCACACACTCAAATCGATATATGTATTGTCGATTTTTGTGGATTCTTGTCGTCAACTAATTATTTGATTGGGTCAGATATAACCAAATATTCTAGATTGACAAGTGTTGTTGTCTTTCAGATTATATCTATGTTCATGCTTGAGTAGAATGGTGGGCTAATTGGCGGGCAACCACACACTTTGCCCCGCCCGGTGAGTTGCAGACCTGTTTTCTGGAGCTTAGTCCACCATTGTCCGCCATGTCATTCTTGGAGCTTGCGGGATACTACAGGAAGTTTATTTCTAATTATGGCACCATTAGCCTTCCACTAAAAGAATTGCTTCGCAAGAATGAGCATTTTGTATGGTCCTCACTGGCAGATAAAGCATTCCACACTCTCAAGCTAACCTTGGTGGAAGTTGTTCTGCTAGCCCTGCCACATTTTACCCCCTCTTTTGATTTGAACATAGATGCTTCTGGCCTAGGTACTGGAACAGGTTTGTGACAAAAAGGACACCCATTGTGTATTTGAGAAAATCTCTCAGTCCACGAGCTCAAGCCTTTTCCACGTATGAGAAAGAATGCCTAGCCTTGAGGATGACCGTGTAGAAATTGTTGGGGAACGTTGCAGAAAACAAAAAAAAATTCCTACGTTTTCACCAAGATCCATCTATGAGTTCATCTAGCAACGAGTGATCGGATGCATCTACATACCTTTGTAGATCGCGAGCGGAAGCGTTCAAGAGAACGGGGATGAGGGAGTCATACTCGACGTGATCCTAATCACCGGAGATCCTAGCACCGAACGGACGGCACCTCCACGTTGAACACACGTACGGTCAGCGTGACGTCTCCTCCTTCTTGATCCAGCAAGGGGGAAGGAGAGGTTGATGAAGATCCAGCAGCACGACGGCGTGGTGGTGGAGGCAGCAGTCACCGCAGCAGGGCTTTGCCGTTCTACTTCGAGAGGGAGAGGTGTAGCAGGGGAGAGGGAGGCGCCAAGACTTCAGGGGTGCGGCTGCCCTTCCTCCCCCCCCCCCTTTATATAGGCCCCCTAGGGGGGTGCGCCGGCCCTAGGAGATGGGATCTCCTAGGGGGGCGGCGGCCAAGGGGGAGGACTGCCCCCCAAGGCAAGTGGAGGCGCCCCCTCCCCTAGGGTTCCCAACCCTAGGCGCATGGGGGCCCAAGGGGGGGCGCACCATCCCACTATGGGCTGGTTCCCTCCCCACTTCAGCCCATGGGGCCCTCCGGGATGGGTGGCCCCACCCGGTGGACCCCCGGAACCCTTCCGGTGGTCCCGGTACAATACCGTTGACCCCTGAAACTCTCCCGATGGCCAAAACTGCACTTCCTATATATAATTCTTCACCTCCGGACCATTACGGAACTCTTCATGACATCCGGGATCTCATCCGGGACTCCGAACAACTTTCGGATTACTGCATACTCATATCCATACAATCCTAGCGTCACCGAACCTTAAGTGTGTAGACCCTACGGGTTCGGGAGACATGTAGACATGACCGAGAGGACTCTCCGGTTAATAACCAACAGCGGGATCTGGATACCCATGTTGGCTCCCACATGCTCCTCGATGATCTCATCGGATGAACCACGATGTCAAGGATTCAAACAACCCCGTATACAATTCCCTTTGTCAATCGGTACGTTACTTGCCCGAGATTCGATCGTCGGTATCCCAATACCTCGTTCAATCTTATTACCGCAAGTCACTTTACTCGTACCGTAATGCATGATCCGGTGACCAGACACTTGGTCACTTTGAGCTCATTATGATGATGCATTACCGAGTGGGCCCAGAGATACCTCTCCGTCATACGGAGTGACCAATCCCAGTCTTGATCCGTGTCAACCCAACAGACACTTTCGGAGATACCCGTAGTATACCTTTATAGTCACCCAGTTAGTTGTGACGTTTGGTACACCCAAAGCACTCGTACGGTATCCGGGAGTTACACGATCTCGTGGTCTAAGGAAAAGATACTTGACATTGGAAAAACTCTAGCAAACGAACTATACGATCTTGTGCTATGTTTAGGATTGGGTCTTGTCCATCACATCATTCTCCTAATGATGTGATCTCGTTATCAATGACATCCAATGTCCATAGTCAGGAAACCATGACTATCTGTTGATCAACGAGCTAGTCAACTAGAGGCTTACTAGGGACATGTTGGTGTCTATGTATTCACACATGTATTACGATTTCCGGATAACACAATTATAGCATGAATAAAAGACAATTATCATGAACAAGGAAATATAATAATAATCCTTTTATTATTGCCTCTAGGGCATATTTCCAACAGTCTCCCACTTGCACTAGAGTCAATAATCTAGTTACATTGTGATGAATCGAACACCCATGGAATTCTGGTGTTGATCATGTTTTGCTCTAGGGAGAGGTTTAGTCAACTGATCTGCTACATTCAGGTCCGTATGTACTTTACAAATATCTATGTCTCCATCTTGAACATTTTCACGAATGGAGTTGAAGCGACGCTTGATGTGCCTGGTCTTCTTGTGAAACCTGGGCTCCTTGGCAAGTGCAATAGCTCCAGTATTGTCACAGAAGAGTTCGATCGGCCCCGACGCATTGTGTGACGCCCCCGATTTGACCGTACACTAATCATACACGCAAACGTGTACGATCAAGATCAGGGACTCGCGGGAAGATATCACAACACCACTCTACAAATAAAATAAGTCATACAAGCATCATATTACAAGCCAGGGGCCTCGAAGGCTCGAATACAAGAGCTCGATCATAGACGAGTCAGCGGAAGCAACAATATCTGAGTACAGACATAACTTAAACAAGTTTGCCTTAAGAAGGCTAACACAAACTGGGATACAGATCGAAAGAGGCGCAGGCCTCCTGCCTGGGATCCTCCTAAACTACTCCTGGTCGCCGTCAGCGGGCTACACGTAGTAGTAGGCACCTCCCGAGTAGTAGTAGTCGTCATCAACGGTGGCGTCTGGCTCCTGGACTCCAGCATCTGGTTGCGACAACCAGAAAGAAAGGAAAGGGGGAAAAAGGGCGAGAAAGCAACCGTGAGTACTCATCCAAAGTACTCGCAAGCAAGGAGCTACACTACATATGCATGGGTATCAAATAGAATAAGGGTATCATATGTGGACTGAACTGCAGAATGCCAGAATAAGAGGGGGATAACTAATCCTGTCGAAGACTACGCTTCTGGCCACCTCCATCTTGCAGCATGTAGGAGAGAGTAGATGGTAAGTTTACCAAGTAGCATCAAGTAGCATCGTATAGCATAATCCTAACCGATGATCCTCCCCTCGTCGCCCTGTGAGAGAGCGACCACCGGTTGTATCTGGCACTTGGAAGGGTGTGTTTTATTAAGTATCCGGTTCTAGTTGTCATAAGGTCAAGGTACAACTCCAAGTCGTCCTGTTACCGAAGATCACGGCTATTCGAATAGATTAACTTCCCTGCAGGGGTGCACCACATAACCCAACACGCTCGATCCCATTTGGCCGGACACACTTTTCTGGGTCATGCCCGGCCTCAGAAGATCAACACATCGCAGCCCCACCTAGACCAACAGAGAGGTCAGCACGCCGATCTAAACCTAAGCGCCCAGGGGTCTGGGCCCATCGCCCTTAGCACACCTGCACGTTGCGTGGGCGGCCGGAAGCAGACCTAGCCTAGTAGGTGTTCCAGTCCAATCCAGCGCGCGCCGCTCCGTTGCTAACGTCACGAAGGCTTCGGCTGATACCACGACGTCGAGTGCCCATAACTGTCCCCACGTAGATGGTTAGTGCATATAGGCCAGTAGCCAGACTCAGATCAAATACCAAGATCTCGTTAAATGTGTTAAGTATCTGCGAACGCCGACCAGGGCCAGGCCCACCTCTCTCCTAGGTGGTCTCAACCTACCCTGTCGCTCCGCCTCAAAGTAACAGTCGGGGTCGTCGGGAACCCAGGCCCACCTCTACCGGGATGGAGCCACCTGCCCCTTCAGCCCCCAACTCCGAACAGTGCCACAGGTAATGTAACTGTGTAAAGTATATAGTATATGCCCGTGATCACCTCCCGAAGTGATCACGGCCCAGTAGTATAGCATGGCAGACGGACAAGAGTGTAGGGCCACTGATGGAACACTAGCATCCTATACTAAGCAGTAGGATAGCAGGTAAAGTAACAACAGTAGTAACAATGACAGGCTATGCATCAGAATAGGATTAACGGAAAGCAGTAACATACTACACTACTCTAATGCAAGCAGTATAGAGGAGAGTAGGCGATATCTGGTGATCAAGGGGGGGGGCTTGCCTGGTTGCTCTGGCAAGAAGGAGGGATCATCTTCGATGTAGTCGAACACACGGACATCGACATCGGTCTCGGAGTCTACCGGAGAGGAGTAACGGAGGGGGAACACAATAAATAACAGAGCAATCAAATGTAACACAAAGCAAGACGCGGCAATACGTTGTAATAGGGGTGACCTAACGTAGGGATAGACGATACCGGCGAAGGGGGGAAACATCCGAGGAAGTATTCCCATTGTTTCGCGTTTTCGGGCAGATGAACCAGAGAGGGAAAGTTGCGTGTTCGCTATGCTAGGGACGTGTGACGGACGAATGGATTGCGTATCCGGATTCGTCTCGTCGTTCTGAGCAACTTTCATGTACAAAGTTTTTTCATCCGAGGTACGATTTATTTTATTTTAATTTTTAAAGCTTTAAATGATTTTTTAATTCTGAATTTATTATAATTCGAAAATAAAAAATAGGATATACTTTCTATACCCATCGTGGGCTAGCCACAGTGGATGATAGGTGGGACCAAAGGGGTCCAGTTGACTTAGTCAACAATCTAGCCAACAGTCAATTGTTTGACTGTTGACTGGTCAAAACTGCAGATTGGGCCCAGGCATCATTGACACATATTCAACATTTTCTTTTAAGTGGATAATTAGAGGGGGTCCACCTGTCATTGACTAGTATTTTAATAAGTTTATTTAACTAGTTAATTTAGAAGCAGGGATCCACATGTCATCTACTATTAGACTAATTAACTAGTACTCCTACTAATTAAACTACTCCTAACTAGCATGACCGGCCACACACGGCTGTGGCACAGCTGGCCACACACACCACACACACTCCCGCACACACACATCACGTAGCTAGGAGTTGATTCTATTATCTGAACATAGCATTTTGCAATTTTTATATGATTTAATCCAGGCATCGAAGAGGGATAAAATGGAGTTCGTCATGCAAACTTTCTACTCATACTATTTTTGCTCATGTTAGTAGTTGGTTAACGAAAAGTGCTATTCTGAGCTCGAGCTCAGATGCACTCCATATCCCAGTCGTTCGTTGGCGCAAAGATTCACAATGTCCAATGTATATTCCTCTGTATTCAGATTAGTATATCCAATCTATTCCATGGCCAGGCCCCACCTATCTACCTCAATTAATGCCCTTTTCCCCGTCCCATCCTAACCGGCTCAGATAGGCGTGCGAGTTATGGGCCACGGCTCAGTCGTCATCCCATAACGGCCACCGTCCACACCAGCTACTTTTTTTTGGCAGAGGCTACTTCATTTACTCAAAACTCATCAACTACACATCCTCTTCAAGATCCTTCCTGCTCGTCTCCTTTCTTTATCCTCTCTAACTGCGTCGGAAGAAACCAGATTGGCCGCCATGACCTCTTCAGCTTTTTCCTTGGCGCCATATTGTACTTCAAGTTGTGCTTTTCAAAATCCACCCAATCAAGGAAAAAGTACTGAACAAAGCAACACAAAAAAGGCAGAACACTTTTCAATATATCAACCAAAAAAGGATCAAAACTAATGATTGGAAACAAAGAGAGAGATGCAAACAACTTACGTCCAGGAAAAATGGACTTCCACCTAAGGGCATGTACAATGGTGGCATCACTATACTGGTGCCCCATGCTCCACCTAGATAAAAGGTAATTGAAGCTACTGTTTAGTTCTACCTTCATCCAACGGAAGCAGTAGTAGTGTTCTCAGGTTTGGTAGCTTTTTCTCTGTACAAGAAGGTAGCAAGGTACTGTTGAGCTCAGCAATGGTGTTTTCCAACGCTTTCCCATTGGCTGCCTTGCACTTTTTTCACGGGAGAACCAGCCTCCTCTGCAGGATCCCGTCTAGCGCTGCAAGCAGCATCTTTTTCTCAGGTTCAACTATCCAAGCCGACTTGGCAGCTGGGGCACCGGTCCATCCTGGAGCGTTGGCCTTGCCCTAAGATGGAGGTATCCATACCAGCTCGTACGTCCCCATGCAGCTCTCCTTGCTACTTCCACTGCATACTTCCCCATGTTTGAATGTCCCTACCTGTGTTGGATCTTGCACCACCGCGAGCATCTCTTCAGATATAACAGCCACAGATTGTCTCGGTGCTATGAACGTCGCCGTCACCAGCCGCCACCAAAAAGGCAACGATCTGTGCAGCTGTGCTGTGGTGGCCCGAACTCAACGATTCTATCTCTACCAGTGACACCTAGTATCGCAACAGCATGGATCTTTGCAGGTTCGACCGCTTGAGCAACATTTCCGTTTGCTGGCGCATTTGCTATATGACCTTCAGTACCTGCATCCTAAAAAGCACGGACACGGGGACGGAAAGACGGGGATACGGATACGGGGATACGGGATACGGCATTTTCCAAAAACAGCCATTCAGGGATACGGCAAGTATATATAAAATAAAATAAAAATATGCCATGTAATATAGAGTTAAGACAGAAAATTAAAGAGAAATAGATCAAAATAAAGAATAGACTAGAGTACTGCCCCATTTGGTGTCTCTTTTAGCAAGTGCTTGATCGATCCTCATCCCCCCATCTCATTGCAAGTTGCATCTTGCAAAACACATCAAACACAAATTGGCTACCAGCTGTGGCGCTCCCAGATGCCATGCCACTTGCTAGTTGCTACTCCCTCCGTCCGGAAATACTTGTCGCACAAATAGATAAAATTAGATGTATCTAGAACCAAAATACGTCTAGATACATCCATTTCCCCGACAAGTATTTCCGGACGGAGGGAGTACCTATCAACAAGTGTGCAGCAACACAAGCTGTTAAATTCAGAAATAGGCAGTAGCACTAGCAGGCTAGCAGCAGCAGCATCAGCCCAAGCAGCACAAGCGAGCAGCAACAGCATAACAAACAGCAGCAGCACAAGCAGAGAGGTAGCAACAACAAGTCAACAACAAGCTAGCAAGCATCCAGACCCAGTAGCTTAATCCCTTAATAATGGAACAAAATCTGAATCTGAAGAATAAAAGAGGAAGAGGTTGAAGAATGGAGAAGCTGCTGGGTTACCTACAGGCTACAGCTGCGAGGAGCTGAGGAGGCGAGGAGAGAGAGAGACTGCTGCTGCTGGTGCTGGATGGAGGAGTCGCCGGCGCCGGCGGCGGCGAGTCCAGGTGGTGGGAACTTCGATCCAGAAGGTGGCGGCTCCTTCTGTTCGAGCTGGGAGGCAGGGAGCAGCTCGAGCTGGGAGGCAGGGAGCAGCTCGTATGGAGACCCTGCAAAATAGGGTTACATATTGGGCCGTGGCTGGGCCGGGGGTGTGTTTTTGGGCCAGGCCGTATCCCTAACGTGTCCCCGCGTATCCCGGCGTATCCCAATTGTTTTTTCTTTTTTTTAATTCGAATTTCGGGGATACTCCAAAATTCGCGTATCCCGCCGTATCCCCGTATCCCGCCGTATCAGGACGGCAGTTCGGCGACTCCTGGCGTGTCCGTGCTTTTTAGCCTGCATCCACATTTTGCACACCAGTTAAATCAAGGTCAACATATTTCACACTTGCGGAACTGATTCGAATTGAAGAAACTGTAACCATATAGCATGGTACACTGAATATAATCTAATTTGTTTACTAGCACACCTATACAGCCTCCCTCCACAGGGCTTCTATCTCGTCCTGCAGGTTCGATCGCTCGAGCAAGAATTCCACCTGCTGTCGCATTGGCGATCTGAGCTTCAGTTGCTGCATTAAAGCATAAATGGCTTAGACGATTTGCTGTCCAATCTATGACCACCATGTTTTACAGCACCGCATTTGATTTTAGCCACACTTACCATTTTGATCATACAGGTTTTGATACATCATTGCAGCCTCCCGGTCTTTTTCCTCTTCCTCCCTTAACTTTCCGTCTTTCTCAACAAGTGACTCATTAGCTGGGCCATCCATTTCTTGATACATCTTCCAACAGCTGCATCTTTCTCCTCTTGCTCCCTCAGTCTTCTATTCTGTTTCAACCAGATTAGCGTGCTCAGGATCAGACCATTCTTCGAATCAACTTCTACGTTGCTCTCACTGTCGGAGATCTCAATAATCCCTTCAACCAAACCCATTGCAAATTCTGCACCGTTGCACGGATGCTCTTTCCATCTCATCTGCACAAAAAGTTAAGCATGGAATTGTCAGTTACTTTTGCAAGTCAGCACAAGTGAACATTTTCAAATCAAAGAAAGTTCCTTTGCTCACATTCCCCATCCAGTTCTGTTTCAAGTTGCCAAGCAACCTGATCATCTATGTGCACGTCATCAATCCACATCACCATCTTCGGCGCCTTCTTCTTGTTTTACCGATGGATGTCCGGGGGTGCCCTAACATCAGCATCGATAATTGCATGCACATTTCCATCATCATTTACCGACGCAGCCTGAGAGGCATGAACATGCATCATGCTGATCTCCTCTAGAATAGCATCCAATCCATTGAACTACCACCACCTAGCGAAAACAAGCCTCGTATAGTTGTTACCACCACCTAGTACACAAAGTAGATTAGAGATTTATGATTGAGTGTATCATGCCATAGGGCTGCAGTTCTTTGAATTAAAAACAATACCAAAAGTGTGAGAAATATGCTGACACTAAATTTAACTGCTATGCCGAATGAAGATGCAGCTGTTCATGGGCAGAGGTTGGAGGAAGCTCGAGCCAGGGCAGGCGAGATGTTGGCAGAAATGATGAAGGTGTGCATGTTTTAGAAAAATTGAATAATTCAGCATGTCGTGGGTAGTGCTCCGGTGTTCGGTTAGGCTTCGGTGGCATATCTTTTTATTAACTGGTGCATTCCAGTAGTGATATAAATGTGATGCTGATATGCACCTCGAAACGTAGATGTGGGGGGTTCCTGATTGGGTTTATGATGATTATGTTTTGTTTGCAGAAGAGTACATTTACCTACTGTTGTTTCTGGCTGGATGTCTTAAAGTAGTGGTGACTTAATTTTGTGTTGCTGCAGTGCACCGAAGCGTCCACAGAGAGCATGGAATCAACACACAGGCACACGGTAGTCAGCATGCCCAGAGAGAAACTGTAGGGAAAATTCAATGCACAGGCAACAATGCATGATCATACACAGCCTGGAAATCCATACTTAAAATTCTTCAGAGCAACACACAGGGATAGATTAAACTAACAGTACACACCATAACCAGCTACTGTATCATACCAATTCGTATCAGACCATCAATTTCTACCGGCAAAAAATCAAGCAAGAATGCAAGACTACACAGAGTGAGATTCTTAATAGCAGTGTTCTAATTTAAATTCCATTCCCCTCACCTCTTATTCCAACCAGGAGCCTGGGGATTCGTCGTCACCGTCAACAGCTCAGACGTCGGAGGCGAGCTGCCCCTTCCGTCTGCTGCGGCCTGCGCCGTGCTGCAGATTCGCCCTTCGCCGCTCATGGCCACCGCCCCTGACGCACAGCAGATCCGCCCGTCGCCGCTCAAAACCGTGCCCTCCTGCAGCGTCACCTCCACCAGTGTTCGCCTTGTAACATCCGCCGGCGAACCTTCCGGCAACAGACTCTCTCCGACCTCCTAAATCATAGTAGATCTGTGGCAGAGAAAGCAAAGAGGACTCAGCCGTCTGACCTTAACACTTCAAATCGCACGCTAAGCTGGAAAAAATCGCATCGGAGCGGCATACCTGTGGATTGGTTATATGAGGAACTCCATCGCGCGGCGGCAGCCTGTTCTTCCCCTCCCTCCCTATCTCCATCTTCACGGAAATGGCTGCGGCGCTAGGGCAGAAGAGGCCACGGTGCCAATCCTTTGACGGAAAGTG
The DNA here is from genome assembly GCF_018294505.1 of Triticum aestivum. Lineage (NCBI taxonomy): Eukaryota > Viridiplantae > Streptophyta > Magnoliopsida > Poales > Poaceae > Triticum > Triticum aestivum. Next base: position 31,438,899 of record NC_057797.1, on the reverse strand, counting down.
AACTTTCTGAGCCACGGATCAGATAGATTCTAGCGATTCTGGCCCACGGCTCAGCCCGTCACCGGTCCACGGCCGCCCATCAACTGGCCCACTGACGCATACGTATTGTCGTAGCCACGCATTTTTTCGCAGTTCAAACCGCAGCGTATAAAGAAATAGCGCACATCCCCACGCCTTCACGAACGCTCGTGATATCGCGCGCATATGAGCTCGCGCTCAGTTACTCCATATCCTTGGTTAACCATCATTTTTTTTTTGCGAGAGAAATTTTCAATCTATTCATCAATCATGGCAGTACAGAGAACACAAGAGGTAGTAAAAATTACAACTAGGTCTATGGACCACCTAGCGACGACTACAAGCACTGGAGCGAGCCGAAGGCGCGCCGCCGTCATCACCCCTCCATCACCGGAGCCGGGCAAACCTTGTTGTAGTAGACAGTCGGAAAGTCGTCGTGCTAAGGCCCCAAAGGACCAACACACCGGAGCAGCAACCATCGCCGATGAAGAGAGTTGTAGATTGGAAAGATCAAACCTGGAACCACACGAACGAAGACAAACAAAAACTGGATCCAAAGAGATCCATCGAAGACCAGCACCGACCGAATCCCACGAGATCCGACGAAGACACACCTTCACACATCCTCCGACAACGCTATTCGCACCATCGGGACGGAGATAGGACGTGGGAGACATTATTGCTACGGAGGGACATCGCCGCCGCCAAACAGCCCCAACCAAGACGTTCAACCTAGCAAAAACAAGAACGGGGTCCCTCCCGCCGGCGGGGGGCCGAGATCCTCCGCACCTCCATAGGCCAAAGGCCATCGGAGGCGGGGCGGATCTGCGGCGGCGCCGACGGGAGGAGGAAGGAGACGTTTCTTGTGGAGGAGGAAAGGGTTCTCTAGTCAAGCCGTTTGAATACGACAATGGTCCACCATTTAGAGACAGTTTAGAGGGTTAGTCATTGTAAAAATAAGAAAGCTAGCTAGTAGCATCTACAATAGCAAGCACTGGGCAAGAGCAGCGGCGGCTAGAAATAGCAGGAGCAGTAAAAAAAGTAGCGCAGCAGCATGCATCAGTAGCAAGCAGCGGCCAGTCGGGGCGAGGGTGCTACCGGCGAGCGGGCGGCGCGGGCTGGCGGCCAACGCCGGGTGCGGTGACGCACGACCTGGAGGGCGTGCGGCGAAGGAAGCAGGGCGCGGCCGCGGTCGGCGCGGCCAGGCGGCCGCAGCAAATAGCAATGGCAGCGGCAAGCCGGCAATAGGCAGCGGCATAGTAGCGTCAGCAACAGAGCAGTAGCAGCGGGCACAAGTAGAGCAGCAGCAGCAAGAAGCAGAGCAGCAGTATGCAGGGGGGTGCGGCCTCGGGCGTACGCGCACGCGCGAGGGCGCCGGCCTCACGCGGGCAGAGGCGCTGGGAGCGCGCACGGTGTGGCTACGGCAGGGTCTGGCCATGGCGAACTCAGGTGGGGGCGGGTCTACGGCGCCGATTCCAAGGGGAGAAACAAGGGGAACGGGAGGAGGGCCTCACAGTGGAGGACGCATGCGAGCTCGAGGGGTCGGGGAGGCCGGCGGTTGTCGGAGACGACCGAATCGAAGGCGGCGAGCTCGGGGCAGAGCTTGAAGATGATGTCGAGTTTGGCAGCGCCCCGGCTTGAAGTTGAGGGCGGGGACGACGTGGAGGAGTCCGGCGGAGCTCCTGGGCAGGCAGAGACGGCGAGAAGAGGCGGTTGACCGCGGCAATGGCGACGAGGTGGCCTCGGGGGCAACGAGCGGAACACAGAGGGGCGAGGGGCGCCCAGATCCATTGAGGAGGGGGGAGTGAGGGGAGAGAGCTAGGGTTTGGCCCGGGGCGAGGCCTTATAGGAGTGGGGGTGCCGGCGGATGGCCGCCACGGCGACGACCGGTGCCGTGGCAGGCATCGGCCATGGCCACGGGGTGGTTCGTGAATAGGGGAGGAGAGGAGGGGTGCGCCTGGGCCGGTGGTCCAGTTGGGCCAGGGAGGGGGGGGGTTTCCTTTATTTTTGTTTTTATGTTCTTTTGTTTATTTTCTCTCTGTTTTATTTTAGTTTCACATTGCTATAGTTTAGATAAAATACCAAACTAGTTCCTAATTTAGTTTTATAAATATGTCACTGCCCCATTAGTTCGGGCAATTAAATAAATTAGTTTAATATTTTATTAATTGAAAAGGGCATTTAATTATCTGTTCCTGCTACTGTTTTCTTTATCTCAAAATATTTAAACAATTTGTAAAAGTGTGGTTACTTCACCAAAATAATTTATGGATTATTTTCCGCAAACCGAACATTTTAGTTTTACGTTTGAAAACTTTTGATGTTTGCCATTAATCTCAAATTTGAATTTGATTCGTTTTGAACTAACCGAGATTAGCAACAGTAACCATTGTGACGTGGCATCATTAATAGAGATTTACTGTAGCTTAACTACCCGGGCGTCATAATTCTCCTCCACTACCAGAAATCTCGTCCCGAGATTTTTAGGAGGGGAGTAAGGGAAAGACGTGGCTACGAAATTCTATCGAGTCTTCTCGGTCTTGATTGCTCTTCTCGGAGAGGTTGATCCCTTTCGTTGATGTCTTCATTTTCTCTGTTTTAAGTCACCATGATCAAGTCGTCATCCTTTCTTCGGAACTCCAACGTACTTACGAATAGGTAAGAGGCAATTTGGCTACGTCAGAATGTTTATGAGGGAAACAATCTGGGGTTAACCCATGAATGAGCATAAGACTACCTCTCGAGTTGAACAAAAGAAACACATCGAGAGCAAAGTAAGACGGTGCAATAAGAAGTTTCGAGTGGATAGGCAATCGTTCATTGCCTGAATCAGAGTGTAAAAGGGGTTCAGAGCAACGGGAATAAGTATTGTGTCCGATACCAGAAGTGATCACTAGGAATGTGGCTCGCAAATTACATAAGAAATGAACCGTAAGGGATAACTTCGAAATAGGGATGTACAGGAGAGTCAGGTTTTGATCCTGTGGAACTGTGGGTTATGGGCCCACCATGTGGTTCAAAGTAGGAAAAGTGTTGATATCTTGCACGGTCATGATAGCAAGACATGTCAGAGGGTAGCCTATCAGTTATGTTGGCAACAATGTCGATACCAAGGGCGAGGGACGAAGAGAACCATTTTCCTGCTCGTTGAACGAGGCGGGCCATTAGGCAAAGTTCTCGTCCATCGGTGACTACCGAAATGTCATCAATTATAGTAATAGGGTCTTACTGGCAGAGTTGTACCACGAGGTGCTTACCTAAGCAGGGAATTACCACGGCTCCGTTAAGTAGATTATAAGAAAGTTTGAACAAAACAATGGAAAGGAAAATGTGTTTAAACACATATATCAGGGGTATACCCTTCCTAAAGTCAAGCAGAGGATGATATCCAAGACAGGATATAAAGTAGAAAATCATTTAGGTAAAGGGAGAGTAATTTCATGACATTACCCAAACAATGGTGTTTGGATAATTGAGCAAGAAGCATTCAGCATTGGGCTAAAAATGTTCTTGCTGAAAATCGGAGTAGCATAGACATGCTTCGAGATAGCATTGACATGGTATTCAAGCAAAGGTCAGACTTTGGATAAACGGAGGATTCATCAAGAACAACTTGTAGAATAAGTCTTACAATTTCCTCATGGAAGAATGGATAACCTCGCATAAAAGGAAACTATAATAATAGGTCCTCCGGTCAGATGTGCTAGGCATGACATCACCTTACCGGGTCATAAAAGACCAGTGTTATAACTCTTGGAAAAATGTCCCAACCATCATATCTGACCGAGATTCAGATCTAATCGGTGTTAGGATACCTCAGACTCAGGATGCCTGAGAAGAAAATGTGCCAAACAATTTGTCGAGACGACAATGTAAGATCTTCGAGAAATGAACTATAGGATCGACAAAACCTTCCGGCTGCATCATATACAATTCTTCCTTAAGGAAACCATTAAGGAATGCCGTTTTGACGTCCATTTGCCATATCTCATAATCATAGAATGCGGCAATTGCTAACATGATTCAGATGGACTTCAGCTTCGCTACCGGTGAGAAAGTCTCATCGTAGTCAACCCCTTGAACTTGTCGATAACCTTAGCGATGAGCCGAGCTTTATAGATGGTCACATTACCATCCGCGTCTTTCTTCTTCATAAAGATCCATTTATTTTCTATGGCTCGCCGATCATTGGGCAAGTCAGTCAAAGTCCATACTTCGTTTTCATACATGGATCCTATCTCGAATTTCATGGCTTCCAGCCATTTGTCGGAATCCGGGCCCGCCATCGCTTCTTCATAGTTCGAAGGTTCACCGTTGTCTAACAACATGATTTCCAAGACAGGGTTGCCGTACCACTCTGGTGCAGAACGTGTCCTTGTGGACCTTCGAATTTCAGTAGGAGCTTGATCAGAAGTATCTTGATCATCATCATTAACTTCCTCTCTAGTTGGTGCAGGCACCACAGGAACATTTTCCTGAGTTGCGCCACTTTCCGGTTCAAGAGGTAATACTTCATCAAGTTCTAATTTCCTCCCACTTACTTCTTTCGAGAGAAACTCTTTCTCTAGAAAGGATCCATTCTTGGCAACAATGATCTTGCCTTCGGATCTGAGGTAGAAGGTATACCCAATAGTTTCTTTAGGGTATCCTATGAAGACGCATTTTTTCGACTTGGGTTCGAGCTTTTCAGGTTGAAGTTTCTTGACATAAGCATCGCATCCCCAAACTTTTAGAAACGACAGCTTAGGTTTCTTCCCAAACCATAATTCATACGGTGTCGTCTTAACGGATTTCGACGGAGCCCTATTTAAAGTGAATGCGGCAGTCTCTAAAGCATAGCCCCAAAATGATAGCGGTAAATCGGTAAGAGACATCATAGATCGCACCATATCTAATAGAGTGCGATTACGATGTTCGGACACACCATTACGCTGAGGTGTTCCAGGCGGCGTGAGTTGTGAAACTATTCCACATTTTCTTAAGTGTGTGCCAAATTCGTGACTCAAGTATTCTCCCCCACCATCTGATCGCAAGAACTTAATTTTCCTGTCATGTTGATTCTCAACCTCACTCTGAAATTCCTTGAACTTTTCAAAGGTCTCAGACTTGTGTTTCATTAAATAGACATACCCATATCTACTCAAGTCATCAGTGAGGGTGAGAACATAACGATAGCCAGCGCGAGCCTCAACACTCATTGGACCGCACACATTAGTATGTATGATTTCCAATAAGTTGGTTGCTCGCTCCATTGTTCCTGAGAACGGAGTCTTGGTCATTTTACCCATGAGGCATGGTTCGCACGTGTCAAATGATTCGTAATCAAGAGACTCTAAAAGTCCATCTGCATGGAGCTTCTTCATGCGTTTGACACCTATGTGACCAAGGCGGCAGTGCCACAAGTATGTGGGACTATCATTATCAACCTTACATCTTTTGGTGTTCACACTATGAATATATGTAGCATTACGCTCGAGATTCATTAAGAATAAACCATTCACCATCGGAGCATGACCATAAAACATATCTCTCATATAAATAGAACAACCATTATTCTCAGATTTAAATGAGTAGCCATCTCGTATTAAACGAGATCCTGATACAATGTTCATGCTCAAAGCTGGCACTAAATAACAATTATTGAGGTTTAAAACTAATCCCGTAGGTAAATTTATAGATGTAGCGTGCCGACGGCGATCACATCGACCTTGGAACCATTCCCGACGCGCATCGTCACCTCGTCCTTCGCCAGTCTCCGCTTATTCCGCAGCTCCTGTTTTGAGTTACAAATGTGAGCAACCGCACCGGTATCAAATACCCAGGAGCTACTACGAGTACTGGTAAGGTACACATCAATTACATGTATATCACATATACCTTTTGTGATGCCGGCCTTCTTGTCCGCTAAGTATTTGGGGCAGTTCCGTTTCCAGTGACCACTTCCCTTGCAATAAAAGCACTCAGTCTCGGGCTTGGGTCCATTCTTTGGCTTCTTCCCGGCAGCTTGCTTACCGGGCACGGCAACTCCCTTGCCGTCCTTCTTGAAGTTCTTCTTACCCTTGCCTTTCTTGAACTTAGTGGTTTTATTCACCATCAACACTTGATGTTCCTTTTTGACTTCTACCTCTGCTGATTTCAGCATTGCAAATACTTCAGGAATGGTCTTTTCCATCCCCTGCATATTGAAGTTCATCACAAAGCTCTTGTAGCTCGGTGGAAGCGACTGAAGGATTCTGTCAATGACCGCGTCATCCGGGAGATTAACTCCCAGCTGAGTCAAGCGGTTATGTAACCCAGACATAATAAGTATGTGCTTACTGACAGAACTGTTTTCCTCCATCTTACAGCTGAAGAACTTGTCGGAGACTTCATATCTCTCGACCCGGGCATGAGCTTGAAAAAACCATTTTCAGCTCTTCGAACATCTCATATGCTCCGTGTCTCTCAAAACGCTTTTGGAGCCCCGGCTCTAAGCTGTAAAGCATGCTGCACTGAACGAGGGAGTAATCATCGGTACGTGTCTGCCAAGCGTTCATAACGTCTTGTTCTGCAGGGAGAGCAGGTGCTTCACCTAGCGGTGCTTGTAGGACATAATCTTTCTTGGCAGCTATGAGGATGATCCTCAGGTTCCGGACCCAGTCCGTATAGTTGCTGCCATCGTCTTTTAGCTTGGTTTTCTCTAGGAACGCGTTGAAGTTGAGGACAACGTTGGCCATTTGATCTACAATACATGTTGTAAAGACTTTAGACTAAGTTCATGATAATTAAGTTCATCTAATCAAATTATTCAATGAACTCCCACTCAGACAGACATCCCTCCAGTCATCTAAGTATAACATGATCCGAGTTAACTAGGTCGTGTCCGATCATCACGTGAGATGGACTAATCAACATCCGTGAACATCTTCGTGTTGATCGTATCTTCTATACGACTCATGCTCGACCTTTTGGTCTTCTGTGTTCCGAGGCCATGTCTGTACATGCTAGGCTCGTCAAGTCAACCTAAGTGTTTGCATGTGTAAATCTGTCTTACACCCGTTGTATATGAACGTTGGAATCTATCACACCCGATCATCACGTGGTGCTTCGAAACAACAAACTGTCGCAACGGTGCACAGTTAGGGGGAACACTTTCTTGAAATTATTATGAGGGATCATCTTATTTACTACCGCCGTTCTAAGTAAACAAGATGCAAAAACATGATAAACATCACATGCAATCAAATAATAGTGACATGATATGGCCAGTATCATATAGCTTCCTTTGATCTCCATCTTGGCGCTCCATGATCATCTTGTCACCGGCATGACACCATGATCTCCATCATCGTGTCTCCATGAAGTTGCTCGCCAACTATTACTTCTACTACTATGGCTAACACGTTTAGCAATAAAGTAATTTATATGGCGTTTCTCAATGACACGCAAGTCATACAAAACATAAAGACAACTCCTATGGCTCCTGCCGGTTGTCATACTCATCGACATGCAAGTCGTGATTCCTATTACAAGAACATGATCTCATACATCACATATATCATTCATCATTCATCACAACTTTGGCCATATCACATCACAAAACACTTGCTGCAAAAACAAGTTAGACGTCCTCTAATTGTTGTTGCAAGTTTTACGTGGCTGCAAGAGGGTTCTAGCAAGAACGTTTTCTTACCTACGTTAAAGCCACAACATGATTTGTCAACTTCTATTTACCCTTCATAAGGACCCTTTTCATCAAATCCGCTCCAACTAAAGTGGGAGAGACAGACATCCGCCAGCCACCTTATGCAACTAGTGCATGTCAGTCGGTGGAACCGGTCTCACGTAAGCGTACGTGTAAGGTTGGTCCGGGCCGCTTCATCCCACAATACCGTTGAAGCAAAATAAGACTAGTAGTGGCAAGAAAGTTGATAACATCTACGCCCACAACAAATTGTGTTCTACTCGTGCAAAGAGAACTACGCATAGACCTAGCTCATGATGCCACTGTTGGGGAACGTTGCAGAAAACAAAAAAATTCCTATGTTTTCACCAAGATCCATCTATGAGTTCATCTAGCAATGAGTGATCGGATGCATCTACATACCTTTGTAGATCGCGAGCGGAAGCGTTCAAGAGAACGGGGATGAGGGAGTCGTACTCGACATGATCCTAATCACCGGAGATCCTAGCGCTGAACGGACGGCACCTCCGCGTTCAACACATGTACGGTCAGCATGACGTCTCCTCCTTCTTGATCCAGTAAGGGGGAAGGAGAGGTTGATGAAGATCCAGCAGCACGACGGCGTGGTGGTGGAGGCAGCAGTCACCGTAGCAGGGCTTCGCCGTTCTACTGCGAGAGGGAGAGGTGTAGTAGGGGAGAGGGAGGCGCCAAGACTTCGGGGGTGCGGCTGCCCTCCTCCCCCCCCCCTTTATATAGGCCCCCTAGGGGGGTGCGCCGGCCCTAGGAGATGGGATCTCCTAGGGGGGCGGCGGCCAAGGGGGAGGAGTGCCCCCCAAGGCAAGTGGAGGCGCCCCTTCCCCTAGGGTTCCCAACCCTAGGCGCATGGGGGGCCCAAGGGGGGCGCACCAGCCCACTATGGGCTGGTTCCCTCCCCACTTCAGCCCATGGGGACCTCCGGGATGGGTGGCCCCACCCGGTGGACCCCCGGGACCCTTCCGGTGGTCCCGGTACAATACCGTTGACCCCCGAAACTCTCCCGATGGCCGAAACTGCACTTCCTATATATAATTCTTCACCTCCGGACCATTCCGGAACTCTTCGTGATGTCCGGGATCTCATCCGGGACTCCGAACAACTTTCAGATTACTGCATACTCATATCCATACAATCCTAGCATCGCCGAACCTTAAGTGTGTAGACCCTACGGGTTCGGAAGACATGTAGACATGACCGAGACGACTCTCCGGTCAATAACCAACAACGGGATCTGGATACCCATGTTGGCTCCCACATGCTCCTCGATGATCTCATCGGATGAACCACGATGTCGAGGATTCAAACAACCCCGTATACAATTCCCTTTGTCAATCGGTACGTTACTTGCCCGAGATTCGATCGTCGGTATCCCAATACCTCGTTCAATCTCATTACCGGCAAGTCACTTTACTCGTACCGTAATGCATGATCCCGTGACCAGACACTTGGTCACTTTGAGCTCATTATGATGATGCATTACCGAGTGGGCCCAGAGATACCTCTCCGTCATACGGAGTGACAAATCCCAGTCTTGATCCGTGTCAACCCAACAGACAGTTTCGGAGATACCCGTAGTATACCTTTATAGTCACCCAGTTACGTTGTGACGTTTGGTACACCCAAAGCACTCCTACGGTATTCGGGAGTTACACGATCTCATGGTCTAAGGAAAAGATACTTGACATTGGAAAAACTCTAGCAAACGAACTATACGATCTTGTGCTATGTTTAGGATTGGGTCTTTTCCATCACATCATTCTCCTAATGATGTGATCTCGTTATCAATGACATCCAATGTCCATAGTCAGGAAACCATGACTATCTGTTGATCAACGAGCTAGTCAACTAGAGGCTTACTAGGGACATGTTGGTGTCTATGTATTCACACATGTATTACGATTTCCGAATAACACAATTATAGCATGAATAAAAGACAATTATCATGAACAAAGAAATATAATAATAATCCTTTTATTATTGCCTCTAGGGCATATTTCCAACAGAAATGGAAAACATACCTTTAGGATATGCCCTTTACAATTTACACAGATAATAAGAGTATGACACATTACAAAACTCAACAATTGGCAACCGGTAGTGTCAACATTGTCACAAAAAGAACTAGGACCAGCAAGATATTTCTCCAACCACCGATGGTGAAGGCTAGGTTTTAAGAAAGGGACCAACAATATCATCAGGTGCGTTAGACAAGACAATTGGAGACTTATACATCTATCCACAATGTTATTCCAATGATTTTATAAAGCATCAGCTACGGCACCTGAAAGGCACGAAATAAATAGGCCACCCCACCCCCACCCCCAACTAGCTCCCCTAGAGGGATAATATTGCTCCTAAAGGATGATTGTTTATGGTATATTACCGTAATTGAAGAAATTGGCATGGTGTTGACTTGCTGTTGTTCTGAGAAGGGGACCTTTCAAAGCTTGACAAGTTTTTTATTTATTTATCGATCCAATCTGTCTACAGATAGGCGCCTGAACAAATGGATACAAATTGACCTTGTGGATCCGATGATACCATGCCTGGGAGACTTTCAGAAGAATAAGAAGAAGAAGAAGAAGAAGAAGAAGAAGGCGGATTCAATTCTTCAAGTCAAAGTCAAGGGCTACTGGCAGTTTCCTATCAATAACGATCCTTTGGATCTATAATCATTGGAAGAGGCCTACATCTTTGGTGGAATGGAATGGAATCCCCTACCCTGTGTCTGCAAAAGAAGAGCTGTAGGAAGTAGCAAGGAATCCCACATGAACCATAAGCTAGAATACTGGTACCAAGAGATGTTACTTTCATGATGGATTTCCAACATGCAAATCCAAAAATCTAAATTTAATACCAGCAAAAAGAAGAGATTGATTGATGCCTGAAAAAAAGGACAAGTTAACAGGGCATTCACTACTTCAGGATGCTGCTAACGCGGCACTACGATCAGAAACCCTTCGACGAAACTATGATGACACCAAGTTTGGACTGTTTCAAATTTGCTTTTTGCACCACTGCGGAGACCACATCAATCACCGCCACCATCGTCAACCTTGAGCTTCTTCCTCTGTCCGTCATCACCTTCAGCCACCTCCTCCTCTTGGCCACATCAGATCTGGCAGCTAACGATCCGAATGATCTTTGAAAAAGATCGGCCGACAGACACGTAGCACGCCTCATCAAACAATATATGTTTATATTTTGTCTTCTGTATGACCTTAACATTGATTTTAAGCAATACGACCACCCGGGTGAATCTACTTCTGAATGTATGTGTGTTTGATCAAAGATTTTTAGTTGCATACGATGTCGAATTATAACTTTATTATAAACACATTTAATTCAAAGTGGAATGGTTATATAAGTTGTTATTTTGTGACAACGCAGGTTGATGCAATTCTAACTAAATTTGAAAACACATTAGTTTGGTTTCCCATTACAACACACGGGAATATGTGCCAGTAAACTAAAATGACATAAGCTGAAAAGAACTGAATAACTTATATTCATGGGTTATTTTCAGAGCAATTTATCTGAGGCTTACTTCCACAACAACTTATTTCCAGAGATCTACTCAAAAGAACTAGCCCTTAGCACATTAGTCTTTTTTTCCGAGCAAACATCCAATTTATTCATCTTCAATCATGACAGTACAACGAACACCAAAAATAATAAAAATTTATACCTAATAATCAAGGATAGAGGCTTTTATAGTTCTCCATATGTCACATCTTTATATCCGTTGATTTTGTGTTAAACATAAAGATTGACGGCTGAGATTTAAAAGTAGATCTACCAAGCTTAGTTGCCCTAAACGTACGAACGACCCTATCCCATACAAACACCACCGGCTGGTTAAAACCCACCCAGCAAACCCGAACAGGGGTCAGCAAATCACTTTCCTACTGGGCCTTAGGCCACCGTGTAGGAAGAAGGACTAATTAGCATTCGGTGGACTAATTGAACTCTTTTAAGAAAGGACTACACTTGAAAAAGAGATAAGGAAGGAAAAGGACTCCACGCAAGCGCGACAAAGAGATAAGGCAGGGAAGGAGAATTGCACATCAATCATGTATGGGCTCCTACGACTTTTGCATGCGTAGGCATGCCTTAGGTCATCCATTGTGTACGCCACGTCCGACAGCGTGATGAGAAGTAGCCGCGACTGGACGACGGAGACAAGAAGTGCAAGGTCGAGGAAGAGGCACTGGAGAGGACGGTGACGCACTGGCGATGAGGCGCTGCAGGTTAGAATGGCGGGTGCCTCATCCGGTAGCGTGACGAGGTCAAGTAGCCGCGGCTGCGCGATGCAGACGAGAAGAGCAGGGTCGAGGAAGTGGTACTGGAGGAGCACGGTGACGCGATGCAGGTCACCATGGTGGACGCGACGTCCGGCAGCGTGATGAGGTGAACTAGCCACGGGCCCACGGCAGCTGAGCGACGGAGACGAAAAGAGCAGGGTCGAGTCGGTCGACGAAGAGGCATTGGAGGAGCGCGGTGAGTCTGTGATGAGCTGGCGATGAGGCGATGCAGGTCACCATGGCGGACGCCACTTCCAGCATGATGAGGTCAAGTAGCCGCGGCTGGGCGACGGAGACGGGAAGAGCAGGGTCTAAGGAAGAGGTACTGGAGGAGCACGTTGACGCGCTGGCGATGAGGCTGCAGGTCACCATGGCAGACGCTGCGTCCGACGATCAGGTTAGTGCAGTGGCAGACTGCATGATAGCGGCGGACCTGCCATTGCGTTTCCCAGAGCTTCTGTGCGGACGCTGTCATGAGGGTCGTCTCCCCGGCCAGCACACAAAGGTCACGTCCATGGTTTGACATATATAATCAGCAAAGCATGAATGTGGCAGAAAGTTCAGACTTCATGCATGATGTGCCTCAAGTTTTTGTTGTTGGTATCATGCAATGTAGATGAGACCATGATCCTTCCATTATCTCAAACATATAGGCATGCCTACGTTCTATGGAGATTATATTAAAATGTAGTATGTGATAGTTCATAGAAGAATTCTAATCAGACCAAGGCAGAACACACGACCCATGATGTTATTTTTAGTCAAAGTAGAAATTTCTTATTGTTATATACGCGACACGTTCGAACAAAATAATTTATGTATGGACACTGTTAATTTTTATTTTTATTTTGCATTCAACCATGTGTATAAAACTATCATGTCACTTCATTGATTGCAATTTTTTGTTGGTAGAAAACGGAGCTTTAAAACCGGTTCGTAAGGGCCTTTAGTGCCGGTTCCATAACCGGCACTAAAGCACCCCCCCTTTAGTACCGGTTCGGCACGAACCGCCGCTAAAGTGCCACCACGTGGCGTGAGCTCGCGCCCTGATATGGGGGATTGTTACCAACTGGTACTAAAGGTTATTTTTGAAAAAAAAATTGATTTTTTTTTATTTTTATTTTTTCTGAATTATTTGATGATTTAGTCTCTAGTCACCTCTCTTAACTGCTCAAGTGTGGATCACTCATTCCAAATCGCCTAACTTCCCGGGCGGTCACCTATCCTCTCACTCCCCCAGCCTGAGCACGCTTAACTTTAGAGTTCTATTCCCCCTACATTCCAAGTCTACACTTGTTGTTTTCCTGACAAATGTAAGATGTCAATCCTATTAACCCTCAGCAGTTTAGCTTGAGCATTAGGTCACACGTTTCACCGTTTGAGTTTGAAACTATTATTCTAAAAAACAGTAATTATTTAGTAACACCAATTTTTATTGAATAAGTTTGACCATAGTTTGACCAGATTTGACCAAAATTCAAAAAATTGAAATAATTATTTAGTAACACTAATATTCTTGAATAATTATGTAGTAACATTAATACTTCTTGAATAAGTAGTTTGACCAGATTTAACCAAAAAAATTAAAAAAACTGAAATTTGACCATATCTTTTTTTTCTTTTGGAATTTGAGGATTCTAAAAAATTGCAAACAGGACGTAGGATGCGGATATAGCAATCTAGGACTGGTAAACAGCTCCATAACCATCGGATGAGGATTTTCGTGCTGAATTTTTTGATATATTATACGTTTTTTCCGAGATCGTATGCAAAAATTATAGCCGTTTTACATTTTCCCTACACTTTTTGCAAAACATGTCCAAATTTAAGTTTTCAAATTTTCCTAACTAGTAGATGTAGTAATATAACTACCTCTCAAGGATTTTATTTTTTGAAGTTTTTATCATTTTCTTTTGATTTTTTAAAAACTGAAATGGCGATACAGGGGGGGGGGGTAGAGTTTGAAAATTGCCCTATAGTGCCGGTTTGTGTCTTCAACCGGGACTATAGGTTAAGACTCTTTAGTGCCGGTTGGTGACACAAACCGGTACTATAGGTTAGACCTTTAGTACCGGTTTATGTCACAAACCGTCACTAAAGGGGCTCGTGGGGCCCTGGCCTGACGCCAGCCTGCCACCACCCCTTTAGTACCGGTTCTTGGCACGAACCGGTACTAAAGGTTCATTACGAACCGGCACTAATGCATAGCCATTCGAACCGGCACTAATGGCCACATTAGTGCCGGCTCAAATACAAACGGGGGCTAAAGGGGTGAACATTTGACCCTTTTTCTACTAGTGTTGATAGCTTACCAAGCTGACCACTTGGTAACTATCATGTTACTTCATGCCACAAATAGACCATAGTGTTAAAATGCATGTAGGATCCCCAAAGCAATTCAATGAGAACTCTCTTAGCATAAAACTTGAGGTACAATGCATTGGGATGTTGTCTCTAACATTTATTACTCTCTTCGATCCAAAATAAGTGTAATCGGAGGAAGTATTATTTTATAGCGTGATAAGAAAAAATGCATTGGGAGTGCCTGATGTATGTAAGGATAGTGACATGGCGACATATTTGAAACCCATTGCAATGCACGGGCAATTTTTCTAGTTACATCTAAATCCATAGACCGCCTAGAGACGACTACAAGCACTGAAGCGAGTGAAGGCGCGACGTCGTCATCGCCCCTCCCTCACCGGAGCCGAACAAAACTTGTTGTAATAGATAGTAAGGAAGTCATCATGCCAAGGCCCCATAGGACCGGCACCCGAATAGCAACCGCCGCCAATGAAGAGTAGCATGGATCAGAATGACCCAACCTAAAAAACACACGAACATAGACGAACGATGAACAGATCTGAGAAAATCCACCAAGGACAGATCCGCCGGAGACACATATCCACACGCCCACCGACGATGTTAGACGCACCATCGGAACAGGGACTAGACGGGGAAAAACTTATTCCATCTTCAGGTAGTCGTCGTCGTCTTGTGAGTTATTTACTCAAAACCACCACATTTGGGGCTAGGGTAACAACTTGATACCACATTTGAGTCAGGGCACAAAGAACCACCAAAATTGCGCCTAATCTGTAACGCGGAGCACTGATGCTTGAATTCAGTCACGAAGACAGCAAATCTGACCGGTTGGGCCCACCTGGCCGGCCGATGTGGCATGCCTACCTGGATAATTTGTTGAGGTGGCCAAAGGCCCCACCTGCCAGCTTCCGTCTTATTCACCCCCTCTCTCTTCCCCCAAGCCACCTTCTTCCCCCACCCACCCCGACAAAGCCGGCATGTCCAGCGCCGCCGCCAGAGCCTTACCCCGGCGAGCCACCCACCCTGGCGATCCTCCCCGTCGTCCATGGCCACCCGTCGAGCGCGACTAGGCTCTCCTGGCGGACGAGCAGAGCACGGGGGTGGCCATGGCCTCCTGTCGGGCGCGACCAGGCCCTCCTGGCGAACGAGCAGAGCACGGGGGGGGGGCCATGGCCTCCCGTCGGGCGCGACCAGGCCCTCCTGGCGGACGAGTAGAGCACGGGGGTGGCCATGGCATCCCGTCGGGCGCGACCAGGCCCTCCTGGCGGACGAGTAGAGCACGGGGGTGGCCATGGCCTCCCGTCGGGCGCGGCGACCACGGGGCATGGCCACGGCGCTCCACGACGGCGCGCTCGGCCAAGGACTCCATGCGTGTCACGCCCTCAATGCGGCTATAGCTCCCACGTGTTGAGGCACGACTTAGAGACATAACCGCATTGAAAGCGTGACAAGTTGGTAATCAGAGCCTTCCCCGACCTTAGGAGCCCCATTGCTTGATCGTTATTAGCGGCCGAGTTGTGTCTAGAAAAATGTTTTGAGTCATTTAGGAATTATATATCAGAGAGTTTAGGAATTCTTTTTACTTCCCAGTCTCCTCATCGCTCTGGTAAGGAATCCTGACGTAGAGTTTTGACTCTTCTCTTCTCAAATTTCACTAAAAAAAATTTAGGATCACGCAGGTATCTTGGAATCGTTCCGATGGTTTTATGACGAGAACATTGTCTTGGTGCCTCCTGTCAGGGGTTTTGTGGAAGTGTCCCGGGGAGTTGAGCTCTGAGGTGTTGTCGTCATAATTTTATCGTTGCAGTTCTGGAATACCTGAGTTTAGTACGCCGACATCGAAAATCTCTTTTATGCAGTTCGTTGGTGAGATAGCCTCGACGCCACCCAGTACTGGGGCGGGAGTTCGGGAGTATCGCCATAACTTGTATAACGGATGCTTTTCGAAGGTTGAGGTAGATGGTTTCCGAAGTTTTTCTCGGTTATGTGTTGAAGGATGGATACAGCTGGATGTAGGATTTGCTAGATTTGGGTGAGATATTATGCTTCCCCTGTATCCCCAACACCTGATTGCATAACCGGAAAGGTTCGGGAGTTTCATAGGTGGGAATTCTTGTAGCTCTAGTTCTTCTTCCACGGATATTTGGTTTGAGATTGGGATTTCTTACTGAGTATTCGTTCTTGATCCGTACCTTGTTGATTTATTTCTCTACCTGAATTCTAAGTGGCTTCTCAATTTATGGATATGTGACCATTTCAAGAGGAATGCATTCGTTCATTTTGTTCGGATGTGAAGACTTTATGTTGTAATTTTCATTCCATTGGATTCAGCTTCAATATTTATCTGTCAATGTGCTAACAGTGGTCAACTTCTTCAGGATGGCTCCCGCTAAGAGCACCAATCAGAATCAGAATCAAGATCCGCCACCACCTCCACCTCCTCCGGAGGCATGGCAAGCTGTGATGGCCGCAACCAATGCAAACACATAGTTGATCATGCAAATTCTTCAAGAGTGAAATCAAGGCAACCAAGGGAACCAAGGCAACAATCAGAATCACTTTGCTACACTCAACCAGTTCCTTGCTAACGGGCCAAAAACTTTCAGCAATTGTGTTGAGGCAACTGATGCTGACGATTGGCTCATGGATCTGTGCAAGCATTTCGAGTGCAGTAACGTCAGGCCTGAGGACTCCGTCAAGTTCGCTTCCTTCCAACTCAAAGATCAAGCTGCAGAATGGTTCCAGCAGTACAAGGATTCTAGAGGTGGACGTGCGATTACCTGGGATGAATTCCGTCAAGACTTCAAAGCTCATCATATTCCTCAGAGCGTGGTTGAAAGCAAGCGTGAGGAATTCCGCAACCTGAAGCAAGGCTCTTTGTCTGTCTATGACTACAACAAGTTGTTTCAGAAGCTCGCCCGCTTTGCCAAGCAGGACGTCCCTGATGAGAAGAGCATGATATACCAGTTCAGGGGTGGTCTCAGAGAAGAAATCCAGCTAGCTCTTGTTCTCTTTGAGCCCTTGAGGTACATGAGTTCTACAACATGGCATTGAAGTAAGAGGCCGCTCAACTGAGGTGTGATGCTTCCAAGAAGCGAGTCAGAGATGCTACTCCTTCTTCCTCTACTCAAGTGGCCAAGCAGCAGAAGTATTGGCTTCCTCCTCCTCCGTTCCATCAGTCGTATCAGCAGAAGAGCAAAGGTGGCAGTGGATCTTCCCACCCACCCAACCCTGGCTTTTAGAACAAGACTTCATCTCAAGCTCCAAGATCAAGTGCTCCGTATCACCGTCCGCTTTCAGAGGTCATGTGCAACAAGTGCGAACAGAAGGGTCACTATGCCAACAAGTGTTTCAACCAGAGGCGTCTTCCTCCTCCTCCTGTGAGATCGGCAAGTACAGCTGTGGTCAAGCATAACCCCAAGCACGCCAAGGTCAACTTGATGAATGCAGCTCAGGCAGAGGATTCGTCATATGTCATCATGGGTAACCTTCCTGTTAACGATATTCCCGCAAGAGTTCTTTTTTACACTAGTGCATCGCATTGTTTCATCTCGAGACCGTTTACATCTAGGCATGAATTGGTTTCGCAAGTTTTGCATAGTCCGTTAGCAGTTGTCTCTCCCGGTAAGCGCATGCATGCTAACTCCATCGTTCCGGATGTTACTATCACCTTGGGTGACTACAAGTTTCTGGCTTCTCCAATGATCCTTGGTAACTCGGATATTGATCTTATTCTCGGAATGGATTGGCTTTCTAAGCACAAGGCTCAGCTTGATTGTGCAGCCAGGCAGATTCAATTGACTCATTCGTCTGAGGATGTAATTGTCTTTGTCGCTCGTGATAATACAATCCGTATGTTTTCCCTCAATGAGAAGGGTGAACTGGACGCTATCTCGCAAATTCCAATCGTTTGCGAATATCAAGACATCTTTTCAGAAGAGCTTCCAGGAATGCCTCCGCACCGGCCAGTTGAATTCGTTATTGATCTGTCAGGACCCCGACTCGATGTCACATCGATCTAGCCTGTAGCACCTCATATCACTTTGCGGCCTCACGCACGGTATCCCCACGGGTGTCGCCTTACCTTTGCCCGGGACCGTTTGCACCTTTTGGCTCACGTATATGATAGTGTCGCTAGCATCCATATGATAAGGAGCCCGGGCTGACATGACTAGTCGTAAACCCAAAGTGGCACAGACTTACAGGGACAGGCATCCATGACCCAGCATCGAACGTGTCGGTCATCAGCGAGTGAATCCAGGCTGTAGCACTGGGCTAGCAGGACTCCGGTGAACCGGGCTGTAGCGGGCTAACAGGACTCCGGTATTCATCGCGTGACATTTCCCCGAAGGGACAGACACAGGAACGAAGAAGGACACATGCCGGCCAGCCTAAGTGTTCCGGAGCAGTAGCAAGCTACCATGGCTCAGTGGAAACACTAGGAGACATTTCCCAGTAAGAGAGGCTACTAAAGATAAACAACTAGATGGTCAGATCCCACACATACCAAGCATTTCAATAACATACACACAATATGCTCGATATGTCATGGCATCACAACATGACTCTACAAATCAAGTATTTTAATCAATAGGCTCCGAGGAGCGAGATATTACAAACATGGGTCTCATGACCCAACAATCAGAGCATACAAGTCAAAGCACAAGCGGAAGCTATCATGTCCGAGTACAGACATCTATAAATGAAAAAGGCTGAGAAGCCTGACTATCTACCAGATCCTGCCGGGGCACAAGATCGTAGCTGAGGTAACAAGCTAAACATCGAAGTCCACGCGAAACTACTAGTGAGACCGAAGTCTCTCTGCAAAAACATAAAATAGGCAAACGTGAGTACAAATGTACCCAGCAAGACTTACATCAGAACTAACTACATATGCATCATTATCAACAAAGGGGTGGTGGGGTTTAACTGCAGCAAGCCAGCTTTGACTCGGTGGCTATCCTAAACTACGACTGCAAGCGACTCTTCTGAGGTGGCGCACACGAGTCCACATATTCACCATATCAATACACCACTATGGATCCGCTCCCGTCTCCCTACGAGAACGCCATCCATAGCACTCACGCTTATCTTGCGTATTTTAGAGTATCCACTTTTACTTGTCTATGAACTGATACAAGCAACCCAGAAGTCCGTTTCCGCGGACACGGCTATTCGAATAGATGATGTTAACCCTGCAGGGGTGTACTTCTTCACACACGCTCTCACCACTTACCGCCGTTTACACGACATGTACTCGGCAACCTTCAAGCGGAAGCCCAACGTGGGTGTCGGCCACGGCCTGCCTAAACACTCAAGTCTCTAGTCCAGGTTTATCGCCTATTCGGGTTCCATCCATGAGGAGATCCGGCCGGAGTTTCGCTCACAGCCCCAAACGATGTGTACAGGGTTCCGTGACACCAAACGGGCGCCCGGTTTACCCGGCCACGTGCCTACCGCATCACAGCCCACCCCTACGGTCAGCGCTGCGCACGGCCTCCAGCATACTACAAACACCAGAAACTACTTGCAACTCCTGGACAGAGGACAAGGGTGATCAAGAAGCCGAGAGGGTCCATTGGTTTCGGGCCCAATGCGTGGTAGTAGCTGAATCATGGATCACAAACACAGAACTCAGTTCCTGAGGACGGCTGCAATGAGACAACCCACCATGTACTCCTACATGGCCTCTCACCGCTACCTTTACCAAATCGTGTTCACACACTTAGCTCACACACGGTAGGACATGTTCACACACCTCTGATTCATCCCTGATGAATCAGACCTGACTCAACTCTAAGCAGTAGCAGGCATGACAAACAAGCAGGAATGAGTAGGCACAACAGGGCTCGAACAACTCCTACTCATGCTAGTGGGTTTCATCTATTTACTGTGGAATGACAGGTCATGCAGAGGATAAAGGGGTTCAGCTACCGCAGCAAGTAACAGATGATTTGGTGTTGTCCTAATGCATTAAAAGAGAGCAGGAGCGAGAGAGTAGGATTGTATCAAAATGAACAAGGGGGTTTTGCTTGCCTGACACTTTTGAAGATAATATAGCTCTTCATCGGTGTCATCGATCACATCGTCGGTACACGTCTATCGAGAGGGAACAAATACCGGCAATACAGAAAAAAACACGATCAATGCAATGCACAATATGATGCATGCTATGACATGGCAATATGAATGTGTTTTGGGCTAATGCACCTAAAACCAGATTAAATGAAGTTGGTTTGAATCCAAGATTCAAATTCAAACTCCATATGTGGTTATTTAAATGCCCTTTAATTGATTTGTGCTAAACAGCAGCTATAAGTTGTTCTAACATGCATGAAAATGGTACAGATGGATTCCTTGAATTTTTCTGATAATTTTTCATATATAAATTATTTAATTTGGAGTTACGGTTGAATTTCTATGATTTTTAGAAGTTTTAGGCATTTTCTGGAATTTCCCGAATATTTTTAAATCCAGAAAATACTTATTGCGTCAGCCCCACGTCACAGTGACGTCAGCAGGGTCAACAGGGGTCGGTCAGGGTCAAACCTGACGTGTGGGGTCCACACGTCAGTGTCACAGGGCTGCTTAGCTCACTGACAGGTGGGACCGGTCAACGGCCACATCAGCTAGGTCAACTCCGACGCGTGAGGCCACTGTGGTTAACTTAAACTAAACAGGGGTTAACCGTGGTTAGTTAAGGGCGTGGGGCCCATATGTCAGTGAGAGATAGGGCTGTTAGCAGGGTCATTAGCGACTAAGTAAGTGCGCCACGTCGGCGTCACCGGAGACCAGCCGGCGGCGACCACAGGACACGGCGGGGGCACGCCGGACTTGCGCTAGAGGCGTCAGCTTGGCGCGCTGAGGGCACCAGGGGATGGCCCTTGCTCTCGCGCATCCAGAGGACCAAGTGGGAGGTCGTGGGGTCGCCGGAACTCATGCCGGCGACGAGCTTTGGCGGCGATGGTGTTCGGTGGTGCTCGGGCGCGTCGCTACGGTGCATCAGTGAGCAAATGGAGAGGCTGGGCAGCACCTGCTAGTCATGGGGAGCACTAAGAGCAGCACAATGAGGCCAGGGGAGCACGGAGGCTATGCGTGCAGCAGCAATGGCGGACGGTGGCTTCGGTGCTCGTGGGGAATGGCGCTACGGCACGGAGAGGAGCATGCTGAGTTAGGGGAGAGGGTCAGTGACTCACGGCGATGACGAGGGGACGCTCGGCGAGGTCGGGGACGGTCCGGAGCTGGCGAATTTGATGAAGATGGCCGGCGGGTCCAAGGTAGAAGACGACGGCGATGGCGACGAAGCAAAGCCCTCCGGCTCGTTTCCTTCAGCTTGGGGATGTGGTGCTCGATTGTGGAGCTACTGGGCACGGCCACGGGACGAGGGGTGGCCGGTGGTCATGGCTACGGCGAGCGGCGCTCTCAGGTGCGTTCGGTGACGAGAGGGAGGGAGAGCAGAGGAGGAGGAGGGGGTCCAGAGAGAGAGGGGCGGTCGAGGGGGAGTGTGTGGCGTCGCGGAGGGAGTCCAGGGCGATGAGGGGGCAGCAGGAGGTGGAAGCAGGAGGTGGTGCTCGGGCGCGGGCGCGTCGACACGCCTCTGCCTACTGGCAGAGGTTGAAGACGGTGGGGAGCTGGGCTGGGCCTCAGCCGCATTGCTGGGCCAGGTGGGGGCGCTAGTTGGGCTGCGGGTAAGTGGCCTAGGTAGTTCCTTCTCTCCTTTTTTTTAATTTTTCTGTTCTGTTTGTTTTATTAATTTATTTTGCCACTGTTTTGAATTTTAAAAATAATTCAAACAATGCCAAAAACTCCTCTGAATATTTTATATTGCTAGATGGACTTTTCCAAAAGCTTATAAAATATTTCAGGGGTATTTGAATTATATTCTAATTATATGAATATAATTCAAATTCAAATAGCTAATGAATTAAATCCAAAGTCCCAAAAATAATTCCTTAAAAATGTTCAATATTTTGGTTGGGACCAGAACCCTTACCAAAAATTATCAAACATTTAAGAAGAGCATTTTGGAGCAATGGATGAGATTTCTAGGGTTTTTGCCCCTCTTTTATTTAAGTTTTTGAGGCTTCCAAAATTCCTCAGTTCAAATTTCATTTGAATTTAAACATGATGCAGCAACCAAGCTAGTCCAAGGCCGGGGTAAAGCTAGGGATGTGACATGATCTTGAGCCTGGCACGGAACCAGTGTGCAAGCATCCTTACAAGCTCGGACCTGAAGAGTTGAAGGAGCTGAAGAAGCAACTCGATATTCAAGAAAGAATAGGTCTCATCCGGCCTAGTTCTTCTCCCTGGGGTTGTGGTGTTCTTTTTGTGAAGAAGAAGGATGGAACGGACCGACTTTGTGTTGATTACCGTCCATTGAACAAGAAGACCATCAAGAACAAATACCCACTTCCCAACATCAACGAGTTGTTCGAACAACTCAAAGGTGCCCAAGTATTCTCCAAGCTTGATCTCCGTATGGGTTATTGTTGGGGAACGTTGCAGAAAACAAAAAATTTCCTACTCGTTTCACCAAGATCATCTAGGAGTTCATCTAGCAACGAGTGATCAGATGCATCTACATACCTTTGTAGATCGCGCACGGAAGTGTTCAAAAGAACGGTGATGATGTAGTCGTACTCGACGTGATCCAAATCACCGATGACCAGCGCCGAACGGACGGCACCTCCGCGTTCAACACACGTACGGAACAGCCACGTCTCCTCTTCTTGATCCAGCAAGGGAGGGAGGAGAGGTTGAGGGAGATGGCACCAGCAGCAGCACGACGGCGTGGTGTTGATGGAGCTGCAGTACTCCGGCAGAGCTTCGCTAAGCACTATGGAGGTGGAGGAGGTGTTGAGGAGGGAGAAGGAGGCAACCAAAGACCAGGGCGTTCAGGTATGAAGTCCCTCCTCTCCCCCACTATATATAGGGGTGCCAAGGGGGGGTGGCCGGCCCTAGGAGATCCAATCTCCTAGGGGTTGCGGCGGCCAAGGGGGTTTTTCCCTCCCCCCAAGGCACCTAGGAGGTGCCTTACCCTCCTAGGACTCTTGCCCCCTTAAACCCTAGGCGCATGGGCCTATGTGGGGCTGGTGCCCTTGGCCCATTAGGCCAAGGCGCACCCCCTTACAGCCCATGTGGCCCCCCCGGGGCAGGTGGACCCACCCGGTGGACCCCCGGGACCCTTCCGGTGGTCCCGGTACAATACCGATAACCCCGAAACTTGTCCCGATGCCCGAAACAGGACTTCCCATATATAAATCTTTACCTCCGGACCATTCCGGAACTCCTCGTGACGTCCGGGATCTCATCCGGGACTCCGAACAACATTCGGGTTACTGCATATACATATCCCTACAACCCTAGCGTAACCGAACCTTAAGTGTGTAGACCCTACGGGTTCGGGAGACAAGCAGACATGACCGAGACGACTCTCCGGTCAATAACCAACAGCGGGATCTGGATACCCATGTTGGCTCCCACATGCTCCACGATGATCTCATCGGATGAACCACGATGTCGAGGATTCAATCAACCCCGTACGCTATTCCCTTTGTCTATCGATATGTTACTTGCCCGAGATTCGATCGTCGGTATCCCAATACCTCGTTCAATCTCGTTACCGGCAAGTCACTTTACTCGTACCGTAATGCATGATCCCGTGACCAGACACTTGGTCACTCTGAGCTCATTATGATGATGCATTACCGAGTGGGCCCAGTGATACCTCTCCGTCATACGGAGTGACAAATCCCAGTCTTGATCCATGTCACCCAACAGACACTTTCGGAGATACCCGTAGTCTACCTTTATAGTCACCCAGTTACGTTGTGACGTTTGGCATACCCAAAGCACTCCTACAGTATCCGGGAGTTACACGATCTCATGGTCTAAGGAAAAGATACTTGACATTGGAAAACTCTAGCAAACGAACTATACGATCTTGTGCTATGTTTAGGATTGGGTCTTGTCCATCACATCATTCTCCTAATGATGTGATCTCGTTATCAATGACATCCAGTGTCCATAGTCAGGAAATCATGACTATCTGTTGATCAACGAGCTAGTCAACTAGAGGCTCACTAGGGACATGTTGATGTCTGTTATTCACACATGTATTACGATTTCCAGATAACACAATTATAGCATGAATAAAGACAATTATCATGAACAAGGAAATATAATAATAATGCTTTTATTATTGCCTCTAGGGCATATTTCCAACAGTCTCCCACTTGCACTAGAGTCAATAATCTAGTTACATTGTGATGAATCGAACACCCATGGAATTCTGGTGTTGATCATGTTTTGCTCTAGGGAGAGGTTTAGTCAACGGATCTGCTACATTCAGGTCCGTATGTACTTTACAAATCTCTATGTCTCCATCTTGAACATTTTCACGAATGGAGTTGAAGCGACGCTTGATGTGCCTTGTCTTCTTGTGAAACCTGGGCTCCTTGGCAAGTGCAATAGCTCCAGTGTTGTCACAGAAGAGCTTGATCGGCCCCGACGCATTGGGTATGACTCCTAGGTCGGTGATGAACTCCTTCACCCATATTGCTTCATGTGCTGCCTCCGAGGCTGCCATGTACTCCGCTTCACATGTAGATCCCGCCACGACGCTTTGCTTGCAACTGCACCAGCTTACTGCCCCACCATTCAAAATATACACGTATCCGGTTTGTGACTTAGAGTCATCCAGATCTGTGTCGAAGCTAGCGTCGACGTAACCCTTTACGACGAGCTCTTCGTCACCTCCATAAACGAGAAACATTTCCTTAGTCCTTTTCAGGTACTTCAGGATATTCTTGACCGCTGTCCAGTGTTCCTTGCCGGGATTACTTTGGTACCTTCCTACCAAACTGACGGCAAGGTTAACATCAGGTCTGGTACACAGCATGGCATACATAATAGAACCTATGGCTGAGGCATAGGGGATGACGCTCATCTCTTCTATATCTTCTGCCGTGGTCGGACACTGAGCTGAGCTCAATTTCACACCTTGTAACACAGGCAAGAACCCTTTCTTGGATTGATCCATATTGAACTTCTTCAATATCTTATCAAGGTATGTGCTTTGTGAAAGACCTATGAGGCGTCTTGATCTATCTCTATAGATTTTGATGCCTAATATATAAGCAGCTTCTCCAAGGTCCTTCATTGAAAAACTTTTATTCAAGTAGGCCTTGATGCTGTCCAAGAGTTCTATATCATTTCCCATCAAGAGTATGTCATCTACATATAATATGAGAAATGCTACAGAGCTCCCACTCACTTTCTTGTAAACGCAGGCTTCTCCATAAGTCTGTGTAAACCCAAACGCTTTGATCATCTCATCAAAGCGAATGTTCCAACTCCGAGATGCTTGCACCAGCCCATAAATCGAGCGTTGGAGCTTGCACACTTTGTCAGCATTCTTAGGATCGACAAAACCTTCCGGCTGCATCATATACAATTCTTCCTTAAGGAAACCATTAAGGAATGCCGTTTTGACGTCCATTTGCCATATTTCGTAATCATAGAATGCGGCAATTGCTAACATGATTCGGACGGACTTCAGCTTCGCTACCGGTGAGAAAGTCTCATCGTAGTCAACCCCTTGAACTTGTCGATAACCCTTAGCGACAAGCCGAGCTTTATAGATGGTCACATTACCATCCGCGTCTGTCTTCTTCTTAAAGATCCATTTATTTTCTATGGCTCGCCGTTCAACGGGCAAGTCAGTCAAAGTCCATACTTCGTTTTCATACATGGATCCTATCTCGGATTTCATGGCTTCTAGCCATTTGTCGGAATCCGGTCCCGCCATCGCTTCTTCATAGTTCGAAGGTTCACCGTTGTCTAACAACATGATTTCCAAGACAGGGTTGCCGTACCACTCTGGTGCGGAACGTGTCCTTGTGGACCTTCGAATTTCAGTAGGAGCTTGATCAGAAGTATCTTGATCATTATCATTAACTTCCTCTCTAGTCGGTGCTGGCACCTCAGGAACATTTTCTTGAGTTGCGCCATTTTCCGGTTCAAGAGGCAATACTTCATCAAGCTCTACTTTCCTCCCACTTACTTCTTTCGAGAGAAACTCTTTCTCCAGAAAGGACCCATTCTTGGCAACAAAGATCTTGCCTTCGGATCTGAGGTAGAAGGTGTACCCAATAGTTTCTTTTGGGTACCCTATGAAGACGCATTTTTCCGATTTGGGTTCGAGCTTTTCAGGTTGAAGTTTCTTGACATAAGCATCGCATCCCCAAACTTTTAGAAACGACAGCTTAGGTTTCTTCCCAAACCATAATTCATACGGTGTCGTCTCAACGGATTTCGACGGAGCCCTATTTAAAGTGAATGCGGCAGTCTCTAAAGCATAGCCCCAAAAAGAAAGCGGTAAATCGGTAAGAGACATCATAGATCGCACCATATCTAACAGAGTGCGATTACGACGTTCGGACACACCATTACGCTGAGGTGTTCCAGGCGGCGTGAGTTGTGAAACTATTCCACATTTTCTTAAGTGTGTGCCAAACTCGTGACTCAAGTATTCTCCTCCACGATCTGATCGCAGAAACTTGATTTTCCTGTCACGTTGATTTTCAACCTCACTCTGAAATTCCTTGAACTTTTCAAAGGTTTCAGACTTGTGTTTCATTAAGTAGATATACCCATACCTACTTAAATCATCAGTGAGGGTGAGAACATAACGATAGCCACCGCGAGCCTCAACACTCATTGGACCGCACACATCGGTATGTATGATTTCCAATAAGTCGGTTGCTCGCTCCATTGTTCCTGAGAACGGAGTCTTGGTCATTTTACCCATAAGGCATGGTTCGCACGTGTCAAATGATTCATAATCAAGAGACTCTAAAAGTCCATCAGCATGGAGCTTCTTCATGCGTTTGACACCTATGTGACCAAGGCGGCAGTGCCACAAGTATGTGGGACTATCATTATCAACTTTACTTCTTTTGGTACTCACATTATGAACATGTGTAGCATCACGTTCGAGATTCATAAAGAATAAACCATTCACCATAGGAGCATGACCATAAAACATATCTCTCATAAAAATGGAACAACCATTATTCTCAGATTTAAAAGAGTAGCCATCTCGAATTAAACGAGATCCCGATACAATGTTCATGCTCAAAGCTGGCACTAAATAACAATTATTAAGGTTTAAAACTAATCCCGAAGGGAGATGCAGAGGTAGCGTGCCGACGGCGATCACATTGACCTTGGAACCATTCCCGACGCGCATCGTCACCTCGTCCTTTGCCAGTTTCCGCTTATTCCGCAGCCCCTGCTTTGAGTTACAAATGTGAGCAACTGCACCGGTATCAAATACCCAGGAGCCACTACGGGCACTAGTAAGGTACACATCAATTACATGTATATCACATATACCTTTGGTTTTGCCGGCCTTCTTATCCGCTAAGTACTTAGGGCAGTTCCGCTTCCAGTGACCGCTTCCCTTGCAATAAAAGCACTCAGTCTCGGGCTTGGGTCCATTCTTTGGCTTCTTCCCGGCAGCTTGCTTGCCGGGCGCGGCAACCTCCTTGCCGTCCTTCTTGAAGCTCTTTTTACCCTTGCCTTTCTTGAACTTAGTGGTTTTATTGATCATCAACACTTGATGTTCCTTCCTGACTTCTACCTCCGCTGATTTCAGCATAGCAAATACTTCAGGAATGGTCTTTTCCATCCCCTGCATATTGAAGTTCATCACAAAGCTCTTGTAGCTTGGTGGAAGCGACTGGAGGATTCTGTCAATGACCGCATCATCCGGGAGATTAACTCCTAGCTGAGTCAAGCGGTTATGCAACCCAGACATAGTGAGTATGTGCTCACTGACAGAACTGTTTTCCTCCATCTTACAGCTGAAGAATTTGTCGGAGACTTCATATCTCTCGACCCGGGCATGAGCTTGGAAAACCATTTTCAGCTCTTCGAACATCTCATATGCTCCATGTCTCTCAAAACGCTTTTGGAGCCCCGGCTCTAGGCTGTAAAGCATGCCGCACTGAACGAGGGAGTAGTCATCGAAACGTGCCTGCCAAGCGTTCATAACATCTTGTTCTGCAGGGAGAACGGGTGCGTCACCAAGCGGTGCTTGTAGGACATAATCTTTCTTGGCAGCTATGAGGATGATCCTCAGGTTCCGGACCCAGTCCGTATAGTTGCTGCCATCGTCTTTCAGCTTAGTTTTCTCTAGGAACGCGTTGAAGTTGAGGACTACGTTGGCCATTTGATCTACAAGACATATTGCAAAGATTTTAGACTAAGTTCATGATAATTAAGTTCAACTAATCAAATTATTAGTGAACTCCCACTTAGATTAGACATCCCTCTAGTCATCTAAGTATTACATGATCCGAGTTAAACTAGACCGTGTCCGATCATCACGTGAGACGGACTAGTCAACATCGGTGAACATCTTCATGTTGATCGTATCTTCTATACGACTCATGCTCGACCTTTCGGTCTTCTGTGTTCCGAGGCCATGTCTGTACATGCTAGGCTCGTCAAGTCAACCTAAGTGTTTGCATGTGTAAATCTGTCTTACACCCGTTGTATGTGAACGTCTGAATAAAACACCCGATCATCACGTGGTGTTTTGAAACAGCGAACTGTCGCAACGGTGCACAGTTAGGGGGAACACTTCTTGAATTTATTGTGAGGGATCATCTTATTTACTACCGTCGTTCTAAGTAAACAAGATGCAAAACATGATAAACATCACATGCAATCAAATAATAAACGTGACATGATATGGCCAATATCACATAGCTCCTTTGATCTCCATCTTGGGGCTCCATGATCATCTTGTCACCGGCTTGACACCATGATCTCCATCATCATGATCTCCATCATCGTGTCTCCATGAAGTTGCTCGCCAACTATTACTTCTACTACTATGGCTAACGCGTTTAGCAATAAAGTAAAGTAATTTACATGGCGTTTCTTGATGACACGCAGGTCATATAAAAGAATAAAGACAACTCCTATGGCTCCTGCCGGTTGTCATACTCATCGACATGCAAGTCGTGATTCCTATTACAATAGCATGAACATCTCATACATCACATATAGATCATTCATCATTCATCACAACTTTGGCCATATCATATCACAAACCACTTGCTGCAAAAACAAGTTAGACGTCCTCTAATTGTTGTTGCAAGTTTTACGTGGCTGAATTAGGGTTCTAGCAAGAACGTTTTCTTACCTACGTTAAAGCCACAACGTGATTTGTCAACTTCTATTTACCCTTCATAAGGACCCTGTTCATCGATTCCGCTCCAACTAAAGTAGGAGAGACAGACACCCGCCAGCCACCTTATGCAACTAGTGCATGTTAGTCGGTGGAACCGGTCTCACGTAAGCGTACGTGTAAGGTTGGTCCGGGCCGCTTCATCCCACAATACCGCTGAAGCAAGAAAGGACTAGTAACGGCAAGAAAGTTGACAAATCTACGCCCACAACAAATTGTGTTCTACTCGCGCAAGAAGAACTACGCATAGACCTAGCTCATGATGCCACTGTTGGGGAACGTTGCAGAAAACAAAAATTTTCCTACTCGTTTCACCAAGATCATCTAGGAGTTCATCTAGCAACGAGTGATCAGATGCATCTACATACCTTTGTAGATCGCGCACGGGAAGCGTTCAAAAGAACGGTGATGATGTAGTCGTACTCGACGTGATCCAAATCACCGATGACCAGCGCCGAACGGACGGCACCTCCGCGTTCAACACACGTACGGAACAGCCACGTCTCCTCTTCTTGATCCAGCAAGGGAGGGAGGAGAGGTTGAGGGAGATGGCACCAGCAGCAGCACGACGGCGTGGTGTTGATGGAGCTGCAGTACTCCGGCAGAGCTTCGCTAAGCACTATGGAGGTGGAGGAGGTGTTGGGGAGGGAGAAGGAGGCAACCAAAGGCCAGGGCGTTCAGGTATGAAGTCCCTCCTCTCCCCCACTATATATAGGGGTGCCAAGGGGGGGTGGCCGGCCCTAGGAGATCCAATCTCCTAGGGGTGCGGCGGCCAAGGGGGTTTTCCCTCCCCCCAAGGCACCTAGGAGGTGCCTTACCCTCCTAGGACTCTTGCCCCCTTAAACCCTAGGCGCATGGGCCTATGTGGGGCTGGTGCCCTTGGCCCATTAGGCCAAGGCGCACCCCCTTACAGCCCATGTGGCCCCCCCGGGGCAGGTGGACCCACCCGGTGGACCCCCGGGACCCTTCCGGTGGTCCCGGTACAATACCGATAACCCCGAAACTTGTCCCGATGCCCGAAACAGGACTTCCCATATATAAATCTTTACCTCCGGACCATTCCGGAACTCCCCGTGACGTTCGGGATCTCATCCGGGACTCCGAACAACATTCGGGTTACTGCATATACATATCCCTACAACCCTAGCGTAACCGAACCTTAAGTGTGTAGACCCTACGGGTTCGGGAGACAAGCAGACATGACCGAGACGACTCTCCGGTCAATAACCAACAGCGGGATCTGGATACCCATGTTAGCTCCCACATGCTCCACGATGATCTCATCGGATGAACCACGATGTCGAGGATTCAATCAACCCCGTACGCTATTCCCTTTGTCTATCGATATGTTACTTGCCCGAGATTCGATCGTCGGTATCCCAATACCTCGTTCAATCTCGTTACCGGCAAGTCACTTTACTCGTACCGTAATGCATGATCCCGTGACCAGACACTTGGTCACTCTGAGCTCATTATGATGATGCATTACCGAGTGGGCCCAGTGATACCTCTCCGTCATACGGAGTGACAAATCCCAGTCTTGATCCATGTCACCCAACAGACACTTTCGGAGATACCCGTAGTCTACCTTTATAGTCACCCAGTTACGTTGTGACGTTTGGCATACCCAAAGCACTCCTACAGTATCCGGGAGTTACACGATCTCATGGTCTAAGGAAAAGATACTTGACATTGGAAAACTCTAGCAAACGAACTATACGATCTTGTGCTATGTTTAGGATTGGGTCTTGTCCATCACATCATTCTCCTAATGATGTGATCTCGTTATCAATGACATCCAGTGTCCATAGTCAGGAAATCATGACTATCTGTTGATCAACGAGCTAGTCAACTAGAGGCTCACTAGGGACATGTTGATGTCTGTTATTCACACATGTATTACGATTTCCAGATAACACAATTATAGCATGAATAAATACAATTATCATGAACAAGGAAATATAATAATAATGCTTTTATTATTGCCTCTAGGGCATATTTCCAACAGTTATCATCAGATTCGAATCCGTGAGCAAGATATTCCCAAGATGGCTTTTAGGACAAGCTATGGGTCATATGAATACACTGTCATGTCTTTTGGCCTCATCAACGCTCCTCCGACGTTCTCTCGCATGATGAATTTCATCTTCAACGCCTACACCAATGACTTCGTTTTGGTCTATCTCGACGACATCCTGGTTTTCCTGAAGAACAAGGAAGATCATGCCAAGCACTTGCGTTTGGTACTCGATAAGCTGAGGGAACACCAGTTCTATGCCAAGTTCTCCAAGTGTGAATTTTGGCTCGATGAGGTTCTTTATCTTGGTCATATCATCTCTGCCAAGGGCATTGCCGTGAATCCTGAAAAGGTGTCTGCAATTGTGAATTGGGAACCTCCTCAGAACGTGAAGCAACTCCGTAGCTTCCTCAGTCTCGCAAGCTACTGCCGAAGATTCCTTGAAAACTTTTCTAAGATCGCGAAGCCTCTCTCAAATCTTCTCCAGAAGCACGTCAAGTACGTTTGGTCTCCGGAGTGTGACATTGCTTTCAACACTTTGAAAGAGAAATTGATCACTGCTCCAGTTCTCACTCCGCCTGATGAATCCAAACCGTACGAGGTCTTTTGTGATGCCTCTCTCCAAGATCTTGGCGCAGTATTGATGCAAGAGAAGAAAGTTGTTGCTTATACCTCTCGCCAGTTGAAGCCCAATGAGAAGAACTACCCCACTCATGATCTTGAGTTGGCGGCAGTTGTGCATGCTCTTTTGACTTGGAGACATCTCTTATTGGGAAGAAAAGTGCACATTTTCACTAATCACAAGAGTCTCAAGTAGATCTTCACTCAGCCTAATCTCAACCTCAGGCAGACTCGATGGGTCGAAATGATTCAAGAGTATAATTCGAGTATCGAGTATACTCCAGGCAAGGCCAATGTGATTGCTGACGCATTGAGCAAGAAAGCTTATTGCAACAGTCTTATTCTCAAGCCTTATCAACCCGAGCTTTGTGAAGCTTTCCGCAAACTTAATCTGCAAGTTGTTCCTCAAGGTTTCCTCGCCAACCTTCAAGTCTCTCCTACCTTGGAAGACCAGATTCGCCAAGCCCAGCTTCTTGATGCTATGGTGAAAAAGGTGAAGATTGGGATTGCCAAGAGTCAACCCAAGTACAAGTGCTACCGCCTTGATGACAAGGATACTCTCTTCTTCGAGGATCGTATTGTTGTGCCCAAAGGTGAACTTCGTAAAGTGATCATGGACGAGGCTCACAATTCTCTCCTCTCCATCCACCCTGGGAGCACGAAGATGTATCAGGACCTCAAGCAGGCTTATTGGTGGACTCGAATGAAGCACAAGATTGCTCAATTCGTGAATGAGTGTGATGTCTGTAGAAGAGTGAAGGCAGAACACCAAAGGCCAGCTGGTCTCCTCCAACCTCTTGCCATTCCAGAATGGAAATTTGACCACATTGAAATGGACTTCGTGACTGGGTTTCCAAAGTCCAAGTGTGGCAATGATGCTATATTCGTTGTCATCGACAAACTCACTAAAGTGGCTCACTTTCTACCTATCAAAGAGTCAATCACTACAGCCCAATTGGCGGAACTCTATACCTCTCGAATTGTCTCTCTGCACGGTATTCCACAGGTGATCTCTTCAGACCGTGGCAGCATCTTTACCTCCAAGTTTTTGGATTCTTTTCAGAAGGCCATGGGTACCAACATCCGCTTCAGCACAGCTTTCCATCCTCAAACTAGCGGTCAAGTCGAGCGTGTCAATCAGATTCTTGAAGATATGCTCAGGGCTTGTGTGGTCTCCTTCGGTATGAAGTGGGAGGATTGTCTTCCTTATGCTGAATTCTCCTACAACAACAGTTTTCAAGCAAGTTCGGGCAAGGCCCCATTTAAAATTCTGTATGGCAGGAAGTGTCGTACCCCTCTCAACTGGTCCGAAACCGGTGAACGTCAGCTCTTGGGTAATGACTTAATCACAGAGGCGGAGGAAATGTGCAAAGTCATTCGAGATAACCTCAAAGCAACCCAATCCCGCCAGAAGAGCTACTATGATAGTAAGCACCGTGATTTGGCTTTCGAGATCAGAGATCATGTTTACCTCCGCGTCTCTCCAATGAAAGGTACTCGTCACTTTGGTATCAAAGGGAAGCTTGCCCCCAGATACGTGGGACCTTTCAAGATTGTCAGCAAGAGAGGCGATCTCGCATATCAACTCGAGTTTCCTTCAAACTTTGCAAATGTGCATGACGTGTTCCATGTCTCTCAGCTCCGAAAGTGCTTCAAGACTCCTGACCGCACCGTCAACTTCGAGGACATTGAGCTCCAAGAAGATCTCTCTTATCGTGAGCACCCCGTTGCAATTCTTGAAGAGACTGAACGCAAGACCCGCAACAAGTCAATCAAATTCCTTAAAGTCAAGTGGTCACACCATTTCGACCGTGAAGCTACCTGGGAACGCGAGGATCACCTCCGTTCTGAGTACCCGACGTTCTTTCAGTCCTAGATCTCGGGACGAGATCCTTTCGTAGTGATGGAGTGTTGTAACACCCCGGATATGATTTACCCAATATGTATTCCAACTCTTGCCGTTTCCGGTCTTAAGTTATTTTATTTTCTCGGGTTCAGGTTTTTGTCTCCGTGTGTTGTTGTCGTTGTCATGCATCTCATATCATGTCATCATGTGCATTGCATTTGCATACGTGTTCATCTTATGCATCCGAGCATTTTCCCCGTTGTCCGTTTTGCATTCCGGCGCTTCGTTCTCCTCCGGCGGTCATTTCTACCTTTCTTTCGTGTGTGGGGATTAAACATTTCCGGATTGGACCGAGACTTGCCAAGCGGCCTTGGTTTACTACCGGTAGACCGCCTGTCAAGTTTCGTACCATTTGGACTTCGTTTGATGCTCCAACGGTTAACCGAGGGACCGAAAAGGCATCGTGTGTGTTGCAGCCCAACACCCTTCCAATTTGACCCAAAACCCACCAAAACCCTCTCCATCATCTAGAGCGTTCGATCACAATCGCGTGGCCGAAAACCGCACCTTATTTGGACTCTCCTAGCTCCCTCTACCTCTATATAAAGACCCCCTCCTCCAAATTCGCGGATCCCCTCTCCCAAACCCTAAAAGTCGGATCTCCGCCGCCGCCGGACGCGTCCGGACGAGTCGGACGCGTCCGGATCTGCCACCGCCGCCACGTGGCACCTCTCCACTCACCCGCGAGCGCCCCACATCGCCGGCCCGTGAAGCCCGCCGCGGGCCCTCTCCGCCGCCTCCCCGCGCCCATCTTCCCCGACGCCGACGAGCCGCCGCCTCCGCCGCCCAGCTCGCCGGCCGCCGCGCCCGCCATGGCCGCCCACCGTACCGCACCTTGCCGCCCCTGCCGCGGGAGCCCGCCGCCGAGGAGCGCCGCGCCCGCGCCGCCCGACCTTCCTCTCCGCCGCCCGAAACCCGCCGGCGCCACCCCCGCTCTTCTCCGGCACGGGTCCGCCGCCGCCTGCCTCCTCGATTCCGGCCGACGATCCTTGGGAGTCGCACCATTGCTACAGTATACGCGGGCTAGATCTGGATCCGGTTTCGTCTCGGTTGACTTTCTTTGCCCGAAACCCTAATAATTTGCTATGTTCATCATGTCGTATCTCCTCATCCGTAGCTCCATTTTGGGCATATAGCATACCAAAATGTTCGTCTCTGAGAGCACATCATTTCATTCCATTGCATCATTTTCATTTGAGTTCATCTTGATGCCCGAAATGCTGTTAGAAGAGTGCTACTTGAGTTAATTGTCAGATCTGCTGCTCCATTTAGATATTTGTCATTTTTGCCATGATTATTGTGTGCATGATATGCCCCTGGGCTATACATATGTTTTGTTAAGGGTTTTGCGATCTTTTCAGTGGTGCAACCCATGTATTTTTGTGATGTATGTGGTGACTGGCACAAGCTTGCAAAGTAAGGCACTTGGTAATGCTGATTTCAGGGACTTAGCATTTCCACTAAGCCCTTCATCTGTTTATCTCATATGGCCATATGTTCATGTTGTTTCCTAGTGATCCGTGCCTCTTTTGAGGATGATCAGTAAGGATGTTTTGTTAATATTGTAGTGCTATATCCATCCATGTCTTTGTTTGCAATTATGGAGCACCCTAGCTTGAGTGAATCGAGCTCTACTTTTGTCATTTCGTGAATCTGGGCAGATTGTCTACTTGTTAGCGATTTTGCCGATGATGTTGTAGTTGATCCGTGCATGCTATGTTATTGTTCTTGCCATATCTAGCCTGCATTTTGTGTATTCTTGATGGATGTATGCTTAGTTTGTCATGACTTGCTCTGTAGTGAGTGCATCGAGCTCGTAAATATGCCTACTTGATATCTGTTTCAGCATGCTCCAGTTTTCACTAAGTCTGAGAACTGATTATGTTTTTGTCATGTTCACATGCTTGCAAATGTATTTTCTGTTCCCTTTTGGCTCAAGGTCACTAAGGGACTTTTGTTAAGCTCTTTCAGTAGCTCCATGCCATGCTTTACTTTGCCATGTTCAGGTCCTGTAGCATATAGTTTTGTTGCTCCAAACAGTGCTATCTGATCTGAAATTCCAGACAAGTGTTAATTTCACTAAGTCTGAGATCTGTTTGCCAAATGCATTTTTGCCATGCTTGTTTGAACATGTTAATGGATGAATTGGCCGTAGCTCAGTGTTAGACTTTTGTTAAGAATCATGAATGGATTCCAGCCATGTATTTTGATGCCATGTTTGGGTGCTGTAGCATGTTCATCTTGTTGCATTTAGATGGCTACTTGTTGTAAATCGCAGAACGTGACCATATTTGAATTGCTTGCCATTTCCAAACTGTGACTCCGATTCCGGCGTTCTTTATATCGTTTTCAAGCGATTTCATCTCATCTTTCTGATGGCACACTTGGTTTTCCAAGTTGAGGCCAGGTTTATGCATTCCTTGTCATATCTTGCATATGCATCCCGCGTCGCATCCCGCATAGCATACCATCTTTGCATCATATTGTTTGAGCCTTGCACGTGGTTGATTGTGTCCTTGTTGCTTGTTTGTCTTGTTTGGGTAGAGCCGGAAGACAAGTTCGCTAACAAGGAGCCCGTTGAGTTTGCTTTCGAGGATCCAATCAACTCTGATAACTTTGCAGGCAAGATGATCATACCCTCGAAATCACTACTATCTTTGCTTTGCTAGATGCTCGCTCTTTTGTTATGTCTGTGCTACGATGCCTACCACTTGCTTATCATGCCTCCCAAATTGCCATATCAAACCTCTAACCCACCATGTCCTAGCAAACCGTTGATTGGCTATGTTACCGCTTTGCTCAGCCCCTCTTATAGTGTTACTAGTTGCAGGTGAAGATTGGAGACCGTTCCTTGTTGGAACATTATTTACTTGTTGGGATATCATTATATTGCCATGTTATCTTAATGCATCTATATACTTGGTAAAGGGTGGAAGGCTCGGCCTCTCGCCTAGTGTTTTGTTCCACTCTTGCCGCCCTAGTTTCCGTCATATCGGTGTTATGTTCCCGGATTTTTGCGTTCCTTACGCGGTTGGGTTATAATGGGAACCCCTTGATAGTTCGTCTTGATTAAAGCTTTGCCAGCAATGCCCAACCTTGGTTTTACCATTTGCCACCTAGCCTCTTTTTCCCTTGGGTTTCCGGAGCCCGAGGGTCATCTTATTTTAACCCCCCCCCCCGGGCCAGTGCTCCTCTGAGTGTTGGTCCACCTGTCAGCTGCCGGTGGCCACCAGGGGCAACTCTGGGCTGGCCTACCCGTACCTAGGACAATCTGAGTGTGCCCTGAAAAAGAGATATGTGCAGCTCCTATCGGGATTTGTCGGCACATTCGGGCGGTGTTGCTGGATTTGTTTTAACCTGTCGAAGTGTCTTGAAGAACCGAGGTACCGAGTCTGATCGGAACGTCTCGGGAGGAGGTCTATTCCTTCGTTGACCGTGAGAGCTTGTCATGGGCTAAGTTGGGACTCCCCTGCAGGGATTTGAACTTTCGAAAGCCGTGCCCGCGGTTATGGGTAGATGAGAATTTGTTAATGTCTGGTTGTAGATAACTTGAATCCTAACTTAATTAAAATGAATCAACAGTGTGAGTTACCGTGATGGTCTCTTCTCGGCGGAGTCCGGGAAGTGAACACGGTGTTGGAGTAATGCTTGCAGCAGGATGCTCTTTAGTTACTCGTTCGCGCTTTGCCCTCTCTTCTCGCTCTCTTTTGCGAACAGGATAGCCACCATATATGCTAGTCGCTTGCTGCAGCTCCACATAATTACCTTGCCTTACCTATAAGCTTAAATAGTCTTGATCGCGAGGGTGCGAGATTGCTGAGTCCCTGTGGCTCACAGATTACTTCCAAACCAGATGCAGGGCCTGATGATTCCGCTCCTGGTGACGCGCTTGAGCTCAAGTGGGAGTTCGACGAGGACTCTCAACGATACTACGTGTATTTCCCTGATGTTCAGTAGTGGTGCCCAGTTGGGGTGATCGGGACCGTGTCGCATGTTGGGTTATCTTTTATTTTGGCGTCGTAGTCGGGCCATGAGTGTTTGGATGTTGTAATGCTATTTATGTACTTGATTGACGTGGCGAGTGTAAGCCAACTATGTACCTCCCCTTTATTATTTATATTACATGGGATGTTGTGATGATTGCCTAACTTGCGACATTGCTTTCAATGCGGTTATGTCTCTAAGTCGTGCCTCGACACGTGGGAGCTATAGCCGCATCAAGGGCGTTACAATGCGTGAGCCGCGAGCACGGGCGTGGCCAGAGCGCTCCACGGCGGCGCGCGCGGCTAGGGCCTCCCGGTGGGCACCGTGCGCACGGCCGCGACTAGGGCACTCCACCACGGCACCCCTCCCCCCTCTATACGGTCGCGACCAGGGCCTCTGGCGGTCGCTGCGAGCACGAGTTCCCGGCCGAAACTCGTTGGATCCAGGCGCAGCGGAGGGCTGGGGAAGCTCGGCGATGTCGGGGCGGCGCGGCGAGGTTGAGTTCATCCATGGCGCGGGAATGGCTGTTGCTCCTGTTTGAGAGAGAGGGAAATCAGGGAGGAAGGAGGAGGAGAAAAACAAAGGGGCAGCGAGGGGAGCTCCAGCAGCTTGACATCGGCGGCCAGGTCTCAGATGGCCATCGACCAACAAGGGCGGCGAGCCGCGCTGGCGGCATCAGTGTGCTGATAAGCCCATTAACTGTTTGTTGAAATGCCCACAAGAAAAAGAATTTTAAAAGAGACAACCAGATGAGTCACTTACAGGTGGGTCTCTTGTCCAACTCAGCATATTGTCCACACAAGCATGCCACATCAGCCTGGCAGATGGGCCCAACTTGTCAGTTTCACTGTTTTCGCATGCTTATCAGACAATCAGTGCTCCCCGTTAGTCATTAGGCACAAAAATTGGTGGTTTTTTGTGCCCTGTCCGAAAAGTGGTATTAAGTTGTTATCCTAACCCCAAATGTGATGGTTTTGGGTAAATAACTCTCGTCTTGTCTTCATGAGTAGGACACAAACCCTAACAAATCTCGAAGACACGTCTAAAAATGGATCCCTCCCACCGGCAAGGGCCGAGATCCGTCGTGCCCATAACCCTAAGGCCACCAAAGACGAGGTGGATCGACGCCAGCACCGGTGGGAGGCACAAGAACCCTAATTGGGGAGGAGGCGGCTGCGTGAGGAGTCACGTACCTGGACTTGGCGCTGTTAGCACGTTAGTTTTTGCCGTCTAAAACATGAAAACCAAGTACACGATGGACGGACCCTGGCCGGGCGCCTTTTAGGTCTGTGCTTGGCAACTATGGCACTCGGATGCTACCAAAAGAAAAGAAAAACCCTAGCACTCCGGATATAACGGCTGATGGATCGGCGGAATCATAACAGCCAATTCGAACTCGCATCGGCGATCAAGGGTGACATGAGGACATCCGCGGACGTCTTGGCGGCCATCCTGCTGTGGCTCCCTCCCAGCTCCCGGCGGCTGGCCCGCCTGGTCTGCCCGCGATGGCGCGACGTTGTAGACACGCGCACGACGGAGATGCAGAGCCGCGCCAAGCCTCTCGTAGTTACGGACGCGGGCTCCGCGCACGTCGTGGACGATCTATCAACAGGGTACCATAGAGTTCTGTGGAATGGCATCCCTAGGGATCTCCCCCACGAACGCAGGAACGTCATCGTCGGCACCTGCAATGGCCTGATATGCCTGTGCGACAACCGGAAGGTCGACGGCGCCATCACTGTGATTAACCCGGTCACCGGCGAAAAGCTGTCTCTCCCGCCGCTGCTATCCACCACTGGCTCCCCAGGGAGCGGCTACATCGTAGGCTGGCACGAGGAGTATGGCTTCGGGTACCACCCAACGACTGGACGGCACAAGGTCGTGCATGTGGCGGCCTACGATAGGA
Organism: Triticum aestivum; assembly: GCF_018294505.1. Taxonomy (NCBI): domain Eukaryota; kingdom Viridiplantae; phylum Streptophyta; class Magnoliopsida; order Poales; family Poaceae; genus Triticum; species Triticum aestivum. The sequence goes on along the minus strand of NC_057797.1, from coordinate 31,398,857 downwards.
AGGGAAACTCTCATCAAGTGAAGGTGTTCACTTTGGGGGAGTCGTCATGGAGGGACGTTGCCACGGGCTCTGTCCCGAGATGCCAATACAGTGCCGGCATTGTCGGCGTCAACGGCACCATGTATTGGGCTGCGAAGCGCGGAAGGAAGCTCATGGCACTGGACCTCGACCATGAGAGTCTCTCTTTCATCAAGTCGCTACTTGATGTGTCGCCTGGAAGCTGGAACCTGACGGAGGTGCGGGGGAGGTTGGGGGTGGTGTTTTACTCGTTTCCTCATCAGTGTGAGGTATGTACGTGTTTAGAGGATTTTACACATAGGATCCGTCTACATCTAGGTCCACACCTTTGTTCACTTAAGTCTCAGTTTGTTCACAAACAGTAAAATTTTAGTTCAGCGAGAAGCGCAATTTTCCATCTAGTTACACTTTTCTTTAAAAGGGTGTGTAGGTTCGATGTACTACTATTTACTTTTTTTGGGAAAAAGAAGGTTATCCCCTGGCCTCTACATCTGAACGATGCATGCAGTTACTAGTTCCATCCCAAATTATAAGACGTCTTTTAGGCTATTTTGGCCTACCAAAACATCTTGTAATTTGGGACAGAGGAAGTAATATTTATAATACCAAATTAAAAATCACACTTCTCTATATTGATCAAGACTTGAGAAAAATCTCAATCGACTTGAATCAAATTAGCAAAATCGATACACTTATTCACCTGTGTAATTGTTTTTCCGACAGATATAACACATGACATTGCTCTTAATTTCTGCACAATATATAGCCACATGAAAGTATTGCATCTTTAAATCAGTTTGAGTTGCATCTGCAGGTTTGGGTTCTAGAGGGTGCAGCGACAGTGAGAGAACACACATGGAGCCGTTGGTACATCGTGAGAAGGGACATCTCATCGCCGAGGACCTGGCAGCTCACAAGGCCACACTTTGCTCACAGGGAGTACCTCCTCACAGAGGAATTGTATGATGGTTGCGGAGGGCCACGTAAATGTCGTGTATAAACACAAGCCCAACAGCGATAGCGGCATGGTGGAGATCAGTGAGACGAGTCCGGGAACAAGAGTCCTCACTATAAAAGCTGCCTTGCCCAACCATTGTCAGACGTTTGCCTATGTGGAGACCACGGAGCCGCTAAGTGTTTACAAGTGTTGTTCTTAAAAGGTAGCACAATCAGTATCGTTCCACATACGGTTTTTGTCACTTCAAAATGCTAAGATTTTTTATAATACACTCAAATCAATATATGTGTCGCCCATTTTTGAGGATTCTTATCGTCAACTAATTTGATTGAGTCAGACATGACCAAATATCCTAGATTGATAAGTGTTGTTGTCTTTCAGGTTGTAACTATGTTCATGCAAGCAGCCACGCCCTTTGCCCCGCCCAGTCAATTGCGGTCTTGTGTAGACCTGTTTTTTCCTGCTTTGTAAACTTTCCATCTTTGAGATCTATATTCTTTGTAACTTTTCATTTTCGACACTTTTAGAAATTTGGTTTTGACCTTCAAAAAAAAAATCTTGAACCAGTTTTCAGGACTTAGTTTTGTTGAATGGTTTACACTTTTGAAAACTTAACATTCAGAATTCACACTTCCAAAAATTTGAAAGTATCATTTGAACTCCTAAAATTTTAGAACTTCCACTAGAAAAAAACGGCCACGTGTGCATGAGCCCCACCAGGAGGAAGAGGAGAGATGAGAGAGAAGGGGAAAACATGTGTGGCCCCCACATTTGACAACCAGTATTGTCAACATTGTCACAAAAAGAACAAGTAGGGTTATCCAAGAAACTAATTAATGGAGTGCTTTTTTACGTGATTAGCGAGGTACATATTTTTGTGTGTAGCGCCTGCTTCGAAGTGAAGAGAAGAACTTTATCGGTCGATCGGTCGAGGATTTGCGGGAGATGAGAAGCGCACTTGAACAGAAGCAGATCGATCTAGGGTTCTACCTCTGGAGAAGTTGCGCTGAGAATGGGCGCGCTCCACCAAAAACAGGCCACGTTCTCTCATCAAAAGAAAGAAAGAAACAGGCCACGTTTTTTGTTCTGTTTTTTAGGGGGGAAACAGGCCACGTTTTGTTGAGCGATGCGCTGGGTCTCGCAAATGGGCTGGCCCATTCGCTCTGGCTCACTGCGTGTTACTGGTTTTTTTTTATTATTAGGTTTTTCTCAAAAAAATAGTAGGTTCTCCTGAAAAATAAATGTTTATTGGCATCTCCTCTTCTTCAGTAAGGAAAAGTCTATGTTTCACTCCTCGCCACCAAAATCAGAAAATGTAGCTGCCGGCGGTGCCTGATGTTTTATTTCACTTTAGCAGCTGAACCTCGTAACTTACCCATGCGTGCGCGCGTGTTCAAAAAATTTCCACTAAGCAATCTTTACTGCTGGTTCAACATGGGAAGAAAACCACAATCTTTACTCATTTGTAGTTCCCCTCGATAATAAAATGTAAGGTATTTTTTAAGCCATATGCAAAACCAAAAAAAACCCTTGCATTTTGGTACATAGGTGCTTACCGACATGGCAGAACAGCTAAAGACAGATCGGAATAAGAACCGGCGTCATGCTGCCTATTTTGCAGCCACAGCGAAATAGAGAACAACTGCGCCGCAAAGGGACGTCAAAGACAACATCTAGACCACAAACTAGCCAAATTTGCAAAAGCCGGCATGCAATCGGTTGCAAGACGCAAAATACCATCGCTAGCTCGTTTGTTTCTTCTACTTTACACGACAATCTCTAGGGCAACAACATCTAAGAGCTTGCAAATTAAGAGGCTGAGTTGGTTTTGGAAACCAGAGCAGACAGATACATGGTTATCTGCTCCCAGTCTGATACATCCCATCCATCATGAGATAAATCTTGCACCCAACAGATAGCACAGCCACCGACTTGGCCGCAATCAGTCGGTCTTCATTGCCTCCGCATGATAGGATTCCAGGTCTTTGTCCAGGTCATCTGCGCTTTTCTCTGCCCCCTTCCTGCCCCGACCGCGGCCCCGGCCCCGGAACTGACCGCGGCCCCTGCCTCGGCCCTGGAACTGAGCCTGTGACGGAGCATAGCCCCTGCCTCCGCCTCGTCCCGCTTGGAAAGCACCACGTCCAGCTTGGAATGCACCACGATTCAACCTGGTGGTAGGATTACTGGAACGGCAGATTGAGAGTGAGAAAATTTAAAAAGATTAAAACCAAACACAACAATTCCTGTCTGTTTTGAGGGCATCAACTCAAAGAAACAACATGACTAAAATAGATACATACATCTGAAATAGCAATTTGTCCAATGGCACGGGCAACATGGCTGCTTCATGCTAGAAATTTAGTAACATGCATGATCTGAACCTTTTGTGTCATGTTTTTTTTCTTGAAAGAAAGAAAATGCTCACTAATCACAGTTGATCACGCAAGTTGAGAGCAGAATGTGTCAAAAGAAATTTATTCATAGGTCCTAGTATTGCTGGTAATAAACAGCTAACAATACAAACAACGACACAAGGATAAACTACACGAGCCAAATAATTGCTAGTAACAGACTGAATTGCCACATTAAAAGTCATCAAAATCATTAGAAGCTTTACCTCAAAGGCCTAGTGCTGGAACCACCACCACGCCGACCCGTTTCAGGCCTGAAATGTAACATTTGTTCAGATACAACAAAATAGTGTGGATATATGACCACATACACACACCAAAAATACTGCTAACTAAAAAAATATGTAAAAACATAGTTAACAACCGTTTGTAATGCAGGAGTTTAACAGGAAACAGTTCAAGTCCGATAGGATTCAATAAAAAATCTCATATTCCAAACAGGCTCTTACAACTTGGATCTGCTTACTGGCAAATGATTTACACTTGTGGTAATCGAACTTCAGTAAATTTGACAACTACATGACTAAAATGCAGAAGTTGCTGATCAGACAAATAGAAGATGGCAGATTAGCATGAAATTGGTTGACAAACAAAAAAAGGAGAGGGGGGTTTCCACTGTGGGCAAGCAATTAGTGTTAAAAACATTGGACAAAGAAACAATGCATTGGCATAGGCTGAGGCTGAGGCAGAGCGGTGATCCAGCTGATGTTTTAAGTTACATACTAGAAGAGAAAACCAGCAAAAGTTCAGGCAACATAAGAACATCACTGAACTCGTCAAAGCAAAATATCCAACACGCCCATCGAACACACTTCTGGTGGCAGATGTATAGAACATTGAAAAAAAATCATGAATGGTGAATTAGGCAAATTTGAAATTTTCACTCACGTCATAACAACCGTTCTCGTAGCTCTACCATTAGATGCCCCGACAACATTTATACGAGGTGTCATAGACAAACCCAGGTCACTTCCAATGACCTCAATCTTCATAGATTTTCCATCAAGCAGAACATTATTATAACGTTTCAATGCAGCAATTGCATCACTCCTCCTTGTAAATACCACCTCCGCTGTGCCCTTCAAAAAATAAAAATAAAAATAAAATAGTGAGTACAAAATGTTTCTAGATAAATAATAAATACAAACAAGTATTCAAGTAAACTTAATCTAAAACTATAAACTTATTGTCTTCACTAGCTAAAAAGATAAGGTATAGGCATGCATTCAACCATCTTTTGCACCCAAGGTAAAAATACGAGAAGAAACTAGCTAAATACTAGACCTATATTTCCTCTTCTATGTTAAGTCTCCCTCGTTAAAAGACGCACACCAATACAAGTGATGTCCAATAACAACAGCTACAAAGTAGGCTTTTAACTAAAAAAATAGAATAAGGATATGCAAACAAGAACTAATCCCAGCGGGGCGTTTACCTCGCCAACACTTAGATCCAGCTCTACCCAAATTTCTTTGGTTCACCCCAACATTACCCACTTGTTTGACTTGCCCTTTCCTTATCCAAATGATACCAAATGCAAGATAATAGATTTTCTAACAAGTTGTCATCGCTAACATATAATTAAGCTGTGAATATATATTCATCTAGAGCAAACAGAAACTGCTGAAGGGACAACGCAAAAAGGTTTCAATATCCTCTGAAAGCAACTCAACATATATGTATCATTTTTACTCTCCATATAGTATTAAAATGGTGAACTTTTCATTCAAGGTGAAGTAAAAAAAAATAAGTCACTTTGAGTTTTCATATAGAACATATGATGCATAGAAATTTCTTAAAAAGTATGCTAAATATGCTCAAGACTTCAAGCTGAAATGCCAAAAGAGTTACGAACATTTTGGCGACCATAACCATCAAAGTGAACAGCAAAGCGTTTCAAATGACCAACTTCTGAAAACAGCTCCTGAAAGGCAAATTAAAAATAGGTTAGTGTAATAGTTAATATATAGCAATCTAGGACTGGTAAATTCAGGCTGTCTACTTGCTTCACCAACCTTTATATCCTCATTGGAAACACGATAGTCCAAGTTTGAAATGTACAATTTTGTACCAGTTTCGATTCCACTAGCCGCCATACTATCACTAAATAGATCAGGTCTCCAGGTCATGTCTTTGGTTCTGCTAAAAGACTGCAAAATGCCAAATGACCAGCATGTGAGGAAACATGTCTGTCATAGAAGAAGGCCACCTCAAACTTTTGAGATGATCATGATAACTATTAGGAACCACTTGGAATATGCATCAACCATTGTGTAGCAACAAGCTACTGAAGAACAGCCAAGCTATGAAATACTGCATAAAGCTAATGATTGAGAGGAAAAGAGTTCCAACAATATCACATATTTCGAAAGCCAAATATATAAATGGCTTAAGCTCTTCCTCAGGAGACAGCCCAGAAGCACACCACTGGAGTACAGTCCAGAACTCTCTGAGGAGCAGCACATTGCAGTTCCAATAACCATTAGTGTCTCATGTACCATACACATCGAATCATGGAACTCCATAAAGTTTCAAACATAGCAACAAGATCAGCAGAGACTCTTGCTTCAGTGCCACATTACCCAGACACATAAAATTGCAAGGATTGCATGAATTTTCTTTTTCATGTATTTCCCCCTTCATGTGTTTGATGAACAGGTGGTATCCTTCAAAGTATCCGTTAGATGTATTCATCACAGTTACTTCTGTCACCCATAAATGAAAGCTTGGCGGTGCTCTACCCAACAAAGTATTCATCAGAATACCAAAGTTAATTCTGCCCCTCCACATGATCAATGAGATGCTCTAGCCAACAAAGGCCCCATTAACAGTAAACAACACTGTTACTACTGCTCCTCCATATAAAGATCTCAGGGATGCTCTCCACTCTCATCATTCAGTTTTCTACTTTATTCAGGAATCTGACCATGAACAAAAATGAAGTGACAGGTTTGGCCTTGCCTTAGCAATAATGCGTGCAGATGGTCGAGCGTTAATCCCAAGTGGTCCTCGAGGAGGAAACCCTGATCTCCCACGCATGGCATATCCACCTCGTCCTCCTCCTTGAAAACGCTCACTACCCCTATCTCCACCTCTTCTTGCATAAAATGACATCCTGAGTTGTTTCAGTCTACAGCAGATAAGACAAGTCTTGAACAATACAATGACAATCTGCAAAACAGATAATAGCTTCAAGAGTTAGAGATGAACATTGCTCTATAATCCAAACCCATAAGAAACTAAACAAGCATGTAAGTTGTAACAGAAGATGAATTTACAATGCTGCCAACTGTAAGGGGGGAAATGCAGATAACATGCCTGCTCCATTAAAATACATCCATATGTATACATAAATAACAAAAGTAAAACTTATCAAGCAGCAAATGCAAATAAAAAAAGGACAACAAGCAGAAAATGCAAATAAGAGAAGGCAAACAAGTAGCAAATGCAGTTATTAAAACAAGAATAAAGAAAGCGTTGGGCGTTAATTTTGCATTTTGCCACCGCCTAGTGCTTATATCGCCTAAGTGCACGCCTACACGATTAAGCGCTAGGCATTTTGTTGTCCCCAAGCACCTAGGCACACTTAAGCGCACGCCTAGGAGCATTTTTTTATACTGATAAAAAAAAGAACGACCTGCATCAAAAGGATTATACTAATCGTAATAAATACTTCGGTAGAAAGATCCAATCCAAAGAAATCTCCAGAGTTTGGTGCCAATCATAAACAAATGATAGCCAACCTGGCACTATCAAGACAATGCACTAATGAATTATTCATGCATCTTAGTATCTTTACTAATAATACTATTCCAATGTTTACAGAGGAAAACATTTGTTTACAGAGGGAGTATACTATTTACAACTTACTACAACATTAAATCTGGTAGGATTTCTAAAGCTATCACAGATTTCTGTAGGCAGGGTTAGATCACACTGTGCATAAGCAATGCTTGGAAAGAACTTGTGAGCAGATAATTCCCCGGTCAGGACACACTATTTGGGAATCACCATTTTTGAGTATCCAGGAAAAACGAATTCAACCCACCAACAGCGTGTCCAAACTGACAAGAACCAGGAGGTTGTACACAAATGTCTTAACTGTAGATCCTAACCCTGACTCCAGGGTTCCGGTGTCGGCGTCAGTGTGCGTGGGTTTGTAACCGATCTGAATTATCAATGAAGAAATAAGTTATCAGTGTCCTCCTCTCTGTCATCTTCCTCCCAAATCTTCTCTCTTCTGACCCCTGCTGTTCTTCGCCAGATCCGCTACACCAAACCCAATCAAATCATAGGCTAGGCCATGACATACATCAATCCCCTCCTATCTGCATCTAGAATTTAACCCACGAGCGCACAGGCATAAGCGGATGCTGCGGCTCAGTGGCAAGCTACTGCACAACCCAGCAAGCCACGAATTGCAACCTAAATCCGCCGCACTCCCTCGCCCAGCAATGTTCGAACTGTCAATCCCAGCGGACACTGCCCGACCAAAGCGGATCGAACAAGGAAACAACACGAGCACCGGGTGAGTCGAGCTAGGGGGCTGGGGTTTCGCTCGAATCAAAACCCTAGCTAGACCCTCGTCCAGTGGCGGCGGACGGAAGAAAATTAGAGGTTGCGCGGACGGGTATGGCCTGTACGCACCTGTGCTGCCGCCGACGCTTGTGCCGCACCGGTGCTGCTGCCGCCGTCGCCGTCAACCGTCGCCGCTGCTGCCTGGCGGCGCTGGCTGTCTCTTGGGGAGTCGGGAGGAATTGGTCTCTCTGTTCGCTCGTCAGCTCCAGGCTGAAGCTAGCGTTGGTCCAGTCCAGCCACGGTCAGCTCACGGCCCAAATAATATCGGCCTACCGGGCCCTTCCTGCCACGGTGCAACCCATTTTCCGGGGATGGTTTCTTCGAAATCACTATTATTAAGGGTACCGTGTTTCTCAAAAAAAAACTACGTATTATTAAGGGTACCTCTGGTAAAGGTCACTCACACCTTGTATAGCATTTTTTTTCTAAATGCGGTACAATTAAGTCACTCATATACATGAGCATACACTCACCCCTACGAACGCCTGCACACACACTTCTCTAGCGTTGACAAATGGCACATCATAGGTGAGACACTTATTGCCTTCTCTTAAACGGCATGCCCGAATCACAATTTGTTGTCATCATTGTGTTTTGGCGTTTAGATCTTTGAAACTAAATCCCATATTAATAAATTTGGATGATTTTTTCCGAAAATAGAAGCAAAAAATGGAACCCAGAAAAGCACGAAAACAGGGCGAAACAAAATTGAATAGAAACTAAAACAAGAAACCGGAAGCACAACCATGCTCCACACGAAAACAAATTTTGTGTTTTTTTTACTTTTCTGAAAACACAATTATGCTTCACCGTGAAGCACAACTGTGTTTTTCACTTTCGAGAAGCACAACTTTCTGAGCACAGCTGTGCTTTTTTCACTTTTCGAGAAGTACATGTGAGATTTGTCGTGTAGCATAGCTATGCTATGCCTTTCACTTTTCAAGAAGCATAGTTTGAAGCACAACTGTCCGCTACAGGAAGCCCTAGAGGGTACCCGTTGATTAGTTGCCTCAGATTTCTTTCTTGGTAGTTTTTGATGTACTGGACTAGATTCTTTTCCTCCTTCGAGAGGTATTCATCAAGGAAATCAGAGAAGTTCTAAACTTGTATTCCAATGCCTCGGATCAAAGAGTAAATTTGGAGAAATTTTCTGTATTCTTTAGCAAGGGTTGTCCCAATGACTTGAAGGCTGAAGTGAAGCAAGTTTTAGAGGTACAATCAGTAGCACTTATTGAATAAAAAATACCTCGATATGCCTACAGAGGTGTGAAGATCGAAGAATGGTGTATTCAGGTATGTGAAGGATCGATTGTGGAAAAGAATAAAAGGGTGATTGAACAATTATTTTTTGTGCCTGGAAAGGGGGTTCTTACAAAAATCAGTAGCACAAGCTTTGCCCACATAAGCTATGGGGTGCTTCAAACTTCCTAGGGGGCTTGTGTGAACACACTGACTCCGAGTTGAGAAAGTTTTGGTGGGGAACCAAGGAAGGTAAAAGGAAAACAACTTGGATTTCACGGAAGGAAACCAAAGTATTTGGGAGGAATGTGGTTTAGGAAAATTGAGTTGTTTAACTTGGCGTTATTGGCAAACAAGGATGGAGAATTCTTCAGGAAATCAAATTATCTAAAAGCTCAGATCCTTAAGGTTGCATATTTTTCCAATACGAATTTCTTGAATCCATAATTGGGGCTGCGACCATCATAGATTTGGAGATCAATCCTAGATGGAAGAGATATCTTGAAACAAAGACTAATAAAGGAGAATTGGGGGAGAGAGAAACCACTCACATCTAGAACGACAATTGGTTACTAAGGGATAACATGATGAGGCCTTTTGCACTAGTAAAAGAGGATTGCCCAACTAGGGTATGTGAATTAACTCACCAAGCATCTAGGGCATGAAATATGGAGATGTTGCAATACCATCTTCTCCTTGTTGATGTGGAGGTAGAGCGTCAAATTCCGCTACCATTGACCAACATGGAGGACTGTTGGGCGTGGACAGTGGAGAAATTTGGGACCTTTTTGGTATGCACTGCATACCGTCATAGGCATAACAAAAGAGAAGCTTGGCTTGATGGCAGCTCTTGAAGTTCTAGTACGAAGAAGGAGGAGATAGCTTGGACAAAACTTGGAGACATAAGATCCCGGGCAAGACAAAGGTCGCGTGGAGGCCGGCAAGGCAAAGTCTGTCTACAACCGATGTTTTGTACCACATAAATATGTCTACCGAAAATAAGTGTATGTTCTGTGAAGAGAGGATTCTTGGAGGCATTCTTTGTACCACAGAAAAAATGTCTACCAAAAATGATGTGATAAAAAGAAGCCAACTAGGTTCGTCAGATAACTGTAATGCATTGACAAGTGAAAAGGAGATCAATACTAGAGAAACTAACGTAGCATAGATCAAAGTTGGTGTGTGATAATCTATGTAGGTTTTTTTAGAACTTTTCAACACTAAACAGATGTATCTGAGTTAGTCTAATAATATATTCAAGTAGGAAAGAGACCTCTGAACAGAAAACGAGTTATCTCGAAAGGAAGATGATGTTGTAGGTGTGCATGATTAATCTTCTTTGATAGCTTATGAACATAAGCTAAAGGTATGCACTATTCGTCTTTATGAAATTTTATTATACTTGCGTTATATGTTTTTATTTGACCTTTTGCAGTTTAATCTACAATAATCATTTATTTTGTATTTTGAATGTCTTTGTAATGCATTAGATGGCTGTCATATGAACCTATACAAGAGGGATTAGCATGCTCATGTAAATTGACACATTGTACTCATATGTCATCATTAGAATCTGAAAGTGCCAACTGATAATGGAAGAACTCATCTTATTGCATAATAAAGCAAAGAAACCATTTGATACAACCACACTGAGCAAGCGCCCAGCCTCTGCATAACAAGATGCACATAGACAACACATCTAGACAAAAAAGAAAAATAAACCATTTTACAGGAAAAAGGGGGGAAACTAAGATGGAGGAAGTATTATCTGAAACTACACCGTCACCCATGGTTGAAGAAAACCTCTATGCCCGTAAGCTTCAGCCAAGTAGACACCATGGAAAATAGGTCTCTATCACCCGGTATCTTTAGAATAGACCAAGTACGGAGCCGGTATGTACATGCGTGAATAACTAGCACGAGAGCTGAAACAAATTTTTTTAATTAAAAACCACATCATTCCTAGAATGCCACAGAGTCCAACACGAGCCCCCCCCCCCTCCCCAACAACAAATATGTGAATGGAACTTTTTGTCAATACCCCTCAACTAGTTGGCAATCATATTATGTGCGCTACTGGATGGTTAGATGTTTGAAGCTATATGGCCTATGGACCATACCAAACAAGTATGCTTACGTTCAAAGAATGACTTGTTACGAGGACAAAAGGCACAACGCTTACTACCTTTCTAGTTTCAACAAGCGAGGTTGTCCCTAGTCAAGACTATCCCTTGATGCATGAACCATAGGAATATCTGAGACACAGTTTTAGCTTCCACAGTTTTTATTATCCACATATACATCAGTGTGAGCCATCATCATGTATAACAATTTTATGTCAAACTTTCCATTCTATTGTGAGTTTCATTTGAAAATGCCAGGCTCATTAGACAACTCGATGGGCTCCAAGTGTCATTCCATGTTGCAAGGTGGGATGTCAATAAACCCTACGGAAAGAAACATGCTCGGTTTGTCCCAAGACATGTGCCATTAAAAAATGGTTATTCATAGGGCTATTGTAATAAAGAGTTGCAATTGAAAACCCCAACTAATATAAGAGTGAACTTTAGAGGAGGTTTTTGTATATGGGCCAGAGACAGTTTCCCGTTCCGCATCTAAGCATGTGTCATTAATATTTGAAGTATTAGAGGCGGATGCATAACCGCATGTAATGATTTCACACTACAAGCGGTTTCCAAAGGCAAACGACCTCCAATACTTTGAACACTAGAGATGTAACTTTTCTTTTAGAACCACCTCCAATTCACGAACATTTCATGCGGTTTCTGGAACATAACTTTCTATATTTCCATATACGAGGTGGAATTTTGGTTTTTCTTTCGGCCAACACTCATAATACAACAACTATTTCCATTTCGGAGGTGGAAGTCTAGATTTTTGTTGCGGCTTGCTCTCATATACACTCACAAAATTTCACAATACATCCATATTCATCTCATAATTGCATTGCATTGCATTTCATACATTCATATATGTCCAAATCAGAAGTTGCAGATTTCACATTCTAGTCAGTGCTTCAACTCAATGGGAATGGCTTGGGGTGGTGAGTTCAGTAAAGACCTCAGCTTCTCGGATTGGAGGCGAAAATCGTTGACACAATCACACATGTAATACACATAAGTTTGTGCAAGGGGTGCGGTAGGTATTGAATATCATTTTAATAAATGCAGACAAGTTCAAATAGATGGCAAACTTATAGATGTTGCAGTGCGCTTCCGACTAATCTTGTTTGTGCAGTGCACATAAATTATAAATTAGAGTCACGTGATCGATGATCAATTTGCCCCATCTCCCCGTGCGCTTCTCCTATCGGGGCGACATATGCCACATGATCAGGCAAAGGTGAAGGCATACGCATGTCCACTTGGAAAGGAGGCGAGAATGCAATGACACCAATGGGATGAGAAGGTGAAGGCGGAGCAGAAGCCCGGACGATGGAATTCATGAGTTGTTCGGGGAAGGACAATACCGCCCGATCGGGGGAAGTTGTAAATATGCATCAGTTGCAGGACCAGGAAGATAGAAAGACCATCTTTCTCTCACACACACACACACTCTATTAAGCGGAGCGTACACGTCAGCAATTTGCTTACGTGGCACACAAGTAAGCTATGGTACCATGGAAGAGAGAGAGAGAGAGAGAGAGAGAGAGAGAGAGAGAGAGAGAGAGAGAGAGAGAGAGAGAGAGAGAGCGCTATGTTAAGTATAGCCGACGAAGGGTTTGCAATTTCCATTGCAGACCGCAATCAAAAAAGGAAAAAATGAGTTCCCGGACGTGACAGTAACCGACAATGCAAGCTGAACTCAGGTCGGTCGATTCCGTGGCGGCCACGTACGTCGGTTCCCGCTCGCTATATATATACCCCCACCGCGACGCCGTGAAGCCTCCATCCAGAGCCCCGGCGGCCAGCCATCGACTCGATCCAGCCGACTCGCTCGATCTCCGATCAGATCGGCCGAGGAAGCTTGATCGATCGATCGCCGCCGTTGCCACGCACGCTCGTAGCGCCATGGAGCCGAAGAAGGACTACAGCACGGCGATCCTGGAGCGCAAGAAGGCGCCGAACCGGCTGGTGGTGGACGACGCGGAGGGCGGGGTCGCCGTCGACAGCTCGACGGTGGCGCTGAGCCCCGGCACCATGGACGCGCTCGACCTCTTCAACGGCGACGTGGTGGCGCTCCGCGGCAAGCGCCGCCGCGAGACCGTCTGCTACGCCGCCAAGGACGCGTCGTGCCCCGACGGCCTGGCGCGCGTCAACCGCGTCGTCCGCGGCAACCTGCGCCTCCGCCTCGGCGACCTCGTCACCGTCGTTCCCTGCCCCGGCGTCAAGGACGCCGCCCGCGTCGCCATCTCCCCCTTCGAGGACTCCGTCGACGGCATCAGCGGCAACCTCTTCGACGCCTACGTCAAGCGTAAGTCCTCTCTCTAGTAACCGTCGTCAACCATTTCTTGAGCTGTCGATTGATTCTTGCGTCTTCTTGAGCTGTTGATTGATTCTTTCTGCTCTGCGCGTGGATGGATGGATTTGCAGCCTACTTCATTGGCGCGTGGCGGCCGGTGCGCAAGGGCGACCGGTTCGTGGTGCACGGCCACATGCACGCCGTGGAGTTCAAGGTGGTCGACACGGACCCCGACGAGTGCGTCATCGTGGCGGCCGGCACGCAGGTCTTCTGCGACGACGCCAGCCCGGTCAAGCGGGAGGACGAGGAGAGGCTCGACGGCCCGGGCTACGACGACGTCGGCGGCGTCCGCAAGCAGCTCGCGCAGATCCGGGAGCTGGTCGAGCTGCCGCTGCGCCACCCCAAGCTCTTCAAGACGCTGGGCGTGAAGCCGCCCAAGGGGATCCTGCTCTACGGCCCGCCCGGCACCGGCAAGACGCTGCTGGCGCGCGCCATCGCGGCCGAGTCGGGCGCCAACTTCGTGGTCGTCAACGGGCCGGAGATCATGTCCATGATGGCCGGCCAGAGCGAGGACAACCTGCGCGAGGTGTTCGCCGAGGCCGAGGCCCAGGCGCCGTCCATCATCTTCATGGACGAGATCGACGCCATCGCGCCCAACCGCGAGAAGACGCACGGCGAGGTGGAGCGCCGCGTCGTGTCCCAGCTGCTCACGCTCATGGACGGCCTCCGCCCGCGCGCGCAGGTCATGGTCATCGGCGCCACCAACCGCCCCAACAGCCTCGACCCCGCGCTCCGGCGCTTCGGCCGCTTCGATAAGGAGATCGACATCGGCGTGCCCGACGAGGTCGGCCGCCTCGAGATCCTCCGCATCCACTCCAAGGACATGCCCCTCTCGGACGACGTCGACCTGGAGCGCATCGGCAAGGACACGCACGGCTTCGTCGGCGCCGACCTCGCCGCGCTCTGCTCGGAGGCGGCCTTCCAGTGCATTCGCCAGAAGATGGACGTGATCGACCTCGAGGCGGACACCATCGACGTGGAGGTGCTCAACTCCATGTCGGTGATCATGGACGACCTGGTGCACGCCAAGGAGGTGACCAAGCCGTCGGCGCTGCGGGAGACGGGGCTGGTGGAGGTCCCCAAGGTGTCGTGGGAGGACGTGGGCGGCCTGGAGGACGTCAAGCGGGAGCTCCAGGAGACGGTGCAGTACCCGGTGGAGCACCCGGAGATGTTCGAGTTCTTCGGCATGGAGCCGTCGCGGGGCGTGCTCTTCTACGGCCCGCCGGGCTGCGGCAAGACGCTGCTGGCCAAGGCCATCGCCAGGGAGTGCAAGGCCAACTTCATCAGCGTCAAGGGCCCGGAGCTGCTCACCATGTGGTTCGGCGAGAGCGAGTCGAACGTCCGCGACCTGTTCGACAAGGCGCGCCAGTCGGCGCCGTGCGTCCTCTTCTTCGACGAGCTGGACTCGATCGCCGTCAAGCGCGGCAACAGCGTGGGCGACGCGGGCGGCACGTCGGACCGGGTGCTGAACCAGCTGCTCACGGAGATGGACGGGATCAACGCCAAGAAGACGGTGTTCGTGATCGGGGCCACCAACCGGCCGGACATCATCGACCCGGCGCTGCTCCGGCCGGGGCGGCTCGACCAGCTCATCTACATCCCGCTCCCCGACGAGGCGTCGCGGCTGCAGATCTTCAAGTCGTGCCTGCGCCGGTCCCCGCTGTCCAGGCGCGTCAACCTCCCGGACCTGGCCCGCTCCACGGCAGGGTTCAGCGGCGCCGACATCACGGAGATCTGCCAGCGCGCGTGCAAGCTGGCGGTGCGCGACGTCATCCAGAGGAGCTCGCTCGTCGGCAAGGCCGCGGCCATGGCCGGCGCCGAGATCACCCGGAAGCACTTCCTGGGGGCCATGGAGCACGCGAGGCGGAGCGTCAGCGACCTGGACGTGCTCAAGTACGAGTACTTTGCTCGCAAGTTCAAGCAGGGCGGGAGCTTCGAGGAGGAGGCGCCGCAGCCGCAGGTAGCAGGCCCGCCGCAGGGGCATTTGGAGCTCAAGGCCGCGGAGGACGTCGACGCTTCCATGGACGAGGATTCGCTCTACTGAGGCAAAACATCTAGGATTTGTAATTTGCAGATTTGAACAGCATGGTTCTGCTTTACTTTTACATAGTTTGCGAGAACTTTGCTACGGCTTGTGCTGTGATGAGGCAAGTTATCTCGGATGAACACGCGTGTTAGTTGTTCATCTTTGTTCATTTCAGAGGCATATTTGTTCAATCTTTTCTCAAACATGAAAGATATTGGTATTGATATGATTCTACGAAACGTGCCAAGAGCCGTGAAAGAAATACATAAACACGTACAATGACCTGAATATGTTTACACATGAAGATATCCATGAATGAATTACATAAAGCTGCAATGCATTTCTTCTGTCCTAAAACTCTTTACACGAATTTGGCACAAATCGAAATATAGATATGTTGTGAGTAGCAGATGGCTCTACCCATCTGTTCAATTCCAGGCTCCTGGATCATAGAAGAAGAAAAAACAGGACGTGCACATCAGCTCAGAACGACAGTTGCCACAAATCCCCACAGAAATAATATAATGATGTCATGGTAGATCATAATATGGTTCACTATTGTTGGCACTTACCCAAACATTGAATTAGACTCGGGAACACTGCAACTTCTGACCAAGAGAAGGGGACGCCTTTTGTTGAAGGTATTGCTCGGATTTCTTGACTTTGGGGTGAAAACCCAATGGCGCTTAAGCATCGTTTTCTTCCAGGAGGCGTTGTTGAAGAATCTTTCCCGTTATCCTTGTGATGTCAAGAGATGGTTGGTGCACATGATCGTTGTTTTGCTTGTCTCAGATTTTTTTTCCTCCGCCTAGCCATAACTTTGGTCCTGTATGAGTCTCCTCTTTGTCGCAGTGATTCGTTGTGTGTGTGCATGGTGTTTGGTTGTGTGTAACCTAGTCATGTAGACCAGGTGCATGTTCATTGTGTTTTGTATCCCTTTGATGCTTCAGTTTGAGTCAATAGAATCCACCTTTTGTTAAAAAAAGGAAACATGGAACTATCCCGTATGGTGATTATACCACATGTTACATCCTAATATTTTCCTAATTTTATTATAATAATGTGGAGGAAAACAAGACAATAAGATACCCTTGACTGTGTGTAGAACATCCACCCCTATATCATACTGTAGTTATGAATTGATGAAAGGCTCATTGATCTTAGACTCCTTGATCCTCCCCATTTGGGCCTAATGTGAGGCCAAGCCCTCGATGGTTTAAGCAATAGCAGAAAAATTGAATAGACAAACAACATGAGCTATAGTGTAGTAGAAACTATAAAGCATACCATGCAATTTACTCAACTACAATTGGGCTAAAATGAAGATAAATAGAAGCTTATTTGCCACTGCAACTATGGAATGCTAGCTTATTTTAGTTTCATCATATATGTTGCCTATGCAAGTGTTGTTTTTGTGCACATACAAAGGAATTGTACACTTCATATCATAGCACAAACTAAATGCTAATTTATAGCTTTATTTTCTGTAAAATCCATGATCTGGCAGTTTTAAAATGCACCAAGGGAGAAACTCATGGTTTGTAAGCACCCTAATTTTGGCACATCAACATATGAAGGTGAACCTAATATCATTTCTACCTCCAACAAGTATATATCAAATCCATGTTTACCTCATGTAGTGAAAAAGTGAGTTATGAGGACAATGAAGTCATACATGGCCAGTTTAAAGAAATCAAGAATTGTTGTAAGTAAGTTAGTAACAGGGCATACTTGCATATACCCGAGGGATACATAATAGAATTAGATGCCATATAAGCTATGGGCAGAGACCATTAATATATATCATAACTGAATTCAAAAGCAAACATCTACAACTCTTATTCAAATCAAAGAAGAGCACCTATCATCGAGAGCGGCCTGGAAAGACAAGATGCAATGAGACAAGAAACCACTGTGGTGGCAAAAACATACTTTTTGGGTTCACAAAGAGCAACCATGGGCGGTAAGTCGGAGCTCACCTGATAGTGTTTCATCTTTGTGAGGACGAACTTCTACTTCCATCTGGCAACCATTGTGGGCTGCCTGTCGCAAGAATTAGAAGGAAATTATGTGTTACACCAAAGGAAAAACCTCTACCTATGAGAACTACAACATTGAGTTGCTTTTTTCTCATTTTACCAATTCCTCCACATATCATATTTCCATGTGCAAGTAAATATTACAATTTATTGTACTTCCCACACCCGAGGAGCTGAAGGGATGGAAAGTCAAATCCTTCATGGATCAGCAAAATAGAAGTTACTATCCTATGTATCCTAGAAACTAATTTGGGCAATCAATTTCTCTAAGATAATAATAAAAATGCATCTTAGAACTTTAGAAGTGCATCAGTGTTTTACTAGGCCATTTCTTGAGAGAAATTCGAAGGGGCACGCAGGGGGCGCGCACACACTTTGTGGGCCACATATCTGTGCCATGATTTGGAAACCTGATTTCGCACTTCCCACACAAAGTTCCTATTCAGCTTATGTTATGGAACTTAAAAACTTATGAATAAATCATTTATAATCGTCTACCGTTATAAGTTTTACTATAAAAAAAACTTAAAGCAAACATGAAGATGTGCAGAATATGCAAATCTAAGTTTTCTAATCGTGGTGCAGACGCGTGACCCAAAAAGTGTGTGTGTGTGTGTGTGGGCGCGCGCGCGCTCCATATTATCCTAACCAGCCTATCCATGTGCACGAACAACTAAAATGCTTTTATTCAGAGCTAACCTAGCAGCTAATTTACAAACCATTGGCCATTTGAACAAAGGAAGATCGAATAGTGTAGGTCCCGGGCTCCATGGAGCCTGGTATGTTTCAAAAATTGAAATTAAAGTTTCAAGAAATTCAATTTTTTTTCTGCAAAAACATATGCATGTTCTCTAGTGTATGTAAAGTTTCATAAAAAATATAATAAATTGTAGGCTAGACAAAAATGATAAATTCTGTCCCAAAAGCAACAAAAGATATGCCCATTTTGGTTCATACATTTATGTTTTTGTATATGTCGCGTATAAATGCCTATTCTTCAAAATTCGCACACACATACAACACATCTGTTACCATGGAAAAAATACAACACATCTGTATATATACATACAAATAATAATAATAATAATAATAATAATAATAATAATAAAATATAAAAATAAGTTTGCCTGCTCTTTCAGTCAATTTTCGGGCTACATTGTTGCACGTGTCACAGGAGGGGCACAACGTACTAGAGAACTACTGAGAAGTGGAATCCAGCCCACACACTGCCAAGGCGAAACTACTTCACAGACGACATTTGCTTGCACGATGCTGAGCCGATGCCAAATCCAACAACTTTCTGTACATTGGCGTCTTGAATGGATGGTGTGAGATGGAGTGTCGTGCTGAAATCGTCTGTGAATGTCGTCTGTATAGCAGTTCTCCTGCCAAGGACACCTGCATGTGGTTGATGCATGGAACAACTAGGTCTCTTGACATATTTCAATGTTGCAAAAATCTTTGTTGTGCGGGAGATTAATCAAGGTTGTGAATCAAGGGGCGACTACTGCATGGTTCTCAAGGAGATGATTATTTGGCGAGAGAATTTCAGGTGTCCATCTTTAGACACAAACAGCGCGAGTCAAATGATGATGCTCATAATCTAGCTAGAACTGCCACATCCCTCTTTTAGTGAATCAATAAAGCTCGGCCGTTACACTAAAAAAGCTAGATCTCTTGATCAGTCAAAATTAAGCAAGCGATGGTAATGGGTACGTTTGTCTAGTTTAGCATGCTTACTAGAGGCTTCTCAGGCACATCGTTTCAGTGAGCAGTCACGTTACTTTGATGAACAACCATGCCTCTATCCTCATGTGCTAATGTTGTGCTAATCAAGCATGGGTTACAACAACTGCATGGCAGTCTACTACTAGTACTCACTATTACTAGAATTCAACACTTGAAAGACATAACTACTTAAAATTTTAAAAATCATTTGAAAAAACATATACATGTTTTCTAACTATATGTAAATCTTCATTAAATAAACCACTATTTGCAGGCTATACAAAAAGAAAAAAATATGGCCCAAATACAACAATGAGAATGCGTATGTACCTGTATTTTTTTGTACACCACATATGAATATATATGCTAATGAAAATTAGTATGTGTATGCTACAAATATATTTTGATGTGCATACTTTTTAAGGTACGGAAAAAGTATTTTGGCTGAAAATAATAATAGCGGGCTTCATGAAGCCAGTCCCCCAAATGCACTTTCCTTTATTGCTAGTAATTTATGCACGCACACAAACTAGGCATGCAAAGCATTGTATAACCATGGTCATGTATATATTTTTCTCTGGCGCATATATTTATTTTCACACACATACACATTAATTACAAATATTAATATAGAGGGAAAAGCCAACATTAAAACTCTTCAGTCTACAAATCATCATGCTAAGTATCTTAATTAAAATCGCACAATGAATTACACTGCTTGTATCAAATTTCTAAAATATTCTCACACTATGGACTTTAATATGTGGAAATAAGATCAACACAATGACCTAGTTAAACACAATGCGCTGCAAATCAAAGTAAGGAGGAAAGAATTCTAGGAGTGGTTTTATCTGATAAGAGGAATATAAATGACAGAAAAAAAGCAATGAAAATATATTTTTCTTTGTAAGAAGGAATTATTGCGGTAGTTTATCTCTAAAAGATTCAACGAATAATTAAAAAATTACAATATTATACAACTATATGGACAAATTAGATATATTGAGGGTATCTGATTTGTCCATAGAAGCTGTAATATGTATACACCTGTGTACTTAGAGTTTAAACATGAGGGCACGCATGTTGGACATTGATTATCTCTCGTCGCATCAAAATTGAATTGATTCTCACCTTGATGATGTGGCTACCTCATCTCTCCCACTCTCTATCACATACAGATACAAGTACACGGACACACTTGAAAACACGCGCGAGCGCACACACACTCACACACCTGCACCAAAAGCAAGCAAGCGCCGCGCGCACACTACCCAGAATGATGATATGTCCTGTGTGCTGCCACATAGAACAATCTACTGTAAGGATAAATTCTCAAACAGAGTTTGCCCAGCATGTATGTCAAACCTATAGAAGGAAAAGTAACCAGATTGGCATGAGGTTCTCCGTAGCTATCACAAGATCTTTCCATTTATCATTTGCAGGTCTGCATTTACTGAAACCAATTCAATAAGAAGCGGGTATACACAAATAAGTGTTGCAGTGTCAAGAACAAAACATATAAAAACGTTGGACATGTAGAACTCTACTCTACACATGAGAAATTGCAGCACCAAACCCGCTTGTTCCCTTTTGGGATCCCATCAGTTGGCAAGCCAGATGATTTCAGATCAACAAGAACAAGAATATATATTACATGCCATATACAACTTGATGCACTGATATAGAGATCTTGTACAGTGGGTATTGGATGATGCCCATCGTCGACTTGAATGCAGGGGTATTTTTGGTAATTCACATTTGGATGTTATATATATTTGAATAATGTAAAAAACAAATTGAAATTGTCAATTGATTAAAAATACTAATTTTCAAAAAATGGTCACTTTTATAACTATATTTGTATATATACAGTTTTTTTTAAAAGAATTGTATTTTTTATAAATAAAGAATGATCGCTTTTAAAAATTATTCAAATTTGAAAAAATGTTCATGTATTTTTAAAAATAAGCTCGGATAAAAAATTATTACCATTTTTGGTAACTCCCGAGTTTAATGAATGTGAAACGAAAGAAACAAAACAAAAGAAGAGAGAGAGAGAGAGAGAACCAAGGAGATAAAGCGGAATAAACCGGGAAAAGAATCGTTTGACCAACCGGAGCGCTCGATTGAGTGCTGGCAAATCCTAAACGCCGTCCGTAGCGCCCGTTATAGGCTTAACGGTACAGGGCGCACACCCCTCCTCCGCGATGGGCCAAACCGATTTTCATCCTTTTTCCTTTTGTAAACCGGTGCAAAAAAGGAGAGCTGACATGGATTCTCCCAGGCGCCCTTGCAGGAAGTTATCCTAGCTGAAGCCCACGCACGGGAGTATATGCGCCAGCCCAACGTCTGTAGATCTGTTTGATTCAAGATAGGCCCAGCTGCATTAATCAGTTGACCAGCGACCGTTGGCCGTTCACATTTCTAAAAATAAAATTTATGAAACGAAATTAAGTTCAAAATTTTGAAAAAAATCGCAATTTGGAAAAGTTCGAAAAAATGAAAAAAAGTTCACAAGATTTGAAAAAAGTTAAATTTTAAAATTTCACGAATTTGAGAAAAATTCATGGATATAGAAATAATTCAGAGAAACTTGGAAAATATTTTTTTATAAAGGGCTACTTTTTTGAAAAGTTCATGAATTTGATAAAATGAAAAAGGAAATTAGAAATAAAAAGAGAAAACTAAAATTGGAAAAAGGTAACAAAAAACAAAAACCAAAATGAGAGTCAGAAAAACCGCGCAGGAAACCGTCAGTACAATCATTGGAATGGTTCAAAAAAAAGGTGAAAAAAGGACCTACATGGGCCAGTCCATTTACATACATAGGGCATTCGAGTGTGCTCGGGGTTAGCGAACTGTATTATAACCGGCGCTTAAGACGCGGAATAGAAATAGGGCGTTCGAGTAGCCGGGCACGCTCTTTGGTAGAGCTTGTCCCAAGAATTCTAAGGAAACCAAAGAGCGTCGGGATGGGTTGATCAAATGTGTGCAACTAGCAGGCGTGAGCTTTTCAAGCTGGCTACGTAATCAGACTAAAATGCATGAATCCTCGAAATCACTATTAAGGGTTACCTTCCCGGGGGCTAACAGGTGGCGCACTGCATATGCACTACTTGTCGCAAGTTGGAAGTTACCCTCAAAAGAAAGTTGGAAGTTTTCCATGTTTTAGTATATTCCAAACGTTTTTATCTCTTGAATTGTTCGTCCAAATACCAAACCTTTTTCTCCGTTAGATTTCTCGCTCGAGATCTTCAAAATTAGATCCTATGTTAATTGGTTTCGGTGAACATTTTTCATGAAAAAACAAGAAATAAAAAATCAAATATAAAAAACAAAAAACAAAATCCGAAAAGAATAAAAAATAAATACCCAAAAAAATCGGAGCCCCGAAGCACAGATGCGGTTCTCATCTTTTTTGCGGGTGATGCTTTCCCCCTTTTTTCGGTGAAGCGTATCTTATGCTTATTGCGGAAGCATAGCTGTGTTTTCTCCTTTTTGAGAAGCACAAGTTGTGCTTCATGAAAAGAATTCTCTAAAACCCAGGGGAAAAGAAACAAAAAGCCAAAAAGCCCCGAAGAAACCATTTAAATCCGAAAACACGTTAAAAAAATAGAGGGAACGTCCAGCACGTGACACATGGTGGCGGATGTACGGACCAGCAAAAAATTGACCCTTAGAGGAGCCCCGCAAGTGATAACCATTGGTTAGTTGCTCCATGGAGCCTACAACCATGCACAGGATGCGGAGAGCTCATATTGCCCAACTAATATGTTTCGCTCATTGCGAGCGTTTACATAACATCGCTTACACAGGGATCAAAGTGGCCGGCCCAGTAGGGTACTCCTGTTTCGGGAAGCTTCCATTGGTTTTGAAAGTTCTTGCCATTTTTTTTCTTTCACATGTTTTCCTAGGTCGAGTTTTCTGTTTTTTCTTCGGAATTTAATTTCCTGTTTTTCCTTATTTTTCATGTGCACCTTTTCTTACAAATTCACAAATATTTTTCATATTCGCGGACATTTTTTGAATTCACCTGTTTGGGAAGCTTCCGGATGATTTTCTTCTTCTTTGTATTTCCTTGCCCGGATTTCTAGTTTTCTGACAGGTTTTTCTATTTTTCTCTTCTATCTTTAAAATTATTTTAAATGTTCAATGTGCATTTTTAAATTTTTTAGATTGTATTAAAAAAAGTTCAGCAGACACGTAAAAAGTGCACTATATTTTTTATCATATACTAAAAAAATTGAATGTGTTTTAAAATGACATTCCATGTACATTAAATCTTATTCAATATTTATTTAAAAAAATGATCAGTGTGTATTTGAAAATGTTCACCGTATATTAAAAAATATTGTATTTATTTTGAAATGTTCCCTGTATAGTAGGAAAACAAAATTAAAGCACATATAGCGATAAACAAAAAAAGGTTAAAAATCAATTTCACAAACATTTTAAAATTCATGTAATTTTTTCTAATTCGTGAATAGTTTTGAAATTCATTAAAATTTTCAAATTCTTGAACATTTGGTTATACATCAGTACTATTTATGGACAATAATAGAACAAACTTTTTAGCAAAATCAAAAAATACATGAATTTCCTTGCCATAACTTTTTGTTTGTTAGAAAATATTATCGAATTAACTACTAGTAACATAAATGATATCTGCGGGAGAAAATGTTCGCAATAGATTCATTTGTTTCTGTCCAATAATAGTAATTAAATCCTTAACACAACTCAGAGTTTTTTGGTTTTTCCTACTTTATTTTATTCCAACGTGTTAGCCGCCATAGCACGAAATAGGGACTGAACTAGCGAACTAATTATGATGAAGAAAGAAGAAAACTAAACTAGCCATGTCTATTTTTGAGGTAGCTTACCAAGTTGATCGCTTGGTAACTATATGTCTACTTTTGAGAAGAAAGGACGTAACTATCCATGAAGAAGAGCATTCGCCATGGGCTTCTGTTGGCCAATGGCACGAAGGGCAGAAGACGCTGACGCGATGCGACATGAGCGACGCAATCCATGCTGCTTGCTTCAAGCGATATATATCACCGTCCGTCACAGCGACCTCGACTCGCCGCCTGCACCTGCCGCCCAGACCGAGTTATTTACCCAAAACCACTACAGTTGAGGCTAGGTAATAATTTAATACCACATTTGAGCCAGGGTACAAAAAATCACTACATCTGCACCTAACCGATAACATGGAGCACTGATGGTCTCATAACCTCGTGAAAACAGTCGTTCTGACCTCTTGGGCCCACTTGTCAGGCTGAGGTGGCGAAGACCAAAACTTTGACCAACTGATGTGGCAAATGAGATGCGGCCCCCACCTGTCAATGAGTAAATGGTCATCTTCTTCCCATCTCTATTTCTCTGAGGCATTTCATCAAACAGCTTCAGGACGACCGTCGGCGAGCTCTTTCTTGCAGCCATGGGGATGAGCTTGACGCAGATGGACGGACCACTCCGTCGCGGCGAGCACGCCGACGAGCTGGCAGCTCTTGCTCCCGAGCTATGCGCCAGCCAGCGCGAGCATGCACGCGCAAGTGAGGCGGCGGCTGCCGGAGCACACGGCAACGTGCAGTGATGAGGGGAGGCCGCGCGGAGGAGCTGGGTGACCTTGAGCCGCAGCACTCGCCGTGCACCGCGCCCACGGCCTCCCTGCCGTAGATGGCCGCCAGGACGTCGATGGCTCACTCGTGGCCGGGGCCGGACATGCCCTTCACGGCACGCGCCAGCACGGGCGCAGCCAGGGCCTCCCTGCGCGGCGTCGCCGGCCGCGGTGCGCAGCAGTTCCAGCGTCGCCAGCGCGCTCCGCCGTGGACGCTGGGCCATCCTTCCTGCATCGCATCTGGTCGCCAGGGAGGAGCGTGCTGCTCTCCACAATGGCACCAGCGGCTGTACGTGGACGTCGGAGCCGAGGAAGAACGGCGCGGCGGCCGGCTGCTCCGGAACGGGGTCCGGCGAAGGGAGGCGAGGATCTGTCGGCCAATTAAGTGGGGAAGGAGGCGGCCGCCGCAGGACGACCGTCGGGGAGCTCTTTCTTGCGGCCATGGCGATGAGCTTGACGCAGATGGATGGACCACTCCGCCG
The DNA here is from genome assembly GCF_018294505.1 of Triticum aestivum. Classification (NCBI taxonomy): domain Eukaryota; kingdom Viridiplantae; phylum Streptophyta; class Magnoliopsida; order Poales; family Poaceae; genus Triticum; species Triticum aestivum. The sequence goes on along the minus strand of NC_057797.1, from coordinate 31,373,276 downwards.
CGACGAGCACGCAGACAAGCCAGCGCGAGCATGCACGCGCAAGTTAGGCGGCGGCTGCTCGCCGTCACAGGTGTTCGTCGGTGCTCGCGGCCGGCGCTTACAAGCTGCTCGATGAATTGCTCCATAGGAAAAGAAGATGGATTGAAGATCAACATTGAGTCATTGACATGTGGGACCCATGTCTTTTCTGCCACCTAAGCTGGTCTATGTTTTATTTTTTGTTTGGTCTTTGCCACATCAGCCCGACAAGTGGTCCCAACATGTCAGTTTCGCTGTTATCGTGATCTTATCTGTCGATCAGTGCTCCGCGTTACAGGTTAGGCACAAATTCGATGGTTTTTTGTGCCCTGACTTAAACGTGGTACCAAGTTGTTACCCTAGCCTCAAGTGTGGTGGTTTTGGGTAAATAACTCGCCCAGACCACACGAGACACACGGGCACCATGCGACCTAGTCAGGTCGCCGTCGGGCTCAATATATGTATGACCGGCCAACCTGACCTTCTTTTTTGCGGAACCTGACTTTTTTTTAAACACAATATAAACGCAGACGCTGATATATATGCCGATCGAAACTTGGAATTGGGATGATCACCGTGACGCTACTTGTTGTTTTCAGTTGATCCATGAAGATAAGCCCTAGGTTCAGTTCATGAGTTCATCTTTCCTTTATTTTTCTTTGTTTTTTTTTTCATTTTCACGTTAGAAACTGAGTGAGCTTTATCAAAGTATCACCAAAATCTTCCCGCAAAAAAAAAATATCACCAAAATCTGGATCACTTAATAAATTTGTACGCCATGCGTCAGTCGACCGGTGTGCGGATCAGATCAACCGCCTCCATAATCGTTTGATCCAGTGCACAACAGCAATCCGATCTAAGCCGTGTTAGCCATTTAGCTGTGTCCTGCCATTGTCAACATGACCCATGTCGTGGTCAGGAGATTTGCAACTGGGCCGCTGGATATATCAGATTCCGCTGGTTCTCCTTTACTCGCCACTGAACAAGCTACATAAGTGCCGGGGCGCGCCTATGTCTCGCCTGACACGATACGGACGACAGCCTGCATGCGAGCAGCTATAAGTAGCCGGTGGTGGGCTATTCCAGGAGGGACAAGGACCGTCGCACAAATGTCATGCCGATGCCACAAATATTCATTTTTATTTTAAATGAATATATTTAAAAACTCAAAATTATTTTTTTTCAAAACTATGATTTATTAAAATGTTAACATAGTATAAAAAATGCGATAGCTCAAAAAATTGTGGCCAATGACATATGTTTCTACAATAAAAAAAGTGTATGTCTTTTTGAAAGATGGGCATACAATAAAAAAGTTTAGCATAGTATATAAAAAGTTTTCAACCATAAAAAAAATTGTACGTGCCATTTTAAATAAATATTTTTGTGTTGCTAAAAAATGTCCGTGCCATTTAAAACATATCTATATAATGTAAAAAATTGCCTTATTTAATAAAAAATATTAGCATTACAAATGTTAGAACATGTATTTGAAAAATGTTGACCATGTATGCAAAAGGTGTCAGAACATGTATTAAAATAAAAAATTATAAATTATTTATTTCAAAAATGTTCAATGTGTATCAAATAAATATTTTGCGTATATATTATAAATGTATATTGTGTACTATCAAAAGTAGCTATGTGTTGAAAAAAGGAAACCAATAACGACCGCCAAAGAAAAAAAAAGAGTGGAGAAGAAAATAAAAAGAAGTGAAACAAGAAAGAAAGCCTACATATAACAAATAAAAAAAGAAAAAGAAAAGAAAACCGGTGAAAGCATAGAAAAATAGATTATAACAAGGAAATATAGATATGAAAAAAAACCATGAAGAAGTAAAAAAACCAAAGAAAAACCAGACCCAAACAATGTAAAGAGTACTTTTTTTGAGGACATGAAACCCTACTAAGGACACCATTACAGAAAAAAACACGGACCAGAAACAGTAAAAACGGAAAAGGGAGAGAAAAACCGCAGCACAACTACATCTCGCGTAAGGCGAGATATAGATCGCGCGTAAAAGCTGAGCGAAAAAGCTATTCCCGACTATATTTCGCTTACAACAAGTTGTATCTTACGCTCGCCTGAAGGTTTTAGCTGACCGGCTACTGCTGATTTTCGCCTTTTTTTCTTTCTTTTTTAGGTTTTCTTTTATTATATCTCTTCGGATTTCTTTGCATCTTCACAGTTTCTTTTTTTTCCTTTGTTTTTTCACCAGGCTTTTATTTCTTTCATGGTAATTTTGGTTTCTTTTTTCTTGGTTTTTCTTTATTTCTTTCTTGGTTTCTACTGGTTTTCTGCTTTTCTTAATTTGTTTCTTTGTTTTTCTTAATTTATCTTTGTTTCTTTGTTTTTTTCATTTTACTTGTTTTTTTCTTTTCCATTGTACATTTTTCTGCGTCAGGAGCATTTTTACTCACATGTCTACCGTTTTTTAAATAAATGTTTACTAATTTTTTGGAAAATTTATATAATTTTCATACACATTTACATTTTTTTGGAAAAAATATGTTATTTTCATGTCTAAACTTCTATTGGAAAATATTTATATAATTTAAAAATTTATCGCTTAGTTTAAAAAAGGGTTTCGTTTTAGAAAATGCGTGAACATGTATTTGAAATTTTATATCTTTTTAAAACATATAGTTTTTGTGGCTACTTTTTTTTTCTAGTTTTTCGTTTTAGAAAATGCTTAATTTAATATTTTGGAAATTCATGCTTAATATTTTTAAAACATATAGTTTTTGTGGCTACTTTTTTATGAATATTTCACATTTTTTGTATACATCACAAATATTTTATATGTACATGTTTAACTTTTTCTGAGTACATGATTAACATTTTTATATGACTATGTGTTTCTTACACATTATATTTTTTTTCATACATCAAAATATTTTTTTGTACAACATTTTCCAAATACATGACTAAATTGTTTTGAAAACTTATAATTTTTATGAATACATTTTCCATACACATTGTTCACTTTTATATACATTCATCTACACCAAAAACAAATTTTCTATACATATTTAACATGTTTCAATTACATGATTAACATTTTTGAAAACTTATATTTTTTAATTCTACTTATCCATACGCATTGTACATTTTTTGTATCCATTGGAAATATTTTTTCTATACATATGTAACATTTTCAAATGTTTTATGTAAAGTGTATTTGTAATATTTATATTTAGAATGTTTGGAAGTGTAAACAAAAGTGTAATATATATAAAATGACCCGTGAAAAACAGAAAAATGAGGTTGTGGCCTCTTGCCTGTGGCCTCCCGCGCCATGAGCCGACCCAGTGTCGCGTGGTGGCGTGGTTGCCCTACATCTCGCGTTAAGCAATACATAGGTGCACCCCACTTGTGGGCTGCGGCCCGCATGCGTACAGCGCGAGTGCCATAAATGGTTCCTTGAAAACATGATCCGGCGACAAATCCTATATGACACACCATTAGCGTGTAATGGTTTTGCACATGTATTGGTCTCAATTGTTTTTCCAGGCATTTTTTGTCATGGTCGCTTCTTTTTTTGTTGTTTTTCTTTGTTCTTTATTTCTCTATTGGGGCTTGCAGTTTTCTTTTGGTTTTTTGTTTCTCTCGGGTTTGCGGTGGTTTTTACTTTTTATTTCTTTACTACTCCCTCCGTCCGGAAATACTTGTCGAAGGAATGGATGTATCTAGATGTATTTTAGTTCTAGATACATCTATTTTTATGCATTTCTGCGACAAGTATTTCCGGACGGAGGGAGTATAATTCATTTAAATTTTGCTTTTCTTTCTTTTTTGGGTGTTATCATCTTTTCGATTTCTATGGTTTCTGTTGATTTTTCTACTTTTATAGCTTTCCTAGTGTATTGTATTTTTTTTCTTTTCCTTCAGGTTTTTATTTTTCTTTGCTTTTTCCTCTCACCTTTCTAGTTTTCATTTTAAGTATTTTTCTATACAATTATCATGTATGTTTATAAATACACACAAAACATTTTTCTTAATGAACGTTGATTTTAGTATACAACAAAAATAATGAATATATGATGAATATGTTTTGAATATACACTGAACAAATTTTAAACATAGACAGAACATTTTTACGTTTGGTTTTTTCTGCATAAAATTAAATGGAAAATGAAGTAAAAACAAAGAAAGAAAACTACAATGGTAATCTTGGCTGGCCCACTGCACTCCACCCTGTGCATCAAATAGGACTGTTCCCGGGTACGTTTGTATCTCTAAAATGACTAGTAAAGGGGTATCTTTTAAGAAGGTCACTCTCACCTCCTCTGAGAGTTTGTGCTTTTTTCGTTAATTGATTTTTTTTCAAAATGTTTTATCTCTTGAACCGTGCGTCCATATCATGATCAATTTTCACGGTTATGTTTGACGCGTCCAGATCTATGAAACTAGATCCAATGTTGATATGTTTGGACAAACTCTTTTTTCTGGAAAAACCTGGGAATAATATGCAGTAAAAAATGGGAACGCACCCCCCCCTCCCAAACCAAAAATAAATCGGAACTAGACTTTATCCTTAACACAATTCCTAAATTTATTTTTGATCGACCTATTTAATCTGAAAAAACTTGGAAACTGGGAGCACAATTATGCTTTTTACTTTTTTTTGGAAGCACAGAAAAGCATAGTGGCGCTTCACATCAAAGCACAACTGCATTTTTTTCCCGCACAGTGTGCTTCACACGAGGAAACAAAAAGAAGAAGTTTTACAAGAACTTAGGAAAAAAAACATGCAAAATTCAAAAACCTAAAAAAAATGAAACCCCAAAATGCGTCAAAAACACGCATCGCGACCTCACTGCACCCCGAGCGCCCGCTACGAATCCCCCAAAGGGTACCCGTTCATTATCACTCCCCTGTATATCGCATTTTGCAAGCCGTAGCATCGCCTTGCTTAGATGCTAGTTGCTCACTATGCCTATTGGGACGGCCTGCGAACCACGATCATCTATGAACGCGCTTGTCGCTCTGCCCAGCTGTGCTCGCCCCCTTTCTTATATAATTCTTGCCCCCTTCGTTACATTACAACAATCGACATACCATTAAAATAACCCAGCTTATGTGCATTTCGATAAATGTTTCATGATATTTAAGAAAGTTCACACGTTTTAAGTCATGTTCATTGTATACTAAAAAAATGTTTATGAAAAATGTGAAAATATTGTTCTTGCAATTTGTAAAAAAATTATACCATTTATAAAACCGTTGATTACATTGAAAAAATGTCCACATGTTTAAATAAAATGTTCAAGCAATGTTAAAGAATGATCGCACATTTAAAAATTTCATACCATTTTTTAAAAGTATTCAAAGTGTGTTAGAATATATATTCACCTTATATTTAAAAATATTTAATGTAATTTGATAATCTCAATATGTATTTGGCTAAAATGTTGAACATGTATTTGAAAATATCAAACATGTATTTGTAAAACGTTCAACCTTTATACGAAAAATGCTCAATGTGTATTAAAAAGGTCAACATGTATTTTAAAATATAAAAAAGATAAAGAAGAAAAATATAGTAATATTAAAAATAACGGTGAGCAGGAAAACCAAAAAAAAGTGAAACCAGATAAAAACCTATAAAGAAAAATGATAAGAAAACAAGATAAAAAAAGGCCCCCCGCTCAAAACCTTACAAAAAACTGGGCGTAAGGTTTCGAAAACCAATCCAATCGCAATCCTAATGTAGGTAGAACCTTTCCTGAAACCGCTGGCACAAATCTTGTTTGGCCGGCCCACCCAAGTGAGATGTATAGGCGAGAGCTGCTACAGTCTCGCAATAAGTAAGACCTAGCATTCACGGATTGCTATTGCTATCTCTGGCAATATGGTGGTTTCTGAATTCTGATGGACTGATACCCCAACATGCCAATAAGCTGCATCTCCATCTTCACTACTATTAATCTCATCTCCACTACTATTAAACAATCAAACAAGAATTTTCTTAAGTGCACCCAGCAATTAGTCCCACAAAGAGGCACGAATCAATCAGCACCACACGATTAGTTCCGCAAAACACAATCTAACAGCCATCATTCATCTAATAGTGTTATGGTGTGGACTTATCAAATTCCAATGACTGACCGTACTCCACCGCTAACGAAAACAAGCCCTGCCTCCTCGCACGCCCCCACGCGCTTGCAGCCGCCGCCCCCTCCTAGAGAAACCCGCGCACCCGGCGGCGTTCGCCCACACGCAGAGGGCGGCGAGGGAGAAGATGGGAAGATGGGGAAAGGAGAAGAGAGGAACGGAAGAAGGAGAGGGCGAGAGGCGCGACTCACCAGCCGACGGAGGAGCGAGATCGGTGGCGGACGCAGGCCCTCCTCCCTGGCAGCAGGAGGAGAGGGAGAGAGGCGCGACGAACAGGCGGGGCTGGTCGTCCGGCGGCGGCGAACGCGAGCCCTCCTCGCTGGGGGCGGCATGCCTTCCAATCCTCACGCTCTCTGGACGACTCGCTGACCTCGCCCGCCTCGTGGCCGCGTCGCTGACCTCGACTGCCTCTCGAATTCCAACGTCTCGCTTTGGCAAGCTCCACCTCGCCCTCATCATCAACCTCCTCTAAGGTAACCTCTTGCTCATGTACGGCATTTTTTCATGTTGCTTGTTGTCACTAACACAATGGAATCAAGCATCTTGCCTGATGTCTTTGTTTAGTTTATGTTGGTGAAGGTTCTGAAGTGTGACCTCTGAAGTTCTTCCCCACGCGGTCCCATATTGTCGCAGTACAGGTATTGACAACCTTCTTTTCTAATACTTGAGTTTTCATCAGACTGTTGGTGTATTATGTGTATGATGCAAGCTGGAAACTAGAAGATTTTTTGATCGGATTGTCTGTGTACCTTCCATGAGAGCTTCAGTTGGATTGCTGATGCTGCCACTAGATTCATTTGTGCAAAGAAATCTGGAAAACTGAAGATAGCAATTGCGTGTTGTGCATGGACTTATTGGCTGGTCATGTTGGGAGTATATGCTACTCTGTTTTCAGTGAAAGTTATGGTTTTGTACGTATGATGCTGTTTTAGGGCACACTCAGTGTTTATTAGCATGGAGTTACATGGCAGACATGACATGAGAAATAAATTGATAGGAACTCTCTGTGTGTCCTCTCCAGATTAGGAGGACACGAAGAGACACGGAATGGAGACATGAGTCCTCTCCATGTCAATTAGCAGTACTGTTGGGCCGGACAGCTCCGAACCCCACATTCCAGGGTCACCATGGTTGGTGAGAGCGATTTCAGGAGCTCAAATTCTGTCCTACAATATCTCTATCTGGTATTCAACTTCGCAAATTTTCATCTCCATTTAGAAATTACCTATCCATATTACAACTTCATGGCATTTTTGCTTTAAGATGTCTTGCAGGTGCTATGTTTATTTCTGTAGAAGTTTTCTCTCCAGGATTTTGCATCATTTATTCCCAGGCTCATTGTTTTCATGACTATCAGGAAATCAGATCGAGGCTATATTCAGTTCATGAACTGCTGAAACAAATACATCTCAGGTGCACTTCCTAATCTCACTGTAAGGACAAATATAATCTTCTCTTTTCACCGCCAATCCTTTTTCTTATCTGTAGGTTAATGACCTTCTTTCTCGCACGAAGGACAGGATGATAACTACCCAGAAGCGCAAGATGTTGTTCATGAATTCGATAGTGATTTAGTGAGATCGTGAAATCTCTCCTTCTGCTCCTTCCTATCTTTGAAATTGATTTATTTGATCTCCTCTTCATTCTGATTAAATTTCTTACCGCTTCTCCTAATGGTCCAGCCAATTAAGAAGAGAAGATAGGCAGGAGAAAAATGTATGACACAAGAAGAGATGCCTTTAGAAGCAGTGTAACAGCACTGACTTGTATGTCTTTCTACCTTTACATATATTTAGAATGTGCAACTGTTGATCGAATATTTATTTATTACCATTGTAAATATATATTTCTACAGATCATTACATAACAAATCTTGAAACATGTACTGGCAAGAGAGGAGAAAGTTAAGAAAAAGGTTGTTGTTCATAAAGATGTTTATGAGGATCATTTTGATCCGTACTTTGTGCGACTTGACATTACAATCATGATGCTTTGTTTGCAACCTATGTAAAATATTGTATTACTGAATGCATTTATAGTACCATGTACGATCAAGCATTTAAAGTGTTATTAAGAGTAACATGGCACTCTCTATATGCTCTAGGTAAACTTGCGGTGGATACACAATTCTTGTTTTTTTGTATTTGGTCAAGAATTCATGTATGAGAAAATAAAACGCTTTCATGTATTGGTTTTATATCTCGGAAGATTATTACTGGCTTTGCTACCGCAACATGCAAAATCTGATGTGTGTGAGAGGCCATCGGGTTATGACAGGATGTTGAAGAATATGGCCTCTAATATGTACGCCTACTCAATAGTGAGCTATTGGTACTTCAACATGGAATTTATCTGCTTCAAAAAAAAGATGGTATAATGTTATTTTTTAGCATTTTTTTTGATATTTTATATCTACTGGTCGCATGGCGGGTGATAGCTCTCAGGTGTACTATGCTATTGATGGTATCCTTGCCTTTCTTCATGGTTCTATATTGAGATTGATATGTAACTATTTCTTCTTCTATTATAAACATTATCTTTTTTCAAATCCAGTGAGGATTCCTGTAAAATAGTGTGTATTCACATCAGCGGAGTAAATTATGCAAGATAAGCTACATTGTCTATAAGCTACTTCCATTTAACATGAAACGTGTCCTTTTTGACATCACGATTATTGTTTTGAAAACAAATCTTTCCTACTCTGCATCTGAAATATCTCCAAATATCACCCTCAACATTTGAGACGTGCGTTGCACGTGCAGGCTTACTAGTAAGATTAGAAGCAGACACGATTTTTTTGGCCCGGATGGTAGTACTACAATTGCCTTTCCTATTTATTGTTAATTTGTTACCTGAGAAACACCATGACTTACCATTTCAAGAAATACTACCCGATTTACGCTAAGATAGTATTGTTAAGATTGGTATTTTTCTGATAGCGTTAAGATTGAGATTGTAAGTATTTGTATTTGTATGACTCTTGGTTTTTGGATCAACTGAATCTATTTATTTAAGATTGTTTGTCTCTATGTTTTTAGTTTAAGATTGATATTACTTACTGAGGCTTGAGTAGCTAGCTTTTAATACTGTTCAAGCAGATATTTCACTACATAGATAGCTGCACAGAGTAGCAGTGGTGGAGCACAAATAATTCGCTGCATGGGCTAAGGCAGGCCAGGGTGATGGATACCTCATTACCAGTGGTGGGCCTATAATGTTTACCTTTGATGGGCGCCGAGCTTATAAACTTGACTAGTATTTGAGTACATGGTAGCTTATAGAGGACCTATGCTCTAAATTCTAGACTTGGATTTGAGTACATTGTTGCTTAAAGAGGACCCATGCCCTGCCTTTTTCTACATTTTATAAAATTTAAAAGGATGTAACGTATATTACACTGTTGAGGATATCGCTTATTGTTATTGTCTCGGTCAGATAGGAATAGATTAATCAGAAATCGGCCGATTAATCGATTTTATCTTCGACTTTAATCAGATTTTGTTTTTGCAAATCTCAGGTTCCCAACACTAAAATACGCTATATTCAATAAAAAAACAATATTTGACAAAAGTGTTACCTTGATTCCCAGCCTTTAAATATTCGTATAATGACAAACAAAATAGGAACAAAGTACATATTGCGTGACAAGGTTCACAAAACATAAATAAACATAATTTTTTGCAAGCATAGTGCTATGAATACGTCTAATTTATCGGTATATTTCCGATAAATCGCTTGTCAGAGCGATAAATCGGTTCAAAAGATAAACAGTGAAGATAAACGTTTGATTACTTTTCATAGTGGGTGACTAAGTGAGCAAATATACATAGATTTTACACGCACGTATTCCATTTCAGTTTGGAATTAGCATTTGGTTCCACCTTTACAAGAAAAGCAAAGATCACACCGTACAAAATTCCTATTGTTATAGGCATCACTTTTTTAGGGAAGTTTTAGGCATCACTTAATATGCCTCTGACGCACTCTGGAAATGGGCATCTGATCAGAGGACTAAAAGGGTGCCTGGGTGCCTGCGGCCCATACCAAAGGCAGTGGCTACAAAACTGCAAACAATTGCAAAATCCATCATCACCTTTCCCGCCGTTCTTGCTGTAGACTAGACATGCTAACAAAACCCCTCATGAAAAAGGAGTGGAGATTACGTAACGTATCCTTTACCTAGCTAGCTATCTAGCTTGTGTTCTTATCTAACCTAAATTTTATGTGATCTCTACAATCCAACTCATGAAAGCAACGCAAAGCTGCTACTAATTAATAAGTTTGCTACAAGGTCAATAAAGGGAAGTGGAAAAGTGCACCGGCCCTGTTTCAAAGCTGGTAGCCATGTACGGTGTGAGGCGCCGCTAATCGGATAGCTACTTGGTCATTAGTAGGGTTTGTGTCCTTATGGAGATTATGGTGATGTGGATAGGTTATTCAACATTACTTCCACGAAACTAAAAGTGTATCAGTCGAGTCGCATATACACATGGTGCCCATACATGTGTGTCGGGTCGGGTACGATAGGTTAATCTTATCTTTTAGCTAGATAATTATCATGCTTAATTGTGTGACTTATTTACGAACTTAACACCCTCAAAACGAGTTTTACTTTCATCTGAAGTTGTAATAGGAGTATGATTGTTCGATACAATCTTAAAAAGTAAAACACATGGTTATTTGCTTTCTACAATAAAATTTATTTTTCTCAAAGAATACAATAAAAATCATTAATTGTATGAACCAACTATTGGTTCGGTTGGATGATTATACCCTCGATGCACTAAAGATCAAATCTCAGGTTTCACGCTAGTATGGATTTCGTCGAATTTAAAGGTTTGTGTGTCTGTGTGTGTGGGCAAGTACACATTCAATGTTCGTCAATACTGTATTCTCTATCTTTAAAAAGTCATTAGTTGTCTTAGCCCATCAATGGGCCAGCATTTTGAGAAATGGTAGCCTCTAAAATCCAATTGAATTAATCTAATGGACCTGTAATGCACTATATGCTTTGCCGGTAGGCTTGCAGAATCAACGTCAGCCGTCACCTCGTCATATTTGGGGTTGTTGATCTCATGATCTGATGGATTTGTTCACAAACAACGTGCCTAAAGCCGACGGTGCATGCGTATCAACTTGGTGATGGAGGATCCTTCGATGGACCCACGATATCTGCTCCATCCATCCAAACCTACACCTGCATGGGAATCTAGCTTTCAATTCAGAGATCTGAAGGATATAGGGATAACTGATTAGTTAACTCCAATATAGAAATATATCACATATATGTTGTTATCATCCTGTAGCTATGAAACCTCACCTAACACCAACTTAGCGAGTTAATTGGTGTCCCAAGAGCCAAGTCGGCCCCCGCGTCGCCTAGGGTAGGCGACTCGGGCGGCAGCCCCCAACCGCGCCGCCGCCGGGCCCCCCTTCTCCAGCTAATCCCCTCGCCATCGCCGGAGGCCACAACCGGGCGAAGCCCGCGTCGTGGCGGCGGCGGCGGGGTCTTCCCCCCGTGGCGCGGCTCTCCTCTCCAGCGGGGCCCCGCGGCTGGCGGCCCGCCTGCGGCTCGGATCCATGGCGGCGGCCATGGCTGGTGGCACGCGGCGCTGCTTGGCGGCGGGCGACGCCGGCGTGGTCAGGTAGGCCACTTGCCTGGCTATGTGGATGGCGGGGAGGTGGTGGGTTTTGGCTGCGGCGGCGGTTCCTCGCTGGATGTTGGTGGCCATGGTGATGTTCGTCCTCGACCCTGATCTACTCCGATCTGCAGCGGATCCGGCCCTTGGTGGCTTAGGTCACCGTTCTTGGGTGCTGGCCTTGCAGATCCGGTGGCTGGAAGGGTTCCGGGGGAATCTCTTGGCTGGCGTGGCGGCCACTCCGATGGCAGTGCCTTTGGGTGTTGCTTCCCTCGTTGGAGGCTTCGGAGAGGATCTCCTTCCTTCCACCCCTCCCAGGAGCTCAGGTGAAAACCTCAGACCCCCCTGTTCCAAGCGACGACGACACCACGGTGGCGTGCTCCTTCCTGAAGGCGTTGCTCGGGGGCTGCTCAAGCGGCGGTGGAAGTGGCGGCGGTTCGGTGTCGACACATGCATTCTGATCAGCTTCATCTTGGAGGTTGCGGCGACGTAGGCGACGCTCGTCTGGTGGAGCTACTGCCGATGGTCGAGGCATCGTTGGCAGTCTGCGCCATCAGGTTCGGGGTGCTCAGGGGAAAACCCCAGATCTGGGTCTTCCGGATCGGATGATGATGGCGTTCTATCGCTTTCCCTTCTGGGGGCATCGTCTTGGAGCAAGTGCTAGCTGGAGGGATGGTGGAGCGGTGTTTCATCCCAAACTTTGATGGCGGCGGAGATCGATGGCATGGCGCTGTGGAGACTCGGCGTCCGACGTCATGGTGACGTCGATGGCAGAGTGGCCAGACAAGGTAGAAGCCTTAATATGATCTGAAGACCTGTGGAAGATGGCGGCGACGACACACGAGTGCGTCTGACCGGATTGTGCCCCAGACCCGGTATGTGGCTCGGCTGGGGCTTCCGAATGAGTTTCGGCTTCCGGCTTTTGATGTTAGGCTTAGGTGAGTGGTTTGGGTAGTGGCCCAGCTAGCACCCATTCATCATTTTGGATAGGAGTAGCGGCATATGTTGCCAAGATGGTGGATTCAGGCACATTGTTGTAATACTTTGTAAGGTCCTCGAGAATAATCAATAAAGTGGCCGTATGCATCTCCCAGATGCAGAGGCCGGGGGTCATCCTCCTTTTCTAAAAAAAACACCAACTTAGCTAGAATGCTAGGTACTTAGTAAACACGTATGGATTCTCTACAACGATGATTGGTTCTTGACGAAAACTTGACTGATGACATGTAATATTAATGCATGGAACAAGTAGGCACTTGAAGCACACCTGCAGCTTCAAAAGAGGCAAGCTATGTAAGTACTGACCCATTGAACTAACGTTGGACGGCGCAGTTTCCAATTGTTTAATTACTATACCAGCAGTAACAATTAACCGCTTAACCACCACATCAACCAAAAGATACCCCAAAGTATATAAAATATCGATCCCAATAGTTCACCTAATGTTATTCTTACTCACTCAGCTAAATACCATTATGTGTTAAGTTTCTCTCTTGAGACCGATGACCACTTTTCTGTGTTTTTAACAAATTGCTGGATGAGACGCGAGGACATTGCGCCGTTGCCCTGGGCGTTATTTTAATAGTCATGCTAATGATTGGCAAATTGGCCGGAGTTGAACATGACGTTGAAAAGCAGTAGCCTTAATAGTAATCAAAGATGGACTCTTCTTTTTTCCTGTAAAGGAGAGATCAACATTTGTTTTCTCTGAAAGAAACAAGGGAGAGAGATTCTTTTTGGTGGGATTTGTGGGCCCAACTACTTAATCCATGTCTTAATTATTAATATTGGGTCCATCAAGTCATCATGTTCTTAGTTTGTATATCAAAACATAATGATGCCAATGATGCTGACTCTAAGAAAACATAATGATGACATGTATTTCGCTAGAAGAAGAAATATTAGTGTCGATAAGTTGATTTCTTCTGTGAGGCTTTTGTCATCAACATAGAAAGTGATCCAAATGATGGGACAATTTTGTTTGCCTTAAACAAACTTAAGGAACAATTCGTTCACAACTATTTTTTTGCTAAACCTTAGAAAAAGTTTGCATTCTACCTAACTTCAGAACAAGATTACACGTTAACAAATAACCATTCTACCCTCTGAACAAAATATAATCATTCTATATATTTATTCTCACATATAAACATAAGTACTAATTACCCTCCTGAATTATGGTTAAAATTAATTCTCATATATGCAAAACATGGGAGCCTAACCCTGGGCACTTCATGTCTCGTGTTTCTCTCCACGTTACCAAATTGTATCCATGGGGATCCCATATAAAAAGATCAATGACTAGCGGATCATTGATGTTGTTAATCTAGAACATGGGAACCAAGTGTCTTAGAAATAATATGAGTGTGCCCCACAAAAAATATGTGCAAGAAAACAAATTTACTTAATTCATAGCAAAGAAGAAATATGAAAAACAACTGAGTTTATGGAGCTCGCACTGACTTGGCTAGGGACACCTGAGATGAATATTGTTACTAACTATTGGACCACGGCACTTCCCTCTACATTTTTAGCCATATGTAGTTCTTCAAATGGAACAATCGACCATGGAACTATTTTCCATTTCTTTTGTTGTTGACTTTTGTGTAAAATATACATGGATGTTGTTTTCATAGTATTGTTGGTAGAGGAGTTCCTAGTTTACCACGCCTAGGGTATCTTTGTCTCACAATTTCAGAAACATGTGAAGAGAAAAATATAGAGACTCAATTTGTGAAGAAGTGTGTGTCAAAAAATAAGATCAAGCCTACTGCTTAGTACATGAAATAGTTAGTGGGCTACGACACCTGGATGTGCCAAGTAATGGGAAAATGATTTTTATTTTGGAAATCCTATACCATCGCCTAGAACTGTCATAAGGACACTCCGCCACTCCCTGATACAATAAATGCCGTGGTAACTAAAAGCATATATAAGAATGTGTAACAGAAGTTGTTGGGTTGCAGTGACGTTGATTTTATTGGATAAATATTGATTGCATGATATACTTCTCATTCAAACAAAGTAACATTCCAATGTGGATTGCTTCATGAATTTCCACTGCCAAATCACACACAAAAGAGATTAAGGAAACTTATGGTTTTTAATCCTGCTATAAACTGACAAGCTCTGCAAAACATTCAAGGAATAGAATTCTAAAGTTCCAATGAGTTTTCGTCGAACAAGACCTAGAGAGAGATAGTTCCTCTGTTCATCGGCTTTTAAATGGGTGGCCAGCAGTGGCGGAGCTTGACCCAAAAACCTGGACGGGCCGGTTGTAGGAAATGACTGTTGGGATTGTGTTTCATGGCCCAAAACTACATATACACTGCAGAAAACCGCATGGGCTGGGCGGGCCACGGCCCATTCGGCCTTGCCGTAGCTCCGCCACTGGTGGCCAGGAGTTGGCAGTTGACCGTCGGTAGAGACGAACGGTCGGAACGAAGCCGATGTACTACGTGTAAAAGAAGCAACGTGTTCTTCGGAAATCAAGGAGTAGTCTCGCGACAAGAGATGCTCTTTGTGTCTCACAAGGAAGCACCATGTCGCCATCATCAAAGCTTTTGGTCTTGCATGCCATGGCCATGCATATGCCAGCGACCCAGATTGAAACTACGTACCATGATCGACGATGCAACTGCATGCCGCCGACGCCTCGAACGCCGGGAAAAGCTACTCCTAAACTTCATTTGTCTCGAACGCCGGGAAAAATGGATCGACGACGACGTCCTTCGGTCACCACCCCGCCGTACTAGAGAGTGCGACTGTTGCCGAGTTCATCCTGGAACATGAACCTGAACCTGGAGGAGTACAAGTAATTAACTGCGCGAAATATGTCACCATGCACGCACACTGTGGCTGAGTTCACGCTGGCATGCATGCGTGTATGCAGCTAGCAGCGCTGCAGATGGGTATTTCAGTGATTCGTCGCAGGCTCGCAGCGACGAGTCGACGTACGTGCAGCGTGACGTTTTCATTTCCGTCAGTGTCATGCAGCATGCAGTTGCTTTTGCTTTGGAGGAATCTAAAAGTGCCATCCATGGGAGTGTTTTACTTTGCACTTCTGCCGCCCTTGTTTTACTTTGTTCTTTCCTTTGTGTGTGTGTGTGTGTGTGGTTGACTTCTTGCTGCTTTGTTCTTGGCTAGATAATACAGTTCAAGTTCAAAAAAAAAGAAAGATAATACAGTTCAGTGCCCTTTTTTATTCACCTTATGCGAACTTAATTGTTAGCATCTACACTTCTACAATGTTCCAGTACTAATAGGCTCAACTTGCTCCTTCCAAATTTCGATGCCATCAACGGATGGCTACAGAACATGCAGGCAATTGCTAATTTCAGATTACAAGGAGCATATACAAAGACATGCAACCCTCATGAGTGTTCTTGAAAAAAAAGAACACGCAGGCAGGGATAATAGTACAGTGTCAATGGAGAAGACACTACTACGAGAACTAGCCGATCCTGGACATACCAGCTACTATGAAGCAACAAAACAAGTGATGCATCATGGTTGGGATGGGGTCCATAAGGAGAGAGATGTTCCATTTCGTCTTTTTCATTGCGCCATAGCTATAGCCGAGGGTAGCAGCCAAAGAGCGAGGACTCATGCGAACCCTCGAGTTTCGCAAACAAAATCAAATTATTTTGTGTAGAAGGTACTTAACGCTGTAGCTACTGTCGACCGGGCATTGCTGCCATCGGCATCCTCGGTAGCTGCACATAGCCTTGTCTGTCGTGTCGCCGGTGAATCTAGACTCAACACCCAAGATGTACTGGCGACTTTCGCTTGTGCCGAGGACTTAGCCCTGGTGGCACCCGCCTTGACGTTGCCTGTGAAGGTAGGCTCCTGCTTGTTGTTCAATTATTGATGATGGACTAATACGAGCTTCTGATACTTTTCTGCTACTACTCAATTTTTTTCTTCGAAAAGGAGATATCCCCGGCCTCTGCATCAGAAAGATGCATACGGCCACCTTTATTGCCAAGCAAAATAGTTCAACAGTCGTCTCAAAGTCTGAACAGAGTACAAAAAAAGCTCAAAAAGAGCTACAGATCAAAAATAAAGCCACAACCGGCTAGCAAGAGAAAGATAGGAAAACTAATTGGCTACCCTATTACATGACCGCCATCCAAACCGGTTGAAAATAATCCGTACTATCATCTCCCATCGGATAGACCCAGTAACCAAACGCTCCCTGGCCTCCGGCGGAGTGAGTAGCGACCACATACGGATCAACGCAGTGGCTCGGAAGATAACCTGCAAAAAATGAGTATTTGATGCTCTATTAAAAACCAAATCATTTCTGCAATTTAAGATAGCCCATAACAATGCACATACTCCTACGCGAATGTGTCTCGCAGTTTGGCGGGGCTCAACCCCATCAAGCCACGTCCCAAATAACGTGTTAGTATTATTCGGAGGAGTAATATTAAAGGCTATGTGTACAGACTGCCAAAGAATTTTTGCCAGTGGGCAATCAAGAAAGAGGTGTTTGATGGATTCATCCCGATCACAAAAGCTACATCTAGTGGATCCATTCCAGTTGTGTTTTATCAAGTTATCCTTAGTTAAAATGACTTGTTTGTGTACAAACCACATAAACACTTTAACTCTCAAGGGTACTTTGACATGCCAAACATTCTTCGAGTTAGGAATAGAGCTAGAGTTAATAACATCCAAATACATGGATTTAACCGTAAACTCGCCATTCCTAGTTAGCTTCCAACACAACTTACCAGGTCGTTGAGCTAGTTAAACATCCATCAATCTTCTCACAAGATGGAGCCAAGCTTCCCAACGGTTTCCGGCTAGCGCTCTCCTGAATTGAATATTAAGAGGCATGGACTAACATACTGTCTCAACGGTTGCATCTCGCCGTTGAACAATGCTATAAAGAAAAGGATATTGAATCGCGAGGGGCGTATCCCCTAGCTGTGTATCCTCCCAGAATCTCGTAGAAGTACCGTTCCCAATAACAAACTTTGTCCGATTAAAAAAGACTGATTTAACTCTCATCAGTCCTTTCCAGAAAGGCGAATCCATCGGCCTCACTGTCACCTGGGATAAAGTTTTGGAATGAAGGTACTTATTACGCAGAATCAGAGCCCATGTAGCCCCGGTCTCACTAGATAGCTTATACAACCACTTGCTGAGAAGATATTTGTTCTTCACCTCAAGATTCTCGATACCGAGACCCCCTTGGTCCTTCGGTCTACAAATAATGTCCCATTTAGTGAGTCTATACTTCCTCTTCAGATCATCACTTTGTCAGAAGAAGCGGGACCGGTAGAAATCAAGTATTTTCCAAACTCCAACTGGTACCTCGAAAAAAGACAGAAGAAACATGAGCATGCTTGTGAGGACCGAATTAATGAGAATTAAACGGCCTCCATAAGACATCAGCTTGCCCTTCCAGCATCCCCGCTTTTTCTCAAAACGATCCTCAATGCTTTGCGCCCTGTCATCCCAGATTCGATTTGGGCTGTCTACACATGAAGATGAGCTCCTGGCCATACTTCTGAATGATCCTATACCTAGACAACATCTCAGCAATTTTATCTTCCATGCTTTGCGCCCTGTCATTGCTGCAATTGGCCCATGGAGAGAGGGATATGGTATGAGGAATACTACTGCTGCTATTGCTGTCAGAGTTTCTCATGATGCTGCAGGGCTACACTTCTCCCAGATGCAGTCTGACAGTACCACCCTGCCCATTGTCTCATCTGTGGCCATTGAGGAGATTACTGAATCTACTAAAGGGGCAAGCACTGGTGAAACTGAGCTGGATTCTGATTCCATGCAGCCTGACATGGTGGTCCCACCAGCTCAAAATGCGACTCGTGCCAGACATGCCCGGCCAGCAGCTCCCATCTCCACCTCTAAAGTCAGGCGTAGTCAGCGCTCAACAAGTTCAATGGCTTCAAAACCCATGCTCTCAAGGATACACGCGCGACCTCCTCCAAGGTAAAGCCTCGTATTATGCCCACAATTGGATCCTCAAGCAATGCGCCTAGGATTGATGATGCAGTTCCTCCTCCAACCCCAATCCCCACGCTGCAAGATATTTGCGTTAACAGATGTGCCATTCCTAAAGATGAACCGACTTCTGAAGCCCTGCTTGCTACTTCTTCGGCTGCTAGTCCTTCTATTGAAGTGCAGGGGCAGGTGGCCTCCCCCTCCTTAGAGTAATTTCTGCTTCTGCCATGCCGCCTCTGGGATGCTGGAACATGCTGTCTTGGAACATCAGAGGTCTCAACTCGGAGAAGAAGTAGTTGGCCCTTTATAATGCTATCATCGCCAGTGACTGCGCGGTTGTTTGCTTGCAGGAAACCAAAATGTCTGATGTTTCTTTTGCTTTCCTTAAAACCTACTTCCCTAGACATTTTGATCATTTTGCTTTTGTTCCTTCCTGCGGATCATCTAGTGGCATTCTTACTATGTGGAAAAGCGCTTTATTTGTGGGCACTTTGTGTTTTCTGACGTCTTCGCGTTAGTCATCAGTTTCGTCAGTACTCAATCCTCGCAGTCTTGGATGCTCACCAATGTTTATGGCCCTTGTGCGGGAGATGATCGTATTGCGTTTACCTCCTGGCCTTATGATGTCCAGATTCCTAATGATCAAGATTGGTTGTTGATATGCGATTTCAATTATATGCGAGCTCCTGACAACCGCAACAAACCAGGGGGGAACCTGAATGACATGATCACCTTTAATGACATATAATTCGCAAGCAACAACTCATCGAGCTTTCGGTCCAAGGTAGATCCTATACGTGGAGTAAGATGCAACTTAATCCCCTTCTTGAGCAAATTGACTGGTTTCTTACCTCCCTGCACCGGACTAATATGTACCCAAAAACCCTAGTTAAACCCCTCGGCAAACCCATTTCAGATCATATACCCTGCTGAAAGAACATGCGGTGCCCCCATGTTTGGTTTTGGTAATTGATGACAATCTCTATGGACTAATGGTTTCCTTGAGTTATATTTGAAGGTTTTGTCCATAGGCTTTTCTTGGAGTACATGTGTTGATTTCAAGGAGAGTTTGTGTCAACCAAGGTGTTATTCAAGGAATTATCCAAAGATTGGTCATGTGAGAGTTGAGCTTATTGCAAGCATGTCTTGAAGAAGAAGATTGTGTGATCATTCATGTCTACCTTCAAGACATCATCCAAATGAAGAGAATTGGAAATGTTCAAGGTTGATCAAGACTAAGTCAAGAGTGAATCAAGTTGATCAACTCACAAAGCGCAGAAGATGTACCGAGAGGGATCAAGTGATCCCATGGTATGGTAAGAATTGTCAATTACGCTTTGTGTACTAACCCATGGTCTTCGTGAGAGTTATTTGTGGGGTTAGGTTGCGGTGTGCAAGTTCAAGTGGAGCATCATGAAGAGATCAAATGCTTGAAGCTTGCCGTCCTTTGTGGTGATAATGGACTTGTGAAGATGTGCGGAAGAGTGGCTCACCCATAGTGAAGTATGGGGGAGAAATCAACTAGTCTTCATCGAGCCAATGCAATCAAGAAAGGTGGTCCAACTTGAGGGAGTCAAGATCATCATCATCTAGCTCAAGTGGACCATGTGCAAGGCAAAGATTTGCCCTTGATAGGTTTTCTATTTTACCGGTCTCATGATGGTAGTTGGGAGACCGGGTTATAGGATCGATTGCCGTACTATCAAGGGGGCTCTTGATGAGTAGCTTGATCGTATCATTCGTAGAGAGCTCAAACCATTGCATCCTTGCATCATCTTTCTTGGTTCTTGTTTGGTTCTCTTTGTGAGTCTTAGAGCTTACGGTCATCTTGTTGACAAGCTTGAGTTCATCGAAAATGGAGTTCGCTTGCATCTTCTATGATGTTTTCGATGTTGGAGGTTTTGCCGGTTCTTCTCGGTTGGAGGTTTCACTCCTCTTTTTGTTAGGCATACCTCCCCTGCCTCTTCTCGGCTGTTTTGATGCTACTTGTCGTCTTGTTTCCAACAAGCTTGAGTTTGCTCAATTCGGAGCTCATATGCAGAAGTTATGGCAGTTCTGGTTTTCTCGAGTGTGGTTTTTGTCAGGGTCCCAGCGGTAGTACCGTGGTACCCAGCGGTAGTACCGCTGAGGATTCACAAGCGGCAGTACCGCTCCGCAGCGGTAGTACCGGCGGTGACTCCGCAACAGTACTACTGTTGGCTTACCAGGTCCCTACCGCGTCGTTTCGAGGGGTCTTTTTCTGTGTCGGATTGTGCGGTACCTCGCTGCAGCAGTAGTGCGGCAGTACCGCTCCTTAGCGGCAGTACCGCCCTTCCTCAGCGGTAGTACCGCCCGGTTCCCTCTTTCCCTTTCCCCTTCGTTCTGCGCGGCAGTACCGCCAAAGGGAGCGGTAGTACCGCTTAACCCTGCGGTAGTACCGCTGTCTCCTGCAGTACTACCGCCCCAAGGTTCTGTTTTGTTGCTCCTTTTCCCTGTTTCTTCTGCCTGAGCGGTAGTACCGCTCGTGGAGCGGTAGTACCGCTCGTGTGCGGGCTGAGCACATAACGGTTGGATTTTCCCCCTCCTATAAAAGGGGGTCTTCTTCCCCAATGAACCTTATCCTTTGAGCTCGTGTTCTTCCCCCATTGTTGACCTTCTTCGAGCTTGCTAACTCTCAATCCCTCCATGGATTCTTGCTAGTTTTTGAGGGAAAAGAGAGAGGAGATCTAGATCCACATTTCCACCAATCACTTTCTCCTCTATGTGAGGGAAACCCCTTGGATCTAGATCTTGGAGTTCTTGGTGTTCTCTTTCTTGTTCTTCCTCTCATTTTCCTCCCTAGCATTAGTTGCTTCGGTGGGATTTGAGAGAGAAGGACTTGGGCACTCCGTGTGCCCTTGCCATTGCATTTGTTGCATCTGTTTGAGTTCTCCACGTGATACGTGGAAGTTACAAGTTGAGAAGCTTATTACTCTTGGGTGCTTGGTACCCTTGAGCTTGTTCCTCTTGGGTGCTTGGGCGCCCTAGACAGTTGTTGGTGTTCGGAGCTCAATCATTGTGGTGCAAAGCTCCGGGCAAGCATCGGGGTCTCCAATTAGGTTGTGGAGATCGCCCCGAGCAATTTGACGGGTACCGGTGACCGCCCCCAAGGGTTGCCAAAGTGTACGGGTTCGGTGACCGCCCCCCAAGGGTTGCCATTTGTACGGGTTCGGTGACCGCCCTCAAGGGTCCCTTAGTGGAATCACGGCATCTTGCATTGTGCGAGAGCGCGAGGAGATTACGGTGGCCCTAGTGGCTTCTTGGGGAGCATTGTGCCTCCACACCGCTCCAAACGGAGATTAGCATCCGCAAGGGTGTGAACTTCGGGATACATCATCGTCTCCTCGTGCCTCGGTTATCTCTTACCCGAGCCCTTTACTTATGCACTTTACTTTGTGATAGCCATATTGTTTCTTGTCATATATCTTTCTATCACATAGTTACTTATCTTTCTTAGCATAAGTTGTTGGTGCACATAGGTGAACCTAGTTGTTTTAGGTTTTGTGCTTGGCAAATTAACCACTAGGTTTATTCCGCATTTGTTCAAGCCTGAACCGTAATTATTTTAAAAATGCCTATTCACCCCCCCTCTAGGCGACATCCACGATCTTTCACCTGCGTGGTAACCATTGAAACCACAATCCCTCGTAGCAAGCTTTTCCGTTTTGAATCATATTGGATTCTAGATCCTGGGTTTATGGACGTGGTGCAACAAGTTTGGGACAAGCCAGTCTACAATAAAAATGTGGCAGCTACGTTTTGTCATCAGTTTAAAGCCCTCCGACATGCTTTAAAGATTTGGAGTAAACATATTTCACGGCTATCTATTACGATCACCAATTGTAATGAGGTCCTTGCTGAGTTAGATGAATTGGAAAACAAACGATGTCTTACGACTCCTGAAACAAATTTCAGAAACATCCTCAAAACACATCTTATCAGGCTGCTCAAATACCAGAAGCTCTACTGGAAAAAGTGTTGCACCATTCGTTGGATCAAGTTCGGGATGAGAACACCAAGTTCTTTCAAGCTATTGCCACACAAAGATTTTGTAAGAACAACATTGCCTCATTCCACACTGATGACGACCAATGGGTTGATGATCACCCTAGTAAAGAAGCACTCTTACAGTCCACATACAAAACCAGATTGGGGACCATTACGCAATGTGATATGAAGTTTGACTTACCTTCTATAATCCAGCGCGCAAGCAACCTTGATCTTCTCACTGAGCCGTTCACTCCAGAAGAAATTTATGGAGTTGTCAAGGAAATGCCACCTGATCGTGCCCCTGGACTTGATGGTTTCAGTGGAGCTTTTCGCAAAGCCTATTGGCCGATTATGAAGCATGATTTCTACTCTCTTTGCTCGCAATTCTATGAAGGGAATCTTGACATCACCAGCATCAATGATGGTCTCATTACCCTGATCCCCAAAGTAAACTTGCCTGAATTAGTCAATAACTATAGACCAATCACCTTGCTTAATTGCTGTCTAAAACTGCTGACGAAGCTACTAGCCAATCGATTGCAATGCATCATATTACAGCTAGTGCACCGTAATCAATACGGCTTCCTCAAGGGGAGAACCATCTAGGACTGCCTTGCATGGGCCTACCACTATATTCATCAATGCCATGCTTCTGGTCGGGAAATCATCCTACTCAAGCTCGACTTCGCCAAAGCATTCGATACAGTCGCACATGAGCCCATGATTAATACCATGCATCATATGGGCTTTAACGATCATTGGATTTGCTGGATTAATTGCCTCTTCTCTTCTGGCCGATCATCCGTTCTCCTTAATGGTGTGCCCGGTCGACAATTCCCATGCAGATGCGGGGTTAGGCAAGGGGACCCGCTTTCACCGCTAATCTTTGTCCTCGCAGCGGAATTACTTCAGGCAACAATTAATGACGCTTTCCAACAAGGCGAACTTGACCCCCCCGTTTCTTTGCATTGGATAGACTGATTATCCGGTCCTTCAATACGCAGATGACACACTCATTGTCCTCCCTGCATGCACACATCAAGCCACTCTAGTTAAGCTGATCCTGTCTGACTATGCTTCCTCCATTGGTCTCAAGATTAATTTCCACAAACCCACGATGATCTCGATCAATCTTGACGCGACTGTCACGACCAATCTTGCTAGTGTCTTTGG
The DNA here is from genome assembly GCF_018294505.1 of Triticum aestivum. NCBI lineage: Eukaryota > Viridiplantae > Streptophyta > Magnoliopsida > Poales > Poaceae > Triticum > Triticum aestivum. Next base: position 31,349,342 of record NC_057797.1, on the reverse strand, counting down.
GTGTGCAGTTCGCTCGATGCCGTTCACTTACCTTGGCCTCCCATTGGGCACTACCCGACCCTCGATCCAAGAGTTTATGCCTCTGGTTTGCAGATTGGAAAGGAAACTTACACCCACCATTGCAATGATGTCGTATAGTGGCAATCTCTCTTGGTTGAATGCCTCAGTCACGTCTCTTTCTGGTGTTTTCCATGTGCACACTCAAATTCCCACCCAAGCTCATCGAGATCCTTGATAAGATTAGACGCAGATGCCTCTGGACCAAGAAAACTAAACAGGGTGACAAATGTAACTCCTTGGCTGCTTGGGATATGGTCTGTAGACCCAAAAAAAGGAGGTTTAGGGGTGATCAACTTGAAAATCCACAATGAGGCCTTGTTACGAAAATTCTTACACAAATTCTTTAACAGACAAGATGTGCCTTGGGTTAACCTTATCTCGGACAATCATTATGTTGGCAAGATTCCACACGCTGTTGACCCGGCTGGTTCGTTCTGGTGGAAAGATATCCTAAAGCTGACTCCCATTTATCAAGGAATCTCTCAAGTTCAGCTGGTTGATAGAACGTCGACCCTCTTTTGGAAAGATCTTTGGAGGGAGGAGGTTTTGCAGATCTCGCACCCTCGTGCTTTCTCGTTTGGGATCTGTCTGTAGCAGATGCAATGGCCACTACGGACCTGCATGAAACCTTTCACCTTCTCATCTCACCCCAGGCTCTTGTTGAGATCCATGATATTCAGTCACAACCAACGTGTATTTCTCCATCGACATCACTGCATGATGTTTGGCACTATTCTTGGGGATCCACGGTTTACAAACCAAAGGACTATTACAACAACTACTTTAGAGACGGGGAGACGCATCCTGCATCCGGTCAACTTTGGAAGTCCAAGTGCACTATGAAAATCAAAGTGTTTGGTTGGCTCTTGTTTCATGACAGGCTCAACACACGCAACATGCTGAAGAGGAGACACTATAATATTGGAAACAACTTCAACTACATCCTCTGTGGCTAGCACATTGAGGAGACAGTGGACCACATGATCTTTACCTGTCCTTTTAGTCAGAGCTGTTGGGCTAGGCTACACTTTGACTGGCCGGCCTTTCAGTGCCGCCTCACTCTCCTTCAAGCCACAAAAGACACCTGGCCGAACCCCTTCTTCTATGAAACATTCTTGATCACAGCTTGGAGCATATGGAAGGAGAGGAACAACAAGGACTTTAGAGGACTGGCTCCTAGTGTGGACTCTTGGCTCAAATGCTTCAACACTAGTAGAAAAAGGCTCATTTGTCCCGGTTCATAAGGCCCATCTGTCCCGGTTGGGGAACCAGGACTAAAGGGTCGTTACTAATGCCCTAGGCCTTTAGTCCCGGTTCTTATACAAACCGGGACAGATGGGCCTCCACGTGGCCGCTCCGGCGAGCCCAGGCAGGAGGGCCTTTGGTCCTGATTGGTAGCACCAACCGGGACCAATAAGCTTCCACGCGTCAGCATTTCAGCGGCTGTTTTTTTGAAAGGAGGTGGTTTAGGGGTTTTGGGGGTTAATTTAGGTTCGTATATGTAGCTAATAGAGAGATGTGTCCTCTCTTATCTTCGTGCTACTGCTACTGCTATGCCTAAACATGACTTAGATTGAAGTGAGGCAACATGTGGTGCATGTCGAAAGTAATTCTAATCCTAACTTGATCAAGTTTAGATTGTACTACTTTCGACATGCACCACATGCATGTTGCCTTCACTTAAATCCAATCCATGTTCATTTCACCCACAGATATATAATAACTCTTCATGCTCGCATCATGCATCATCATAATAACAAGTCCTACTAATCATCATCATACAACTTCTACTCGTTATTAATAACAAGTCATACGATCATCATCCTCATAGTCATCGAACCAACCCTACTTAATTGTTCTTACCACATGATCATCAGTATTAGGTAGGACCTAAATACCCTCTTTAAGGTAAAATAGCATAAAACAAAATAGACCCTAACTCTCCATTATGGAGAATGGAGATCATTCTGTCTCCAATTCTTTCGCTTCCTTTTGCTTCCAAGAACCTCCTTACGACTGTCCATACATTTTTCCATCCTTTGATTTGCATGTCTCCACTTCTTTTAGAAATCTGGTATGGACAGTTGAGATACGTAGGATGACCTGGCTGTATGTTCAAAACATTAAGGCTACCTTTCTGATACATCAAATGAGGCACACAATTCTCTGGGATTATCTGTTGAAAAACATAGTAATAACTTCATAGTTAGCAATGATGTACTAGTTTTAGAAGTATGCAGAAGATGCACGGATGTCGTAATAGTAAAAAATCTTACCAGGGTATCTCCATGGTAGTTACCGTAGTTGAACACATGCACTAGTGGCACGTATTGACCATAATGTTAAGGAGTTTGATTGTAGATATTGTAATTCTCAATGTCAGTACAAAATCCGACCAGATGATTTTTCTCCTTGTAAGTTAATTCGGAGCCATCGATGTAGTGGGTTTTGTCTACCATCTCCCGCACATTCTTTGAACAATGAAAATAAGCTCTCAATGGAAATAAGCTGTCAACTATTTTGAAATAAACAATATAAATTAGCTAATAACTATGTTTGAGAAACTCACATAGCGGTAGAATTGGAGGCGTATCAACAAGGACCCAAATGTCCATATTGTCTTGCTCGATTTCAGGATCACCAAGATCCATGGTGACAAGCATACCCTCATCAAAACCATACATCTTGCAAAGTGATTCCCATTTTTTGCAACCAAAATGGGTTACACTCTTAGAATTGTACAACTTTACTTCAAAATCCACATCATGATGAGTCCTTAGGTGAATTTTCTTTGTTTCGAAACTTTCATGGTCTTCAAAACCCATCCTCTCCAAGACATAGCGCCTTGCATGGAATGGGATAAGCTACTCGAATTATAAAAGATGAAAATTACACGTTGAAATAGTTATAGTCATGCTTAATTACGGAAAAACACTTGTCGTCGTTGCGTACCGTTTCAACATCAAAGGTCTCCTCGAGCTTAATGCTGAAGCGCCGATCATTGTCCGGGTGAGACATGTCGCACAGACCTCGATCGTCATGGCACCAGCTGCACTCCCCCGGGAGACTTTCGTCGTCTGATGACAACATTTCCTACGTCCATAATTCAAAGATTAAACTTGTACAATTAAATATATGTACTACAAAAACTAAATTAGATCATTATTATTCATCACAGGTTGACTATCGGTCTGTCGAGTCTTTTCTTGAAAACTCTTAGCTCATGTGGTGTATATATTCGACTCTCGGTGATGGTCGCTCCTCACTTTGTCCGTACATCGACTCTCGGTGATGGATGCATTCAATTATAAGCAAAACTACATCATCTCTTGCGTCCGTACATCGTCGAATATTATCACTAATACACCTCGAATACTATCATATATATAACATCGCTAGTACAGCTAGAACCGTAGAGCCCGACGGGTATCGGCACGGGTGGTGGACACCCAAAGAGAAGGAACCATCACATGATCGCTCCAGTGAGATCCCTGAAGAACCTGCCAGGTATTGTCGAACCTGCCCTCCAACGCAACCATGTAGCGACGGACGTGCTCGTCCTCCTCACTGACACGGTGACGTACCACCTCCGCGGTGCCCGGAAGCCTTGGCACCGTCACTGGCCCACGCGACCGCCACCAAACGAGGATCGGGTCAACGATGGGCTGGCTCCTCACCAACCTACGCCCCCCGAAAGGTAGCACATCCCAAAACCATCCCGGCGGAGCCCAGTCCCGGACATGGCCCCTCTGATCAAGCCGGCCTCCTTCGCCAAGTCGACGACGAGGATGCGGGATAGGCATCGTCGACGTCGATGCGGGAATAATTGCTTTAACTAAAAAAATAAACTATTTCTATTAATTTTCTTGCTAAAAATAAACTACTTCTATAGTAAAATAAACTAGTTTATTAACTCAAGTAGTTCAACTACTAAGCACTTACTATAAATAAAATAAAGTAGTACTTGCTAAAAATAAACTACTTATATATATAGTAAAATAAAGTAGTTTTATTAAATCAACTAGTTCAACTACTAATTAATTAAGCACTTTCTAAGTAGTACTTACTAAAAGTTATCGGGGAGGGGGGTATATCGACCACGACATACCTGATAAAAAAATAAGAAGAGGAAGAAGAAGAAAAAAAGAGGAGAAGAAGAAAGGAATAGAGGAGCAGACCGAAGAAAAAAAATAAAAAAAGAGGAGAAGAAGAAGGAATAGAGGAGAAGAAGAAGAAATAGAAATAGGAGAAGAAGAAGGAATAGAGGAGAAGAAGAAGAAATAGAAATAGATATTTCTATTTCTTCTTCTTCTCCTCTTTTTTTTTCTTCTTTTTCATCTTCTTATTTATTTCTCCTCTTCTTCCTCTCCTCTTCTTCTTATTCTTCTTCTTCTTCTCCTTCTTCCTCTTCTTATTTTCCCTTTTTCTCTCCTTTTTCTTCTAAATATTTCATATACATAAATGACTTTGATCATACACAATTTTCCTATACATACACAATATGAACATATACATAAATTGACAAAGAAAATTCTATGAACAAAAAAATCATAAAAATTCTATGAACAAAAATACAACAGAAAAAAATCATAAAAATTATATGAACAAAATCTAAACTACACATCTAAATTAATACAACTAAATTACAACAACTGAATTTACTACACATCTAAACTACACATCCAAATTAATACAACTAAATTACAACATCTATATATAGGGGGCGCGGCGGCAGCGGCGGCGGCGGCCATTACAGGGAGGAGGAGGAGGGGATCGGCGGGCAGCGCTCACAGGGTGCGCGGCGAAGGCGACGAGGAGGCAGGGCCGGCAGCGTCGAGGCAGGGATGGCACGGGGCGGCGACGGCGTCGGTCCGGGGCGGCACAACGTCGGGGCGGCGCGTCGGAGGCAGGGGCGACGACGGCGACAGCGAGACAGGGGGGCAGCCTGGCGGCGCCGTGACGGGGGAATGAGCAACTGAACGAAAAATTTACAAGTCCTGCTTATATAAACGAGGCATTGGTCCCGATTCGTGGCACAAACCGGGACCAATACCCCCTTTAGTCCCGATTGGTGCCATCAGCCAGGACCAAAGGTCAGTTTTCGGCAGCCCAAAAAGCGGGAAGCGGCTGCCTTTGGTCCCGGTTCGTGGCACCAACCGGTACCAAAGGGGGGCATTCGTACCGGTTGGTGCCACGAACCGGTTCCAATGCCCCCCTTTAGTCCCGGTTGATGGCACCAACCGGGACCAAAGGTCTCGTTCTGCCCATGCCCAAATGTTTAGTCCCACCTCGCTAGCTGAGAGGGGCGCGCAGTGGTTTATAAGCCCCACTGCCGCACCCCTCTCGAGCTCCTCTCCATTGCAGGCTTTCGGGCCTAATTGTCACTGGTATGCCCGATGGGCCTACTGGGCCTTCTGCTGGCCTGAATCCTAGCCCATGGATGGGTTTCTAGTCGTATTCATGCCGTGGAGGCCCAGTAGGTGGCATATTTTCTATTTTTTTCCCTGTTTTTTTGTTTTCTTTTTTGCTTTATTTATTTTGTTTTGTTTCTACTTACAACAAAAAACTCATTTTATTTTATTTTGCTATTAAAGTTTCTAACAAAAACAGTTCTTTATGAAAATTCCTTTTGCTTTTAATGATTTTGAACAGAAAATACTTTAATAATTTTAGTTGCATCAATTTATATGTAATTTTAGTTTCAATAATACTAGAGATTGCTTATAATGTTTTGAACAGAAAATACTTTGATAATTTTAGTTTCATAAATTTTATTTATGTTATTAAAGTTTATTTTATTTTATTTTATTTTGTTTCTGCTTATATATTTTATTAAAGTTTATATTATTTTGTTTCTAATTACTTATTTATTTTATTTTATGACAATTCTTTTTGCTATTAAAGTTTGTAACAAAAAAGTTCTTTATGAAAATTCTATATAATTTTAGTTTCAATAATACTAGAGGTTTATAAAATGCAACATTCAAAGCATTTCAACAAAACATTCAAAGCATTTCAACAAAACGGACAATCTGTTTCGAGATATCAGGGTTTCATACGGAAACTCGTCTGTTACAACATGCATTTCAAATGAACTAGGAAAAGGTTGAAAGTTGGCATGGTATCATCATAATAGTTGTGGACAGAAAGTCTTCACTTTTTGTTTGCTTGTGTGCTTTGCTTACGCCGTAACCATGGATAATCTTCATCGTTTATCAGGATGCTTGGGTCAGCCTTGACTTTGAAGGGAGGAATTTCATGAAACTTTTCATAATCTTCGGACATGTCTGTCTTGCCCCCCACTCCCACGATGTCCCTTTTTCTTGAAAGAACTATGTGGCGCTTTGGCTCATCGTATGATGTATTCGCTTCCTTATCTTTTCTTTTTCTCGATTTGGTAGACATGTCCTTCACATAGATAACCTGTGCCACATCATTGGCTAGAACGAACGGTTCGTCAGTGTACCCAAGATTGTTCAGATCCACTGTTGTCATTCCGTACTGTGGGTCTACCTGTACCCCGCCTCCTGACAGATTGACCCATTTGCACTTAAACAAAGGGACCTTAAAATCATGTCCGTAGTCAAGTTCCCATATGTCCACTATTTAACCATAATATGTGTCCTTTCCCCTCTCGGTTGCTGCATCAAAGCGGACACCGCTGTTTTGGTTGGTGCTCTTTTGATCTTGGACGATCGTGTAAAATGTATTCCCATTTATCTCGTATCCTTTATAAGTCAATACAGTCGAAGATGGTCCCCTGGACAATGAGTACAACTCATCACAAACAGTGTTGTCACCTTCGAGACGTGTTTCCAACCAACTGCTGAAAGTCATGATGTGTTCACATGTAATCCAGTCGTCACACTGCCCCGGGTGTTTGGAGCGCAGACTGTTCTTGTGTTCATCGACATACGGGGTTACCAAGGTAGAGTTCTGTAGAACTGTGTAGTGTGCTTGAGACCAAGAATGCCCGTCCCTGCATATTATTGTGTCTGCTCCTAGCATGCCTTTTCCAGTCAGTCTCCCATCATACCGCGATTTAGGGAGGCCTATCTTCTTAAGGCCAGGAATGAAGTCAACACAAAACCCAATGACATCCTCTGTTTGATGGTCCATGGAGATGCTTCCTTCTGGCCTAGCACGGTTACAGACATATTTCTTTAGGACTCCCATGAACCTCTCAAAGGGGAACATATTGTGTAGAAATACGGGGCCCAGAATGACAATCTCATCGACTAGATGAACTAGTGCGTGCGTCATGATATTAAAGAAGGATGGTGGGAACACCAGCTCGAAACTGACAAGACATTGCGCCACATCACTCCTTAGCCTTGGTATGATTTCTGGATCGATCACCTTCTGAGAGATTGCATTGAGAAATGCACATAGCTTCACAATGACTAATCAGACATTTTCCGGTAGAAGCCCCCTCAATGCAACCGGAAGCAGTTGCGTCATAATCACGTGGCAGTCATGAGACTTTAGGTTCTGAAACTTTTTCTCTGGCATATTTATTATTCCCTTTATATTCGACGAGAAGCCAGTCCTGACCTTCATACTGAGCAGGCATTCAAAGAAGATTTCTTTCTCTTCTTTCGTAAGAGCGTAGCTGGCAGGACCTTTATACTGCTTCAGAGGCATGCCGTCTTTTTCGTGCAAACGTTGCAGGTCCTCCCGTGCCTCAGGTGTATCTTTTGTCTTCCCATACACGCCCAAGAAGCCTAGCAGGTTCACGCAAAGGTTCTTCGTCACGTGCATCACGTCGATTGAGGAGCGGACCTCTAGGTCTTTCCAGTAGGGTAGGTCCCAAAATATAGATTTCTTCTTCCACATGGGTGCGTGTCCCTCAGCGTCATTCGGAACAGCTAGTCCACCGGGACCCTTTCCAAAGATTACGTAGTGTAAATCATTGACCATAGCAAGCACGTGATCACCGGTGCGCATGGTGGGCTTCTTCCGGAGATCTGCCTCGCCTTTGAAATGCTTGCCTTTCTTTCGACATTGATGGTTGGTCGGGAGAAATCGACGATGGCCAAGATACACATTCTTGTAATCTCTCTGTCTATATAACATGCAACGCGTCGCTGCCAGAGGCATACGCTTCATCCAATCATTCATGGTATTCAGAGCCAACTTCCTCTCCAACATCCAACCCTAGTCATGGCTAGCTCCAGCTCCGTCGCCGCCGCTTTTGCCCTCATTCCCATCGCTGATAAGCTGCACCGGGGTAACTACCTGGTCTGGCGCGCCCAAGACCTAGCCACCATCCGTGGAGCACAGCTGATTGATCATCTCAATCCTGATCACCAGTTCCCGGAGCCTAAGCTTACCGACAAAGATGGTAAGCCGACAAATGTGCTGAACCCGGAATATCTCATCACCTTGGCGCAAGACTCGCAGGTGCTGAGTTTCATCTTCAACTCGATCTCGCCACCTGTGATGATCCAAGTCGCCCACTGCACCAAGGCCGCCACGACATGGACCGCCATCAGGGAGATGTTTCTCTCCCAGATGCAGGCCAACATCGTCAACACGCGGATCACCCTCTCCACCACCAAAAAGGGCACCGTGACCATCGCCGACTACATCGGGCGCATGAAAGCGCTGGGCGACGAGATGGCTTCAGCAGGCAAGCCGCTCGACGATGATGACATGGTCTCCTACATCCTTGCAGGGCTGGACTACGACTACATCTCGTTTGTCTCGTCCATCTGCGCCGCGAGGACTGAACCAATCAAGGTAGCTGAACTTTACTCTCAGTTGATCGGCTTTGAAAAGCGTCTTGCTATGTTCGAAGGTGGCAACCACTCCTCCCAGTCCTCAGCAAATGCCATCTCTCGTGGCCGTGGTGGTGGCCGCGGTGGAGGTGGCCGTGGCAATGGCGGTGTTGGGGAACGTTGCAGAAAACAAAATTTTCCTACGGTTTCACCAAGATCCATCTATGAGTTCATCTAGCAACGAGTGATTAGATGCATCTACATACCTTGTAGATCGTGAGCGGAAGCGTTCAAAGAACGGGGATGATGTAGTCGAACACGACGTGATCCAAATCACCGGAGATCCTAGCACCGAACGGACGGCACCTCCGCGTTCAACACACGTACGGAACAGCCACGTCTCCTCCTTCTTGATCCAGCAAGGGGGGGAGGAGAGGTTGAGGGAGATGGCACCAGCAGCAGCACGACGGCGTGGTGTTGATGGAGCTGCAGTACTCCGGTAGGGCTACGCCAAGCACTATGGAGGAGGAGGAGGTGTTGGAGAGGGAGAAGGAGGCAACCAAAGGCCAAAGTCTGAAGTCCCTCCTTTCCCCCACTATATATAGGAGGGCCAAGGGGGGGTGGCCGGCCCTAGGAGATCCAATCTCCTAGGGGGGCGGTGGCCAAGGGGGGTTTCCCTCCCCCCCAAGGCACCTAGGAGGTGCCTTCCCCTCCTAGGACTCTTCCCCCTCAAACCCTAGGCGCATGGGCCTATGTGGGGCTGGTGCCCTTGGCCCATGTAGGCCAAGGCGCACCCCCTACAGCCCATGTGGCCCCCCGGGACAGGTGGACCCACCCGGTGGACCCCCGGGACCCTTTCGGTGGTCCCGGTACAATACCGATAACCCCGAAACTTGTCCCGATACCCGAAACAGGACTTCCCATATATAAATCTTTACCTCCGGACCATTCCGGAACTCCTCGTGACGTCCGAGATCTTATCCGAGACTCCGAACAACATTTGGGTTACTGCATATACATATCCCTACAACCCTAGCGTCACTGAACCTTAAGTGTGTAGACCCTACGGGTTCGGGAGACATGTAGACATGACCGAGATCGCTCTCCGGTCAATAACCAACAGCGGGATCTGGATACCCATGTTGGCTCCCACATGCTCCACGATGATCTCATCGGATGAACCACGATGTCGAGGATTTAATCAACCCCGTATGCAATTCCCTTTGTCAATCGATATGTTACTTGCCTGAGATCCGATCGTCGGTATCCCAATACCTCGTTCAATCTCGTTACCGGCAAGTCACTTTACTCGTACCGTAATGCATGATCCCGTGACCAGACACTTGGTCACTTTGAGCTCATTATGATGATGCATTACCGAGTGGGCCCAGTGATATCTCTCTGTCATACGGAGTGACAAATCCCAGTCTCGATCCGTGTCAACCCAACAGACACTTTCGGAGATACCTGTAATGCACCTTTATAGTCACCCAGTTACGTTGTGATGTTTGATACACCCAAAGCACTCCTACGGTATCCGGGAGTTACACGATCTCATGGTCAAAGGAAAAGATACTTGACATTAGAAAAGCTCTAGCAAACAAACTACACGATCTCACGCTATGCTTAGGATTGGGTCTTGTCCATCACATCATTATCCTAATGATGTGATCCCGTTATCAATGACATCCAATGTCCATAGCCAGGAAACCATGACTATCTATTGATCAACGAGCTAGTCAACTAGAGGCTTACTAGGGACATGTTGGTGTCTGTTATTCACACATGTATTACGATTTCCGGATAATACAATTATAGCATGAATAAAGACAATTATCATGAACAAAGAAATATAATAATAATGCTTTTATTATTGCCTCTAGGGCATATTTCCAACAGTCTCCCACTTGCACTAGAGTCAATAATCTAGTTACATTGTGATGAATCGAACACCCATGGAATTCTGGTGTTGATCATGTTTTGCTCTAGGGAGAGGTTTAGTCAACGGATCCGCTACATTCAGGTCCGTATGTACTTTACAAATCTCTATGTCTCCATCTTGAACATTTTCACGAATGGAGTTGAAGCGACGCTTGATGTGCCTTGTCTTCTTGTGAAACCTGGGCTCCTTGGCAAGTGCAATAGCTCCAGTGTTGTCACAGAAGAGCTTGATCAGCCCCGACGCATTGGGTATGACTCCTAGGTCGGTGATGAAATCCTTCATCCAAATTGCTTCATGTGATGCCTCCGAGGCTGCCATGTACTCCGCTTCACATGTAGATCCCGCCACGATGCTCTGCTTGCAACTGCACCAGCTTACTGCCCCACCATTCAAAATATACACGTATCCGGTTTGTGACTTAGAGTCATCCAGATCTGTGTCGAAGCTAGCGTCGACGTAACCCTTTACGACGAGCTCTTCGTCACCTCCATAAACGAGAAACATTTCCTTAGTCCTTTTCAGGTACTTCAGGATATTCTTGACCGCTGTCCAGTGTTCCTTGCCGGGATTACTTTGGTACCTTCCTACCAAACTTACGGCAAGGTTTACATCAGGTCTGGTACACAACATGGCATACATAATAGAACCTATGGCTGAGGCATAGGGGATGACACTCATCTCTTCTATATCTTCTGCCGTGGTCGGACATTGAGCTGAGCTCAATTTCACACCTTGCAAAACAGGCAAGAACCCTTTCTTGGACTGATCCATTTTGAACTTCTTCAAAATCTTATCAAGATATGTGCTTTGTGAAAGACCTATGAGGCGTCTCGATCTATCCCTATAGATCTTGATGCCTAATATATAAGCAGCTTCTCCAAGGTCCTTCATTGAAAAACTCTTATTCAAGTAGGCCTTAATGCTGTCCAAAAGTTCTATATCATTTACCATCAAAAGTATGTCATCTACATATAGTATGAGAAATGCTATATAGCTCCCACTCACTTTCTTGTAAACACAGGCTTCTCCATAAGTCTGTGTAAACCCAAACGCTTTGATCATCTCATCAAAACGAATGTTCCAACTCCGAGATGCTTGCACCAGCCCATAAATCGAGCGTTGGAGCCTGCACACCTTGTCAGCATTTTTAGGATCGACAAAACCTTCCGGCTGCATCATATACAATTCTTCCTTAAGGAAACCATTAAGGAATGCCGTTTTGACGTCCATTTGCCAAATTTCATAATCATAAAATGCGGCAATTGCTAACATGATTCGGACGGACTTCAGCTTCGCTACCGGTGAGAAAGTCTCATCGTAGTCAACCCCTTGAACTTGTCGATAACCCTTAGCGACAAGCCGAGCTTTATAGATGGTCACATTACCATCCGCGTCTGTCTTCTTCTTAAAGATCCATTTATTTTCTATGGCTCGCCGTTCTACGGGCAAGTCAGTCAAAGTCCATACTTTGTTTTCATACATGGATCCTATCTCGGATTTCATGGCTTCTAGCCATTTGTCGGAATCCGGGCCCGCCATCGCTTCTTCATAGTTCGAAGGTTCACTGTTGTCTAACAACATGATTTCCAAGACAGGGTTGCCGTACCACTCTGGTGTGGAACGTGTCCTTGTGGACCTTCGAATTTCAGTAGGAGCTTGATCAGAAGTATCTTGATCATTATCATTAACTTCCTCTCTAGCCGGTGCAGGCACCTCAGGAACATTTTCTTGAGTTGCGCCATTTTCCGGTTCAGGAGGTAATACTTCATCAAGCTCTACTTTCCTCCCACTTACTTCTTTCGAGAGAAACTCTTTCTCCAGAAAGGACCCATTCTTGGCAACAAAGATCTTGCCTTCGGATCTGAGGTAGAAGATATACCCAACAGTTTCTTTAGGGTATCCTATGAAGACGCATTTTTCTGATTTGGGTTCGAGCTTTTCAGGTTGAAGTTTCCTGACATAAGCATCGCATCCCCAAACTTTTAGAAACGACAACTTAGGTTTCTTCCCAAACCACAATTCATACGGTGTCGTCTCAACGGATTTCGACGGTGCCCTATTTAAAGTGAATGCGGCAGTCTCTAAAGCATAGCCCCAAAAAGATAGTGGTAAATCGGCAAGAGACATCATAGATCGTACCATATCTAATAGAGTGCGATTACGACGTTCGGACACACCATTACGCTGAGGTGTTCCAGGCGGCGTGAGTTGTGAAACTATTCCACATTTTCTTAAGTGTGTACCAAACTCGTGACTCAAGTATTCTCCTCCACGATCTGATCGTAGAAACTTGATTTTCCTGTCACGTTGATTCTCAACTTAACTCTGAAATTCCTTGAACTTTTCAAAGGTCTCAGACTTGTGTTTCATTAAGTAGACATACCCATATCTACTCAAGTCATCAGTGAGGGTGAGAACATAACGATAGCCACCGCGAGCCTCAACACTCATTGGACCGCACACATCAGTATGTATGATTTCCAATAAGTTGGTTGCTCGCTCCATTGTTCCTGAGAATGGAGTCTTGGTCATTTTACCCATGAGGCATGGTTCGCACGTGTCAAATGATTCGTAATCAAGAGACTCTAAAAGTCCATCAGCATGGAGCTTCTTCATGTGTTTGACACCTATGTGACCAAGGCGGCAGTGCCACAAGTATGTGGGACTATCACTATCAATCTTACATCTTTTGGTACTTACACTATGAATATGTGTACCATTACGCTCGAGATTCATAAAGAATAAACCATTCATCATCGGAGCATGACCATAAAACATATCTCTCATATAAATAGAACAACCATTATTCTCGGATTTAAATGAGTAGCCATCTCGAATTAAACAAGATCCTGATACAATGTTCATGCTCAAACTTGGCACAAAATAACAATTATTGAGGTTCAAAACTAATCCCGTAGGTAAATGTAGAGGTAGCGTGCCGACGACGATCACATCGACCTTGGAACCATTCCCGACGCGCATCGTCACCTCGTCCTTCGCCAGTCTCTGTTTATTCCGCAGCTCCTGCTGTGTGTTACAAATATGAGCAACGGCACCGGTATCAAATACCCAGGAGTCACTATGATTACTGGTAAGGTACACATCAATTACATGTATATCAAATATACCTTTGGTTTTGCCGGCCTTCTTGTCCGCTAAGTATTTGGGGCAGTTCCGCTTCCAGTGACCACTTTCCTTGCGATAAAAGCACTCAGTCTCGGGCTTGGGTCCATTCTTTGGCTTCTTCCCGGCAGCTTGCTTGCTGGGCGCGACAACTACCTTGCCGTCCTTCTTGAAGTTCTTTTTACCCTTGCCCTTCTTGAACTTAGTGGTTTTATTGACCATCAACACTTGATGTTCCTTCTTGACTTCTACCTCTGCTGATTTCAGCATAGCAAATACTTCAGGAATGGTCTTTTCCATCCCCTGCATATTGAAGTTCATCACAAAGCTCTTGTAGCTTGGTGGAAGCGACTGGAGGATTCTGTCAATGACTGCATCATCTGGGAGATTAACTCCCAGCTGAGTCAAGCGGTTATGTAACCCAGACATAGTGAGTATGTGCTCACTGACAGAACTATTTTCCTCCATCTTACAGCTGAAGAATTTGTCGGAGACTTCATATCTCTCGACCCGGGCATGAGCTTGGAAAACCATTTTCAGCTCTTCGAACATCTCATATGCTCCATGTCTCTCAAAACGCTTTTGGAGCCCCGGCTCTAAGCTGTAAAGCATGCCGCACTGAACGAGGGAGTAGTCATCAGAACGTGCCTGCCAAGCGTTCATAACATCTTGTTCTGCAGGGAGGACAGGTGCGTCACCCAGCGGTGCTTGTAGGACATAATCTTTCTTGGCAGCTATGAGGATGATCCTTAGGTTCCGGACCCAGTCCGTATAGTTGCTGCCATCGTCTTTCAGCTTGGTTTTCTCTAGGAACGCGTTGAAGTTGAGGACTACGTTGGCCATTTGATCTACAAGACATATTGTAAAATATTTAGACTAAGTTCATGATAATTAAGTTCATCTAATCAAATTATAATGAACTCCCACTCAGATTTGACATCCCTTTGGTCATCTAAGTGTTACACGATCCGAGTCGACTAGGCCGTGTCCGATCATCACGTGAGACGGACTAGTCATCATCGGTGAACATTCTCATGTTGATCGTATCTTCCATACGACTCGTGTTCGACCTTTCGGTCTCCGTGTTCCGAGGCCATGTCTGTACATGCTAGGCTCGTCAAGTTAACCCTAAGTGTTTTCGCTGTGTAAAACTGTCTTACACCCGTTGTATGTGAACGTAAGGATCTATCACACCCGATCATCACGTGGTGCTTCGAAACGACGAACTTTAGCAACGGTGCACAGTTAGGGGAGAACACTTCTTGAAATTGTTGTAAGGGATCATCTTATTTACTACCGTCGTCCTAAGTAAACAAGATGCATAAAACATAATAAACATCACATGCAATTATATAAAGTAGTGACATGATATGGCCAATATCATATAGCTCCTTTGATCTTCATCTTCGGGGCTCCATGATCATCTTGTCACCGGCATGACACCATGATCTCCATCATCGTGTCTTCATGAAGTTGTCACGCCAACGACTACTTCTACTTCTATGACTAACGCGTTTAGTAATAAAGTAAAGTAGTTTACATGGCGTTCTTCAATGACACGCAGGTCATACAAAAATAAAGACAACTCCTATGGCTCCTGCCGGTTGTCATACTCATCGACATGCAAGTCGTGATTCCTATTACAATAGCATGAACATCTCATACATGACATATAGATCATTCATCATTCATCACAACTTTGGCCATATCATATCACAAAGCACTTGCTGCAAAAACAAGTTAGACGTTCTCTAATTGTTGTTGCAAGTTTTACGTGGCTGAAGTAGGGTTCTAGCAAGAACGTTTTCTTACCTACGTGAAAGCCACAACGTGATTTGTCAACTTCTATTTACCCTTCATAAGGACCCTTTTCATCGAATCCGCTTCAACTAAAGTAGGAGAGATAGACACCCGCCAGCCACCTTATGCAACTAGTGCATGTTAGTCGGTGGAACCGGTCTCACGTAAGCGTACGTGTAAGGTTGGTCCAGGCCGCTTCATCCCACAATACCGCTGAAGCAAGATAAGACTAGTAGCGGCAAGAAAGTTGACAAATCTACGCCCACAACAAATTGTGTTCTACTCGTGCAAGAAGAACTACGCATAGACCTAGCTCATGATGCCACTGTTGGGGAACGTTGCAGAAAACAAAATTTTCCTACGGTTTCACCAAGATCCATCTATGAGTTCATCTAGCAACGAGTGATTAGATGCATCTACATACCTTGTAGATCGCGAGCGGAAGCGTTCAAAGAACGGGGATGATGTAGTCGAACACGACGTGATCCAAATCACCGGAGATCCTAGCACCGAACGGACGGCACCTCCGCGTTCAACACACGTACGGAACAGCCACGTCTCCTCCTTCTTGATCCAGCAAGGGGGGAGGAGAGGTTGAGGGAGATGGCACCAGCAGCAGCACGACGGCGTGGTGTTGATGGAGCTGCAATACTCCGGTAGGGCTACGCCAAGCACTATGGAGGAGGAGGAGGTGTTGGAGAGGGAGAAGGAGGCAACCAAAGGCCAAAGTATGAAGTCCCTCCTTTCCCCCACTATATATAGGAGGGCCAAGGGGGGGTGGCCGGCCCTAGGAGATCCAATCTCCTAGGGGGGCGGCGGCCAAGGGGGGTTTCCCTCCCCCCCAAGGCACCTAGGAGGTGCCTTCCCCTCCTAGGACTCTTCCCCCTCAAACCCTAGGCGCATGGGCCTATGTGGGGCTGGTGCCCTTGGCCCATGTAGGCCAAGGCGCACCCCCTACAGCCCATGTGGCCCCCTGGGACAGGTGGACCCACCCGGTGGACCCCCGGGACCCTTCCGGTGGTCCCGGTACAATACCGATAACCCCGAAACTTGTCCCGATGCCCGAAACAGGACTTCCCATATATAAATCTTTACCTCCGGACCATTCCAGAACTCCTCGTGACGTCCGAGATCTCATTCGGGACTCCGAACAACATTCGGGTTACTGCATATACATATCCCTACAACCCTAGCATCACTGAACCTTAAGTGTGTAGACCCTACGGGTTCGGGAGACATGTAGACATGACCGAGATCGCTCTCCGGTCAATAACCAACAGCGGGATCTGGATACCCATGTTGGCTCCCACATGCTCCACGATGATCTCATCGGATGAACCACGATGTCGAGGATTTAATCAACCCCATATGCAATTCCCTTTGTCAATCGATATGTTACTTGCCCGAGATCCGATCGTCGGTATCCCAATACCTCGTTCAATCTTGCTACCGGCAAGTCACTTTACTCGTACCGTAATGCATGATCCCGTGACCAGACACTTGGTCACTTTGAGCTCATTATGATGATGCATTACCGAGTGGGCCCAGTGATATCTCTCCGTCATACGGAGTGACAAATCCCAGTCTCGATCCGTGTCAACCCAACAGACACTTTTGGAGATACCTGTAATGCACCTTTATAGTCACCCAGTTACGTTGTGACGTTTGATACACCCAAAGCACTCCTACGGTATCCGGGAGTTACACGATCTCATGGTCAAAGGAAAAGATACTTGACATTAGAAAAGCTCTAGCAAACGAACTACACGATCTCACGCTATGCTTAGGATTGGGTCTTGTCCATCACATCATTATCCTAATGATGTGATCCCGTTATCAATGTCATCCAATGTCCATAGCCAAGAAACCATGACTATCTATTGATCAACGAGCTAGTCAACTAGAGGCTTACTAGGGACATGTTGGTGTCTGTTATTCACACATGTATTACGATTTCCGGATAATACAATTATAGCATGAATAAAGACAATTATCATGAACAAAGAAATATAATAATAATGCTTTTATTATTGCCTCTAGGGCATATTTCCAACAGGCGGCCGCGGCAATGGAGGAGGTGGCCGTGGCAACAGAGGCCGCGGCAATGGAGGCGGTGGTCGCGGAAATGGAGGCCGCGGCAACGGCAACGGAGTAGATGATCTTCCTGAGATCGTCTACCAAATCTGCAAGAAGCCGAACCACACCGCCCTTGAGTGT
This sequence comes from Triticum aestivum, assembly GCF_018294505.1. Lineage (NCBI taxonomy): Eukaryota > Viridiplantae > Streptophyta > Magnoliopsida > Poales > Poaceae > Triticum > Triticum aestivum. Next base: position 31,331,480 of record NC_057797.1, on the reverse strand, counting down.
TACCGTCGCTTCGACATCTCCTACACCAAGAACGAGAATAGCACCGGATCTGCCACAACCTCGTCCTATGGAGTGGATACCAACTGGTATCTGGACACCGGCGCCACCGACCACATCACCAGCGAGCTCGACAAGTTGACCATCCACAACAAGTATCACGGCAACGATCAAGTCCACACTGCCAACGGAGAAGGTATGGAAATTAGTCATATTGGTCACACTACTGTTCGTACCCCTACTTGTGATCTTCATCTAAAGAATATCTTGCATGTACCCGATGCCGCCAAAAACCTTATCTCTGCTCATCGTTTATCCATTGACAATCATACTTTCCTTGAAGTTCACCCAAATTTCTTTCTTGTCAAGGAACGGGGAACGAGGAAAACCCTTCTGCGCGGCAGATGTAGACAAGGCCTCTACCCCGTATCATCGGCTCCTCTTAGTTCAAGCAAGCAAGCGTTTGGTGCAAATAAACTACCTGTTGTAAGGTGGCACAGTCGGCTAGGACATCTGTCATCTACCATAGTGCGTCATGTTCTTAGTCAGAATGATATTCCTTTTTCTAGTAGTGAGTTAAATAAATAAGGTGTTTGTGATGCATGCCAAATGGGCAAAAGTCACCAACTTCCTTATCCTAGTTCAAACAGTGTGTCTAAAGCTCCTTTAGAGCAAATCTTCTCCGATGTATGGGGGCCTGCCCGTGATTCTATCAATAGGAAAAACTATTATGTGTCTTTCATCGATGATTACAACAAATTTACGTGGATATATCTACTCAAGCATCGATCTGAAGTGTTTAAAGTCTTTCATGAATTTCAAACTCTTGTTGAAAGGTTGTTCAATAAAAAAATAATCACTATGCAAACAGACTGGGGTGGTGAGTATGAACGCTTAAATTCCTTCTTTCGTCAATTAGGAATCACTCACCATGTCTCCTGTCCCCATGCTCATCAGCAAAATGGGTCAGCAGAAAGAAAACATCGGCATATTGTTGATGTAGGGCTCTCTCTTAGCCCATGCCTTCAAGCCCTTGAAATTTTGGGATGAGGCTTTTCTCTCTGCCACCTACTTGATAAATCGCACCCCTAGCAAAGTGATTAATTTTGAAACTCCTTTGACACGATTGTTTCATGAACAACCCAATTATCACTCTCTTCGAGTTTTTGGGAGTGCATGCTGGCCGAATCTTCGCCCTTATAATTCCAAAAAATTGGAGTTTCGTTCCAAACAGTGCGTCTTCCTTGGCTACAACAATCTTCACAAGGGTTTTAAATGCCTAGATGTTGCTGCCGGACGAGTCTATATATCCCATGATGTTATTTTTGATGAAACGGTTTTTCCATTTGCATCCTTAAATCCCAATGCAGGCGCCCCTCTCCGGTCGGAAGTCCTTTTGCTCCCTGAATCTGCACCACAGACTAATTTTCGCACTAATCCTGTTGCTAACAATGGAGGAAATCCAGTTTTTGTGAATGATTTTATGCAGCCAGAACAAGACGAAAATGCTGCAGAACACGAGGAGGATTCAGGTGCTGTGGGCAGCGATCCCGAGACGGCAGGGCCAGCGGGCGCAGGTGGCGCAGGCGGCCCAGGGGGCGAATCCGCCTCGGCCGCACAGACGCCGCCCAGGGAACGACGCGTGGCGCACGGTGGGTCGCCCGCTGCATCCCCCGACACCGCGCCATTAGACGGGCCCGCCGGCTCCCCTCCTGCAGGCCGCCAAGTGGGCCAAACGAGCGAGGGAGACATGGACTCCCGCGCGGATCTGCCCCGACAGGATGCAAGATCCTCTATCGCTGGCGACAGATCTGCTACGGGATCGCGTGCTGATGTTGGAGCGCGTGCGGATCCTCCTCCCTCTGGCGGATCTTCTGTGTCACATGTACTTCCAGTCTCTAATGTGCCGACTCGATGAACACGATCACAGCACGGTATTTCAAAACCTCAAGTTCGTACAGATGGCATAGTTAGGTATGACAAGCTCAAACCTCGTTTTGGTGGTCTGATAACTACTGGTGAACCTCATAGTTTGCAAGATGCCTTGAATGATACAAATTGGAAGAGGGCTATGAATGATGAGTATGATGCTCTTATTAAAAATAACACATGGCACTTAGTTCCACCAGCAAAAAATAAAAATGTTATTGATTGTAGGTGGGTCTATAGGATTAAAAGAAAGGCAGATGGTCAAATTGACAGATACAAGGCAAGGCTAGTAGCAAAGGGTTTCAAACAAAGATATGGTATCGACTATGAGGGTACATTCAGTCCTGTTGTTAAAGCAGCTACTATCAGACTTGTTCTTTCTGTTGCAGTATCCAGTAACTGGAGTCTCAGGCAATTGGATGTTCAGAATGCGTTTCTTCATGGCGTTCTAGAGGAAGACGTTTATATGAGACAACCACCTGGCTATGAGATAAAAGGCAAGGAAAATCATCTCTGCAAACTTGACAAAGCTCTATATGGTTTAAAACAGGCACCTCGAGCATGGTACTCCAGGTTGTGTGACAAACTTCAAGCACTTGGTTTTAAACCATCAAGGGGAGATACTTCTCTGTTCTTCTTCAGAAGAGGAAAAATTATTATGTTTATGTTGGTCTATGTTGATGAAATAATTGTTGCTAGCTCATCACAAGATGCAACTGTAGCTTTGTTGGCAGATTTGAGGAGAGACTTTCACTACTGGAATCAGCTACTTTGCCATCTGCCAACTCTTTGCCGTCTGCTAGCGGACAGCAAAGAAGCTCTTTGCCATCAGCTACCCAAAAGCTGACGGCAAAGAACTGGCTGATGGCAAAGACCTTCTTTGCCATCAGTCAGTTCTTTGCCGTCCGCTAGCGGACGGCAAAGATTCTTTGCCGTCGGCTAGCGGACGGCAAAGAGGGAGGGGGGACCCACTGACGAGCTGGTTAAAAAAAACTTAACGCCCCCTCTTTGCCGTCTGCCAGCAGACGGCAAAGAGCAAGTAAGAGGACGGCAAAGGGGGGCGGACGGCAAACGTTTAGGTTACTAACGGCGCCCCATCCCGCCCATCTCTCTCTGTTCCCTCTCCTCCCCGACGACCACCGCCACCCGCCGCCTCCCCCGCCACCCACCGCGCTGCCCCCTTGCCCCGCCTCCCCCGCCACCCACCGCCGCCCCCTTGCCCCACCTCCCCTCGCCCCGCCGCCCCCTTGCCCCACCTCCCCTCGCCCCGTCGCCCCGTCGCCCCCATCACCCGCCACCGCCCCGGCGTCCCGTCGCTCGCGCCGGAGCCAGGCTCGCGCCCCGGAGCTCGCCGCCCCTGCGCCTCGGAGCTCGCCGTCCCTGCGCCCCGAAGCTCACCGCCCCTGCGCCCCGGAGCTCGCCGCCCCTGCGCCCCGGAGCTCGCCGTCCTGTCTGCCTCGCGCCCCGGAGCTCGCCGCCGCCCCGGAGCCAGGCTCGCCGCCGCCCCTGCGGCCGTGCCGCCCCCTCCATCCTCCATCGAGAGGAGCCAAGGTGAGCTTTTTTTTTTCTACTGTTTTTCTTTGCTGTTTAGGTTTAATTAGGTTATTGATAGGTTTAGGTTAGTGCTAGATTTAGGTTAGTGGTTTAGGTTAGTGCTAGATTTAGGTTTAGATTATTATTACAAGAAGAAAGTTGAAAAAAAGAAGAAGAGGTAGAAGAAGAGGAAAAAGGAAAAAAAGGAAGAAGAATAAGAAGAAAGTTGAAAAACAGAACAATATAGAAGAGGAAAAAGGAGAAGAAGAAAGAAGAAGAAGAAGAAGAAAGAAGAGGAGGAGGAGGAGGAAGAGGAGGAGGGAGAAGAAGAAAGAAAAGAAGAAGAAGAAAGAAGAAGAAAGAATAAGAAGAAGAAGACCCCGACACGCCACCCCGACACCCCGACCCCGACGCGTCCTGTCTGCCATGTAGTGACGTATAGATGACATCATACGGCGGACGACAAAGACCCTAGAAATTTTGTCGTCAGCAGCGGACGACAAAGGCCTTCCGTTAGCCACTTAACGGACTGACAGCGCAATTATTGCCATCCGCTCTCTTTGCCGTCCGCCGCTCTCTCTTTGCCGTCCGCCGCAGACGGCAAAGACTTTGCCGTCAGTAGCAGACGGCAAAGTAGCTGTTTACCGAAGCCTACTTTGCCGGAGCCTTTTACCGTCCGTGGCTGACGGCAAAGGCCTTTGCCGTCCGCCGTGGCAGACGGCAAAGTAGCGGATTCCTGTAGTTGCCTTGAAAGATCTAGGAGATCTACATTATTTCTTGGGAATTGAAGTCAAGAAAGTGAAAGATGGCATTCTCCTGACCCAAGAAAAATATTTCATGGATATTTTGAAACGTGCAGGTATGATAAATTGCAAGGTTTCAAACATGCCTCTCTCAACATCCGAAAAACTGTCAAAGGAAGGGGGAGAACCTTTGGGGCCCGAAGAGTCAACAAGGTATAGAAGTATGGTAGGTGCCTTGCAATATTTGACATTAACAAGACCTGATATTTGTTTCCCAGTGAACAAAGTTTGTTAGTATTTGCACTCTCCTACCTCCCAACACATGACAGCAGTTAAAAGGATTTTGAGATATCTTAAAGGTACTATGAGTACAGGTCTGAAATTCACCAAGTCAGCTTGCAATATTGTTAGTGCCTTTTTAAATGCTGATTGGGCAGGATGTCCTGATGACAGAAGATCAACAGGAGGTTTCTGTGTGTTTTTTTGGTCCCAACTTGATTTCTTGAGTGCACGTAAGCAGGCTACTATTTCAAGATCAAGTACTGAGGCAGAATACAAATCCTTAGCTAATGCAACTGCTGAGATTATTTGGGTCCAAACTCTTCTGCGTGAACTTGGAGTTGCTCATTCGCCAGTTGCTCGTCTTTGGTGTGACAATATTGGTGCCACATATCTGTCAGCAAATCCAGTGTTCCATGCAAGAACTAAACATATAGAAGTTGACTATCATTTTGTTCGAGAGAGAGAGTAGCTAGCAAGCTATTGGATATTCGTTTTATACCCACAGGTGATCAAGTTGCTGATGGGTTTACCAAAGCCTTGTCATGGCGAAAACCGGAAGATTTTAAGAGCAATCTCAACTTGGTGAAGTTGTGATTGAGGGGGCATGTTAGAATATATTGTAACATGTATATACGGTGTGATTATAAACCGTATATACGCCCGGTAGATTAGCGTGTTGCGTGTGCATTGTAATCAGGTAGTTGTGGTTGTTGTGATTTATCCTCATCTCTTTAGCCTTTTCTTGAGGATCAATCCAACACAACCGAACTGCCAAGATCTTGTAATCTCTCTGTCTATATAACATGCAACGCGTCCCTGCCAGAGGCATACGCTTCATCCAATCTTTCACCACACTCATAATCATCCTACCTAGTAGTGACCAACAAATGCGACTACTTGGTACTCCCTCCGATCCAAAAAAAAAGTGTGTTTTTTTTGGATCGGAGGGAATTCCGTTTGAGTTGTAGTACAAGCACTACTGTAGAACACGTTACCAGTGGTGGGCCTAAAATGTTTACCTTTGACAGGCGCCGGGCTTATAGACTTGACTAGTATTTGAGTACATGGTAGCTTACAGAGGACCTATGCTCTAAATTCTAGATTTGGATTTGAGTACATTGTTGCTTAAAGAGGACATATGCCCTGGCTTTTTCTACGTTTTATAAAACTTAAAAGGATGTCCACCTCGATATTTATTATACACCAAAATATAGATTTCTTCTTCCACATGAGTGCGCGTCCCTCAGTGTCATTCGGAACAGCTAGTCTGCCGGGACCCTTTCCAAATATTATGTGCAAATCAGAGACCATATCAAGTACGTGATCACCGGTACGCATGGCGGGCTTCTTCCGGTGATCTGCCTCACCTTTGAAATGCTTGCCTTTCTTTCGACATTGATGGTTGGTCGGGAGAAATCGACGATGGCCCAGATACACATTCTTCCTGCATCTGTCCAGGTATATACTTTCGGTGTCAGCTAAACAGTGCGTGCATGCATGGTATCCCTTGTTTGTCTGTCCTGAAAGGTTACTGAGAGCGGGCCAATTGTTAATGGTTACAAACAGCAACGCATGCAGGTTAAATTCCACCTGTTTGTGCTCATCCCACGCACATACACCGTTTCCATTCCACAGCTGTAAAAGTTCTTCAACTAATGGCCTTAGGTACACATCAATGTCGTTGCCGGGTTGCTTAGGGCCTTGGATGATAATTGGCATCATAATGAACTTCCGCTTCATGCACATCCAAGGAGGAAGGTTATACATACATAGAGTCACGGGCCAGGTGCTGTGAATGCTGCTCTGCTCCCCGAAAGGATTAATGCCATCCACGCTTAAACCAAACCATATGTTCCTTGGGTCACCTGCAAACTGATCCCAGCACTTTCTCTCGATTTTTCTCCACTGCGACCCGTCAACGGGTGCTCTCAACTTCCCGTCTTTCTTACGGTCCTCACTGTGCCATCGCATAAACTTGGCATGCTCTTTGTTTCTGAACAGTCATTTCAACCGTGGTATTATAGGGGCATACCACATCACCTTCGCAGGAACCCTCTTCCTGTGGGGCTCGCCCTCAACATCACCAGGGTCATCTCGTCTGATCTTATACCGCAATGCACCGCATACCGGGCATGCATTCAAATCCTTGTACGCACCGCGGTAGAGGATGCAGTCATTAGGGCATACATGTATCTTCTCCACCTCCAATCCTAGAGGGCATACGACCTTCTTTGCTGCGTACGTACTGTCGGGCAATTCGTTATCCTTTGGAAGCTTCTTCTTCAATATTTTCAGTAGCTTCTCAAATCCTTTGTCAGGCAGAGCATTCTCTGCCTTCCACTGTAGCAATTCCAGTACGGTACCGAGCTTTGTGTTGCCATCTTCGCAATTGGGGTACAACCCTTTTTTGTGATCCTCTAACATGTGATCGAACTTCAGCTTTTCCTTTTCACTTTAGCACTTTTCCCTTGCATCAACAATGACCCGACGGAGATCATCATCGGGCACATCGTCTGGTTCCTCTTGATCTTCAGCTTCCCCCGTTGCAGCATCACTGTATTCAGGGGGCACATAGTTGTCATCGTCCTCTTCTTCTTCGCTGTCTTCCATCATAACCCCTATTTCTCCGTGCATCGTCCAAACATTATAGTGTGGCATGAAACCTTTATAAAGCAGGTGGGTGTGAAGGATTTTCTTGTCAGAGTAAGACCTCGTATTCCCACAATCAGGGCATGGACAACACATAAAATCATTCTGCTTGTTTGCCTCAGCCACTTCGAGAAATTTACGCACGCCCTTAATGTACTCGGAGGTGTGTCTGTCACCGTACATCCATTGCCGGTTCATTTGCGTGCATTATATATAATTATGTCAAAAGTAAGAAAATTAAACAAGTATCTATCTAAAGTAAGATTTTTTTCTTTCAAAAAGAAGATAAGAACAAGTGGCTCACCACGGTGGTGCCGGCGACGAGACTGCTAAACCTAGACAAATCTCGGAAAAAATGGAGCTCCGAGGTCGAGCTTCGAGAGGAGAAAGCTTAACTAATGTGGCTCGGGCATTTCATCAAACACCTCACATGCATAAGAGGTGAGCTAGAGCACCCAAATGCCCTTCCTCGCCGGCCAGCAAAAAACAGAGCATTGTGGAGTGCTCTGCTCGTCGGCGATGGGGTATATATAGGAAGCTCATTTGTCCCGGTTCGTGGCTGGAACCGGAACTAAAGCCCATCCTTCTGTCCCGGTTCGAGCCAAGAACCGGGACCTATGTTTGTGGGCCAGGAGCGAGGCCCATTGGTCCCGGTTCGTGCCTGGAACCGGGACAAATGGGTCCATACGAAACGGGACCAATGCCCACGAGGCCCCAGCCGGTCCCCTCGGCTCACGAACCAGGACGAATGCATCCATTGGTCCCGGTTCGTGGCAGAACCGGGACTAATGGGCTGGCCAGGCCCGAACGAAAGCCCCTTTTTCTACTAGTGCAAAGAAGACCCGGTTTTACTCCAACATAGGATTAAGGCAGCACATAGAGCTTCTCTGATCACTTTCTATGCCTCTATTGTATAGCCTTCTCTCTAATTCTGGATTGCTTGTGCAATCACACCATGTGTGTGGTTTTTGCAAAAAGATGTAAAGTAGCTGGTATGTCTATGTAAACCCTCCATTTATATAGATATATGAAAAAATAGTAGGGGTCTTCCCCCTACTATCATTCTGTCAAAAAAGTGGATGGCAACAGAACATGCAAGCAATTGCAAATTACAGATTACAAGGAGCATGTACAAAGACACACAACCCTCATGAGTGTTCTTGAAAAAAAGAACATGCAGGCAGGGATAGTAGTATTGTGTCAACGGAGAAGACACTACTACGAGAACTAGCCGATCCTGACCATACCAGCTACGATGAAGCAACAAAACGAGTGATGCGTCATGGTTGAGATGGGGTCCATAAGGAGAGAGATGTTCTATTTCATCTTTTTCATTGCGCCGTAGCTATAGCCGAGGGTAGCAGCCAAAGAGCGTGGACTCATGCGAACCCTCGAGTTTCGCAAACAAAATCAAATTATTTTGTGTAGAAGGTACTTAACGTTGTAGCTACTGTCGACCGGGCATTGCTGCCATCAGCATCCTCGGTAGCAGTGCTACCTCTTGAGCACTGCGTTGGTTTTCCCTTGAAGAGGAAAGGGTGATGCAACAAAGTAGCGTAAGTATTTCCCTCAGTTTTTGAGAACCAAGGTATCAATCCAGTAGGATGCCACATGCAAGTCTCTCCTGCCTACACAAAAAAATAAGAACTTCACAACCAACGCGATAAAGGGGTTGTCAATCCCTTCATGGTCACTTACGAGAGTGAGATCTGATAGAGATAATAAAATAATAATATTGCAAAGTAAATAGATTGGAAACTTATATGATAAAAGATAGACCCGGGGGCCATAGGTTTCACTAGTGGCTTCTCTCAAGATAGCATAAGTATTACGATGGGTGAACAAATTACTGTCGAGCAATTGATAGAAAAGCGAATAATTATGAGAATATCTAGGCATGATCATGTATATAGGTATCACATTCGTGACAAGTAGACCGACTCCTGCTTGCATCTACTACTATTACTCCACACATCGACCGCTATCCAGCATGCATCTAGAGTATTAAGTTCATAAGAACAGAGTAACACATTAGGTAAGATGACATGATGTAGAGGGATAAACTCAAGCAACATGATATAAACCCTATATTTTTATCCTCGATGACAACAATAAATACGTGTCGTTTCCCTTTCTGTCACTGGGGTCGAGCATCGCAAAATTGAACCCAAAGCTAAGCACTTCTCCCATTGCAAGAAAGACCAATCTAGTAGGCCAAACCAAACTGATAATTCAAAGAGACTTGCAAAGATAACCAATCATACATAAAAGATTGCAGAGAAGAATCAAATATTGTTCATAGATAGACTTGATCATAAACCCACAATTCATCGGTTCTCGACAAACACACCGCCAAAAGAGTTACATCAAATAGATCTCCAAGAAGATCGAGGAGAACTTTATATTGAGATCCAAAGAGAGAGAAGAAGCCATCTAGCTAATAACTATGGATCCGAAGGTCTGAAGTAAACTACTCACACATCACTGAAGAGGCCATGGAGTTGATGTAGAGGTCCTCCGTGATCGATGCCCCCTTCGGCGGAGCTCCGGAAAAGGCCCCAAAATGGGATCTCTTGGGTACAGAAGGTTGCGACGGTGAAAATAGGGTTTCATGGTGCTCCTGAATGTTTTCATGGCATATGAGTATATATAGGAGGAAGAAGTAGGTCGGTTGAGCCACGAGGGGCCCATGAGGGGGGAGGGTGCGCCCAGGGGGTAGGTGCGCCCCCTGCCTCGTAGACTCCTCGTTTGTTTCTTGACGTCCACTCCAAATTCTTTAGATCACGTTTGTTCCAAAAATAACTTTTTCAAAGGTTTCATTCTGTTTGGATTCCGTTTGATATTTCTTTTCTGCGAAATACTGAAATAGGAAAAAAAACAGCAATTTGCACTGGGCCTTGGGTTAGTAGGTTAGTCCTAAAAATAATATAAAAGTGTAAAATAAAGCCCATTAACATCCAAAACAGATAATATAATAGCATGGAACAATCAAAAATTATAGATACGTTAGATACGTATCAAGCAACATATAGCCTTGTCTGTGTCGTGTTGCATGTGAATCTGGGCTCAACACACATGATGTACTGGCCATTTTTGCTTCTGCCGAGGACTTAGCCCCGGTGGCTCCCGCCTTGACGTTGCCTGTGAAGGTAGGCTCCTGCTTGTAGTTCAATTATTGATGACCGACTAATATGAGCTTCTAATACTTTTCTACTACTACTTAATAGATAGACAGATTACTGAGCATGACATGCATGATTTTATAAATGCACTTCTTCAGTATTCCTTTAATATCTCATCTCACATATGTAGCTACACCTTTCAACCGTACATACTCGGCTTGCAAGTGCATTATCATTTCTTCTTGAAACAGGTCTCCTACCTCTCAAAATCAAACCCCTTTGAGAATCGAAATGGGGGCAACACCTCCCTTTTATAAGGGCATCAACACCCCATTCACCCCTTTCATGTGAAACCTAGCTATCATATTCATCTTGTTTTCCACAGTAGCAATGTTGAATTGATGAAGGCACACAAGAGACTCGTCATAGATCACGCACAGGTCAGTTCAGCCACTCAACACACTGCATGCTTCAAGTCCATTTTCGTAAGGCGTACAAATCATGACTGAGTTTTATATTAATTTACTACTAGTACCTTGAAATCTAGAGACGAAATTGCTGTGCAGACGAAACTGCACACACGATGTATAGCCGACAGTCAAATCCAACCGTAGAACAGTGCTGCTGTTGTGCATCGCATGGCCTGAATTTAGCATCGTCCACAAATCGTCTGCGTGGCATCGTGTGTATAGCAGCGTTCATCTAGAGATCTCGAGTTGCACTTTCAGAGTAGTATGTATGACAAGGAAAACCGTAAGAAACCTATTCATCTCCATTTTCCTCATCCTGAAAAAATTATTTTAAAACGAGTGCATGGTCACACAACTTGTCTTTAGTCTTTTGCAGCATGGGAAACCATCAGAAACATGATAGCTGGTCTCTTTCCGATACATGATTACAGATTAAGTAATATCGTTTACATTTCCTAGAGAAAGAAAAGAAACCTACATGGTTTTATTAGGTACTTCCTAAGCCTAAGCACCATGACCGAGGATATGCAGGTTTTTGCACATTGCATCACGTCCATTAGCAAAAATAAATAAAAACAGAGGAACACAACTTCACTGGGCTGGAACGAAATGTTGGGCCCGTCCCATCCCAGTGGAGTTTGATACAATGCTGGGCCGGGCCCGGGCGTGATACTGTTCTCACTCTGTCACATAGCTCCGGCGGATGCATGCTCAAGAAAAAAAGTTCCCGCAGATGCTGCTTTCTCTGTTTTTTGTTGCTGAGAATTTCTTTCCCTGAATTCGTCTCATCGGTCAGTGTATTGGAACAGGATGAATACCCAAATGCACAAACTAGTCTTGTTGTTTTTGCACCTTAATCAGCACCGCGAGAGCGAGATTCAGACAAGTTACTGGTTCCTACATATCCGTGGTTTTGCAGTGAACAGGCAGCAACCTGCTGGATATCATCGAGGACTGCTTTGCTTCTTCACCAGTTTTTTTTTTACCTCAGACCTTTTTTTCTTCCTTTTTTTGAAGGAGCTTTTGCCTCAGACCTGAATATTGTCACCGAACATGCAGCACCTGCTTGCTGTATACTCCCTCCCCTGTTGGTTCTTTGAATCGTATTGGTTTCCATCTCAAGTATTTGCGGTTTCACTGTACAGTCTCAAAGCAAATTAGTAGTTGGTAGGATGATGCATGAGCATTATCTCTGAACCTATTCGTGCAGTGAAAAGTGGACAGAAAACAGAGGGCGTGATCTGATGGGCTTAAAGGTGTGATTCGTATTCTGCCTTTTGCTATATTATATTATGTGGTCGATACGGATTTGTGATCGCAGAAACGTAATCAGACCGAAGAAATCTGGAATTAATACGCCTGTCACTGCACTTGTTTTTTTTTTTTTTGCGAAAACACTGCACTTGTTCTTAATTGTGATTTTTCTAGAAGAAGAAGAAGAAGAAGAAGAAGAAAGTCACATGTGGAAATTGTAGCAATCTGAAAAAAAGTCTGATACAATACAACAGTAAACATGTGGAAATGCTGACGAGAAGAACGTGGCTTGCAAGCGTGTGGTGACGCTGTGCTATCGCTTGCATATGGCAATGGGCCGATGAAGCCAGGCCCAATAATCAGTAGGCAGCTGTAGAAAGGCAAACAAGCAATTCGGCCCAGCTGGTGGTCGTATACCTGTTCTTTTTTATTTATGGTTGAATTGATTTATATGAACCAATATTATTACCTTTTTGTGGCTGTATATATCCCCCATTGTTTTTGGCGAGCATGGAATTTTCACTACAAGCATGGTGATTACATTCAGATTCAACTATGCTAGCCATCTCCCTAGGAGAATTATGAAGCTAACAGGCAGTGCGTTGTTGCGAGTGACCCATAAAAGCAAGTGCATGACCCGCTGCATTCGCGTGCCTGCTTATCTTAACTAGCCTGAAAGAGCCAGAATTCGTTTGCTCTCACTAAAATCACCTATTTGCACTATTGATAAAAATAAATATTACCTAATAAGGACTTTTAGTTTCCAATTCAGTTACCCACAAAACACATTATGCAAATGGCAGCGCATATTTAGTTAACCAATAATTGTAGAATTATGCAGATTCCTTCAAAGCTCGTACTGTTCATGAGACAAGTTAACATTAGTGAGATACAAGAGCAAATTGTTTCGACGCCACCTCAGTCCCAGTCACCTCTGGAAGGGAAGTCCCTATAACTTTCAAGTTTGTGCTTTATTTATTGCACACGGTATACGGCCCCACATGGCGGTTGGAGGCGGAAGCGAGCTCACCGGCGGCGAGAAATGCGAGGGAGGGAGTGGGGAATTGCGGCGAAACGCGGCGGCGGGGGGGATAGGATTTTGACCCGTATCTGTCCCGCAAACCCGTAGATATACCGCTTCGGGGGGGGGGGGGGTGAAGTTTACGGGCGGCGGTAAAAATTTTTACGGGCCGGACGAGTATACGGGCTCTGTTCTGGCCAGAAAATTGGGCCGAGCCCGTATACTCGCTGAAATTTTGTGGGTTCGCGAGATATACGGGGTCTGCTAGACTTGCTCTAACCTAGCTATAGCTACTTAGCTTACCTTGTGTTCTAGCTAAATCTTTGGTGGTCTGTTCAATCCAACCATGAAAGCAACACAGAGTAGCTGGTTGGAGACTAGTACGTACTAATAAGCTTGCACTGCAATGTCAATAAAGGGATGGGAAAAATTGGTACCGGCCAAGAGAAGTTTCTATTTCCAGTTAGTAGCCACGTACTGTCTGAGGCGCCGGTAATGGGATAGCTACTGAGTACCGATTAGGGTTTTATCTTCCTATGGTGATGTAGTTAGATTAATCAAGCCCCGCACATGGTGTTTGCCCATACATGCGTGTCGGCCGGGTCCGCCACGGTAGGTAAATATTCCTGTCGAGTAGCTCGTACCTATAAAGTGTGGTACGGTATGTATCGTGATAATTAAGCTGCGCGTGACTTTTTTTAGATGAAGTAGTTGTTTATGACTTAATTACCAACTTGATGCACCAAAAAAGTCTTCTACTTTCTCAAAAAGTTGGTAATAACATTCTTTTCAGTGGTAAAGTGGGAATACATAGTTAATTGTGTGTCTTCGTTCCTGAAGAATCATTAATTGTAGGGTCAAAGTATTGTGAAAAGCTAGCCTCCAATAAAATCGAAATTAGTTACTGGGCCAGTCCCTGCCACACATATATGCTTTGTCGGCAAAGCTTGCAAAATCAACATCTATCAGAGTTAGCGGTCACCTCAATCGTCATGGTTTCTTCGATTTGTGGTTAGTTTTCTTTTCCGATAAAGATTTGTGGTTAGTTTTTTTGGGTAGTGGCTAGTTGTTGATCGAATGGATTTGTTCACGAACAAAACAACGCCGGCCAACCACGCGCCTAAAACCGATTGATCGAGACGACTGGCAATGCGCCGATGCATATGCATGATCACAACTTGGTGATGGAGCATCCTTTCATGGCCCCACGTATTTGCTCCATCCATCCAAGCCTACACCTGCATGGGAATCTAGCTAGCTCTCTTAGATTAAAGGAATGAGATATGCTGACTGATTAGTGATCAAATCATTATTATCTTCCCATATCTATGAATTCTCACCCAGCAACATCTTCTTGGATACTCGTAAACAACGTTGGAGTTCTACAACAATATTTTTCCATGCAATTCCTGACAAAAATTAATGATTGCGGCTTTGAAAAGAGATACGGACAAGTGTAAGACACTGCTAAGACACTTGCGGCGTCAAAAGAGGCACGCTATGTGCATGCTTGACCTAACAGCGGCCGACGCAGTCCGCAATTCTTTAATTGCAAGTAGCACTTGTAATTAACCGCTTAATCACCACATCAACCAAAAGATAAAACCATATAGTAATATCAATGTATGGAACCCAACACTTCACCTAATGCTATTCTTGTTCACTCACCTAGATAGCATTGTGTGTTAAGTTTCCCTCTTCAGATTGATGACAACTTCAATGTGTATTTAATGAAATTGCTTGTTGATGAGACGCGTCGCCCTGGACATTGGACCGTCGCCCTGGGCGTTATTATGTTATATAGTGGAGCTAATTATTGCCAAAGTGGCCGGTGTTGGACATGATGTTGAGGAGGTTGGCCTGAATAGTAATCCAAGAAAGATTCCTCAAATGACTTTTTTCCCCTGCAGGCAAACGAGAGAGGTAGGTTCTTTTTGGTGGAACTACGAGCCCGGCTGCTTGATGCATGTCTTAATTAACCATACAAGGGTCATCAAGCTAACACTTTCTTAACTTGTGTATCAAAACATGTACAATAGATGGCATGCACTTTTGCTAAAAGAAGAATGTTTATATACATATGTTGCTTTGTTCAACTTATGTCATTTTGATGTCTAAAATTATATTAAAAAGTATTTATAAAATGTTAACAAATGGTTGCTTAGTTTCAAAAAAAATATTAGCTTTAAAAATGTTTGAAAATTATTTTAAAAATAAAAATATTTAATATTTCCGAAATGCAACATTTTAAAACATAGATTTTTGGTGTCTACTTTTCTATAAATATTTCATATTTTTTGTATACATCACAAACATTTTATATATACACATTTAACATTTTCTGAATACATGATTAACATTTGTTTTATGTCTACGTTTTCCTTACACATTATATATTTTTCTCCATACATCAGAATACTTTTTTGTATACACATTTAACATTTTCTAAATATATGATCAAATGTTTGAAAACTTATTTTTTATTTATATATTTTTCATACATGTTGTACATCTTTTGTATGCATTTGTATACACCAAAACATATTTCAATACACATTTAACATTTTCGAAATACATGGTTAACATTTTCGAAAACTTATATTTTTTATTTCTATTTTTTCATACACATTGTACATTTCTTCTACACACTGGAAAGATTTTTTCTGCGTACGTATAACATTTTTCAAGTGCACGCTTAACATTTTTCAAATATTTAATGTAAATTGTGTTTGTAATATTTTAATTAGAATATTCGGAAGTGTAAACAAAAGTACAAAAAAATACGTGAAAACAGAAAAAATGAGGTTGTAGCCTCTTGCCTGTGGCCTCCTGCGCCATGAGCCAGCCTAGTCTCATGCTATGGCGAGGCTGCCGTACATCTCGCAGTAAGTGAGACATAGGGGCACCCTGAAGAAGCGAGAGAACCGGTCAGGTGGAGCAGGCGCTTGTGGGCAGCGGCTCATGTACGTACAGCAAGAGCACCATAAATGGTTCCTTGAAAACATAATCCTCGCGACAAATCCTATATGACGCCATGGCCGGCCCTGAGGGGGGGGCAAGGGGCGGCCACCTCAGGAATGTATCTGGTGCACCGGGGCAATTTATGCTATCGGTGCACCGGTCGCCCGTTGCACATTAAAAAATATTTGAAAAATTCGAAAAAAATCTAGTGCATTGACACAACATCAATGTATGTTGTCACAAAAATTTAATTCAATATTTCAAACATTGCTCGAGATACAAAAAAAAACAAATTTGACACTGAATAGTACGTAACACAAGTTGGGCTTCAGTTTTGGCCCATTAGCACATTGAGGTCAAATTTATCATTTTTGTATCTTGAGCATTGTTTTGAATTTTGATTTGAATTTTTGTGACAACATACATTGATGTTGTGTCGATACACTACATTATTTTTGATTTTTTTAATGTTTTTGAATATGCAACGGGGTCCGGTGCACCGGTAGCACCAATTGTCTTGATGCACTAGATACGTCCCCCCCCCCCCCCCCCCCCCCCCCCCAGATTAGTTGTATGCAGGCAAGGCCCATTACTTCTCAGACAAAGTAGCCCAAGTAAAGGCACATGGAGGAAAGGAAGGGACGTATTGTCTAAGAAAAAGGGAAGGGACATAAGTATAGCAGCCAAAATAAGATACACACACACAATTTGAGTAATCAACTCGTATTCCTAGGTTCGCACAAGCCCTAATTTTGTACTCCCTCCGTAAAAAAATATAAGAGCATTTAGATCACTAAAATAGTGATCTAAACTTTCTTATATTTCTTTACAACCACGCACGATGCACTCGCACATTGACATCACAGAGCGCCGCAGTCTTCAGATCTCCACTGTCCAGACATTGGGTCACCCGTACATCATCTCCTAGATCCCGTCGGAAGTCCACATTGTGGCATCGTCGAGTGTCCGGTCTCCGACATTGATCCGATCAACCCCAGGTATAAATTGTTACGCCCCAGATGAGTAAAAGGGCGCGATCTGTTTGAGAAATCTGGTCCTGAACAATCATATTATTATTCCTTAGTTCATATACATAATTTACCTTCAATAATTAGCAAAATTCTACATTGTTGCTAATTAAATGATTTACTTCCACGTACACTATGCATAGCTTGCACTGTTCAACTTTTGATGCAATGTTTTTATTTTCAGCACCCTGTTACCGTCTCGTCCAGAAAGTATGCATGTGGTAACGGAAAAAGGAAAGGAAAAATGACTGATAGAACCACAGAGAGGGGTGGTTCACAAAATTTTCAAGAGTAATACTAGTGATTCAATGAATCCAGATGATGAGTCGATGATAGTTATTCTGGTGGAAGAGCATCAAGAAGAAATTGTTGTATGTGATTGGCAACGATCCCATCATAAGCGACTTGCATCGAGGAAAGTTAGAAGAAATTTTAAAGGTACATCCAATTATTTGATATGAAAATGATTTTGAATGCGAATTGTTTATTGATAACATTTTATATAGATGTATATTGGTCATATTGCTATGATGGTTGTACAAAGGGGCCCAAAGACATAATTTCGATCCGGGTCCCCAAAATCTCAGGACCGGCCCTGTATGACGCCTTTAGCGTGTAATGGGTTTGCACATGTATTGGTCTCAATCGTTTTTCCAGGCATTTGTTGTCACAATCGCTTCTTTTTAGTCTTTTTCAGTTGCTTTTTTGTTATCTGTTTCTCTATTGGGGTTCACAGTTTTCTTTTGGTTTTTTGTTTCTCTCGTTTTTTCAGTGGTTTTTCCTTTTTCTTTCTTTACTATAATTCATTAAAATTTTGGCGTTCTTTCTTTTTTGGGAGTTTTATGCATCTTTTCGGTTTCTATGGTTTCTGATGATTTTTCTACTTTTTATATCTTTCCTAGTGTATTCTATTTTTTGCTTTTCCTTCAGGTTTTTCTTTTCCATTGTTGTTTCCTCCCACTTTTCCAGTTTTCATTTTAAGTATTTTTCTATACAATTAACAATAGGAGTATATGTTTATAAATACACACCAAACATTTTTATTAATGAACGTTGATTTTTCTTAATATATGATGATTTTTTAGTATATGACAAAAATAATGAATATGTTTTGAATGTACACTGAATTTATTTTAAGCATAGACAGGACAGTTTTAAATGCATGATGACCACTTTCTTAAGCAAACGTTTGGTTTTTTCTGGGAAAAATTGAATGGAAAAATGAAGAAAAAGCAAAGAAAAAAAAACTACAATGGCAATCTGGGCTGGCCCACTGTGCTTCCTTCCGCACAGTGTGCTTCACATGAGGAAAATATAAAAGAGAACTTTTTTCACAAAACTTAGGAAAAACCATGCAAAATTCAAAATCCTAAAAAAAAAAGAAAACTCCAAAACACGTCAAAAACATGCATCGCGACCTGGCTGCACCCCAAGCGCCCGCTAGGAATCCCCCAAAAGGTATCCGTTCATTATCGTTCCCCACTATATCGCCTCTTGCGAGCCCTAACATTGCCTTGCTTAGATGCTAGTCGCTCACCATGCCTATTGGGACGGCCTGTGAACCACAATCATCTATGAACACGCTTGTCGCTCTGCCTAGCTGCGCTTGTCCCCTTTCTTATATAATTCTTGTCCCCTTCATTACATTACAATAGTCAACATATCATTAAAAAAACCAGCTTACGTGCATTTCAAAAAATGTTTCATGATATTTAAGAAAGTTTAGATGTTTTAAATCATGTCCATGTTATTTTTAACAAAATGTTCATGAAAAATGTGAAAAGCTTGTTCTCGCAGTTTGTTAAAAAATTGTACCATTCAAAAATGGTTGATGACATTGAAAAAAATGTTCACGTGTTTAAAAATATGTTAATGGCATTAAAAAATGTTCATGCAATGTTAAAAAATGATCACACGTTTAAAAAAAATCATACCATTTTCGAAAAGTATTCAAAGTATGTTACAATATATATTCACCGTGTATTTGAAAATATTTAATGTAATTTGATAATTTCAACATGTATTCGGCTAAAATGTTGAATATGTATTCGAAAATATCAAACATATATCTGAAAAATGTTCAACGTGTATTAAAAAAGGTCGACATGTATTTGAAAATAGGAAAAGATAAAGATGAAAATATAATAATAGTAAAAATGAGCAATGAGGAGGAAAAACGAAAAAAATAATGAAAACAAATCAAAACCGATAGAGAAAAATGCTAAAAACAGGAAAAGAAAAAATAAACCCGCTCAAAACCTTACAAAAAACTGGGCGTAAGGTTTTGAAAACAAATGCAGTCGCAATACTAATGTAGGTAGAACCTTTTCTAAAACCGCTTGCTCAAATCTTGTTTGGCCGGCCCACCCGAGTGAAATGTATAGGCGAGAGCTGCTGCAGTCTCGCAATAAGCAAGACCTAGCATTTGCAGATTGCTATTGCTATCTCTGGCAATGTGGTGGTTTCAGGCGCACTTAAACCCCAACATCCCAATAAGTTGCACAAGATTAGAAGCAGGCACGGAAGATTTCTTTTGGCCCGGTTGGTAGTACTACAATTGTCTTTTCTATTTATTGCTAATTTGTTTCCTGAGAAACACTGTGACTTACCATTTCAAGAAATACTGCCCACGCTAAGATAGTATATTAATATTGGTATTTTTTATAGCGTTAAGATTGAGATTGTAAGTATTTGTATTTGTATGACTCTGCACTCTATTTATTTAAGATTGTTTGTCTCAATTTTTTATTTATTTAAGATTGATACTACTTAGTGAGGCTTGAGTAACTAGCTTTTAATACCATTCGAGCAGATACTTCACTACATAGATAGCTGCACGGAGTAGCAGTGGTGGAGCACAAATAATTCACTGCATGGGCTAAGGCAGGCCAGGTTGAAGGATACCTCATAAAATTTGCTCTCAAGACGCTTTTGTTGAGCCTAGTTTTGCCCTAAAGTAGCTCTGCTAGTACGGAGTAGCAATTGTTTGGGAACACGTACATATCCAACTCCATTTCACATATACAAAGGGGACACACCTTCATTCACCATGTTACTTCGGTATAATTAGTTTTTCTTTAGAAACAACAAACATAGACTCAAGATATCACACAACTTTTTTTGCAAAGATCAGAACACACGTCTCACTATTGACAGGAATATCATCTTGCACTTATTGTTTATGCTGCACAAAAATGAATATTCAAGCATTAGTAACAAGTTAAAACCTGGCTCCAGTTCCCCATAGGCTAGTGGTACAACCACATGTTAGAATATATTGTAACATGTATATACGGTGTGATTATAAACCGTATATACGCCTGGTAGATTAGTGTATTGCGTGTGCATTGTAATCAGGTAGTTGTGGTTGTTGTGATTTATCCTCATCTCTTTAGCCTTTTCTTGAGGATCAATCCAACACAACCGAACTGCCAAGATCTTGTAATCTCTCTGTCTATATAACATGCAACGCGTCCCTGCCAGAGGCATACGCTTCATCCAATCTTTCATGGTATTCAGAGCCAACTTCCTCTCCAACATCCAACCCTAGTCATGGCTAGCTCCAGCTCCGCCGCCGCCGCTTTTGCCCTCATTCCCATCGCTGATAAGCTGCACCGGGGTAACTACCTGGTCTGGCGCGCCCAAGCCCTAGCCACCATCCGCGGAGCACAGCTGATTGATCATCTCAATCCTGATCACCAGTTCCCGGAGCCTAAGCTTACCGACAAAGATGGTAAGCTGACAGATGTGCCGAACCCGGAATATCTCATCACCTTGGCGCAAGACTCGCAGGTGCTGAGTTTCATCTTCAACTCGATCTCGCCACCTGTGATGATCCAAGTCGCCCACTGCACCAAGGCCGCCGCGACATGGACCGCCATCAGGGAGATGTTTCTCTCCCAGATGGAGGCCAACATCGTCAACACGCGGATCGCCCTCTCCACCACCAAAAAGGGCACCGCGACCATCGCCGACTACATCGGGCGCATGAAAGTGCTGGGCGACGAGATGGCTTCAGCAGGCAAGCCGCTCGATGATGATGACATGGTCTCCTACATCCTTGCAGGGCTGGACTACGACTACATCTCGTTTGTCTTGTCCATCTGCGCCGCGAGGACTGAACCAATCAAGGTAGCTGAACTTTACTCTCAGTTGATCGGCTTTGAAAAGCGTCTTGCTATGTTCGAAGGTGGCAACCACTCCTCCCAGTCCTCGGCAAATGCCATCTCTCGTGGCCATGGTGGTGGCCGCGGTGGAGGTGGCCGTGGCAATGGCGGCCGCGGCAATGGAGGAGGTGGCCGTGGCAACAGAGGCCGCGGCAATGGAGGCGGTGGTCGCGGAAATGGAGGCCGCGGCAACGGCAACGGAGTAGATGATCTTCCTGAGATCGTCTGCCAAATCTGCAAGAAGCCGAACCACACCGCCCTTGAGTGTTACCGTCGCTTCGACATCTCCTACACCAAGAACGAGAAGAGCGCCAGATCTGCCACAACCTTGTCCTATGGAGTGGATACCAACTGGTATCTGGACACCGGTGCCACCGACCACATCACAAGCGAGCTCGACAAGTTGACCGTCCACAACAAGTATCACGGCAACGATCAAGTCCACACTGCCAACGGAGAAGGTATGGAAATTAGTCATGTTGGTCACACTACTGTTCGTACCCCTACTCGTGATCTTCATCTAAAGAATATCTTGCATGTACCCGATGCCGCCAAAAACCTTATCTCTGCTCATCGTTTATCCACTGACAATCATACTTTCCTTGAAGTTCACCCAAATTTCTTTCTCGTCAAGGAACAGGGAACGAGGAAAACCCTTCTGCGCGGCAGATGTAGACAAGGCCTCTACCCCGCATCATCGGCTCCTCTTAGTTCAAGCAAGCGTGCGTTTGGTGCAAATAAACTACCTGTTGAAAGGTGGCACAGTCGGCTAGGACATCCGTCATCTACCATAGTGCGTCATGTTCTTAGTCAGAATGATATTCCTTTTTCTAGTAGTGAGTTAAATAAAGAAGGTGTTTGTGATGCATGCCAAATGGGCAAAAGTCACCAACTTCCTTATCCTAGTTCAAACAGTGTGTCTAAAGCTCCTTTAGAGCAAATCTTCTCCGATGTATGGGGCCTGCCCGTGATCCTATCAATAGGAAAAACTATTATGTGTCTTTCATCGATGATTACAGCAAATTTACATGGATATATCTACTCAAGCATCGATCTGAAGTGTTTAAAGTCTTTCATGAATTTCAAACTCTTGTTGAAAGGTTGTTCAATAAAAAAAATAATCACTATGCAAACAGACTGGGGTGGCGAGTATGAACGCTTAAATTCCTTCTTTCGTCAATTAGGAATCACTCACCATGTCTCCTGTCCCCATGCTCATCAGCAAAATGGGTCAGCAGAAAGAAAACATCGGCATATTGTTGATGTAGGGCTCTCTCTCTTAGCCCATGCCTTCATGCCCTTGAAATTTTGGGATGAGGCTTTTCTCTCTGCCACCTACTTGATAAATTGCACCCCTAGCAAAGTGATTAATTTTGAAACTCCTTTGACACGATTGTTTCATGAACAACCCAATTATCACTCTCTTCGAGTTTTTGGGTGTGCATGCTTGCCGAATCTTCGCCCTTATAATTCCAAAAAATTGGAGTTTCGTTCCAAACAGTGGGTCTTCCTTGGCTACAGCAATCTTCACAAGGGTTTTAAATGCCTAGATGTTGCTGCCGGACGAGTCTATATATCCCGTGATGTTATTTTTGATGAAACGGTTTTTCCATTTGCATCCTTAAATCCCAATGCAGGCGCCCCTCTCCGGTCGGAAGTCCTTTTGCTCCCTGAATCTGCACCAGACTAATTTTCGCACTAATCCTGTTGCTAACAATGGAGGAAATCCAGTTTTTGTGCATGATTTTATGCAGCCAGAACAAGACGAAAATGCTGCAGAACACGAGGAGGATTCAGGTGCTGTGGGCAGCGATCCCGAGACGGCAGGGCCAGCGGGCGCAGGTGGAGCAGGCGGCCCAGGGGCCGAATCTGCCTCGGCCGCACAAACGCCGCCCAGGGAACGACGCGTGGCGAACGGTGGGTCGCCCGCTGCATCCCCCGACACCGCGCCATCAGACGGGCCCGCCGGCTCCCCTCCTGCAGGCCGCCAAGTGGGCCAACCGAGCGAGGGAGACACGGACTCCCGTGCGGATCTGCCCCGACAGGATGCAAGATCCTCTGTCGCTGGTGACAGATCTGCTACGGGATCGCGTGCTGATGTTGGAGCGCGTGCGGATCCTCCTCCCTCTGGCGGATCTTCTGTGTCACATGTACTTGCAGTCTCTGATGTGCTGACTCGACGAACACGATCACGGCACGGTATTTCAAAACCTTAAGTTCGTACATATGGCACAGTTAGGTATGACAAGCTCAAACCTCGTTTTGGCGGTCTGATAACTACTGGTGAACCTCATAGTTTGCAAGATGCCTTGAATGATACAAATTGGAAGAGGGCTATGAATGATGAGTATGATGCTCTTATTAAAAATAAGACATGGCACTTAGTTCCACCAGCAAAAAATAAAAATGTTATTGATTGTAGGTGGGTCTATAGGATTAAAAGAAAGGCAGATGGTCAAATTGACAGATACAAGGCAAGGCTAGTAGCAAAGGGTTTCAAACAAAGATATGGTATCGACTATGAGGATACATTCAGTCCTGTTGTTAAAGCAGCTACTATCAGACTTGTTCTTTCTGTTGCAGTATCCAGTAACTAGAGTCTCAGGCAATTGGATGTTTAGAATGCGTTTCTTCATGGCGTTCTAGAGGAAGAGGTTTATATGAGACAACCACCTGGCTATGAGATAAAAGGCAAGGAAAATCATCTCTGCAAACTTGACAAAGCTCTATATGGTTTAAAACAGGCACCTCGAGTATGGTACTCCAGGTTGTGTGACAAACTTCAAGCACTTGGTTTTAAACCATCAAGGGGAGATACTTCTCTGTTCTTCTTCAGAAGAGGAAAAATTATTATGTTTATGTTGGTCTATGTTGATGATATAATTGTTGCTAGCTCATCACAAGATGCAACTGTAGCTTTGTTGGCAGATTTGAGGAGAGACTTTGCCTTGAAAGATCTAGGAGATCTACATTATTTCTTGGGAATTGAAGTCAAGAAAGTGAAAGATGGCATTCTCCTGACCCAAGAAAAATATTTCATGGATATTTTGAAACGTGTAGGTATGATAAATTGCAAGGTTTCAAACATGCCTCTCTCAACATCCGAAAAACTGTCAAAGGAAGGGGGAGAACCTTTGGGGGCCGAAGAGTCAACAAGGTATAGAAGTATGGTAGGTGCCTTGCAATATTTGACATTAACAAGACCTGATATTTGTTTCCCAGTGAACAAAGTTTGTTAGTATTTGCACTCTCCTACCTCCCAACACATGCCAGCAGTTAAAAGGATTTTGAGATATCTTAAAGGTACCATGAGTACAGGTCTGAAATTCACCAAGTCAGCTTGCAATATTGTTAGTGCCTTTTTAAATGCTGATTGGGCAGGATGTCCTGATGACAGAAGATCAACAGGAGGTTTCTGTGTGTTTTTTGGTCCCAACTTGATTTCTTGGAGTGCACGTAAGCAGGCTACCGTTTCAAGATCAAGTACTGAGGCAGAATACAAATCCTTAGCTAATGCAACTGCTGAGATTATTTGGGTCCAAACTCTTCTGCGTGAACTTGGAGTTGCTCATTCGCCAGTTGCTCGTCTTTGGTGTGACAATATTGGTGCCACATATCTGTCAGCAAATCCAGTGTTCCATGCAAGAACTAAACATATAGAAGTTGACTATCATTTTGTTCGAGAGAGAGTAGCTAGCAAGCTATTGGATATTCGTTTATACCCACAGGTGATCAAGTTGCTGATGGGTTTACCAAAGCCTTGTCATGGCGAAAACTGGAAGATTTTAAGAGCAATCTCAACTTGGTGAAGTTGTGATTGAGGGGGCGTATTAGAATATATTGTAACATGTATATACGGTGTGATTATAAACCGTATATACGCCCGGTAGATTAGCGTGTTGCGTGTGCATTGTAATCAGGTAGTTGTCGTTGTTGTGATTTATCCTCATCTCTTTAGCCTTTTCTTGAGGATCAATCCAACACAACCGAACTGCCAAGATCTTGTAATCTCTTTGTCTATATAACATGTAACGCGTCCCTGCCAGAGGCATACGCTTCATCCAATCTTTCACCACACTCATAATCATCCTACCTAGTAGTGACCAACAAATGCGACTACTTGGTACTCCCTCCGATCCAAAAAGAGTGTGCTTTTTTTTGGATCGGACCGTTTGAGTTGTAGTACAAGCACTACTGTAGAACATGTTACCAGTGGTGGGCCTAAAATGTTTACCTTTGACAGGCGCCGGGCTTATAGACTTGACTAGTATTTGAGTACATGGTAGCTTACAGAGGACCTATGCTCTAAATTCTAGATTTGGATTTGAGTACATTGTTGCTTAAAGAGGACATATGCCCTGGCTTTTTCTACGTTTTATATAACTTAAAAGGATGTCCACCTCGATATTTATTATACAACAAATTGTAAGTTTTAGTGCTAAAAGAATGTTAACATGCATCCTGCGCCAAAAAAAACAAATTGGTATGACCTGACTAGCATGCTATTCAGATGTAAGCAAAATTCTTTTCTTTATGCATATTGCAAGCATAAATACATGTTTTGTGTCAAGGCGAGCACTTCAGAAGTTGTTTTACTACTTTTCATAGTGGGCAACTAAATGAGAGAATATACATAGATTTTACACATACGTATTCCATATCAGTTTGGAATTAGCACACGGTTCCACCTTTACAATCAATGAAGCAAAGCAAAGATCACACCCTACAATATTCCTAATGTTTTAGGCATCACTTAATATGCCTTTGACGCACTCCGGAAATGGGCATCTGATATGACGACTAAAAGGGCACCTGGGTGCATGTGGCCCATACCAAAGGCAGTGGCTACAAAACTGGAAACGGTTGCAAAATCCATCATCACCCTTTCAGCCGTTCTTGTAGTAGAGTAGACATGCTAACAAAACCCCTCACAAAAAAGGAGTGGAGATTACGTAACGTATCCTTTACCTTGCTATCTAGTATCTAGCTTGCCTTGTGTTCTTAACTAACCTAATTTCTTTGTGATCCCTCCAATCCAACTCATGAAAGCAACACAAAGCTGCTACTAATTAATAAGCTTGCTGATAGGTCAACAAAGGGAAGGGGAAAAGTGGCACCGGCCAAGAGAAGTTCTGTGTCAAAGTTGGTAGCCTGTACGGTCTGACGCGCCGCTAATCGGATAGCTACTTAGTCACTAGTAGGGTTTGTGTCCTTATGATGATTATGGTGATGTAGATAGGTTATTCAACACTACTTCCATGAAACTAAAAGTGTATCAGCCGAGTCGCATATACACATGGTGCCCATACATGTGTGTCGGGTCGGGTACGGTAGGTTAATCTTGCCGTTTAGCTAGATAATTATCATGCTTAATTGTGTGACTTGTTTATGAACTTAACACCCTCAAAAAGTGTTTTACTTTCATCTGAAGTTGTAATAGGAGTATGATTGTTCGATACTATCTTAGTAAAAGGTAAAGCACATGGTTATTTACTTTCTACAATAAAATTTATTATTCTCAAAGAATACAATAAAAATCATTAATTTTATGAACCAACTATTGGTTGGATGATTATATCCTCGATGCACTAAATATCAAATCTCAGGTTTCACGCTATTAATAAGAATTATTTCTTAGTTAATTGAGAACGGACATACACAAGTATGGACTCTGTCGAATTTAAAGGTTTGTGTGTCTGTGTGTGTGGGCAAGTACACATTCAATGTTCGTCAATATTGTATTCTCTATCTTTAAAAAGTCATTAGTTGTCTTAGCCCATCAATGGGCCAGCATTCTGAGAAATGGTAGCCTCTAAAATCCAATTGAATTAATCTAATGGACCTGTAATGCACTATATGCTTTGCCGGTAGGCTTGCAGAATCAATATCAGCCGTCACGGCGTCGCCTCGTCATATTTCGGGTTGTTGATCTCATGATCTTTCACAAACAACGTGCCTAAAGCCTATGGTGCATGCATATCAACTTGGTGGTGGATGATCCTTTGATGGACCCACGTATCTGCTCCATCCATCCAAACCTACACCTGCATGGGAATCTAGCTTTCAATTCAGAGATCTGAAGGATATTACCTGATTAGTTAACTCCAATATAGAAATATATCATATATTCTCCTAAAAAATAGTAATATCACATATGTTGCTATCATCCTGTAGCTATGAAACCTCACCTAAGACAAACTTAGCTAGAATGCTAGATACTTAGTAAACAACGTATGGATTCTCTACAACAATGATTGGTTCTTGACGAAAACTTGACTGATGACATATAATATTAATGCATGGAACAAGTGTAGGCACTTCAAGCACACCTACAGCTTCAAAAGAGGCAAGATATGTAAGTACTGACCCATTGAACTAACGATGGATGGCGCAGTTTCCAATTGTTTAATTACTATACTAGCACTAACAATTAACCGCTTAATCACCGCATCAAACAAAAGAGATCCCAAACTATATAATATATCGATCCCAATGTTATTCTTACTCGCTCAGCTAAATACCAATGTGTGTTAAGTTTCTCTCTTGAGACCGATGACCACTTTTCTGTGTTTTTAACAAATCGTTGGATGAGACGCGAGGACATTGCGCCATTGCCCTGTGCGTTATTTTTATAGTCATGCTAATGATTGGAAAATTGGCTAGAGTTGGACATGACGTTGAAAAGCAGTAGCCTTAATAGTAATCGAAGACATATTCTTTTTCTTTTTCTTGTAATTGAGTGATTAACATTTGTTTTCTCTGAAGGAAACGTGGGAGAGAGATTCTTTTTTGTGGGATTGTGGGCCCAACTGCTTAATCCATGTCTTAATTATTAATACTGGGTCCATCAAGTTATCACGTTCTTAGTTTGTATATCAAAACATAATGATGCCAATGATGCCGACTCTAAAAAAACATAATGATTCCATGTATTTTCGGTAGAAGAAGAAATATTAGTGTCAATAAGTTGATTCTTCTGTGAGGCTTTTGTCATCAACATAGAAAGTGACCCAAATGAAGGGACAATTTTGTTTGCCCTAAACAAACTCATGGCACAATTCGTTCACAACTAATTTTTGCTAAACCTTACAAAAACTTTGTATTCTACCAAACTTCAGAACAAGATTACACGTTAACAAATAACCATTCTACCCTCTGTACAAAATATAACCATTCTATATATTTATTCTCACATATAAACATAAGTATGAATTACCCTCTTGAATTATGGTTAAAGTTAATTCTCATATATGCAAAACATGGGGGCCTAATATGTTGGAAATATGCCCTAGAGGCAATAATAAATTGGTTATTATTATATTTCCTTGTTCATAATAATCGTTTATTATCCATGCTAGAATTGTATTGATATGAAACTCAGATACATGTGTGGATACATAGACAACACCATGTCCCTAGTAAGCCTCTAGTTGACTAGCTCGTTGATCAATAAGATGGTTATGGTTTCATGACCATGGACATTGGATGTCGTTGATAACGGGATCACATCATTAGGAGAATGATGTGATGGACAAGACCCAATCCTAAGCCTAGCATAAAGATCGTGTAGTTCGTTTGCTAAAGCTTTTCTAATGTCAAGTATCATTTCCTTAGACCATGAGGTTGTGCAACTCCCGGATACCGTAGGAGTGCTTTGGGTGTGCCAAACGTCACAACGTAACTGGGTGGCTATAAAGGTACACTACATGTATCTCCGAAAGTGTCTGTTGGGTTGGCATGAATCGAGACTCGGATTTGTCACTCCGTGTAAACGGAGAGGTATCTCTGGGCCCACTCGGTAAGACATCATCATAATGTGCACAATGTGATCAAGGAGTTGATCACGGGATGATGTGTTACGGAACGAGTAAAAAGACTTGCCAGTAACGAGATTGAACAAGGTATCGGATACCGACGATCGAATCTTGAGCAAGTACAATACCGCTGGACAAAGGGAATTGTATACGGGATTGATTGAATCCTCGACATCGTGGTTCATCCGATGAGATCATCGTGGAACATGTGGGAGCCAACATGGGTATCCAGATCCCGCTATTGGTTATTGGCCGGAGAGTTGTCTCGGTCATGTCTGCATGGTTCTCGAACCCGTAGGGTCTACATACTTAAGGTTCGGTGACGCTAGAGTTGTTATGGGAAATAGTATGTGGTTACCGAAGGTTGTTCGGAGTCCCGGATGAGATCCCGAACATGACGAGGAGCTCCGGAATGGTCCGGAGGTGAAGATCGGTATATTGGACGAAGGGTATTGGAGTCCGGAATTGTTCCAGGGGTACCAGGTGATGACCAGCGTGTCCGAAAGGGGTTTCGGAGGCCCCGGCAAGCGTTGGGGGGCCTTATGGGCCAAGGGGAGATGGCACGTCAGCCCACTAAGGGGCTGAGCGCCCCTCCCACCCCATCTCACGTAACCAGGAGAGGTGGGGGCGCCACCCCTAGGGCAGCCGCCCCTCCCGGCTTGGGGGGCAAGTTTCCTAGGGGGTGGGGGCGCCCAAACCCATCTAGGGTTTCCCCTGTGGCCGCCGCCCCTCCCCTAGGGAACCCTAGGGCGCCTCCCCCTCCTCCCTTCCCCCTATATATTGTGAGGGAGAGAGAGGGCAGCCCCACCCTTCCCCTGGCGCAGTCCTCTTCCTCCTCCAACACCTCATCCTCCTCCGTAGTGCTTGGCGAAGCCCTGCCGGAGAACCACGAGCTCCATCACCACCACGCTGTCGTGCTGTCGGAGTTTTCCCTCAACTTCTCCTCTCACCTTGCTGGATCAAGAAGGAGGAGACGTCTCCCAACCGTACGTGTGTTGAACGCGGAGGTGCCGTCCGTTCGGCGCTAGGATCATCGGTGATTTGGATCACGACGAGTACGACTCCATCAACCCCGTTCACTTGAATGCTTCCGCTTAGCGATCTACAAGGGTATGTAGATGCACTCTCATTCCCCTTGTTGCTAGATTACTCCATAGATTGATTTTGGTGATGCGTAGAAAATTTTGAATTTCTGCTACGATCCCCAACATAATATTGGGCACTTTCATGTCTCATGTTTCTCTCCACTTCACCAAATTCTATCAACGGGGACCCCATATACAAGATCAACGACTAGCGGATCATTGATATTGTTAATCTAGAACATGGGAGCCAAGTGTCTTAGAAATAATATGAGTGTGCCCCACAAAAGTATGTGTAGGAAAACAAATTTTAATTAATTCATAGAAAAGAAGAAATATGAAAAAACAACTGAGATTATGGAGGTCGCACTGACTTGGCTAGGGGCACCTGAGATGAATATTGTTACTAACTATTGGACCACGACACTTCCCTCTACATTTTTAGCCATATGTGTAGTTCTTCAAATGGAACAATCAACCATGGAACTATTTTCCATTTCTTCTGTTGTTGACTTTTGTGTAAAATATATATGGATGTTGTATTCATAGTATTGTTTTTGAAAAGGGGCGCTTTATATTACTTAAAAGGTTTAAGTATTATATCCGGCCTCTGCATAACTAAAATCCACACAGCCAAACAAAGATCCTCTCACACAAAACGAAAAAAATAAAAAAGGCGAAATAAAGAGACATGTAGAGTCCGTATAACACCTAAAGCGTAGGGGGGGGGGGGGGCAATCCTAAGATCATGCTGCCACCCATGTTAGGTAAAAGTATCCCTCGTCATAGCTTTCAATCGTGTACACACCTTCGTAAACAGATCTTGATTCTCCACGTGTTGTAGAGAGGACCATAAACGAAGAGTCCCGGTACATCTGTAGATAACATGCATCAGAGAAGTACTTTTATCATTAAAAACCTTATCATTTCTACATAGCCAAAGCGACCAAATAAAGGCAAGCGCTCCCACCCTGAGGACTATTCTAAACCTGTGATCAATCCATATAACCAGTTGCCAAATACATTAGCAACACTACAAGGAGGATACAAGCCAAAAGCTACTTGGATGACTGGTCATATAGAATGAGCCATTTTGTATTGGAAGAATAAATGTTTTATTGTCACATCATGGTGACAAAAGATATATTGCGTACTTCCATGCCAATTACTCTTAATAAGGTTATCTTTAGTAAAAATGACTCCGCGATGAAGATATCATGCAAATGTTTTATTCTTAAGAGGCATCTTCATCTTCCAGATCTTCTTGTTATTATCAACTGTCACATCAGACTGGATTAACGCTCTATGCATTGACTACACTAAGAATTGTCCATTCCCATGGAGGTTCCATCGGAAATACGTCAGACCCATGTGACAAATGCACCGTGGACAACTGCTGGAGCAGGATGTTCCACGATTGGAGTCTGAGTCCAATTAAATATCTTCCGAACATCACATTTAGCGGAAATGATTCAATTACTATGGTGATAGTATCACCCTTGTGGCGCACAATGTTGTATAGAGCCGGATATTGTTCCCGGAGTGTGGCATCTCCTAGCCATTTGTCCTTCCAGAATCTAATTTCCGAGCCATCCTTAATTGAGAAGGATTCATAGTATTGTTGGTAGAGGAGTTCCTAGTTTACCACGCCTAGGGTATCTTTGTCTCACAATTTCATAAACATGTGAAGAGAAAAATATAGAGACTCAATTGGTGAAGGAGTGCGTGTCAAAAAATAAGATCAAGCCCACTGCTTAGTACATGAAATAGTTAGAGGGCTAAAACACCTACATGTGCCAAGTAATGGGAAAATGGTTTTTATTTTGGAAATCCTATGCCATCGCCTAGAATTGTCCTAAGGACACTCCACCACTCCCTGATACAATAAATGTCGTGGCAACTAAAAACATACTCCCTTCGTCTCAAAATAAGTGTCTCAACCTTAGTACAAAATTATTTAGGGACAGAGGGAGTATATAGAAAGGGTGTGGCTCTCAGTCAAGTGATATAACATATAAGAAAGAGAAAAGAAAAACTGAAAAGAAAATTATACACGAATCTCGATGTAAGATCTCATGAATGAAGAGTCGACTGAGACTTAACCAAGTCTTAGTTGACTGAGATCTAGCAAGACCGATATAGAAATGTGTAACAGAAGTTGTCGGGTTGCAGTAGCGTTGATTTTATCAGATAAATATTGGTTGCATGATATACTTCTGATTCAAACAAAGTAACATTTCAATGAGGATTGCTTCATGAATTTTCACTGCCAAATTACACACAAACGAAACTAAGGAAGCTTATGGTTTTTAATCCTACTATAAACCAACAAGCTCTAAAAAACATCCAAGGAATAGAATTCTGTAAAGTTCCAGTAAGTTCCCGTGGAACAAGACAGATAGACAGAGATAGTTCCTCTGTTCATCGGCCTTTAAATGGGTGGCCAGGAGTTGGCAGTTGACCGTCGGTAGAGACGAACGGTCGGAACGGAGCCGATGTACTACGTGTAAAAGAAGCAACGTTTTCTTCGAAAGTCAAGCAGTCTAGCGACAAGAGATGCTGCCTGTGTCTCACAAGGAAGCACCATGTCGCCATCATCAAAGCTTTTGGTCCTGCATGCCATGGCCATGCATGCGAGCGACCCAGATTGAAACAACCTACCATGATTGACGATGCAACTGCATGCATGCCTTTCTTGAACGCCGGGAAAAATGGATCGACGACGTCCGTCGGTCGCCACCCCGCCGTACGGGAGAGCGCGACTGTTGCTGAGCTCATCCTGGAACCGGTACCTGAACCTGAACCTGAACCAGGAGGAGTACAAGTAATTGACTGCGCGAAATATGTCACCACGCACACTGTGGCTGAGTTCACGCTGGCATGCATGCGTGAATGCAGCTAGCAGCGCTGCAGATGGGTGTTTCAGTGGTTCGTCGCAGCGACGAGACGACGTACGTGCAGCGTGACGTTTTCATTTTCGACCTTCAGTGTCATGTTCGACAAGGTGTGTGTCCGTAGAGACGACCATCGAGCAACAACGATTAATTTTTTTGATTTTTTTTAAATTCAACGTAGCTAGTGTGGGAAACTAGATGAATATGACAGCTAGGGTTGCGTTTGGTAGGCTGCATACTGTTCGCACACGAACACGTCACCGTGTACCCTCGACGCCGGGGGTGGTGCACCGCAGCTCACCTCGAAGGAGACCCGTCCGGAAGCGCGGTACGCAAGCAATCCGGCGGGTGCTTTTGAGGACCCGAAACCCCACACGCCCGGGAAGGACCCCGTCAGGGCGTGCGCAGCTATGGGCTGCCCTAGATCGACCTGATCGCCCCTAGGGCCTCGAGGTTCGCCGCCCTGCAACAAGAAGAACAGACGAAGAACGAGGAAGAAGAAGAACTAGGGTTAGGAAGAAAAGATAAAAGATAAAAAGTGGTAAATGATTTGATTGATTGTGTGTTGTTCAATCGGCCGTCACCCCTTAGATATATAAGAGGCGGCTGGATTTCCCGTGCAAGGAAAAGGCTTGGATTCACGTCCAGAATCCTAGTCAAATTCGGATTGGTTTTATCCAAACTTTCCAAAACTGTTCGGTTTAAACTGGCTGCACCTTGCGGGTCATTTTTGTGACGATAAACGATCTTGGATGAAAATGAGACCAAAAGCAATCTTAACCGTTTCGACGAGACGAACAACTTTCATGTTGAAAGTTTTTTGATCAGAGGTCATCTTGAGGGTCAAATCGGTCTCGCAAAACAGGCTATTCTCTCGTGCTACCCATCACACATGTGTGTGGTGGGGCGCGCCACATCTCGCCTCGTGACAGTGCTGCACTCCGATTGCTTTAACTTTTACATACGAACTCAGATTTGGACGATTTTTATATCAAAATCAACCGTTTCGACGAGACGAAGACAACTCGTGTAGGTCATGTTTTCATTTGAGGTCGTCTTCGAGGCTTAATCGGCCAAACTGTACTCTGAATATAAGATCTTAGTACTTTGAGCATAGTTTCGGCCTTCGAGATGAAATCGGACGACGATGACCCAAACTTTAAAGATGTTCATATCAATAATATGGAACTCTTTCATGTAGATCACTTCTCCATTTGAGGCCATGTTAAATAAGTTCTTGACCGTGCCAAAATCCGGTGTCAACACATGCCCCCCTGTTTTTCGGCAAAGCTTGTGTGCCGAAAAATAACTTGCACATAGCTTGCTCTAAGGACGATGTCAACACTACATCGGCCATTTTGCATATGCTTAGGACGATAAGTTTATATCGGCCATTGCTTGTGTGAATATTTTGATGCAAGCTTGGGTGACTTTCCCAACTTCATTAATCCAACTATAAAGTTCCATAGGTATGCATGTCAAGACCATCCATCAACCATATTGTCCACCCTTCTGCTAGGATCTTGCAGATTATCAACAATGAACTTTCTCGAATCCTTACTTTGTCTGCATAAAAGTTTCATTAGTGACCGAGGTAGTGAGCTCCAATTCGGCCTTACCTATGTTGGCAAGAATAAGCATCGGCCATTGATAGATATGCAATACACCATGACGGACATGGTAGCCGGATGCTTGCTATGACAACTCTCTTCAATTGACATGTCTAAATATATGAACAATTTTAATGCAACCCAAGGTAAATCTTGCATCTAGACATACCAAAAGATAAACTATAAGTGACTCGTCAAAACGTTGATAACCCTTGGATATTTGTTGCACTACTAATAACGAATCACCGGAATCCTCAATATCTATAGCACCTATAGCAAGGCAAAGCTCCAATCCGAATAACAATGCATATTCGGCTTTGATCATTGTTTAAAAATATTTTAAGAGGCATGAGGCTTCACAAAATAGCTTCATATGGAGATAAATAAACAACACCAACACCTTGGCCATTGTTACAAATTTAACCATCAATATATAATCTCCATGGTACTAGAGAGATCAAGCTAAAAACAATATTATGCATGATGTCAATATGATGCTCAATAAAAAAAAATCAACCATGATTTGGCCTTACGTAAATTCTGAAAACTAATAAGCCAAATCACGCCCAATCAAAACATAATTTCACTTTGCAATTTTGATGAATTGGTCTATGCATAATATCTTCAATGGCATCAATTTGACAAATTCATTTGCAAGTACTTATCTCAATCTCTACTAATAAGCCAAAGGACGATGTTAGAATACCACACCGGCCATTCTTAGATATTCTTAGGGCGATATATAAGTATCGGCCATTCCCATGAGGTCCATGTAGAATTCACCCACCAAAGTATGTATAGCCGAAATAAACAAATGAAATAGCAATAAAATATTTCAGCCCTTTTGTATTAGCAACAAAAACGTAACTAACCAAATGTATGGTGATTTGGTAATACCCTGTCATGATATAGAAAATTATGTTGCATCCATGGAACAAAATAAATCCCTGGAGGGTAATTGATCATACCTATGGATGAATTCCATGGCAAAGGCATCAATGACATGGTTGAAGAAAATGAATGATGTGCTAACCGAAGATTTTGATGTTGTGATGCACACCTTCGGCTTAATTGTTTATTGCTTCCATTCTTCTCTTTCTTTACTTTTATTGTACTTATTACAATAGAAGCATGCACATCCTTTTTTTATGATTGATCCTCTTGGGAACCCATGTCATGTTCTTCTGTCTCAGCTCTTGTGCACGAAGATTTTGTAATTCCCTCTTTTGCCAATACGATAAACCGAGTGGGCATCTTGGCTGTGATTCTATTTTGACCTTGTGCACTCTCAACTTATTTTCTTCAGATTTGACACTTTGACTCTCAATAATTGGTTGCTTTGTCTCATTGCCTTTATAGCCAATGTCAACACTTTAATTGGCTCTTTTTCATTTGAGATCAAATCTAAAGTTGCACTCTTACGACCATCTCTTTTAACACGGTAAACTTGCTTGACCACCTCTTTCTTCTTCTTTGAGCTCTGGACCGATTCCTTATGATTGAAACGGTCTTTAACATGTGATTGTTCAAATGTTGATCTTCTCGGAGCTGCATAATATTGATGAGATGGTCTAAAATAAGATGGAGAATGTGACCTTGTATCATACCTGTCCTGTGATGGATATGAATCTACACAAGCATAGGGAGAAATCCAGGACATTGGCATTGGCGGCCCAAAATAAGGATATTAATATGTTGCATGAAAATTTTCACTTTTCCAATGCCGATCCTCATATTTGTGCCTTGGGGGTGATCTTGATGCTTTTGCATTAGTTGGCCGATAAGCACTTTTCTCTTCACTCTTATTTTGATATTTATCTAATAATTGTGCAAAAGTGACCTTCAGTTTCTTGCACTTGTGCTTATTGTGGCTTTTGTTTCCTTTGGTTGTGCTTGCACCGATCTCTGAATTTGCTTACTGCTAAGGATGGCAATTTTATCCATGGATATCCAACCCGAATGGATAGGGTTTGGATATGCTTTTGTGTCCATGGACGACGCCCAAACCCGACCCGATTGTTCATGGGTAGGGCATGGATATAATCGTGTACCCATGGATGTACCCAAACCCGACCCGATAGTATGACTTAATGGGAAAAATATGCCATCCCTGCCCCACGTTCACATGTCCCACATCAATTTTACAATTTTTTATCTAAAACATGCATAAGAAATCACACAATCCCCATCGTAACTTTTATAAGTTGACAGTCAATCCCCTCTGTAACATACTCCAACTCCCCTTCCCTTATTTTTATCTCCTTCTTAAATGACTCGTCATTCTCATATGTTAGAAAAATACTAAATGATCTTAGGTTGTTACTGGATGTTGATTTACCATAAGTGAAGCCTAGCTTGCCATGAGGTGAAGAATGGAAGAGTTTATGTTAATATTGTGTTAAGTTTTATTTATATGTCTCGAGAGAACCCAATGGATATCCAGTGGATATGGATATCCAGTGGATATGGATATCCATCGGATTTGGACATGGACACAATTTTTCACCCCTGGATTTTTTCATGGGTGGGCAAAGACTGTCTTCATGGATATGGATATGGATTTGATATTGTTCAACCCGATCCAAACCCGACCCATTGCCATCCTTACTTGCTGCCCCCCAGTCCTTGGCGTCTCCATTGTAGCTTCGATGGAATTTTCGCCCTCAAGATTATGTTCATTATGCTCTTCAACAACTTCTTTACTTGAAAGCTTAATCCCATCACCTGCAGTTTTTACCTTCTCTTTAAATGGATCGGCTTGAAGTAGCCGATGCAAAAACTTTCTGCCATCGGGACCAATCGGAATAGACTGGTGATCTCTTGGTGTCTCAACAAATTTCAATCGTCCTTTATCAATGGACGATTTAACTATTTGATGAAACATGTTGCAATCCTCAAAATTATGCTTGGACGAATCATGCAACTTACAATACATTCGTCCCTAGACAAATGGCTCAACATGGTGATCAAGAATTCTAATATAATTATTTCTCAACAACAAATTAAATATTTGATCACACATGCTTGATTTGAAGGTAAACTTTGTATTCTCTATCTGATCTTATTGTGAGAACGGCTTTGGAGTTAAGCAAATGAATGGTTCACATTTTGCATCACCCCATTCGGCTATGCATTGTGTTTTGCACTCTATCTCCGATGTCTTTGGATAAGAAACTATACTGGCATCGGTTTGCTCAGAGGATTTTAACCTTGGCTTTAAATTTCTGAAACGAAAATAGTTAGAACATACATGTCTCAATTGAGACCAAGTGTAAGCCAATTAAGAAATAAGCAAAGCTACCCAATTAGATATGAACTTTAAATAAAGCAATGGGAAAAGCTTTGGCTGCAGTAATAAGTCACTATCAGTCTCTTTGAATGGTACAATATATTGACTGATATGCTTAGTAACAATTTTATTGCTAACATGTAAATTGCCCTTCTTCATTGGTCTTTGAAAATTACTTATTAGAATTTTTCTAATAGATGCATCAACAATAAAGTTGTGACCAAATCTGAAAATAGGTTAATTACTTGCTAGACATACCTCTTCAAATATGTTGGGAGAGCATGATGATTGCATATGATGAATAATATTGGGCTTTGCTTCTGGATGACTTCCCGACACCATGTCACAATTTTCTTCTTGATTTCGTGCATCATAAATTTGAAGATCTTCGTCAACCGAACTTTGTTCGGCTACTTGCTCTTGTCCTTGAAGATTGTCAATTTCTATGACACGAAACTCATAGGGCATGAAGTAGGTTCCATTAACTTCAGAAAAATCAAACATGGTTGTTTTGGCTATGCTTGCCATGCCCTTTCTCAATAATGCTTGCCTCTTTGGATTTGATGGATTCGGAATATATACTACTTGATTCGGCTTTTTCAACCGAAGCACTTTTAGTTTCTGAATCATCATTCTTTTTGCCGGTTATATCAATTGGCAAGGCTTCTTTTCTTTGAGCCAATTCCCTATCAATTCTCTCTTGGCGAAGTACCTGCACCCTATCGCGCAAAGCTTTAACTCCCCTCTCAATTTCAGCCTGCTCTAGATTAGTTTGCCTCCCAATGCTTTTAGAATCTTTCGACGATGAAGTGTTAGTGTTGCCAGAATTTTTCAATTGTGTAGGGGTGTATAATATGCTGCGATACTAGGTGGAGGTGTATGCACTACTGTATAACCATATGCTCTCTCACCAATTCTATCAATTGATGAAGTTTCATCTTCTTGCAAAACTCTAGCCTTTATTGCAGCATAATCAGGATACAACCCTTTTTTATATTGTTCAAGGCAAAGAGCACTAATCCTCTTATTTTGTGTCAAGCTCTTTTTTAACGCAGCCACAACCACTTCTGGAAGAGATTGCTCCGCAATACTTTCAGATTCTTTCGGCAATGATTCATGAGTGTTGCCGAAATTCTTGAATTGCGTAGAGTATGCATTATATGCTACAGTATTTGATGATGGCACATGTGTTCCTATAAAATTTTCACTTATTCGGCTATGACCATGAAGATGCGGGGCCGAATTATGAACATCTACAGTTGCATATGGTGCTGAAAAATTACTAACATGAGGTGTAGCATATGATGGTTGAGAGTAACTGGCCGAATAGCTAGTAGTAGCATGGCCAATTCTCCCATTGATCGGCAAGGTTGGATTCACATATTGAAAATTAGTTGCCGATGAATAAAAATGTGAAACACTTTCTTGTATGCTACTGGAAATTTTGACATGAGGTGTTTCAAATTGATTAACCAAACCCATCATGTTGTTCATCGGCATATGGATTTGTAGGGTTGCCGATGCATGAGAGTTTGGATACATATGTTGTACGTTGCTAAAATCATAAGAATTTGAAGCATGAAGATTGCTTTGCATCGGCCCTTGCGCATAATTAGATGCATGATTAATAAAACTAGGGCTAGCCAATACATTATGCTCATTAGGTGATCCAGCAACAACATATAGATTATTTGCATCTACAAAGGGGAATTGGGTATTCATATTACCTTTGTAGATTGCAGCAACTTGATGACAATCTCTTCGTAGCAAGAACGGGCTGCAGACCGTTCAAAGCTTCGTCCCCAGCGGAGTTGCCAAAAAATGTGTTCGGACATGAAAACGTCACCGTGTACCCTCGACGCCGAGGGTGATGCACCGCAGCTCACGTCGAAGGAGACCCGGTCGGAAGCGCGGTACGCAGGCAATCCGGCGGGCGCTTTTGAAGACCCGAAACCCCGCACGCCCGGGAGGGACCCCGTCTGGACGCACGGCGGCTATGGGCTGCCGTAGGTCAACCTGATCGCCCCTAGGGCCTCGAGGTTCGCCGCCCTGCAAAGAAGAAGAACAGACGAAGAACGAGGAAGAAGAAGAACTAGGGTTAGGGGGAAAAGATAAAAGATAAAAAGTGGTAAATGATTTGATCGATTGTGTGTTGTTCAATCGGCCGTCACCCCTTATAGATATATAAGAGGAGGCTGGACTTCCCGTGCAAGGAAAAGGCTTGGATTCACGTCCAGAATCCTAGTCAAATTCGGATTGGTTTTATCCAAATTTTCCAAAACTGTCCGGTTTAAACTGGCTGCACCGTGCGGGTCATTTTTGTGATGGTAAACGATCTCGGATGAAAACGAGCCCAAAAGCAATCTTAACAGTTTCGACGAGACGAACAACTTTCATGTTGGAAGTTTTTTGATCAGAGGTCATCTTGAGGGCCAAATCGGTCTCGCAAAACATGTTATTCTCTCGTGCTACCCATCACACATGTGTGTGGTGGGGCGCGCCACATCTCGCCTCGTGACAGTGCTGCACTCCAATTGCTCTAACCTTTGCATACGAACTTGGATTTGGACGACTTTTATATCAAATTCGACCGTTTCGACGAGACGAAGACAACTCGTGTAGGTCATGTTTCCATTTGAGGTCGTCTTAGAGGCTTAATCGGCCAAACTGTACTCTGAATATAAGATCTTAGTATTTTGAGCATAGTTTCGGCCTTCGAGATGAAATCGGACGACGATGACCCAAACTTCAAAGATGTTCATATCAATAATATGGAACTCTTTCATGTAGATCATTTCTCCATTTGAGGCCATGTTAAATAAGTTCTTGACCGTGCCAAAATCTGGTGTCAACACATACAAACCAACCAGACCCGGGTGGGATGAAATTGGGCCGTTTTGTTGCCTGCAGGCCGGCCTGGCTCGCATCTGCACGGACCTTAAAGCAACCCTCAGCCTGGCTTGCTGGGAACGCTCGAATCGGCCGTTTCTAGTGGGCTAGGCTGAGTGGGGTGGAAAACGAAGACGCGCCATAGGATGTGGTGCAGGGGGGATGCGGGCGGAGATGGCGGGACGGGAAAATCGGCCGAGGCGGGGTGGCGCCAAATATACCCTCACCGCCCCATTTCCTCGCTCACCTTTATAGTTGTAGGACAAAACATCCTCTGTTGTTGGCACCGGCGGCGACTCAGATCTGCGGCTGGGACGGCGGCGGCGACTGAGATCTGCGACTACGACACTCCCTGGCAGCGGCAAGAGGCGGCAGGCGCACTCCCCGGCGGCGGCTCCCTTTCTTCTTCGTCTCCGTCCAGCCCTCCTCGTCTCCGCCATGTCTCCCCCGACCTCAAAGCTGGTAAGCTACCCCCTCCACCTCCTCTGTTATGTGTTAGGTTGTTCGATAGGAGCGTTTAGGGTCGATAGTGCCATCTTTGACCGCATCATGGATGTCGCTTAGGTTGTGGATGAACGGACGAAACTTCTAGTTCAGGCAGCATCGTTGATAGCTATGGTTGAGGCCTGGATCCTATTGGTCCATGAAAGAGCCGTTCGTCGGAATGAGAGACCTCGTGTCCGGTATGATCCGATGTTAATCCGGGATCGAGAGGATAGTGAATCTGAACTACATCTGCAACTGCAACGACACAGAGGCTCTGTGGATGCTTCGAATGAAAAGAGCACCTTTCGCCAGGCTTGTGCAGACGTTTAGGAGCACGAGGCTGCTAGAATATAACATCCACACCACTGTGGAAGAGCAGGTCTCCATGTTCCTCCATGTTGTTGGTCATAACCAGAGGTTCAGGGATGTACGCATCACCTTCAGGAGATCAATGGAGACCATCTCCCGGTACTTCAAGCAAGTGTTGTATGCTGTTGGGGAGCTCAGATGAGAGATGATCAGGTCACCAACTGGCTGGACTCCTACCAAGATTCGCACTAGCCCAAGATGGTATCCATACTTCAAGGTGAGCACTTGATATGTTGTTGTAGTTCATGCCTTGATATGTTGTCATTGTTCTGTAGTAGACTAATAGCATATTGTAATGCCATTCCAGGATTGCATTGGAGCAATAGATGGTTTTCATGTCACGGCCAGAGTGCCAAGGTCACAAGCTGCAACATATAGAGGGAGGAAGCACTACACAATCGAGAATGTGCTAGCTGCTGTTGACTTCGATCTGAAGTACACTGATATGTCCATTTTGCATCATGCTTTTATATTGCTATTTATTGCATTATGGGCTGTTATTACACATTATGGTACAATACTTATGCTCCCCCCTTATTTTTCAAGGTTTATATGAAAAGAGAGAATGTCGGCAGCTAGAATTCTGGACTGGAAAAGGAGCAAATCTAAGAGACATATTCTACACAACTCCAAAAGTCCTGAAACTTAAAGAAGAATTATTTTGGAATATATACAAAATATTGGGCGAAGAAAGCACCCGAGGGGACCCATCAGCCAGCCACAAGGGTGGGGGGCGTGCCCTACCCCTGGGCGTGCCCCCTGCCTTGCCGCCTACCTGGCAGGTCCCCCGTGCCCATCTTTTGCTATATGAAGGGTTTCTACCTGAAAAAAATCAAGGGGAAGTTTTCGAGACGAAGCGCCTCCGTCTCAAGGCGGAACTTGGGCAGAACCAATCTAGGGCTCCGGCAGAGCTGTTATGCCGGGGAAACTTCCCTCCCGGAGGGGGAAATTGAAGCCATCGTCATCATCAATGATCCTCTCATCGAGAGGGGGTCAATCTCCATCAACATTTTCACTAGCACCATCTCCTCTCAAACCCTAGTTCATCTCTTGTATCTGATCTTTGTCTCAAAATCTCAGATTGGTACATGTGGGTTGCTAGTAGTGTTGATTACTCCTTGTAGTTGATGCTAGTTGATTTATTTGGTGGAAGATCATATGCTCAGATCCTTAATGATAATTAGTACTCCTCTGATTATGAACATGAATATGCTTTGTGAGTAGTTACATTTGTTCCTGAGGACATGGGAGAAGTCTTGCTATAAGTAATCATGTGAATTTGGTATTCGTTTGATATTTTGATGAGATGTATGTTGTCTCTCCTCTAGTGGTGTTATGTGAACATCGACTACATGACACTTAACCATTGTTTGGGCCCATGGGAAGGCATTGGGAAGTAATAAGTAGATGATGGGTTGCTAGAGTGACAGAAGCTTAAACCCTAGTTTATGCGTTGCTTTGTAAGGGGC
The DNA here is from genome assembly GCF_018294505.1 of Triticum aestivum. Classification (NCBI taxonomy): domain Eukaryota; kingdom Viridiplantae; phylum Streptophyta; class Magnoliopsida; order Poales; family Poaceae; genus Triticum; species Triticum aestivum. Next base: position 31,288,423 of record NC_057797.1, on the reverse strand, counting down.
TGATTTGGATCCATATGTTTCATCCTATGGTTAGTTTTATCTTAATTCTTGTTTCATAGTTGCAGATGCTTGCGAGAGTGGTTAATCATAAGTGGGAGGCTTGTCCAAGAAAGGACACCACCCAAGCACCGGTCCACCCACATATCAAATTATCAAAGTAATGAACGCGAATCATATGAGCATGATGAAAACTAGCTTGACAGTAATTCCCATGTGTCCTCGGGAGCGCTTTGTTTTTATAAGAGTTCGTCCAGGCTTGTCCTTTTCTAGAAAAAGGATTGGGCCACCTTGCTGCACCTTAGTTACTTTTATTACTTGTTACCCATTACAAATTATCTTATCACACAACTATCTGTTACCGATAATATCAGTGCTTGCAGATAATACCTTGCTGAAAACCGCTTGTAATTTCCTTCTACTCCTTGTTGGGTTCGACACTCTTACTTATCGAAAGGACTACTATAGATCCCCTATACTTGTGGGTCATCATTCACATATGTGCTGGCTGGCTAGGAAGGATCAACACATAATGATAACATTCTCAGTGACAGCATGAGTCGTCATGATGGCATCAACATCCCCGATGGCAAGTTCTACCTTGGAGATGTTGGCTATGCATGTCGGCCAGGTGTTCTTCCACCCTTCAGAAAAACCAAGTACCATCTAAACGAGTTTGCTGGTAGGAACTATCTTAGGACTCCTCAGGAACTGTTCAATCTCAGACACTTCAGCCTTATAGTGACTGTTGAGAGAGCCTTTGGAGCTCTGAAGAACAGGTTTAAGATCCTGAATCAGAAACCATTCCACCCTTACCCTACCCAAGTGAAGCTTGTTCTTGCATGTTGCATCATTCACAACTGGATCCTACAATGGGGGGTTGATGAATTTGTGCCTGAGGAGGAAGATGTCACTCCTGATGAGGTGATCAGCTCCGGCCATGGTGTGGAGGCGTTCGACAATGAAGCGTAAAAGAACAAAAGGTTGGAGTGGGCTCAGGCAATATGGGATAACAGAGCTCAGATAAGGATCTGAAGCCGAAGAACAAGAGGAAGAAGAAGAAAGAGGGAGCAGCAGAAGCGAGGAAGAGGAAGCAGCAGAGGAAGAGAAAGCACCTAGTTAGCATCATTGAACTATCCTTATTCAGCCATGTTGGCTCTTAATAACTTGTACTGTCATTTGCTAGTAGCTAGGATAAAATTTCATTTGTTTCCTAGCTAGGACTAAACAATATTCAGTGTGTGTGGTAAGATCACCACTAGTGAGAAGTGGTGATCACATCTTTAGCCGTTTGTAACCAAACAACGTGTTGTTTGTTTAAAAACAGTGACGTAGGCAACCAAACTGCTAAATAGTTGATTCCCTCATGCAGAAAGCCTAATGCAGGCAACCAAACTACATGCAGATATTGGTTTTTAGCCTAGATTTTCCCAACCAGGCCCAACAGGGACAAGTATGCAAAATGCCCTAAAACAGAGATGTGAATCAAATATACCCTAGGTTTCACGTGGAAGGGGTGAACAGGGTGTTAAATGTCAACGCCCTTAGAAAAAACAGAGGCTGCCCCCATTTCGACTCTCAAATGGGCTTTGATTTTGAGAGGTAGGAGACCTGTTTCAAGAAGCAACGTTAATGCACTTCCGAGCTGTGTGTGTGTGGGGGGGAGGTTTGAGCAAGGCCCAAAAATTATTACTTGCATGCTTTTGTATCGGAGTATCTAAAAGTGTCATTCATCGGAGTGTTTGGTTTTGCACTTTTGCCTGCCTTGTTATACTTTGTTCTTTCCTTTGTGTGTGTGTGTGTGTGCACGCAGTGGCGAATCTAAGGGACAGGCTTCGCATGGCTTGAGCCTACCCTCAAAAATCATGTTTTTTAGTACCAAGCCTCAGCATATTTGGCAGTCCTGTCCAAGAAAAATAGGTGTAGCCGGCCCATCTAAGCCTGCATTTCCGTCCTAGATTCGCTGATGTCTCTGTGTGTGTGTGTTTGACTTGCTGCTTTGTTTTTGGCTAATACTCCCTCCGTTCTCAAATCTTTTTAGAGATTTAAATATGGACTACATACAGATGAATATAGACGTATTTTAGAGTGTAAATTCACTCATTTTGCTTCGTATGTAGTCCATGTTAGAATCTCTAAAAAGACTTATATTTAGGAACTGGAGTAATACAGTTGAGTGCCGAAAGCTTTTCACCTATGCGAACTTAATTGTTAGCCTTTACACTTCTACAGTCCTCCAGTAATAGATTGGACTTGCGCCTTTCAATTTCAATGTCCTCGATGGATGACAACAGAACATACAGGCAGTTGCGGATTACATATTGCAAGGAGAATATACAAAGATACGCAACCCTCGTTAGTGTTCTTGAAAAAACGAGCATGCAAGCAGGGATAGTAGTACAATGCCAATGGAGAAGACACTACTACGAGAACTAGCCGACCCTGAGCATACCAACTACTGTGAAGCAAAAAACGAGTGATACATCATGGTTGTGGTGGTGGTTCCACATTAGCTACGTGCCGGACCCGAACTGAGCTCCACATGCACGAGTTTATAGATGCACTTCTTCAGTATTCATCTAATACCTCATCTCGCATATGTAGCTACCCTTTCAACTCTTCATACTCAGATCGGAGGTGCATTATCGTTTCTTCTAGAAACGGGTCTCCTACCTCTCAAAATCGAAGCCCCTTTGAGACCGAAATGGGGGCAGCCTCTCTCTTTTATAAGGGTAACACCTGTTCACCCCTTCCATGTGATACCTAGCTATCATATTCATCTAGTTTTCCACACTAGCAATGTTGAATTGATGAAGGCACATCTCGGACCGATCTAGATCACGTGTACATGTCACTTGAGCCACTCAACATGAAAATGGCAATTGCATGCTTGAAGTTCAGTTCATTTTTGTAAGACATACAAAGCATGAGGGAGTTTGATGTACTAATTTACTAGTAGTACAATGCTAAATGTTTGCCTTGGAATCTAGAGATCCCATTTTGCATCTTTCAGAGTAGTATATTTTTCAGGGAACTCACTTGAACCCTAGGAAACATATTCATATCTTGCTTCAACATACTGAGATTTGAGTTACACACAAGTGCATGGTCACACATTTTGTCTTCAGTCTGCTCTGACTTTGCAGCATGGGCAAACATCAGAAGCATGATAGCCGATCTCTTGTTGTTTCTGATACATGGTTAGAGATTAAATATACCAGTTAAATATCCAAAAATAAGAAGAGAAATAATCTCTCATGGTTTTATTATGTACCTCCGAAGCCTAAGTACCATGACTGAGGATATGCAGTTTTTTTGCACAATACAACGTGCCACAAAAATTATTTTTATGTGCTAGCACCACTACTGATTTTCATATTCCTATGACATTTTTAGGTCTACTCCATGGTTTCAAACTTCCAGCGATATCATGGTCCATGGAAACTCCAGTTTGAATACTATAATTGCAAACAGGTAACTTTCTTATGACGTAATGGAAAGACTCTCAGCCTGTACACCAATATGATGCACAAAGCCATTTAAGATCGGTGATAACTTCCCACTGAGTAACGAGTATGTACAATCATCAGCGCGGATATGACATAGCACAAACGTATTGCATTCTGTTAACTAGTCCTTATGTAGAAGACCAATCAATTGTTAAGTAACACACTGAGTAGCACCACCACATTAACATCTTACAAGCAGACCACACGGAGGTAAGATCGCAAACATATTTGGCAATAAACCAGTAAATATCTCCTATGTCTCTTTTTAATCATAACAACATGGAAAACTAATAGAATAGATTCGCCATCAATTATGTTGAGTATTAGTTGTATCATATTGGTTAAGGTTTTGATTTTCGTCTGTGTCATGTTTGACAAAGTGTGTGCCCGTAGAGACGACCATCGAGCAACAACAATTATTTTTTGCATCGGAGGAATCCAGAAGGTGCCATCCATGGGAGTGTTTAGTTTTACACTTTTGCCTTCCCTGTTATGGTTTGTTCTTTCCCTTTTTGTGTTTGTGGCTAACTTCTTGCTGCTTTGTTCTTGGCTAGAAAATACAGTTGAGTGCTGAAAGCTTTTCACCTTATGCGAACTTTAATTGTTACTAGCATCTACACTTCTATAGTGCTCCAGTAATAGGCTTGACTTGCTCCTTTCAAATTTTGATGTCATCAATAAATGGCAATAGAACATGCATGCAGTTACAGATTACAGATTACAAGGAGCATATACAAAGACATGCAACCCTCAGGCGTGTTTTTGAAAACAAGAACACGCAGGAAGAGACAATAGTACAATGCCAATGGAGATGACACTATTATGAGAACTAGCCGATCCTGAGCATACCATCTACTATGAAGCAACGAAACAAGTGATGTGTCATGGTTGGGATGTGGTCCATGAAGGGGGAGGTGTTTCTTTTCGTCTTCTTCATCACCGCCGTAGCTATCGCCAGAGGGCAGCAGCCAAAGAGCGAGGATTCATGTGAACCCTCCAGTTTTGCCAGCAAAATTAAATTATTCTGTGTGAAAGGTACTCCAAGCTATGGTTGTTGTTGACCAGTCATGGCTTTCGTTGACATCTTCGGTAGCGGCATGGAGCCTTGTCTGTGTTGTGTGGCCAGTGAACCTAGCTTGGCTCAACACTTACGATCTACTGGAGATTTTTGCCTCGTGTCGAGCACTTAGCCCTAGAGGTACTCGCCTTGATGTCGCCTGTGAAGGTAGGCTCCTTGCTTCTTGTTCTATTATTTATGACCGGTTAATATGAGCTACTGAGCTCGACATGCACGAGTTTATAGATGCACTTCTTCAGCATTCCTATAATATCTCATCTCACATATGTAGCTACACCTTTCAACTATACGTACTACATACTCAGCTCGGAAGTTCATTATCGCTTCTTCTTGAAACGGGTCTCTTACCTCTCAAAATCAAGCCCTTTTGAGAACCGAAATGGGTGCAACATCTCCCTTTTATAAGGGCATCAACACCCCATTCACCCTTTCCATGTGAAACCTAGCTATCATATTCATCTTATTTTCCACGGTAGCAACGCTGAATTGATGAAGGCACATAAGAGACTTGTCATGGATCACGTACATGTTATTTGAGCCACTCAACATGAAAATGGCAATTGCATGCTTGAAGTCCATTCTTGCAAGGCATAGAATGACTGAGTTATATATTAATTTACACTGGTGCAACGCTACATGTCTACCTTGAAATCTAGAGATCTCAAGTTGCACTTTCAGAGTAGTATATATGACAAGGAAAACCATAAGAAACATATTCATCTCTGTCTTCCTTATCCCGACGTTTTGTTTAAAACAAGCGCACGGTCACACAACTTGTCCTTAGTATTTTGCAGCATGTGAAAACATCAGAAACATGACAGCTGGTCTCTTTCTGATACATAGTTACGGATTACGAATTCCACTTACATTTCCGAAAGGAAGAAAAGAAATCTACATGGTTTTATTAGGTACTTCCTAATTAAGCCTAAGCACCGTGAACGAGGATATGCAGGTTCTTGTGCATTGCACTGTTGGGGAACATAGCATGCAATTTCAAAAAAAATCCTACGCTCACGCAAGATCTATCTAGGAGATTCATAGCAACAAGAGGGGGAGAGTGTATCCACGTACCCTTGTAGACCATAAGCGGAAGTGTTTGACAATGCAGTTGATGTAGTCGAACTTCTTCTCGTTCAGACCGATCAAGCACCGAACGTACGACACCTCCGAGTTCTGCACACGTTCAGCTCGATGATGTCCCTCAAACTCTTGATCCAGCAAAGTGTTGATGGAGAGTTCCGTCAGCACGACGGCATGGTGACAGTGATAGTGAAGCGATCTACACAGAGCTTCGCCTAAGCACTACAACAATATGACCGGAGGCGTAAACTCTGGAGGGGGGCGCCGCACATGACAAGGAATTAATGTTGTGTGTTCTAGCGGTGGAGGAGAGGCATCCAAGGGGGCGCCCAAGTAGGAGGAATCCTACTTGGGACCCTAGTCCAATTCGGCCTCCCCCCTTTCCTTTTACCGGAAGGGGGAAAAGGGAAGAGAGGGGGAGGAAGGAAAGGGGGGGGGGGCGAACCCCCACCTCCTTCTCCTATTAGGCCTCCTTCCTTAGCGGGGGGTGCACCACCCCTTGTGGGCTGGTGTGCTTCCCTCATATGGCCCATAAGGCCCATTATTCCCCCGGGGGGTTCCGTTAACCCCCCGGTACTCTGATATGTACCCGGTATGCCCCAAAACACTTTCGGTGTCCGAATATCATCGTCCTATATATGAATCTTTACCTCTCGACCATTTCGAGACTCCTTTTCATGTCCGTGATCTCATCTGGGACTCCTAACAACATTGGGTCACCAAATTACATAACTCATATAATACAAAATCGTCATTGAACGTAAAGCGTGCGGACCCTACGGGTTCAAGAACTATGTAGACATGACCGAGACACCTCTCCAGTCAATAACCAATAGTGGAACCTGGATGCTCATATTGGTTCCCACATATTCTACGAAGATCTTTATCGGTCGCACCGCAATGACAACATACGTTATTCCCTTTGTCTTCGGTATGTTACTTGCCCGAGATTTGATCGTCGGTATCTTCATACCTAGTTCAATCTCGTTACCGGCAAGTTTCTTTACTCGTTCCGTAATGCATCATCCCGCAACTAACTCATTGGTCACATTGCTTGCAAGGCTTATTATGATGTGCATTACCGAGAGGGCCCAGAGATACCTCTCCGATACTCGGAGTGACAAATCCTAACCTCGATCTATGCCAACCCAACAAATACCTTCGGAGATACCTATAGAGCATCTTCATAATCACCCAGTTACGTTGTGACGTTTGATAGCACATAAGGTATTCCTCCGGTAGCTGGGAGTTGCATAATCTCATAGTCAAAGGAATATATATATGTCATGAAGAAAGCAATAGCAATAAAACTTAACGATCATTATGCTAAGCTAACGGATGGGTCTTGTCCATCACATCATTCCCCTAATGATGTGATGCCTTTCATAAAATGCCAAGACATGTCTATGGCTAGGAAACTTAACCATCTTTGATTAACGAGCTAGTCTAGTAGAGGCTTACTTGGGACACTGTGTTTTGTCTATGTATCCACATGTGTACCAAGTTTCCGGTTAATACAATTCTAGCATGAATAATAAACAGTTATCATGATATAATGAAATATAAATAACACATTTATTATTGCCTCTAGGGCATATTTCCTTCAGTCTCCCACTTGCACTAGAGTCAATAATCTAGATTACATTGTAATGATTCTAACACCCATGGAGTTTTGGTGCTGATCATGTTTTGCTCATGGAAGAGGCTTAGTCAACGGGTCTGCTGATACGTCTCCAACGTATATATAATTTTTGATTGTTCCATTCTGTTATATTATCAATCTTGGATGTTTTATAATCATTTTATAGTCATTTTATATCATTTTTTGGTACTAACCTATTGACATAGTGCCAAGTGCCAGTTGCTGTTTTTTGCATGTTTTTACATCACAGAAAATCAATACCAAACAGAGTCCAAATGCAACGAAACTTTTTGGAGATTTTTTATGGACCAGAAGACACCTAATGGGCCAAGGCTGCGCCTCGGGGGTGCTCCGAGGAGACCACAAGCCACCAGGGCGCACCAGGAGGCCCAGGCACGCCCCGGTGGGTTGTGCCCACCTCGGGTGCCCCCCCGGGCCGCCTCTTTGCTCTATAAATACCCGAATATTCTAGAAACCCTAGGGGAGTCGACGAAAATCAATTTCAGTCGCTGTAGATTCCAGAACCACCAGATCCAATCTAGACACCATCACGGAGGGGTTCATCACTTCCATTGGTGCCTCTGCGATGATGCGTGCGTAGTTCTTTGTAGACCTTCAGGTCCGTAGTTAGTATCGAGATGGCTTCCTCTCTCTTGTTTTATTCTCAATATAATGGTATCTTGGAGATCCATATGAGGTAACTCTTTTGCGGTGTGCTTGTTGGGATCCGATGAACTTTGAGTTTATGATCAGATCTATATTTTTATATCCATGAAAGTATTTGAGTTTATTTGATCTCTTTTATGCATGATTGCTTATAGCCTCGTATTTCTTCTCTGATATTTGGGTTTTGTTTGGCCAACTTGATCTATTTATCTTGCAATGGGAAGAGGTGCTTTCTAGTGGGTTCGATCTTACCGTGCTTGATCCCAGTGATAGAAGAGGAACCGACACGTATGTATAGTTGCTACTAAGGATAAAATGATGAGGTCTGTCTCTACATAGATAGATCTTGTCTACATCATGTCATCGTTCTTATTGCATTACTCTGTTTCTCCGTGAACTTAATACACTAGATGCATGCTGGATAGCGGTCGATGTGTGGAGTAATAGTAGTAGATGCAGGCAGGAGTCGGTCCACTAATCTTGGACGTGATGCCTATGTCATGATCATTGCCTAGATATCTTCATGATTATTTGAAGTTCTATCAATTGCCCAACAGTAATTTTTTTACCCACCAATTTCTATTTTTCTCAAGAGAAGCCACTAGTGAAACCTACGGCCCCCGGGTCTCTTTCTCATATTATTTGCCTCCGCGATCTATTTTATTTGCCTTTTATTTTCAGATCTATTAAACCAAAAATACAAAATACCTTGCTGCAATTTATTTTATTTGGCATTCGATCTATCAATATTTACAACTCTCTCACATCCGCGTGCCAATTTCTGGCACCGTTACCCAAAAGGGATTGACAACCCCTTTAACACGTCGGATTGCGAGTATTTGTTATTTGTGTGCAGGGTCTGTTTACATTGTGCTACTTGGTTCTCCTACTGGTTCGATAGCCTTGGTTTCAAATCTGAGGGAAATACCTACCGCCACTGTGCTGCATCATCCCTTCCTCTTTGGGGAAATACCGACGTAGCTTCAAGCGACATCATCTGCCACATTCAGATCCGTATGTATTTTGCAAATCTCTATGTCTCCATCCTTGACTTGATCACGGATGGAGTTGAAGCGTCTCTTGATGTGTTTGGTTCTTTTGTGAAATCTGGATTCCTTCGCCAAGGCAATTGCTCCAGTATTGTCACAAAAGATTTTCATTGGACCCGATGCACTAGGTATTATACCTAGATCGGATATGAACTCCTTCATCTAGACTCCTTCATTTGCTGCTTCTGAAGCAGCTATGTACTCCACTTCACACGTAGATCCCGCGAAAACGCTTTGCTTGGAACTGCACCAACTGACAACTCCACCATTCAATATAAATACGTATTCGATTTATGACTTAGAGTCATCCAGATCAGTGCCAAAGCTAGCATCAACGTAACCATTTATGATGAGCTCTTTGTCACCTCCATAAACGAGAAACACATCCTTAGTCCTTTTCAGGTACTTCAGGATGTTCTTGACCGCTGTCTAGTGATCCACTCCTGGATTACTTTGGTACCTCCCTGCTAGACTTATAGCAAGGCACACATCAGGTCTGGTACACATCATAGCATACATGATACACCCTATGGCTGAGGCATAGGGAATGACTTTCATTTTCTCTCTATGTTCTGCAGTGGTCGGGCATTGAGTCTGATTCAACTTCACACCTTGTAACACAGGTAAGAACCCTTTCTTTGACTGATCCATTTTGAACTTTTTACAAAACTTTATCAAGGTATGTGATGTCTACTACACAACCTTCTTCTTGTAGACGTTGTTGGGCCTCCAAGTGTAGAGGTATATAGGACAGTAGCAAATTTCCCTCAAGTGGATGACCTAAGGTTTATCAATCCGTAGGAGGCGTAGGATGAAGATGGTCTCTCTCAAGCAACCCTGCAACCCAATAACAAAGAGGCTCTTATGTCCCCAACACACCCAATACAATGGTAAATTGTATAGGTGCACTAGTTCGGCGAAGAGATGGTGATACAAGTGCAATATGGATAGTAGATAATAGTTTTTGTAATCTGAAATAATAAAAACAGCAAGGTAGCAAGTGATAAAAGTGAGCGTAAACGGTATTGCAATGCGTTGAAACAAGGCCTAGGGTTCATACTTTCGCTAGTGTAAGTTCCCTCAACAATACTAACATAATTGGATCACATAACTATCCCTCAACATGCAACAAAGAGTCACTCCAAAGTCACTAATAGCAGAGAACAAACGAAGAGATTATGGTAGGGTATGAAACCACCTCAAAGTTATTCTTTCCAATCAATCCGTTGGGCTATTCCTATAAGTGTCACAAACAACCCTAGAGTTCGTACAAGAATAACACCTTAAGACACAAATCAACCAAAACCCTAATGTCACCTAGATACTCCAATGTCACCTCAAGTATCCATGGGTATGATTATACGATATGCATCACACAATCTCAGATTCATCTATTCAACCAACACAAAGGACCTCAAAGAGTGCCCCAAAGTTTCTATCGGAGAATCACAACGAAAATGTGTGCCAACCCCTATGCATAGGTTCCCAATGTCACGAAACCCACAAGTTGGTCACCAAAACATACATCAAGTGGCATGTGATATCCCATTGTCACCACAGATAATCACGGCAAGACATACATCAAGTGTTCTCAAGTCTTTAAAGACTCAATCTGATAAGATTACTTCAAAGGGGAAACTCAATTCATTACAAGAGAGAAGAGGGGGAGGAGAAACATAAGATTCAACTATAATAGCAAAGCTCGCGATACATCAAGATCGTGCCAAATCAAGAACACAAGAGAGAGAGAGAGAGAGAGAGAGAGAGAGAGAGAGAGAGATCAAACACATAGCTACTGGTACATACCCTCAGCCCCGAGGGAGAACTACTCCCTCCTCGTCATGGAGAGCACCGGGATGATGAAGATGGCCACCGGTGAGGGTTCCCCCCTCCAGCAGGGTGCCGGGACAGGGTCCCGATTGACTTTTGGTGGCTACGGAGGCTTCTGGCAGCGGAACTCCCGATCTATCTTGCGTTCTGGAAGTTTTAGGTCACGTAGGTATATATGGGTGCAGGAGGTACGTTAGGGGAGCCACGAGGGCCCTACGAGACAGGGGGCGCGCCCTAGGGGGGGCGCCCCCCAACCCTCGTGAGCACCTCGTTCCTTCCTTGACATGGGGTCCAAGTCCATCAGGTGTGTTTCCTTCCAAAAATAACTCCTCCAGTTGATTTCGTTCCGTTTCGACTCCGTCTGATATTCCTTTTCTTGAAAACACTGAAATAGGCATAAAACAACAAATCTGGGCCGGGCCTCCGGTTAATAGGTTAGTCCCAAAAATAATATAAAAGTGGATAATAAAGCCCAATATTGCCCAAAACAGTAGATAATATAGCATGGAGCAATCAAAAATTATAGATACGTTGGAGACGTATCAAGCATCCCCAAGCTTAATTCCTGCTCGTCCTCGAGTAGGTAAATGATAAAAAAGATAATTTTTGATGTGGAATGCTAGTTGGCATAATTTCAATGTAATTCTTCTTAATTGTGATATGAATATTCAGATTTGAAAGATTCAAGACAAAAGTTTATATTGACATAAAAATAATAATACTTCAAGCATACTAATAAAGCAATCATGTCTTCTCAAAATAACATGGCCAAAGAGAGCTATCCCTACAAAATCATATAGTCTGGCTATGCTCCATCTTCACCACACAAAATATTTAAATCATGCACAACCCCGATGACAAGCCAAGCAATTGTTTCATACTTTTGATGTTCTCAAATTTTTTCAATCTTCACGCAATATATGAGCGTGAGCCCCTACAAAATCATATAGTCTGGCTATGCTCCATCTTCACCACACAAAATATTTAAATCATGCACAACCCCGATGACAAGCCAAGCAATTGTTTCATACTTTTGATGTTCTCAAACTTTTTCAATCTTCATGCAATATATGAGCGTGAGCCATGGACATAGCACTATAGGTGGAATAGAATGGTGGTTGTGGAGAAGACAAAAAGGGAGAAGATAGTCTCACATTGACTAGGCGTATCGACGGGCTATGGAGATGCCCATCAATAGATATCAGTGTGAGTGAGTAGGGATTGCCATGCAACGGATGCACTAGAGCTATAAATGTATGAAAGCTCAACAAAAGAAACTAGTGGGTGTGCATCCAACTCGCTTGCTCACGAAGACCTAGGGCATTTTGAGGAAGCCCATCATTGGAATATACAAGCCAAGTTCTATAATGAAAGATTCCCACTAGTATATGAAAGTGACAACATAGGAGACTCTCTATCATGAAGATCATGGTGCTACTTTGAAGCACAAGTGTGGTAAAAGGATAATAGCATTGTCCCTTCTCTCTTTTTCTCTCATTTTTTTATTTTTTTATTTGGGCCTTTTCTCTTTTTTATGGCCTCTTTTCTTTCTTTTTTTTATTTGGGCTTCTTTGGCCTCTTCTATTTATTTTTCATTTGGAGTCTCATCCCGACTTGTGGGGGAGTCATAGTCTCCATCATCCTTTCCTCACTGGGACAATGCTCTAATAATGATGATCATCACACTTCTTTTTTACTTACAACTCAATACTTAGAACAAGATATGACTCTATATGAATGCCTTCGGCGGTGTACCGGGATGTGCAATGACTCATGAATGACATGTATGAAAGAATTATGAACGGTGGCTTTGCCACAAATACGATGTCAACTACATGATCATGCTAAGCAATATGACAATGATGGAGTGTGTCATAATAACGGAACGGTGGAAAGTTGCATGGCAATATATCTCGGAATGGCTATGGAAATGCCATAATAGGTAGGTATGGTGGATGTTTTGAGGAAGGTATATGGTGGGTGTATGATACCGGCGAAAGGTGCGTGGTATTAGAGAGGCTAGCAAAGGTGGAAGGGTGAGAGTGCGTATAATCCATGGACTCAACATTAGTCATAAAGAACTCATATACTTATTGCAAAAATCTACAAGTTATCAAAGCAAAGTATTACGCGCATGCTCCTAGGGGGATAGATTGGTAGGAAAAGACCATCGCTCGTCCCCGACCGCCACTCATAAGGAGGACAATCAATCAATAAATCATGCTCCGACTTCATCACATAACGGTTCACCATACGTGTATGCTACGGGAATCACAAACTTCAACACAAGTATTTCTCAAATTCACAACTACTCAACTAGCATGACTCTAATATCACCATCTCCATATCTCAAAACAATTATCAAGTATCAAACTTCTCCTAGTATTCAACACTCTATATGAAAGTTTTTACTATTATTGGATGCCTAGCATATTAGGATTATTTAAGCAAACTACCATGATATTTAAAACTATCAAAATGATATAAGTGAAGCATTAGAGTTCATCTATTTCTATAATACCACCACCATGCTCTAAAAAGATATAAGTGAAGCACTAGAGCAAATGACAAACTACTCCGAAAGATATAAGTGAAGATCAATGAGTAGTCGAATAATTATGCAACTATGTGAAGACTCTCTAACATTTAATAATTTCAGATCTTGGTATTTTATTCAAACAGAAAGCAAAGCAAAACAAAATGGCATCTACGAATAGCAAACATTATGTGAAGAAGCAAAAAACTTAGGATCAACCGATACTAACCGATAGTTGTTGAAGAAGAAAGGTGGGATGCCAACCGGGGCATCCCCAAGCTTAGACGCTTGAGACTTCTTGAAATATTATCTTGGGGTGCCTTGGGAATCCCCAAGCTTGAGATTTTGTGTCTCCTTAATTCCTCTCATATCACGGTCTCCCTAAATCTCAAAAAGCTTCATCCACACAAAACTCAACAATGACTCGTGAGATAAGTTAGTATAAACCATTGGCAAAACCTTATCATACTCTACTGTAGCAAATCACTAAAATTATTATTCAACATTTCATACTAAATGCCTCTGCATATTTAATAGTCCTATCCTCAAATAGAATCATTAAAGAAGCAAACATATGCAAACAATGCAAACATAACAGCAATCTGCCTAAACAGGATAGTCTGTAAAGAATGCTGCAACATACATACTTCCCTAGATCCAAAAATTATGAAAGAAAATTCCCACTGTAGTAAATTTATCAGATCTTAATATGCAAAAGGTTTCAATATTTTATCACATTCTGACTTTTCTAGGGAATTATTGCAACAGCGGTAAACTTTCTGTTTTCAAACAGCAACATGTGGACTTCTAAAATAGGCATAGTAAAGGCTATCAATGCCACTTTTATTGAAATAAAAGATGCAAAACATTGTTCTAAATAACAGCAAGTAAATCCTAACAAAATAAATTGACGCTCCAAGCAAAACACATATCATGTGGCGAATAAAAATATAGCTCCAAGTAAAGTTACCGATGAACGAAGAGGAAAGAGGGGATGCCTTCCGGGGCATCCCCAAGCTTAGGCTTTTGGTTGTCCTTGAATGTTACCTTGGGGTGCCTTGGGCATCCCCAAGCTTAGGCTCTTGCCACTCCTTATTCTATAGTCCATCGAATCCTTACCCAAAACTTGAAAACTTCACAACACAAAACTTAACAGAAAACTCGTAAGCTCCGTTAGTATAAGAAAATAAATCACCACTTCAAGGTACTGTAATGAACTCATTCTTTATTTATATTGGTGTTAAACCTACTGTATTCCAACTTCTCTATGGTTTATAAACTATTTTACTAGCCATAGATTCATCAAAATAAGCAAACAACACACGAAAAACAGAATCTGTCAAAAACAGAACAGTCTGTAGTAATCTGGATCAAACGTATATCTCTGGAACTCATAAAATTCTCAAATAAATTGCTGGACCTGAGGAATTTATCTATTAATCATCTGAAAAAATAATATTAACCAAATAGCACTCTCCAAATAAAAATGGCAGTAATTCTCGTGAGCGCTAAAGTTTCTGTTTTTTACAGCATGATCAACAAGACTTTCCCAAAGTCTTCCCAAAGGTTCTACTTGGCACAAACACTAATTAAAAGCATAATACCACATCTAAACAGAGTATAGATGAATTATTTATTACTAAACAGGAACAAAAAGCAAGGAACTAAAATAAAATTGGGTTGCCTCCCAACAAGCGCTATCGTTTAATGCCCCTAGCTAGGCATGATGATTTCAATGATGCTCACATAAAAGATAAGAATTGTAACATAAAGAGAGCATCATGAAGAATATGACTAGCACATTTAAGTCTAACCCACTTCCTATTCATAGGGATTTTTTGAGCAAACAACTTATGGGAACAATAATCAACTTGCATAGGAAGGTAAAACAAGCATAACTTCAAAACTTTAAGCACATAGAGAGGAAACTTGATATTATTGCAATTCCTACAAGCATATGTTCCTCCCTCATAATAATTTTCAGTAGCGTCATCAATGAACTAACAATATAACCAGCACCTAAAGCATTCTTTTCATGATCTACAAGCATAGAAAATTTACTACTCTCCACATAAGCAAGATTCTTCTCATGAATAGTAGTGGGAGCAAACTCAACAAAATAACTATCATGTGATTGAAAATTAAGATCAAGATGACAAGTTTCATGGTTATCATTATTCTTTAAAGCATACGTGTCATCACAATAATCATCATAGATAGGAAGCATGCTTTCATCATAATAAATTTGCTCATCAAAAGTTGGGGAACAAAAAAATATCATCTTCATCAAACATAGCTTCCCCAAGCTTGTGGCTTTGCATATCATTAGCATCATGGATATTCAAGGAATTAATACTAACAACATTGCAATTATGCTCATAATTCAAATATTTAGTGCCAAATATTTTATATATTTCTTCTTCTAGCACTTGAGCACAATTATCCTTTCCATCATACTCACGAAAGATATTAAAAAGGTGAAGCGTATGAGACAAACTTAATTCCATTTTTTTGTAATTTTATTGTATAAACTAAACTAGTGATAAAACAAGAAACTAAAAGACTCGATTGCAAGATCTAAATATATACCTTCAAGCGCTAACCTCCCCGGCAACGGCGCCAGAAAAGAGCTTGATGTCTACTACACAACCTTCTTCTTGTAGACGTTGTTGGGCCTCCAAGTGCAGAGGTTTGTAGGACAGTAGAAAATTTCCCTCAAGTGGATGACCTAAGGTTTATCAATCCGTAGGAGGCGTAGGATGAAGATGGTCTCTCTCAAGCAACCCTGCAACCCAATAACAAAGAGGCTCTTGTGTCCCCAACACACCCAATACAATGGTAAATTGTATAGGTGCACTAGTTCGGCGAAGAGATGGTGATACAAGTGCAATATGGATAGTAGATAATAGTTTTTGTAATCTGAAATAATAAAAACAGCAAGGTAGCAAGTGATAAAAGTGAGCGTAAACGGCATTGCAATGCGTTGAAACAAGGCCTAGGGTTCATACTTTCACTTGTGTAAGTTCCCTCAACAATACTAATATAATTGGATCACATAACTATCCCTCAACATGCAACAAAGAGTCACTCCAAAGTCACTAATAGAGGAGAACAAACGAAGAGATTATGGTAGGGTACGAAACCACCTCAAAGTTATTCTTTCCAATCAATCCGTTGGGCTATTCCTATAAGTGTCACAAACAGCCCTAGAGTTCGTACTAGAATAACACCTTAAGACACAAATCAACCAAAACCCTAATGTCACCTAGATACTCCAATGTCACCTCAAGTATCCGTGGGTATGATTATACGATATGCATCACACAATCTCAGATTCATCTATTCAACCAACACAAAGGACCTCAAAGAGTGCCCCAAAGTTTCTACCGGAGAATCACGACGAAAACGTGTGCCAACCCCTATGCATAGGTTCCCAATGTCACGAAACCCGCAAGTTGGTCACCAAAACATACATCAAGTGGCACGTGATATCCCATTGTCACCACTGATATTCACGGCAAGACATACATCAAGTGTTCTAAGTCTTTAAAGACTCAATTCGATAAGATTACTTCAAAGGGGAAACTCAATTCATTACAAGAGAGAAGAGGGGCAGGAGAAACATAAGATCCAACTATAATAGCAAAGCTCGCGATACATCAAGATCATGCCAAATCAAGAACACGAGAGAGAGAGAGAGATCAAACACATAGCTACTGGTACATACCCTCAGCCCCGAGGGAGAACTACTCCCTCCTCATCATGGAGAGCACCGGGGTGATGAAGATGGCCACCGGTGAGGGTTCCCCCCTCCGGCAGGGTGCCGAAACATGGTCCCGATTGACTTTTGGTGGCTACGGAGGCTTCTGGCGGCGGAACTCCCGATCTATTTTGCGTTCTAGAAGTTTTAGGTCACGTAGGTATATATGGGTGCAGGAGGTACGTCAGGGGAGCCACGAGGGACCCACGAGACAGGGGGCGCGCCCTAGGAGGGGCCCACCCTCGTGAGAACCTCGTTCCTTCCTTGATGTGGGGTCCAACTCCATCAGGTGTGTTTCCTTCCAAAAATAACTTCTCCAGTTGATTTCATTCCGTTTCGACTCCATCTGATATTCCTTTTCTTCAAAACACTGAAATAGTCATAAAACAGCAAATCTGGGCTGGGCCTCCGGTTAATAGGTTAGTGCCAAAAATAATATAAAAGTGGATAATAAAGCCCAATATTGCCCAAAATAGTAGATAATATAGCATGGAGCAATCAAAAATTATAGATACGTTGGAGACGTATCAGTATGTGCTTTGCGAAAGTCCAATTAAGCATCTTGATCTATCTCTATAGATCTTGATGCCCAATATATAAGCAGCTTCACCGAGGTCCTTTGAAAAACTCTTATTCAAGTGTCCTTTTATGCTATCCAGAAATTCTATATCATTTCCAATAAACAATATGTCATCCACATATAATATTAGAAATGCTACAGAGCTCCCACTCACTTTCTTGTAAATACAGACTTCTACGAAAGTTTGTATAAAACCATATGCTTTGATCACACTATCAAAGCGTATATTCCAACTCTGAGATGCTTGCACGAGTCCATAAATGGATCGCTGGAGCTTGCACACTTTGTTAGCACCTTTAGGATCGACAAAACCTTCTGGTTGCATCATATATAACTCTTCTTTGAGAAATCCATTAAGGAATGCAGTTTTGACGTCCATTTGCCAGATTTCATAATCATAAAATGCGGCAATTCCTAACATGATTCGAACAGACTTAAGCATCGCTACGGGTGAGAAAGTCTCATCGTAGTCAACTCCTTGAACTTGACGAAAACCTTTCGCAACAAGTCGAGCTTTGTAGACAGTAACTTTACCATCAGCTTCAGTCTTCTTCTTGAAGATCCATTTATTCTCTATGGCTTGCCTGTCATCGGGAAAGTCAACCAAAGTCCACACTTTGTTCTCATACATGGATCCTATCTCAGATTTCATGGCCTCAAGCTATTTATCGGAATCTGGGCTCATCATCGCTTCCTCATAGTTCGTAGGTTCGTCATGGTCTAGTAACATGACTTCCAGAACAGGATTACCGTACCACACAGGTGCGGAACATGCTCTGGTTGACCTACGAGGTTAAGTAGTAACTTGATTTGAAGTTTCATGATCATTATCATTAGCTTCCTCTCTAGTTGGTGTAGGCATCATTGGAACTAAATTCTGTGATGAGCTACTTTCCAATTCGAGAGAAGGTACAATTACCTCATCAAGTTCTACTTTCCTCCCACTCACTTCTTTCGAGAGAAACTCCTTCTCAAGAAAGGATCCATTCTTAGCAACAAAGATCTTGCCTTCAGATTTGTGATAGAAGGTGTACCCAACATTTTTTGGGTATCCTATGAAGACGCACTTCTCCGATTTGGGTTCAAGCTTATCAGGCTGAAGCTTTTTCACATAAGCATCGCAACCCCAAAATTTAAGAAATGAAAACTTAGGTTTCTTGCCGCTAGAACACACAACATTAATTCCTAGCCGTGTGCGGCGCCCCCTCCACAGTTTACGCCTCCGGTCATATTGCCATAGTGCTTAGGCGAAGCTTTGCCTGATCACTTCACCATCACCTTCACCACACTGTCGTGCGGACGAAACTCTCCCTCGACACTTTGCTGGATCAAGAGTTTGAGGGACGTCATCGAGCTGAACGTGTGCAGAACTCGGAGGTGTCGTACATTCAGTGCTTGATCGGTCGAAATGAGAAGAAGTTCGACTACATCAACTGCGTTGTCAAACACTTCCGCTTACGGTCTACAAGGGTACATGTACACACTCTCCCCCTCTCTTTGCTATGCATCTCCTAGATAGATCTTGCGTGAGCGTAAGAATTTTTTTGAAATTGCATGCTACATTCCACAATAATGGCATCCGAGCCAGTTCTATGCGTAGATGATATGCACGAGTAGAACACAAAGAGTTGTGGGCGGTGATCGTCATGCTGCTTACCACCAATGTCTTATTTTGATTTGGCGGTATTGTTGGATGAAGCGGCCCGGA
The DNA here is from genome assembly GCF_018294505.1 of Triticum aestivum. Taxonomy (NCBI): domain Eukaryota; kingdom Viridiplantae; phylum Streptophyta; class Magnoliopsida; order Poales; family Poaceae; genus Triticum; species Triticum aestivum. The sequence continues at coordinate 31,268,988 of NC_057797.1, read as the reverse complement.
CCAACCTTACATGACCATGTTCATGAGACCGGTTCCACCGACAGACATGCAAGTAGTTTTGCAGAAAGGTGGCTGGCGGGTGTGTGTTTCTCCAACTTTAGTTGAATTGAATTTGACTGCAGCCGGTCTTGTTGAAGGTTAAAACAGCAAACTTGACAAATCACCATTGTGGTTTTGATGCATAGGTAAGAACGGTTCTTGCTAGAAGCCCGTAGTGGCTGATGAAGCTATGTACCTAGGGTAGGGGCATGGACCTGTCCTAAGAGCCCTACCCAAGGACATCCCTGGAAGAAGTCACCTTTCAATCGACTTGAAGGTATCCCACTCGATGGATTCAAGACACTTGACCAGGAAGCTACCACTCGACTACGAAGCCAACCACTCGACTGACAGGAGATCTAAAGTCACTCCGCAAGCAAACGGTCGGCCATTAAGTAGTCTTTATGGTCATCATAGCACTTTAATAGGGACGTTACCAGTAACGCCCAGTCTTAATGTATTTTAACCCTGCATTACTAAGGACCGGAGGGGTCTGGTGAACTCTATATAAGCCACCCCCCTCCTCAGTAGCAGGGGTTGGCACCCCTGTAATTCATACACACATAATCCAGTCGACCGCCTCCGGGCACCGAGACGTAGGGCTGTTACTTCCTCCGCGAAGGGCCTGAACTCGTACATCCTGGTGTATTTACAGCTTCTCCATAGCTGAGATCTAGCCTCTCCATACATACCTCCCTACCTCACTGTCAGAGTTAGAACCACGACAGTTGGCGCCCACCATGGGGCCGGAGTCTTAGCGCCTAGTTGGAGAAGTTGCGATTTTTCCGATCCCTTTGATCATGTTTTCGTGCGGAGATTTGGTGGAGGGCCGCGAGATCCGTCTCGGCGCACTCACGTTCGTCGCCGACAACTCCGCTTGGCTTCAGGAGGCTCCACTCGACATCGACGCCCTCCCCGTCCGCGGTGCGACGCACTTCCGCGCATGTGTTCGTGGCGTCCTCCTGCGGCAGCCGTCGACCCAGTATCGGTCGGCTCCCGTGTCATCTTCCCGCCCTGTCTCCCACCGGCGGAAGCGCTCCGGCCGGTCGAGACTTCAGAGGTGGGTGAGGCATGCCGTGGCCCGCCAGTCGGCAGCCCCACAAGTCGCGGCAATCGAGCCCGACGAATCCCTCTACGGCCTGTTCGACTGGCTCCGCGGAGACCGCATCCGAGTGCGGCAGCAGCGACCCGGCGGCTGAGGTTCTGGCGGTCGATGGAACACACAGTCCTCCCGGTTTCCCTCGCACCGATGGAGGCACGGGTGGAGGCGACCCGTCGCATCCCCACGATGAGTATCTCCCCGAACCTCTCACGTCATTGTAGCGAGAGGAGCTTCACCGCCGGAACATGGATGCACTCCGCACTCCTATCGTCAGAGAAACCCCCGAGGCCCGGGCCTTGGAGGACGCGCGCTTGGCTAACTTGGCCGAGCGCACTCGACTGGAGAATCTCCAGCGAATACTCGACGAGCAAGCGCGTCAGCGAGCTCTCGAGTCCAGTCGACGTCAGCTCTTCCCGCCTACGCAGGTATATCGGACCCCAGTTCAGAATTTGGCAGCCCCGACCCGTATAGCAGAATTGATTCAGCCCTCCTAGTCGGAGGCTGGCAGGGCCTTGTTGCAGATCAGAGCGTTGCTCCGGGCAGCGGGGAACCAGAATTCCGCTATTTCTTAGTCGCGGAATAGGATCCACAGTCGATCCGTTGCAACGGATATGGTCCAGCCGGCTCACAGCCCAAGATCGCCCCCGAGGCGTGAGGGACGCGGGGACCGGCACGATCAGTACAGAAGAAATGAGCAGTATGATCACCAGTTTGATCGACGTCGAGTGCCAACCCCTCCCCGAGGAGTGGGTCATATGCGCCTCGACAGCAGGATGACAGACACCCTCATAGTGTTGGGCGGAGAGTTCCAGTCGACCCCAGGGACCCAGGCTTTGATGCGAGATCCATCCTCGTTCAGGGTCTGGTTGACAGGAACAGAGCTCACTGAGAAGGCCACGATAGGGATGCGCCTGCCAGCAGCAGAGTACGTGTTTCGGGGCCAGAGTGTTTCAGTCGAGCCATCAGGGCCGCAGTGATTCCTCCCAACTTCCGGTTGGCGACTGGGGTCAGCAAGTTCACCGGCGAGTCTAAGCCTGACACTTGGCTCGAAGACTATCGAGTGGCGGTCCAGATTGGTGGCGGCAATGATGAGGTGGCTATGAAGCATTTGCCTCTCCTGTTAGAGGGCTCAGCCAGAGCGTGGCTGAATCAGTTAGCACCCAGCAGCATCTACACTTGGGAGGATCTCTCTCGAGTGTTTGTCACGACCTTTGAAGGAACATGCAAGCGACCAGCAGGCCTTACAGAATTGCGGTCTTGCATGCAGAAACCGAGTGAAACTCTGAGGGATTACATCCAGAGGTGGATCACTTTGCATCACACAGTTGAGAATGTACCAGATCACCAAGCAGTTTGTGCCTTTAAAGAAGGCGTCAAGAACAGAGAGTTGAACCTGAAGTTCGGTCGGACCGGAGAAATGTCTCTGAATCGGATGATGGAAATTGCCACCAAATACGCTAACGGAGAAGATGAAGATCGACTCCGGAGTGGCAAGCAGAAAGCAGTCGCCCAGGAAACCGGAGGCAATTCCAGTCGGAAGCAGAAGCGGAAGGCCGAGCCAGCCGCTCCTGGGGAGGCCCTGGCCGTAACCCAGGGAAAATTCAAGGGAAAACCCAAGGGGCCCTGGAACCCCAAGAAAGTCAAGGATCAAGATGGAAATGATGTTTTGGATCTGCCATGTCACATCCACACCAAGAAAGATGAAGAGGGTAACCTTATTTACCCAAAGCATACCACTCGACAGTGCCGGCTCCTGATCCAGCAGTTTCAGGGCAAGCAGTCCAAAGACAAGGAAAAAGAGTCAGACAGAGTTGAGGACAAAGAAGATAGTGACGATGGATACCCCCAAGTCAATTCCACCTTGATGATTTTTGCTGATGTCGAAAGCAAAAGTCGACTGAAAGTCATTAACCGTGAAGTGAATATGGTTGCCCCGGCAACACCCAGCTACCTGAAGTGGTCTCAGACTGCCATCACGTTCGACCAGTCCGATCACCCTGCGCACATTGCCACCCCTGGGAGGCAAGCTCTGGTGGTCGATCCAATTGTCGAAGGCACTCGACTGACCAAAGTCCTGATGGATGGTGGCAGCGGCCTGAACATACTGTATGCAGAAACGTTGAAAGGGATGGGCATTCCGATGTCCAGGCTCAGTGCCAGCAACATGAGTTTCCATGGAGTCATTCCTGGAAAGAAAGCCGAGTCACTCGGCCAGATTGCTCTCGATGTGGTTTTCGGTGATTCAAAGAATTACCGCAAGGAAAAGTTGACATTTGAGGTTGTGGACTTCCAAAGTGCTTATCATGCTATTCTGGGCCGGCCAGCTTATGCACGCTTCATGGCTCGACCGTGCTATGTGTATCTCAAGTTGAAGATGCCCGGCCCCAGAGGTGTGATCACCGTTACAGGCAATCGGAAGAAAGCAGAGGAGTGTTTTCAGAAAGGATCAAAGATCGCTGATGCTCAGATGTCAGTAGTCGAGCTGCAAGAGTACCAGAAGACTGCTGATCCGAGTGAATTGCTGCGAGCCAAGAAGCCAGCTTCAGAATCAGCTTTTCAGTCGTCCGGTGAAACTAAGCCAGTTCACATTCACCCGACCGACCCCAATGCTGCTCCGACTCACATCTCAACGACGCTCGACTCCAAATAGGAAGAAGCGCTCATCCAGTTCCTCCGTGAGAACTGGGACATCTTCGCATGGAAGCCTTCTGACATGCCTGGAGTTCCCAGGGGGCTGGCTGAGCACCGTCTACGAGTCGACCCGAAGTTCAAGCCTGTGAAAGAACATCTTCGACGGTCCGCCGTCCAGAAGAGGAAAGCTATTGGCGAGGAGGTGGCTCGGCTCTTAGCAGCGGAGTTCATCCGAGAGATTTACCACTCCGAGTGGCTCGCCAATGTTGTCATGGTCCCCAAGAAGGACAAGTCACTTCGCATGTGCATTGACTTTAAACATATCAATCGGGCCTGCCCGAAAGATCATTTCCCTCTCCCCCGCATCGACCAGGTAGTCGACTCGACCGCGGGGTGTGAGCGTTTGTCTTTTCTAGATGCTTATTCAGGGTACCATCAGATCCGTCTGTATGGACCCGACGAGATCAAAACGGCTTTCATCACCCCATTCGGGTGCTTCTGTTATGTCACCATGCCCTTCGGCCTCAAGAATGCTGGAGCCACGTTCATGAGGATGATTCAGAAGTGTTTGCTCACTCAGATCAGTCGGAACGTAGAAGCATACATGGATGATATTGTGGTTAAGTCACGGAAAGGTTCCGACCTACTGACTGACCTTGCCGAAACCTTTGCTAACCTCAGGGGATATGATATCAAGCTCAATCCATCAAAGTGCACATTCGGAGTTCCAGGTGGAAAGTTACTCGGTTTTCTCGTTTCCGAACGAGGAATCGACGCCAATCCCGAGAAAGTTGGCACCATATTCCGGATGAAGCGCCCTGTGCGTGTACACGATGTCCAGAAGCTTACAGGTTGCTTGGCCGCTCTAAGTCGATTCATTTCTCGTCTCGGTGAAAAGGCGTTGCCTCTTTACCGACTGATGAAGAAGTCTGACAAGTTCGAGTGGACTCCAGAAGCTGATGCAGCGTTTGCAGAGCTCAAAGCTCTGCTCTCCACCCAGCCGGTGCTTGCTGCCCCAATCAGTAAAGAGCCTCTGCTGCTTTACATTGCGGCCACGGGACAAGTTGTCAGTACAGTACTTACGGTCGAGCGGGAAGAAGAAGGAAAGGCCTTCAGAGTTCAGCGCCCAGTATATTATGTGTCTGAAGTTTTGACTCCTTCGAAGCAAAGATATCCCCATTACCAGAAGCTTGTATATGGGATTTACATGACCACGAAGAAGGTTGCACACTACTTCTCTGACCATTCCATTACAGTCGTCAGCGACGCTCCACTGTCAGAGATTTTGCACAACAGAGATGCAACTGGTCGAGTGGCGAAGTGGGCGATTGAACTCCTTCCCCTAGATATCAAGTTTGAAGCAAAGAAGGCTATCAAGTCCCAAGCAATTGCAGATTTCGTCGCCGAGTGGATTGAACAGCAGCTTCCGACTCAAGTTCACTCGGAGCACTGGACCATGTTCTTCGATGGATCTAAGATGCTGAATGGTTCCGGTGCTGGGGTAGTATTGGTCTCCCCCCGAGGAGATAAGCTCAGATATGTTCTCCAGATTCACTTCGATTCCTCCAATAATGAAGCAGAATATGAAGCACTCTTGTATGGGTTGCGCATGGCCATTTCACTCGGCGTCCGGCGCCTCATGGTCTACGGCGACTCAGATTTGGTGGTTAATCAGGTGATGAAGGAGTGGGACGTCAGAAGCCCAGCTATGACTGGCTACTGCAACGCAGTAAGAAAGCTAGAAAATAAATTCGAGGGGTTAGAGCTTCATCACATCCCCCGACTGAAAAATCAAGCAGCTGATGATCTGGCAAAGATAGGCTCCAAGAGAGAAGCCATTCCCAGTAATGTGTTTTTGGAGCACATCCGCTCGCCGTCAGTCCAGGAGGATCCTTTTGCAGAAGAAGCCCCGCAACCGAAAAGTGCCACAGATCCGACTGAAGTCGAAATTCCTGCTGTGGTCGACCTAGTCATGGAGGTCTTGGCAATCACTCCCGACTGGACGATACCATACATCGCGTATATCTTGAGGAAAGAACTTCCAGAGGACGAAGAAGAGGCTCGACAGATCGTCTGTCGATCTAAAGCTTTCACAGTCATTAAAGGACAGTTGTATAGAGAAAGCGCAACTGTAATCGGTCAGAAGTGCATAACGCTAGAAGAAGGTCAGATAATCCTTGATGATATCCACTCGGGGACCTGTGGTCACCATGCGTCCTCTCGGACCATCGCGGCCAAAGCATACCGAGCGGGGTTTTACTGGCCCAGGGCAAACGAAATGGCGAAAGAGATAGTCGACAAGTGTGAAGGCTGCCAGTTCTACTCCAACACGTCACACAAGCCAGCATCAGCTCTGAGGACCATTCCACTCGTCTGGCCCTTCGCTGTTTGGGGACTGGACATGGTTGGTCCACTAAGAACAGGCATGAGCGGATTCACACATGTGCTTGTGGCAGTCGACAAGTTTACCAAATGGATTGAAGCCAAGCCTATCAAAAATCTTGATGCTAGCACTGCTATCAGTTTCGTCAGAGAGTTGATATTCAGATACGGGGTCCCGCATAGCATCATCATTGACAATGGGTCAAACTTCGATTCAGACAAGTTTAGAGCTTTTTGCGCCTCTCAAGGCACACGAGTCGACTATGCGTCGGTCACGCATCCCCAGTCGAATGGACAAGCTGAAAGAGCAAATGGTCTAATTCTCAAAGGACTGAAGCCTCGACTGATGCGTGATCTCAAGCACGCAGCAGGCGCTTGGGTCGACGAGCTTCCATCAGTTTTGTGGGGACTGAGGACCACCCGAACCGGTCGACTGGAAGAACGCCGTTCTTTCTGGTTTACGGAGCCGAAGCCGTCCTGCCGAGTGATCTACTTCACAACGCCCCCAGAGTCGAGATTTATAACAAAGACGAAGCAGAGCAAGCCCGGCTAGACGCAGTCGACCTCCTAGAGGAGGAGAGGGAAATGGCTATGATCAGATCGACCATCTATCAGCAAGACTTGCGTCGATTCCATGCCAGAAATGTGAAGAGCCGAGCCTTCCAAGAAGAAGATTTGGTCCTCCGAGTGGATCAGCAGAAACCACACAAACTTGCTCCTACTTGGGAAGGCCCCTTCATCGTCACCAGAGTCCTCCACAATGGAGCATATCATCTCTACAACGTTGGTCGCCGGATCAACGAGCCACGAGCTTGGAATGCGGAACTACTCCGCCCATTTTACACTTGAATTCTCACTCAGATGAGGTGTAATAAGAAAAACTTTTGTAGTTTATTTTTATCAAAGACAAGAGTGTCCCAGTTCTTCCTGTAATTGCTGTCATTTGTTTGCGTACGAAATCCCCCAGTGGGTAGCTTAGCTGCGAATCCGTTTCGCCTAAGTTTGCAAAAAATCCTACCGAGTGGTGAGCCAGACTCCCACTCGGGGGCTTAGCTGCAGCCCAGTGCTCGCCTAAGTATATAAAAATCCTACCGAGTGGAGAGCAAATCTCCCACTCGGAGGCTTAACTGCAGCCCGGTGCTCGCCTAAGTGTTTGAAAATCCTACCGAGTGGAGAGCAAACCTCCCACTCGGGGGCTTAGCTGCAGCCCAGTGCTCGCCTAAGTGTTGAAAATCCTATCGAGTGGAGAGCAAACCTCCCACTCGGGGGCTTAGCTGCAGCCCAGTGCTCGCCTAAGTGTTTGAAAATCCTACCGAGTGGAGAGTAAACCTCCCACTCAGGGGCTTAGCTGCAGTCCAAAGTACTCGCCTAAGTATTTGAGAATCCTACCGAGTGGTGAGCCAGACTCCCACTCAGAGGCTTAGCTGCAGCCCAGTGCTCGCCTAAGTGTTTGAAAATCCTACCGAGTGGAGAGCCAGACTCCCACTCGGAGGCTTAGCTGCAGCCCAGTGCTCGCCTAAGTGTTTGAAAATCCTACCGAGTGGAGAGCAAACCTCCCACTCGGGGGCTTAGCTGCAGCCCAGTGCTCGCCTAAGTGTTTGAAAATCCTACCGAATGGAGAGCAAACCTCCGACTCGGGGGCTTAGCTGCAGCCCAGTGCTCGCCTAAGTGTTTGAAAATCCTGCCGAGTGGAGAGCAAACCTCCCACTCGGGGGCTTAGCTGTAGCCTAGTGCTCGCCTAAGTGTTTGAAAATCCTACCGAGTGGAGAGCCAGACTCCCGCCCGGAGGCTTAGCTGCAGCCCAGTGCTCGCCTAAGTATATAAAAATCCTACCGAGTGGAGAGCAAACCTCCCACTCGGAGGCTTAGCTGCAGCCCAGTGCTCGCCTAAGTGTTTGAAAATCCTACCGAGTGGTGAGCCAGACCCCCACTCAGAGGCTTAGCTGCAGCCCAGTGCTCGCCTAAGTATATAAAAATCCTACCGAGTGGAGAGCAAACCTCCCACTCGGAGGCTTAGCTGCAGCCCAGTGCTCGCCTAAGTGTTTGAAAATCCTACCGAGTGGTGAGCCAGACCCCCACTCGGAGGCTTAGCTACAGTCCAAGTGCTCGCCTAAGTATATAAAAATCCTACCGAGTGGAGAGCAAATCTCCCACTCGGAGGCTTAGCTGCAGCCCAGTGCTCGCCTAAGTGTTTGAAAATCCTACCGAGTGGAGAGCAAACCTCCCACTCGGGGGCTTAGCTGCAGTCCAAGTAATCGCCTAAGTATATAAAAATTCCCGAAGATATTCAACGATAAATCAAGTTCAGATAAAACCCGAAGGTCCAAGACCTCAGATCAAAGTACTCGAGCCCTTGGCTCGACAGAGTTTAACGGTTACAGAATCCACTCGGCATGCCGAGGCAAATTTAAAGTGAAGCATAAAAGTTTTTCATTCCTCAAGCAGAGGACTGGAAGGGGCGACGAACTCGTCCAAGTCGATCCCGTCTGCAATACGAGTAGCAGCAGCAATGAAAGTCTCCATGAAGTCTTGAAAGCTGTGCTTCCTGGTATTGGCAACTTGGATGGCGGCCAGCTTTTCTTCTCGCGCCTCCTTGCAATGGACGCGGACCAGAGACAAAGCGACATCAGCACCACATCTGGCAGAAGATTTCTTCCATTCCGCCACTCGACCCGGGACTTCATCCAGTCGAACCATCAGGGACTCGAGGTCATTCCGAAGCGTCGTTCCAGGCCAGAGTGATGTGTCGATCCGCGACATCGCAACCTTCAGCTGAGCAAGATAGTCAACAACGTTGGTAACACGAGACTCCAATCGGAGCATGTTCATAGCAGCCTCGTCCTTCACGAGAGAATTGGCGGGATCCAAGCCTGGCTCCACTCGACTGGTTTCCTCTTTGAAGCTCTAGCAGAATTCTGCAAACACGATTCAAGAATAAGACAGTGGCCTTACGCGGGCTTGGTAACTGCAAGACAGTCGGGTCGGAATAATTACCTTCGAGCATGACGAACAGCTTCTTGGCGAGTCCACCGAGATAAGCCTCCAGATCGTTTACCTTCCCCGCCAGCTCACCCGCCTTGTCGTGCAGAACCATCTTTTCTTTCTTCAGTTGACTGACCTCTCGATTAGCTGTTTCGAGAGCAGTTTTCAGTCTGGAGTTCTCCTGTTCAAGAGTTCCGACCGAAGCCAGTTTCTCTTCTGCAAGCTTCATTTTGCTCGAGGCCTCCTTTTGTGCTTCGGCAAGATCTTGATCCTTCTTCTTCAGAGCTTCCTCCAGTTCATCTACAGAACGTCGAGTGAACTCAACATCAAGAATGGGCAAGAAAGGGAAGTCACTCGTCAAGAATGAGAAACCTCGCCAGCCATACCTTTTGCTTCGTCTCGCGCCTTCTGCAGGTTCTGTTGAGCGAGCTTCAAGTCAAGATCGAGCTGGATCTGTTTGTTCTCCAACTCAGTGTAGAGAGCCACAAGTTCACAGGATTTCTGCAAAAGTCAGTCGGCAGAGGTCCAAGATAAGTTGCTTCCGAGTAACCAAGAGACAATGATGACGTTTCTAAGACTACAGCTGAATCAAAAACATTCAACAGTAGTCTCGGGGACTACACCCAGTGGGTGCACTCAGCGTGCCCCCACTGGTTTTGAAAAAAAAAATCGACTGCCCGCAGTCGACCCGATACAGTTTCATTCGACATGGCCTGGCCAGACCGAGTGAAGGAGTAAAACTACAGCAACACAATATAAAGACTACAGTCGACTGCCAGCAGTCCACCGTAGTCTCGGGGACTACACCCAGTGGGTGCCCTCAGCGTGCCCCCACTCGACCAAAAAACTTAACAGAAACACCCAGTGGGTGTACAGATTTAAAAGATCTTCGGAAAAGAGATTCTTTAGACAGCATTCCCTAACAGAACAAGCAGTGAATCGACTGACCTAGACGTTACTCTGAAGAGCTGAACTCGCGTCATAAGCCGCTTGGCTGGCGTCTCGAACCACCTTGACCTGCTCCATCATGATGCCTGCCTGGCGTATAGCTTCCTTAGCTGCACCCACTTGGTCCTCAGGGACGTGGTGTGTGGCGAAGAGCGAAGGCATATTTACGGTCGACGTCGAGGGCCGCACACTCGCCAGAGGATTGGCGAAAGTCACAGAAGCCCGGGTGGTATTGCCACCGTCTCGAGCTACGGCCTCAGGCGCCGGAGTAGATTGTGGAGTCTCGCCAGCCGACGCTTTCCTGTTCCGCCTCACTCTCAGCGGCGCTTCGTCCTTGTCGTCAGGAAGGCTAATAACATGAGGAGGAGCTACGAGAAAAATTCAATCGACCAGAGTTATAAGAAATCGTCAGTCAATTCAAAGCAGAACATCAGTAATCATACCAGGATTGGAAGTAACAGCATCTTCCATCTCTTGATCATCGTCCTTGGTGGAGATCTCAGAAGTAGCAGCACTGCAAGTTTTGAAAGACCGTCAGTCGGCTCAGTGGATCAACCAAGGATCCGTCCACGGTCGATAAAGGAGAACAAGTTCTATCATTACCCAGAAATGGTGGGGACAGTCATCCTCATCTTGGGCAGAGCCTTGGGTGGCTTGGACGGCGCCGTGCGGGGGTGCTTGGGAGCTTTTTCAGTCGGCGCTGGAGAAGAGGTCCGAGGGCGCTTCGACGACTGCCCAACGGGAGCAGTCGCCTTACCACGTTCCCGCGCAGGGTCGTGTGTAAGCTTGGATCGCCTTTCCGAGCGAGGAGGTCCAGCTTCCTCCTCCTCCTCCTCTTCGCTGGAGTTGACGCCGTCGTCTCCCTCCCCTTCGCCGTCAGACTCCCACTCCCCCTGTTCGTCTCCGCTTTCGCCTCCGCTCGCCTTCCCTTCCTCGGCCTGCCCCTGTGCTCCGTTGGGTGTCGAATACATCTCTGTAGTTGCCTGGAGAATAGCAGACAAGTCGAAAGTCAGTCGACCGATTCAAAGAGAGCAAATGAAGAAAGCAAGATCTCAGCCGGGAACACAAGGTCAGACCTGGTCCACCTCGTATGTACTGTCAAGCGGGACAACCCTCCTGGCTCCTCGGGGGTTGTCTTTGTTCCCTGTGATGCTCGATAGCCACCCTTCCAGCATCTCATCGATGACCTCCTCTGGGTGAACCCGAGTGGTGTCGTCGAGACCCGAGTACAGCCACATAGGGTGGTCACAAACCTGAAGCGGTTGGATGCGCCTCCGAAGGAAGACCTCCAGCAAGTCCATGTCGGTCACGCCGTCTCGGACAAGCTGAACCACTCGACCAACCAGCACCTTGACTTGCGCCTTTTCCTCCGGCAACACTTTCAGAGAGGCAGGCTTCTGAGCTCGATCTAGAGAGAAAGGGGGAAGACCAGTCGACTGCCCTGGGGTCACCTGGTCTTGGCAATAAAACCAGGTCGACTGCCAACCACGGACCGACTCGGGAAAAGTGATAGATGGAAAAGAACTTTTACCCCTCATCTGGATCGCCAGGCCCCCGCATAGCTGGATCACTTGCGTCCGTTCGTCACTCGACTTGGCTTTCTTTATCGATTGGGAACGGCAAGTGAAGATGTGTTTAAAGAGTCTCCAATGAGGGCGGCAACCCAAGAAACTTTCGCACAAGGAAACGAAAGCCGCAAGATACACGATGGAATTGGGAGTGAAATGGTGGAGCTGCGCTCCGAAGAAGTTCAAAAAGCTCCGAAAAAAGGATGAGGAGGTAGAGAAAATCCGCGATCGATATGGGTGGCGAGGAGGACGCACTCACCGTCACAAGGTTGGGGTTCGACTTCTCCCCCCGGGAGACGCGCAGCTTCGTGGGGAATGACTCCCCCCTTGACCATGTCGTCAAGATCTTCCTGCCGAATCACCGAGGGCATCCAGTCGCCCTGGATCCAATCCCTGGGCAGAACAGTCCTCGAGGAAGATCCGCCCCGAGAGGACTTCTTCCCCTTCCCCTGCACCGCCGCCTTCTTCGCGTGCTCCAAAGCCGACGTCTTGTCCTTCACCATCGTCGCCGGCGAGGCTCGAACGGACCTACGGCGCTAGGGTGAGAGCGGAGGTGGCGGAGGACCTTGCGGGGGGAGAAGGAAAGGCGAGAGCACACTATTGGGGAGCCCCGAGCCGGCAACTTATAAGGAGCCGCTTCCGAGTGGCTGACCGGTAGGCCCAGGCGATCCCGTCCCGCTCGCTTCCTGAAATTCGAATCCCGCAAAATCCGCGGGCTGCAGAACAACTCATCAAACTGAAGAGCCCACTCGTGCCGGCACTCGGTATTCCACAAGTAAGGAAATTCACTCGACGAGAGACCAAGAATGGATCAAGGTGACCGAAAGAAGTTGACAACATCATCCGTGACGATTGATCCAGTACAAGACATTCGTATAACGCTAAGAACCAGTCGGAAGGACCCCCAACTCCTTCCCCACTCGAACCTCGATCCATTCGGGGGCTAATGATGAAGCTATGTACCTAGGGTAGGGGCATGGACCTGTCCTAAGAGCCCTACCCAAGGACATCCCTAGAAGAAGTCACCTTTCAATCGACTTGAAGGTATCCCACTCGACGGATTCAAGACACTCGACCAGGAAGCTACCACTCGACTACGAAGCCAACCACTCGACTGACAGGAGATCTAAAGTCACTCCGCAAGCAAACGGTCGGCCATTAAGTAGTCTTTATGGTCATCATAGCACTTTAATAGGGACGTTACCAGTAACGCCCAGTCTTAATGTATTTTAACCCTGCATTACTGAGGACCGGAGGGGTCTGGCGAACTCTATATAAGCCACCCTCTCCTCAGTAGCAGGGGTTGGCACCCCTGTAATTCATACACACATAATCCAGTCGACCGCCTCCGGGCACCGAGACGTAGGGCTGTTACTTCCTTCGCGAAGGGCCTGAACTCGTACATCCTGGTGTATTTACAGCTTCTCCATAGCTGAGATCTAGCCTCTCCATACATACCCCCCTACCTCACTGTCAGAGTTAGAACCACGACAGTGGCCATGTAAAACTTGCAACAACAAAGTAGAGGACGTCTAACTTGTTTTTATAGGGCATGTTGTGATGTGATATGGTCAAGACATGATATGATATACGTTATTGTATGAAAAGTTATCGGCAATGGGCAGCAGCCTTATGGTTGTCGCTTTATTTTATGAAATGCAAACGCCATGTAGTTGCTTTACTTTATCACTATGCATTAGCGATAATTGTAGAAGCAATAGTTGGCGAGACGACCACGACGCTATGAAGGAGATCAAGGTGTCAAGCCGGCGACGATGGGGATCATGACGGTGCTTTGGATATGGAGATCAAAGGCACAAGATGATGATGGCCATATCATGTCACAGATTTTAATTGCATGTGATGTTTATTTTTTATGCATCTTATTTTGATTAGTACGGCGGTAGCATTATAAGATGATCCCTTATTAAAATTTCAAGGTATAAGTGTTCTCCCTAAGTATGCATCGTTGCGATAGTTCATCGTGCTGAGACACCATGTGATGATCGGCTGTGATAAGCTCCACGTTCACATACAACGGGTGCAAGATAGTTTTGCACATGCGGAATACTCGGGTTAAACTTGACGAGCCTAGTATGTGCAGACATGGCCTCGGAACATTGGAGACCAAAAGGTCAAACGTGAGTCATATAGTAGATATGATCAAGATAGAGATGTTCACCATTGAAAACTACCCCATTTCACGTGATGATCGGACATGGTTTAGTTGATATGGATCACGTGATCATTTAGATGGCTTGAGGGATGTCTATCTAAGTTGGAGTTCTTGAGTAATATGATCAATTGAACTTAATTTATCATGAACTTAGTCCTGATAGTTTTTGCATATCTATGTTATAGATCAATGGCCCGTGCTACATTCCCTTGAATTTTAATGCGTTCCTAGAGAAAGCTAAGTTGAAAGATGATGGTAGCAACTACACAGACTGGGTCTGTAACTTGAGGATTATCCTCATTGCTGCATAGAAGAATTATGTCCTTGATGCACCGCTAGGTGACAAGCCCCCTCCCGCTAATGTAGGCGCTTTGAACGTCTGGTAGACGCGGTCTGATGACTACTCTATAGTTCAATGTGCCATGCTCTACGACTTAGAATCGAGACTTCAAAGATGTTTTGAACGTCATGGACCATATGAGATGTTCCAGGAATTGAAGTTAATATTTCAAGAAAATGCTCGAGTTGAGAGATATGAAGTCTCAAGTTCTATAGCTGCAAGATGGAGGAGAATAGTTCTGTCAGTGACACATACTCAGAATGTCCGGATATCATAACCACTTGACTCGGCTGGGAGTTAATCTTCCAGATGATAGTGTTATTGACAGAGTTCTTCAATCACCGCCACCAAGCTACAAAGGCTTCATGATGAACAATAATATGCAAGGGATGGATAAGACAATTCCCGAGCTCTTCGCTATGCTCAAAGCTGCGGAGGTAGAAATCAAGAAAGAGCGTCAAGTGTTGATGGTTAACAAAACCACTAGTTTCAAGAAAAAAAAGGCAAGGGAAAGAAGGGAAACTTCAAGAAGAATGGCAAGAAAGTTGTCACTCCCGGGAAGAAATTCGATATATATATATATATATATATATATATATATATATTATATATATATGTGTGTGTGTGTGTGTGTGTGTGTGTGTGTGTGTGTGTGTGAATGGTCGTACGAGAAATTCGATGATATATATATATATATATGATCGATTCTATGAGAAATTCTATTTATATATGCATAACGTGTACATTATGTAGTAGTGTAAAATATGTTTGAAATGAAAAAGAATTAAATGAAAAACACAAAATTAAAAGAAAAAATAAACCATAAACCCCTAAACCTTTTTAGTCACGGTTGGTGTCACCAACCGTGACTAAAGGACCCCCAGCCCCCGGCGCGGGCTCGTGCCACGTGGTGGGCCTTTGGTCCCGGGTCGTAACAAACCGGGACTAAAGGGGGGGGGGGCTTTAGTCCCCACCCTTTAGCCCCGGTTGGTGAACCGGGACTAAAGACCCTTATGAAGCAGGACTAATGGCCAATTCTACACTAATGACTACACCAAGCCATTTTAGATCAGTGATAATTTTACATTATTTCCGTACAACCAACATGAGATCTGACTTTTTATATAAATGAAGCCCAAACAACTAGAGTTGATACCCTACAACATGACCCAAGGCTGCCGCTCCTACTTACAGGCCTTACATACCCACACCAGCCTCGTGGCCTCGTACCAGACGAGCTGATGACTCTGCCACCCAAGTGACCAGAATTAACACCATATGACACAAAAGCCACAAAGGTGCACTCTGGAGTTGTTGCTCCGGCATCCATATTGGCATGAGGCCACGTACCCGACAAGCAAATGATGCTCTGCATAAATAGGTAGACCCGACACCCTGCAACACAAACGCGCACACTGAAGCCGCCTGTTCAACTTCCACATCGGCCCCTAGGCGGGGCATGTCTAGACAATGAGGAAACTACATGACTGACACCAAACGTCGATGCTTGCCTGACCCCCAGAGGCGACGCCCCAAGCGGATCGGAAGCGACGGGTACACCGCTGCCACCCTCTCCGGCTCCATAGAGTATGTACAATCATTAGAGCGAACATGGTATATCACACATGTAATGCATTATATTAACTTGTTACATATGCTCCATCAATCACAAGAGATCACCTTGAGGAACTCCAAAAGGAATATTCATTGGTATGTAGAAGGCCGAACCATTGTCAAGCACCAATACATTAGCATTTTCCAGACATGGAGATATGATGGCAACCATATTTGGCTATAAAGCACCAAAGTATCTCTCCCTCTCTTTAATCACAACAACGATAGAGAATTAATAAAAAAATGGCATCAATATTTGTTGATATTGGTAGTGGCATATGTTCACAGTTAATATTCTAATAACACAATTCATGTTATATCAGTTCAGAGTGTGAATTACATCATCTCTTCTTGGCACACTTCTTTCCAGCTTTCAAGTGTTCCGTACTTGCGGCAATCCATATAATTCTGAAGATTACATGCCCAACCCGAATAGTAGTTCGCAGCCTACAAAAAACAGATGCTTTTGACACTAATATTATACTACCTATCAAGTTTGAAAGTTGCAGCCTAATCCTCTTCATAACTTCACTACAGTCTAATCTGCATGACAACAATATGTACATCTATTGCTTCAAAAAAGAAGAAGCAATTTGCATGTTTTACAGACTAAAACATACACACTTACCCTTGGTTCAAGGCACCACTGGTGATGATATGCTAAACAATGCAATATTTCTTGGTGCAGTTTTCTATTTGGTCCGACTTAACTTGAGTCCAATGCTCAAAGCTTGTTGATATAGTTTAGCACCGCCAGAGTCCATTTATCTTTCAAAATAGAGTGCCAATTCACGGAAGAAGAACACCCCGATGATGTTTATGAGAGGGTTTGTAGTTGGATGCGAGCGACCTTGGAGATCTACGTAAAGCTCTTCCATAACTAAAACATATTCTGGGCCCATCTATTATGTGTTCTTCTAATACCTCATCAAAATTAGGCGTACAACTCCTTTTCAGTTGTATACGCATATCATCTCAGAACAGGGATATAATATCTTCCTTGAAACAAGTCACACAGTAAAGCATATCATCTTTTTGTAGTGGTGGAAACAAACTTTCACACCATCCATCCTTGTGAAATAATCATCTCATGTTCTCTACTGCAGCAATGTTTAATCGATGAAATCTAGCTGCATTCCATGAGCATGCCAAATTTGGGTTGATCTCGTTTATCATAACGGCTGCATGCTTGAAGATATTCTAAGGTCCAAGAGTGTGAATTATTTGGTTATTTTAAAATATTGTAACGCCGCAACTCTTCAGTGGTCTAAGAGTGTGGTTTACTTGGCTGGTTAGAAACATTGCACGGCCGCTGTCATCTTCGTGAAGGTTTTTCCTCCAGTGTCACTTAATTTGGCTTGTTTTGTGCCGTCTCGACGAGCTGGATGATTTGACCTTGCACACAAACTGCAGACTGGTTGCAACAATTGTCACCATGTCTACAAACTAGCTAGTGACGTTAGCTTAAAACTCATGACGGGCACTCAAAACAGAGGAATTGTAGTAGCAAAAAAAAATGGAATGGAATGAAACGTTGGGCCGGGATCAATACAGGATACATACATATAGTACTGGCTGGACCTGGGAGTAACACTATTCTCATTCTCATTGTCACGCTACTGAGCCGGCTCCTATTCACCACCCGCGGACAGCAAATGGCGCGTCGACTATTTCTCGCATTAAGCGAGACCGTAGGAACTCCCGCTGAAGGGTGTACAGTAATTGGACCGGCCCATTTTCACGCACAGTTAAATGAAAAAGGGAGAAGCGGGGATCGAATCCCTGGTCTGCTGGGGATGGCTCGTTCTGCTAGCCACTGCGCCCATGTCTCGCAAGTGATAAGATGACGTGCCTTTTGTACTTGAGGTGAATGAAGCCGGGTTTTCCATTAGTTTTCATGGATTTTTTTATCTGTTTTTTCATTTTGTTCTTTGACAGGGTTTTCTTTATTATTCTTTGTCTTTTGCCTAGTTTTCTTTATTCTTCTCCATTTTTTGTTTGGGTTTCTTTTTTCCTCTCATTTTTTTCTTTTCTTATGTTTGTTTTCTTTTTAACTCTACATTTTTGTATATGTCGAAAAACATTTTTCCTATACCAATTTAACATTTTTTCATACATTGTGGACATTATTTCTATACACAGTTTTCAATATTTTTGAAATGCTTGATTGACATTTTTAAAATACAAGATTAATAGTTTTTAAAATACATGGTCAACATGTTTTCTATACACCCTTTTAAGCATTTTTAAATTCTTTATTAGCATTTTACAAATACAAGACTAACATGTTTTTCACACATGATCAACATTTTTTCTATACACGTTTAGCATTTTTTAAATGCTTGCTTTGCATTTTTCAAATACTTGGTCAACATTTTTCAAATGCTAGATTCACATGTTTACGTACATGATAAAAAAACTTCATTCTTTAAATACGTGGTCAACATTTTTTTCTAAACATATTTAACATTTTTCAAATGCATGATTAATATTTTTTCAAATACTTGTTCAACATTTAAAAAAATACTTGTTATCAACTTTTTGAAAATATGGTCAACATTTTGATATACACATTAACATTTTCCAAATGCTTCAATAACATTTTTTAAATACTTGTTCAACATTTTTTCAAATCCTGAATAACATTTTTATATACATTAGAAAAACTCATCATTTTTAATACATGGTCAATATTTCTCTATACACTTTTAGCATATTTCAAATACTTGATTAACATTTGTCAAAACATTATGTATAGCATATTTTTAAATATATATCTTTAGAATATTTGGAAGAGTAAATAAAAGTAAAAAAGAAATCAAATAAAGAGAACAAAATAGTAAAAAAAATACGAGGCACTGCCGTCCCGTATATCTGGCCGGTCCATACGCGAGACAACACACACACGGCACGAGCGCAATGGGCCTGCCCAGTAGCTTTTTTAATCTTTTGTTACTTTTCACCATTTTTTATATTTTATTAGGTTCTACAAACATTTTCATACTATACAGTGAACTTTTCCAAAATACACACTGAACAACTGTTAATATATGTTCAACTTTGTTTTAATACGGTGATTTTTTTTGTAATATATGCTGAAATATTTCAAAACATGCATTGAACTTTTCTAAAATACACTCAATAATAACTTAGTATACGCTGAACATTTTCAGAATACACATTGAACATTTCTTTAAATCCATTGTACAATTTCTTAATATACCATGAACATTTTCAAAATACCCAGAGAATTTTTTTGTAAAAAAAGTTTAACAATTTCTTAGTATACGATGAACATTTTATAATGCATGATGCACTTTTTATAATATACGGCGAACATTTGCTTAATGTATGATGAACATTTTCTTAATACATGGTGAACTTTTTGTATAGTAATACAAAAAACAGATAAAAAGGAAAATGGAAAATGATAAGAAAAGAAAAAGGAAAAGGAAAATAAAAGAAATAGGAAACAGTAAAAAAAGAAACAGAAGATACAGCCAACCCTAGTAGGCCGTCCAACTGGGGCATTCGGAGGGACGTTCTCTAAGTGAAGCTACCGCTATTTACGGTCTGCCGCGGCGAATAGCATTGGCCCTCCCATGGATGCTGCTTTCGATTAGCGCAATGGAACAAGATTGAGTGCCTAAATGAACGAACTTATATTGTCCGCCCCTCCGCTCCCCTGCACTCTTATATTGTTCAAAGTTTCGTCCAACGATTCATAAAACTTACTGATTCCTATATATCCGTAGGTTTGCGGTGAACAGGCAGCTGACTTACCTAAAAAAACACAGGCAGCTGACTTACAAGGAATATGTGTGCTCATTATGTTTGTATCCACTTGATACTTCATTTTGAGTTAATAAAATCCACTATTTATTGAAAAAATTCAGTTTTTTTACCTCAGACCTACATATTATCGCTGAGCATGCAACACCAGATTGCTGTGTATATTACCATGGATGATAAAATAATCTATCGTGCTTCTTTGAATCGTTTAATGTTTATGCACCAAGTTCTTGTGTTTTTTATGTAAAAAATAAATGCAACTTAGTAGTAGTTCGTAGGATGACGCATCATGCACGAGCATTATCTCTGAACCTATTCGTGCAGTGAAAAGCGGACAGAAAACAGAGGGCGTGATCTGATGGGCTTAAAGGTGTGATTCGTATTCTATCTTTTGCTATATTATATTATGTGGTCGATACGGATTTGTGATCGCAGAAACGTAATCAGATCGCAAAGGTGGAATTAATACATCTGCCTGTGCACTCGGTAGTATGCCTTTTCTAGAAGAATATTAGTTTATGGTTGACACTGTAGCAGTCTGAAAAAAGTCTGATACAACAGCATGTTGACTGACGGGAGGAACAACGTGGCTTGCAAGCGTGTGCGGCGCTGTGCTATCTCTCGCATATGGATGGCATGTGGTTGATCAAGCAAGGCCCAATACCAAATAGGCTGCTACAGATACAGAGGCGAACAACAATTTGGCCCAGCTGGTGCTTGTATACTTGTTCGGAATTAATTTTATGTGAACCACCCCTCGAAAAAATTTGAACCAATACTATGACTTTTTTTTTTCTTTCAAATAGAACATTCTTTTGCTATAAAACATCATGCAGCTCAAACGTATCGAACTTTCAATGTCGGCTTTTCACAAAAAAGTGATGTTCTGATTGAGTAAATAACCTGCTAGAGAAACTAATCATTGTTCTTTTACCAAAGACCACACCAGTTCTACATAGCCACAATGACAAGAAACTTTTGCTACCCCGCTACAATAAGTTTCGTCTGTTTCACATCAATACCCCCATGCAGCCACCTCCCAAACTTATTCAGTAAACCGCGTTAAGTATCATGAATGATACGAAATGAAGTACAAGAGAAACATACACTGAAAGAGAAGGCATTTCATCATTTCATCTTTTTTATGACAAAAACGACTATGTTTGCTCACATGCTCATTTTCATTTAGCTATATTTCCCCCGGTTAAAATCACCTATTTGTGCTTACCTTAAGCGTCACTTTTAGTTTCCAATAAAGCTTAATATTGATTAAGGCATTACTCTGGATAAGGGCAGTGTATATTTACTTGGCTAATAATTGCGAAGTTATGCATATTCCTTCAAGCACCAATAAGTCACACCTAAATGTCACCTCTGGATTTTTTTTAACAATAAATGATGGATTTTATTGACTCAAAATGAATCATCAAGGGGATAGAAATAGAATGAGCACACACCCAGCCTCCGCATGATTAGGGTGCACACAACCAACACACATGCACACACAACCATGCCTCGGCAAAGAGCAAAGTCATACGATACCGAAATTATGCCTAGGCAGAGAAAAAAGAGGGGGAAAAGAAGAAAAAACTCGGAAGTGATCAAAACAAAGATGTCGAACTATAAAAACAACATACGCACCAATCATCTCTTGACTTCACAAGGACAATGAGAATTTTTTTTGCAGCAACAACGCCTCCAAAAAGAGAACGACGCTCAAACATCACCGGTGTCGGATCCAGTTACCAAAGGTCAGATTATGTTTTTCACCTTGAAGATTAAGTTTATACAAATCTGAAGAATACTTTCAACAAGGTAAACACATAAAATCATCGCTATTTTTTTTTGCGAAGGCAAAGGGTTGTATATTAATTAACCTGGACCACACAAGTTCAGTTCAGACATAGAATTATCACTATTGTCACGTATAGTCAACTAGGTTTAAACCTTGTATTATCACTATGAAGCTCGAGGCCTCGAGACTACGTACTCGAGACGGAAAAAAAATGTATTAGAGTGAAAAAAAAGTGAGATATCATACATAGATTTACTCATATACAATTCCACTTTGGAATCAGCACTTGGTTCCTCCTTTACAGGCCTTAAAATATTCTGACCGCCTCTACACACTGATCCACTCCAGAAATGGGCATCTCTGACGACCAAAAAAGGATCACCTGGGTGCATGCGGCCCATACCAAAGATAGTGGGTACAGAACTACAAACAATGGCAAATCCATCGTCACTTTTCCCCGCCGCTCTTGCACTAGACATGTTAACAAAACACAAGAAGGAATGTTGATATCGACGCATGCATGGGTTAAGTAAGCAATCATGGGTCCTACACGTCATCGCAATTAAAGGAGAGGAGATCACGCAACGTATCCTTTAGATACCTAGCTAGCTTACCCTTGTGTTCTTAACTAACTTGATTATGTTGCGATCTCTCCAATCTAACTGATGAAAGCAACACAAAGCTGTTCACTAATAAGCTTGCACTGCAAGGTCAATAAAGGGATGGAGAAAAGTTGCACCGGCCAAGAGAAGTTTCTATTTCTAGCTGGTAGCCACGTACTCTCTGAGGCGCCGCTAATGGGATAGCTACTTCCTAGTCACTAGGGTTTATGTTCTTACGGTGATGTAGATAGATTAATCAACGCCGGCCACGTAATTGGAAGTGTATCGGTACATCAAGTCAAGTCGGGCACATGGTGCCTACCCATACATGCTTGTCGGGTCTGCTGGTACGGGTAGGTAAATATTCCTGTCTAGTTAGAGAAGGAGTAGCTACAAAGTGTGGTACTGTATGTATTGTGATAATCAAGTTGTGTATGACTTTTTGAGACGAAGTTGGGTATGACTTAATTACCAACTTGATGAACCAAAAAAGTGTTTTACTACTTTTTTCAGTGGTAGATTAGAAAGTAGGAATACATAGTTAACGTTTGTCTTCTTTCCTGAAAAACATTAATTGTAGCCGATGGATGGGCCAGAGTTTTGTGAAAAGGTAGCCTCCAATAAATGGATCTAAATTAATTTACTGTGCCAGTCGCTGCCACACATATATGCTTTGTCGGTAAGCTTTGCAAAATCAACATCTATCAGATTCAGCCGTTACATCGATCGTCATGGTTTGTTCGATCTGGGGTTAGTTGTTGATCAAATGGATTTGTTCACGGACAGAACAACGCCGGCCAACCACGCGCCTAAAGCCGATCGATTCAGATGACTTGCGGTGCATATGCATGATCTCAACTTGGTGATGGAGCATCCTTTGATGGCCCCACATATCTGCTCCATCCATCCAAGCCTACACCTGCATGGGAATCTAGCTAGCGCTCAGAGATTAAAGGAATGAGATATGCTGACTGATTAGTGATCATATCATTATTATCTTCCCATATCTATGAATTCTCACCTAACAACATCTCCTTAGATACTTGTAAACAACGTTGGAGTTCTTCAACAATATTTTTCCATGCAATTCCTGACAAAAAGTTGACGGATGACACATAAAGAACTAATGCATCGGACAAGTGTAAGACACTGCTAAGACACTTGCGGCGTCAAAAAGAGGCAAGCTATGAATGCATGTATGACCTAACAACGGCCGGCGCAGTCCTCAATTCTTTAATTACAAGTAGCACTAGCAATTAACCGCTTAACCACCACATCAACCAAAAGATAAAACCATATAGTAATATCATTATATAAATATATGGAACCTAACACTTCACCGAATTCTATTCTGATTCACTCACCTAAATAGCATTGTGTGTTAAGTTTCTCTCTTGAGATGGATGGCAACTTCAGTGTGTTTTTAATAAAAATTGCTTGTTGATGAGACGCGAGGACATTGCGCCGTCTCCCTAGCCGTTATTATGTTATAGTGGTGCTAATGATTGCCAAAGTAGCCGGTCTTGGACATGACGTTGAGAAGAGATTGGCCTGAATAGTAATCCAAGAAAGATTCTTCAAATGACATATTTTTTCCTTGCGGGCAAACCAGAGAGATATGTTCTTTTTGGTGGAACTATGGACCCGGCTGCTTGATGCATGTCTTTTAACCATACAAGGGTCATCAAGTTAACACTTTCTTAACTTGCATATCAAAACATATAGATGGCTTGCACTTTTGCTAAAAGAAGAATGCTTATCATTTAGATATGCTGCTTTGTTCAATGAGGCTATAGGCTTCAACATCGAAAGTAATCTAAATGATTGCACCACTTTTTTGGTCTTATTGGAACTTAAGTCTCAAATCATCCAAAACTAATTTGTTATCTAAAGATACATACAAATTTGTGTTATAGCACATTAGCAAATAGATAATATAACCACGCTATATACTCCTTTAAGATAAAAACATTAGTGCTAATTACCCTCCATAATTATGGCCCAAGTTTGCTCTAGGATATAAAAACAACAGATGAGTCACCATATACTCCGAATTTCAAGTAAAAGCTTGATAACGACATTGGAAGGAGAAAAAAACCCAGGAATTATTTGGAAATGGGGAGTATGTAATACTATTTGGAAATTTAAATATAGAAGAAAAGAGTTAACAAGAGGCAAACTAGATGAAATGGGAAGTTGAATAATGTCACTAAAAATCAAACAGAAAACACAATTTTATACTATAAACCATGACATGCATTTTGTTCTTGTGTGGGTTAGTGTTGTTTAAAATAGAAACATTTCAAGAAAATATTAAAGCATGATATTTGGACGACATCGTATGTCCAAGACTGCAGAAAGTGTGATGATATATTAGTTTATGAATGAATACAAATAATTTTGAGTCTCTAGATATACTTTTTTTATTTTCTATATTGATCATGTTCGCTGTACTTAATATATCATTCATGACATAGTTTTTGTGTTACCTGATTTTCTACCTTGTGTGCTTTGAAACACCTGCAAAATAATAATGATATCAAGGACTAAAAGGTAAGAACTAAAATAAGATCTAATTTTTTTAGAAGGATTGCGAACAATAATATTGACAAAAGAGAGACTTGGTTTGGACTATACCTACCCTTGTCACATCAAAAATGATTGTCACACCCTTTTTACAAATATATATGTCCACTTGACAGGCATATCAATTAATATGTATTCAATTCTTTGAATAAAACACTCATATAATCTAAGGTTTGCACTTATGCATTGTCATGCGCTAAGTTAAGCTAGGCCACATTCTTTAATAATAGGTTAATTTACAAAACACATCCATCCATTATGAAGTCAGTATTGAAAGCATTTGATATGTGAGATGGATAGTACACCCATTCCTCTTTGTTGATGTATATAGGATAGGTTAGGCATATGCCAAGCTAAGCCTGCGTAGCTACCTTTGCGTTGGACTAATCATGCATTACGAACAAACATTCCAATGCGTATAGGGTACATACACCCGTTCCTCTTTGGTGATAGCAACACAGGAAGCACTCCTTTTGAAGCTAGCAAAATATATATATGCATGTGTAGGTCCCCATCACATGGCGCCCAAAGTTGGATGGATCCAACCGCATCACATATATTCACATGGTTTTTTATCTAAGCATATAGTATGTGTTGACGTGACCCGTTTGGTGTTAATAATTAATCATCCAGCTGCTTTGGTCTGAATCCGACAGAACTACAGTGATAGATTATTCGTGGAGAGAGACTATTCATTGTGAAGCTAATTTTTTAGCTTACCGGCGTACGGTTAACAAATGGTCCACCGTCCGCGAGAGAGAATATAACCCACACAAAGCTGCTTTAAGACCGATCAATGGATTTTATATAGTATGCACCTAAATGAGGATATAAATTATTCAGACGTTGCCACTTGTAGAAACTCCTGTAGATTACTTTATGCGAACATAGCCGGACCAGTGCGGGATTTTTGGCACGCACTAGTATACCATGAACTCAGTTATATATCGCCAACTATTTCTCGAAATTGTAGTCGACTTATTGACCATGGAATTTGTACTTGATTCATGCTCATTGAGCCGGCGGACAGCGAGACGCGCAATGGAGGCAACGGCGTGACAAAACCTGACATTCTTCGGGTCAGGCCGGGTTTTGGGCCGTACTTGCAAAAGCTTGAGGTTCTTGTGCAAGGTCCGCACCAAAAATGAGCCCAAAATATATGCACTTCAGCAGCCCGAGCCTAACTTATGGTAAAGGCCCCAAAGCCTCAAGTATTTTATTCTCACCATGCTTTGAAAAGTCCAAACCTAAAATCCCAAGTTTGTCCCAACTCAGGCCAAAAAACAAACATTATTATGCATTTGCAGGTATTTTCTCTTCGCCCAACTGAGTAAATTGCACCAATGGTACACAAACTTGCCCTTGATGCTTACTTTAGTCCACAATCACGCAAACATGAAAAGTGGCTACATGAACTTGTGTAGCACTCTCAGTTTACTACACAAAAATAGCCAAGAGGACGGCAAGAGCCACCGTGTGGCACGGTAAACCCTATGTATGTTCTCCCATGGCCCGTGGTGCTGCTATATTTACATGTACTCCCCCCTCCCCGAGACCAGTCGAAGAACACAATTCCCCTTCCCCTGCCTCACTCTCTCAAAGCCTAGGCCGACGAATTTCTGGGTGACAGCACCGTCACGTCCGTTGGGCCAACGGCGGTGGCTTGGGAGGTGTCATCATTGATCTTTTGCACGGTTTACCGACAGTCGTGAACCAGTTATCGTCGGCGATGGCTAGCGGCAAAGGTCTAGTGCTCGAGTCAGGTCGGGCGGCCGACAATGGGGCGTTCGACAACGGCGAGTGGAAGGTGACAACGATTGTGTACTGGGGCGATGTTGTAAAGGTAAAATTTCATTTTTGCAGTGTCAGTCAGTAGCTAGTCAATTGCATGTCTTGTCTTTTGGGTGGTATTTGAGCTAGTATGCAACGATGCAAAGAATGTTTAATGCGATGCATAGCTACGAAATTGATCATGAATTCAGTGGTTTTTAGACAAATTCAAAAGAGACTTGTTGTGACTAGAAAACTCCTGCTTGGCGTGTCTGCAGTGATATTCAAGGCATGGGCAGAAGGTTTCTTGGTTGTCCATATGAGGTAATAGGTAATTGCAGTATTTTTCAACCTGAAACTTGTTATTTGAAATGTAAATCTGATAAAATTTGAAATGAATACAAGATCATAGGGCATGTGGTTATCTGAAATTGTTGGACACAGGGTGGGCTGGAAGGGCTATAGCAATTATCACTGATCTTGCAAGTGAGAAGATGCAACTACTAAAAAAAGGAGAGAGATATGGACAACAAGATCCTGAAGTTGGAATTTGAGAAGGTAATGAAGAAGATGCACAAGGAAGAGCTAAAGAGGAGGGACAAGAAGGAGCTTTATTTTGCTTTTTTAGTTTTGTAGTTCTTATATTTGCAATGGCTTTGAGAATGTAATGTTTGGTGTATTGTCAGTTGTTCAGACTAGTAAAGTTTGAAAGTACTGCAATGCTCCTATCTATTTAAACATATCTCGTTTTTCCTTATTGAATTGTCAATGACATGATGTAATAATGTGGCATTGCATTTTGATGGAAATAAACCGAGCAATGATCACAACAAGGTCAAGATTTCTACAGAATGAAAAGATCTAGAAAACTCACATATGTCATTGAAACTGATAAATAGGTTCTGACTTCCTGGAATTAAGTTTGCTACAATGATGAATAGTTTCACACACCCCGGCATGAAAACTAATCTTTTCAAGATGATCTGAACTGATCTGGCACAATGATCTTAACAAGATCTGCTTGAAACCAAAATGGGACTACTGGGTGCATATTACAAATGGTGTGCTTCACATATGAGGCTAACCTACTAAATGACCCGAGACTACTGAGTGCCGCCGTGTTCTCCCTGGACATTTTCTTGATGAGTGTGGCCTCCCCTGCCAGAGCACAAGTTGTAAAGGGATGTGTTAGTGTAGCTTCTCCTCCTTACTGTAGATCCTCTTCCCCTATTTGACAAGAAACCTCTCCCCATAGGTGTAACTCCCCTTCCCCTATTTGAAACTAAACCTCTCCCAATGGGAGTAGCTCCTCTTCCTATGTTTGAAACTGAACCTCTCCTAGTAGGAGTAGCTCCTCTTCCCTCTGCTAGAGAACTTGCAACATTGCATGTATTTCCACGCCTAGTTTATTTGCCCCATCTAAGTCCAAGTGACCTTCCTCTAGTTATTGCAGGGTTCACTCTCCTTTGTTCTGGTAGGTGATCTCTATGGGCAGCAACAAACTGTGACTCTTGAAGCATAGGATCATGTTGTATCTCACATCTTCTCCTTACTTCAAGCTGCAATTGACAGGAATGATCAAATACATATAAAAATGGATGTCTGATGGAAATTCAAGTCAAGAATTATGAAGGTGGTTGATCCATAACGTTGGATAGAAGACTATCTTCATCCATATTAACTGGATTGTTTGCAGTCCCGCCTTCTTTTGCTTGAACAATTATGTACAAAATAGAAACAAACAGTTAACAATGGAAACATAAGAAAGAAGGCACTACAACAAGCTTGGGCATCATCTTCAGTAAATTCCTCCTCTTCTAGAGCTCTTTTTCTTTTACCATTTGGTTTTAGATCAGGACAAAGTCCTCTTTTGTGCCCTACTACACCACATTGACCACAATGAATGACTGATCCATGTCTGGTCAATCTTGTGCCATCCTCAATTTCTTCTAGGGCATGTCTCCTGTTCCTCTGCCTCCTGCCTTTCTTTACTTTTACTACTGGTGCATGAACATGTATGTTATTGGTTCTCTTCCAGAATTTCTTGTCTCTCATAGGCCAAATGCTATGACCATATGCTTTCACACATAATTTAAGGTTGTAGCCATCATCAACCATTCTCTTTGGCTTGATCCTCTCATGCCTTGCTACTACAACTCCATGGGAACAAGGGATCCCAGTTAGCTGCCATCTTCTGTAGGTGCAAGTACATGTACCTAGCTCAACTCTGTATGTGTGGTCATGTCCCATTACTTGAAAGACCTTCCTTACTGCCAGAAGGGAAAGCAGTACAGTCCACTGATTGAAGTTTCTTTGCAATTTTAGGGCATATGATCCTAGTCCACTTGTCAATTGCTTCTTTCATTTTTGTGTATATCCTATTCATTATCTGGCATCTTATCTTCTCAAACATTATCAAAATTGGCATGTCAGTTGCATCAAGTATGTAGCTGGCGAAAAAGAAACAAATACAATATGCCAATTAAGAAACTATAATCAAACTATAAACAAAGAAGAAAGAAACAACTCATATTTGGAAATTCACATAAGTGGATAAAGAATTAAAACTACATAAGCTAGACAGAAGGTACCTCTTAAATACTTCGCACGTGTTGTTCAGCACAAGGTCACATTTTGGAAATTCACTAAAGTAGGCCTTCATCCATCACTCTCTAGGAATATTTCTCAACCATTCATGACCTGCTGGGCAACTCACTCTCAACTCTCCATATTTCTCTCAAATAGAGGTACATTGCAAGATTTTGCACATGCCAAAGCAAGATCCTTCAGAGTTTCAACTGGGTAAGGTTTTGTGAAATTTTTGTATCGGTGTGTGACACAAAACCTATGTTTAGATTCTGAGAATACACTTCTCACAACATTTATTAATCCCTGCCAAGTAAATGATATGTAAGCAGCAAACATAACTAAACAATGTACATTGTTATTGTCATGTGAGCAACAAAACTGAAAATACAATGATACAAAAATGGAATAACTTTTGCCTATCACTCATACGTGTATAGTGACTTGAGTTACCTATTCCTAAATCTATTTTCAGTGTGTTAAAAAACAAGAGCCAACTATCAGTGCATTCAACCTTCACAACAGCCATTGCAATGGGGAATATGCAATCATTAGGATTAATGCTACCAAATGTGAGTAAAATAGTAGCATATCTTGTTCTCAAGTGACAACCGTCCACACAAATTATTGGTCTACAACCCTATAGGAAACTGTCCTTGAATCCACCAATAGCCTAGTAGCAAGATGTGAAAATTTGACTTGTATTCATGCATAAGTAGAATGTGCTACCTAGGTATGTGCTCCTTAGTTCTTCCCCATAATCATACAAACTGCTGTACTCCCGCTACCTCTTGAGCACTGCGTTGGTTTTCCCTTGAAGAGGAAAGGGTGATGCAGCAAAGTAGCGTAAGTATTTCCCTCAGTTTTTGAGAACCAAGGTATCAATCCAGTAGGATCACGCTCAAGTCCCATGCACATACGCAAACAAATAAGAACCCCGCAACCAACGCGATAAAGGGGTTGTCAAGCCCTTCACGGTCACTTACGAGAGTGAGATCTGATAGATATGATAAGATAATATTTTTGATATTTTTATGATAAAGAGAAATAAAGATGCAAAGTAAAATAAATGGCAAAGGAAATAATTAAGTGTTGGAAGATTAATATGATGGAAGATAGACCCGGAGGCCATAGGTTTCACTAGTGGCTTCTCTCAAGAGCATAACTATTACGGTGGGTAAATGAATTACTGTGGATCAATTGGTAGAATTGAGCATAGTTATGAGAATATCTAGGTATGATCATGTATATAGGCATCATGTCCGCGACAAGTAGACCGAAACGATTCCGCATCTACTACTACTACTCCAGACATCGACTGCTATCCAGCATGCATCTAGAGTATTAAGTTCATAAGAACAGAGTAATGCTTCAAGGAAGATGACATGATGTAGAGGGATAAACTCATGCAATATGATATAAACCCCATCTTTTTATCCTCGATGGCAACAATACAACACGTGTCGGTTCCCTTTCAGTCACTGGGATCGAGTACCGCAAGATTGAACCCAAAGCTAAGCACTTCTCCCATTGCAAGAAAGATCCATCTAGTAGGCCAAACCAAAATGATAATTCGAAGAGACTTGCAAAGATCAACCAATCATACATAAAAGAATTCATAGGAGAATCAAATATTGTTCATAGATAATCTTGATCATAAACCCACAATTCATCGGATCTCGACAAACACACCGCAAAAGAAGATTACATCGAATAGATCTCCAAGAAGATCGAGGAGAACTTTGTATTGAGATCCAAAGAGAGAGAAGAAGCCATCTAGCTAATAACTATGGACCCATAGGTCTGAAGTAAACTACTCACACATCACCTAAGAGGCCATGGAGTTGATGTAGAGGCCCTCCGTGATCAATGCCCCCTCCGACGGAGCTCCGGAAAAAGGCCCCAAGATGGGATCTCTCGGGTACAGAAGGTTGCGGCGGTGGAATTAGGTTTTCGTGGTGCTCCTGGATGTTTGGAGGGTACGTGGATATATATAGGAGGTAGAAGTACGTCGGTGGAGCAACGGAGGGCCCACGAGGGTGGAGGGCGTACCCAGGGGGTAGGCGCGCCCCCTGCCTCGTGCCTTCCTCCCTTGTTTCTTGACGCCCACTCCAAGTCTCCTGGATCACGTTTGTTGAGAAAATCTCATTCCCGAAGGTTTCATTCTGTTTGGACTCCGTTTAATATTCCTTTTCGACGAAACCCTAAAATAGGCAAAAAAACAACAATTTGGGCTAGGCCTCCGGTTAGTAGGTTAGTCCAAAAAATGATATAAAAGTGTAAAATAAAGCCCATTGACGTCAAAAATAGATAATATAATAGCATGGAGCAATAAAAAATTGTAGATACGTTGGAGACGTATCAAGCATCCCCAAGCTTAATTCCCGCTCGTCCTCGAGTAGGTAAATGATAAAAGAAGAATTTTTGATGTGGAATGATTTCGAACATATTTCTCAATATAAATTTTCTTTCTTATGGCATGAATGTTCAGATCCGAAAGATTCAAGATAAAAGTTTAATATTGACATAAAAATAATAATACTTCAAGCATACTAACTAAGCAATTATGTCTTCTCAAAATAACATGGCCAAAGAAAGTTATCCCTACAAAATCATATAGTCTGGCTATGCTCTATCTTCACCACACAAAATATTTAAATCATGCACAACCCCGATGACAAGCCAAGCAATTGTTTCATACTTTTGATGTTCTCAAACTTTTTCAATCTTCACGCAATATATGAGCGTGAGCCATGGATATAGCACTATGGTGGAATAGAATGGTGGTTGTGGAGAAGACAAAAAGGGAGAAGATAGTCTCACATCAACTAGGCGTATCAACGGGCTATGGAGATGCCCATCAATAGATATCAATGTGAGTGAGTAGGGATTTCCATGCAACGGATGCACTAGGGCTATAAGTATATGAAAGCTCAACAAAAGAAACTAAGTGGGTGTGAATCCAACTTGCTTTCTCATGAAGACCTAGGGCATTTTGAGGAAGCCCATTATTGGAATATACAAGCCAAGTTCTATAATGAAAAATTCCCACTAGTATATGAAAATGATATCATAGGAGACTCTCTATATGAAGAACATGGTGCTACTTTGCAGCACAAGTGTGGGAAAAGGATAGTAGCATTGCCCCTTCTCTCTTTTTCTCTCATTTTTTTAATTTGGGCCTTCTTTTTTTTTCTTGTTGGCCTCTTTTCTCTTGTTTTTCGTCCGGAGTCTCATCCTGACTAGTGGGGGAATCATAGTCTCTATCATCCTTTCCTCACTTGGGACAATGCTCTAATAATGATGATCATCACACTTTCTTTACTTACAACTCAAGAATTACAACTCAATACTTAGAACAAAATATGACTCTATGTGAATGCCTCCGGCGGTGTACCGGGATGTGCAATGATGCATGAGTGACATGTATGAAGAATTATGAGCGGTGGCTTTGCCACAAATACGATGTCAACTACATGATCATGCAAGCAATATGACAATGAAGAAGCGTGTCATAATAATGGAACGGTGGAAAGTTGCATGGCAATATATCTCGGAATGGCTATGAAATGCCATAATAGGTAGGTATGGTGGCTGTTTTGAGGAAGGTATATGGTGGGTTTATGGTACCGACGAAATTTGCATGATACTAGAGAGGCTAGCAATGGTGGAAGGGTGAGAGTGCGTATAATCCATGGACTCAACATTAGTCATAAAGAACTCACATACTTATTGCAAAAATGTATTAGTTATCGAAATAAAGTATTACGCGCATGCTCCTAGGGGGATAGATTGGTAGGAAAAGACCATCGCTCGTCCCCGACCGCCACTCATAAGGAAGACAATCAATAAATAAATTATGCTCCGACTTCATCACATAACGGTTCACCTGTAACATCCCAAAATTCTAAATTTTGGAATGTTATAATAAATAGATAGATAGATTGTTTGTTTGATTGTTGTGTGATTGATTGAGGTGAAATTCGAAACTTTCTGAAAGTTAAATGAGAGGGAATAAAAGGACTTTCCCAAACTTTCATTTTTGCATATATGTTCTCCATAAATTCAAATTCTTTTCAAATACAAAACCCTAGAGAGAAGATGACATGACTTCTTCCATTTAATTAAATGAAAAGGGGTTTTTGAAAAGATATGAATTTCATCCGGAAATATTTTCAAATTTAGAAACTCTAAGCGACTCAATGATTTTCATGAGAGAAGATAAAATGACTTCTTCAAAACATATGAAATATGAGTTGGGAGTTCAAAAGGATCAATTTTAAAATCCTTTTGAAATTATTTTCAGTTTGGAGTTATTTGGGTTTTATTCAAATTATTTTTCACCAAAAATAAAATATATGGAAATTAGGGTAAAATGGTTCCCTACATCAGAAAATTGGAGAGAAACATATTTGAAATCATTTTGGTATTTTTAAAGTGATTTTTATTGGATTTTAGTAGGGCAGTAGCACTGTTTAATTTATTTGAATTTTTGTGTATTTTATTTGGCACTAGAGAAATGTTCATGTTGTAGAAAATGTTTTTATGAAAATTTTGATATATTATATGCCTATAGTTTATTTTTATTTTACTTGGTTTATATTTTTTCGTTGTCTGTAAAAAAAAGAAAAAAAGACTTTCTCCCGCCGAACTGGGCCGGCCCAGCTCCCAGGCCAGGCCACGGCCCAGTGCCCAGCCGAAGCCCAGCCGCGCCAGAAGCCGCTCTGCTCCGCTCTGCTCCGCTCGCGCGCTCGCACCTGCGATCGGCTGCCGCCTCGCTCAGCCACCGACAGGTGGGACCCACCTGTTGGGTCCGTCCTCGACCTCGCGCCAGGAGTCCGTCTTCCCCACGCGTCGCCGGTCATCGCTGTGTCCGACTCGAACTCCGCCCCTGCCTTGCCCCTCACCCACGCATCGCCCTCGCCCCCTCCTATATATAGCCAGGCCCTCGCCTCGTTTTGCCTCTAACCGGAAGGCCCGAGACCCTCCCCACGCTCCACGCGAGCTTGCCGGAGTTCGCGAGATCCGACGAGCTCCGCCGCCAAGCCCCGCGCCGTTCCAACGCCGAAGACGAGCGCCGCCACCACCATCGGCTTCAGCCCCGCGTGCCACTTCTCCCTGACCCCGCGGACACGCCGGAGGACCGCTGGAGCAGCCACCCCGACGACCCAGACGTCGCTGCCGTCTTCTTCTTCGTCGCCGGTGACCTCCACCACCGCGGTACACCCCGAAGCCCCCTCGGCCGCCCGATTCATTTTAGATGGCCCCGATTAGATCCATTTGTTTTTTGAACCGTTAACCTCTAATTCGCGCGCGTTCGTTGGTTAGGCCTCAGTAGCGAACGTTTTTCACCTAATAGGTTTCTGTAGCAAACGTTCATTGTTTAGTCTTTTTCTTTTTCTTTTTAATTTTAGCCAGGGACCCGTATGTAATTAGTTTCTTCACACTTTAGTCCCTGATCTTTAATCTATCACATCTTTTTACCCGTTTATGCAAATCTGATGAAACCAACGCCCACGTCTTCATTACGATCTCCTCTATCCAGTAAAACAACTTAAACATGTTTTTCTGAAAGTTTTAAAATTTGAATTCAAACATATTTGTATTCAAACTTCATTTGCTCGTAACTTGAGTTTCGTGGCTCCGTTTGACTTGATTCTTTTTGCAAATCGAAGCTCTTGACCTAAACTTTCTGATAAGGCCAAATTCACATAATTTTGGTACTATTAAAAATTGTTTTATGTTGCAAGAGTTATTTTCTTGGTTTTGAAACTTTTCGAATTGTCTTCTTCGTTCTTCCTGATCTTTTGAGCGATTGCTTATGTGTGGTTACTATTGCTTGCCCATGATAGATTGAACGGAGTGTGACGAGTAGAACTATCAAGAGTTATGAGTGCGAGTCATCGTCATCAACATTGCAGGCAAGTTCACACTTTGATCATATCCCTTTCGTACCAAGTTTTTATGCATTAGTTACACCCTCAAACATTGCATGGTTAGGAATTTATAACATGTGGGTATTGGGAAGTAGTTGATGAGGTAGGAACCTATTGCCCTGCATTCAAACCTTGGGAGTTACTTTTACGTTATGCTCATATTGCTATGCTATGCTCGTAGACGTGGATTGGTTTGAGAGAATTCATGACAGATGTGAGAATTATTATTTAATGGTTAACTTAAGGTGGCCACTTTAATACACATCTGGTGGATTTGTTGGGGCTCCCTGGAGCACCCAGTGGTTTGCCCGGGCACCTGGAGAACCCAGTGTTTTCCCAAGGGGATCCGGAGTACCCGTGTGATCACCCTATGGAATTCCACCTAGGCTCAAAGGGATCATAAGATGATTCATGCTAGAAACTTCCGTGTGCAGCCACAAGCTATTATGGGCTCTAGCATAGTTGAGTAAGTTACGTGAAGCTCTTGAAGAGGTGGATCAGCAGGTAGTGGGTTGTAGGTTTGGTATGGTCTGCCCGGAGTAGAGAGTTAATGTTCCTGAAAGACTGTGTCTCGGTCATCCATTTCTCAAACACCATGTAGTGCGAGAAATCCAATGGAGGCGATCGAGTCTTGTAGGGGAAAAGTGCGCAAACCTCTGCAGAGTGTACAAACTAATCATGATTAGCCGTGTCCCCGGTTATGGACAAATCTTGAGTATCTGGTACTTGGATTATCATATTGATCTCATCACATTACTTAAATAATTTGTTGGGTTATTGATGTTAATTTGGGATTGAGTTGGAGGAACCTTCTCAATATTTTCAACCAACTTTGTAGTTAAAAAAATTATATTCCTTTGCAGTAGGGAAAAATTGGCTTTTCGCAAAAAAACATTATAACCATAGAGCTTTTCCACCAGTCATATATGCATGTAGTGATAGCTATTATTCATCATTATCCTATGGTGTGAATTTGCCAGTACATTCAATGTACCGACCCTCTGTGGCTGCAACGTCTCATGTTGCAGGAATTCTTACGACGAGTAAGTGATACGTTAGGGTTATGATTTCTACACTCAACTTTGCCGTTGG
Organism: Triticum aestivum; assembly: GCF_018294505.1. Taxonomy (NCBI): domain Eukaryota; kingdom Viridiplantae; phylum Streptophyta; class Magnoliopsida; order Poales; family Poaceae; genus Triticum; species Triticum aestivum. The sequence goes on along the minus strand of NC_057797.1, from coordinate 31,233,048 downwards.
TGTTGATGGGAATCCACAACCTTTGTTACTTCCACTATATGGATTGAGGTAATAGTATTTACGTTACTTTATACATGTGATTCACCTCTGTTATAAATCCTCGAGTACTGTGTGTGTCAGCATACCGATCCAGGGATGATACTTAAGCACATAGACTTGACCGTCTGAGGTCGGGTCGCTACAAGATGGCATCAGAGCACATGTTGACTGTAGGACGTGACCCCTAGAAACAGGCAAATCTATAGGAAAGATTTTCTCTATAACTTTCTTTTCAAAAAAGATCTTTTACCTCTCCTCTCTTCTGATCTTATTCAAATATTCCCTTTAGTGAGACCATACCCCTTTTCCCTTTTGACCACACGAAGATTCAGCTGATGAGATCACTCCAATAAGTACAAGATATCAGACAACTAAGACCACTTTGGAATGAAGAGGATTTTACCATACATTATGATAATGGAAACTACAGCGGTTGAAGACTCCAAAGACTAGGGGAATTTGAAGGCCCTGTTGTCGGTGTCAAAACCAGCGGATCTCGGGTAGGGGGTCCCGAACTGTGCGTCTAGGCCGGATGGTAACAGGAGACAAGGGACACAATGTTTTACCCAGGTTCGGGCCCTCTTGATGGAGATAAAACCCTACGTCTTGCTTGATTAATATTGATGATATAGGTAGTACAAGAGTAGATCTACCACGAGATCAAGGAGGCTAAACCCTAGAAGCTAGCCTATGGTATGATTGTTGTATGATGAAGTTGTCCTACGGACTAAAACCCTCCGGTTTATATAGACACCGGAGAGGGTTAGGGTTACACAAAGCCGGTTACAATGGTAGGAGATCTTAAATATCCGCATCGCCAAGCTTGCCTTCCACGCCAAGGAAAGTCCCGTCCGGACACGGGACGAAGTCTTCAATCTTGTATCTTCATAGTCCTGGAGTTCGGCTGAAGGTATAGTCCGGCTACCCGAACACCCCCTAATCCAGGACTCCCTCAGTAGCCCCCGAACCAGGCTTCAATGACGACGAGTCCGGCGCGCAGATTGTCTTCGGCATTGCAAGGAGGGTTCTCCTCCAAATTCCGTGTACCTGCTGAATAATGTCCAATTTTCGTAATGTAGCGCACCTTGGCTTCCACGCCCAATAATGGCCGTCTTCCACGTGTCAAACGAATGTGAAAAGTCGGGGTGTTTTTACATTCACACCCCTAGCCGCATAAACGAGCAACCTATTTAATGGGATGGGGATTCAGATCCAAACCACACCTTCTCCTCTCCGCGAGTAATCATCAGAGCACCTCCAGCAAAGGTTCATTCCAACATGGCCAGCCGTCGCAGCTCCTCCTCTCGCCCTTCCAGTCCTAAACCTGGAGACTGGGAGAGGTGCTCCATCCTGCACAGCGAGCTAGTGTCGCTTCAGGCCAAGGGATTTCTCCCTCAGGCCTATATGGTCCCGGTCCGAGCTGGACTCGCCACCTATAATGGCGGAGAGCAAGCGGAGAGCACCCCCTATCCCTCCAAAGGAGAGAGGGTGTGCCTCGTCCCTTATCTAGTAAGAGGACTTGGATTTCCAGTCCATCCATTTCTCCGTGGACTTCCGGATTTCTACGGCCTCCAGCTGCACGATCTTACGCCCGCCTCTATATTGCATATCGCGGGCTTCGTCGCTCTTTGCGAGCTATTCTTGTGTGTTGAGGCTCATTTCACGCTGTGGAAGAGATTATTCTGTCTGGTGCCCCGCTCTCAAGAGGGGTCTATATATCAAGTGGGTGGAGCCGAAGTGTGGCGTATCGCCGGGACCGGATATCTATCCGGAACCCCAAAGAAGGCGTCCGTGGACTAGCCTTCGGAATGGTTTTATATAGATGATGTCCCGCTACCGGACCCTATCCGGGTCGGTCTCCCCGAATTCAACAGTGCTCCCTTAAAGAAACGCCTAAGCTGGTGTCCGCGGAGCTCTTAGAGAGAAAGCGACAGGGACGCCCTTCACCTGATGGGCCGGATAAGACTATTGTCTCATTCCGGACTAACCATGATTGGAGTCATGGCCGCATGCATTATGCGGGGGGTGCAGCCGCTTCAATATAGAGGCCACCCCATGTGGGATTTTAACGGGGAGGATGACGCCACCCGTTATGGTCGTAAGGGGCCAGCCTCAGCTGCCGCGCTAGTAAAGATCTTATCCTCTTTGTACAAGGGAGAAGAGGAGGAATTCCTCCGCGTTAATCTGCAGGGCGGATTTAGTATGTACAACCCCCTGAGTTGGGTAAGTGAACAATTGTGCCTGCCCATCCGCTTTATATTCCCATGATTAAATATGTAGTCCAACGATTTCAACGCAGGAACTGTGTCAGGAAGTAAAGGATATAAACAGCCGTCCCCCACAACCCGAGGATCCAGAACGGTCCCTCGATCCGGACTCCGAAGAGGATCCGGATATATCAGTGGAGTTGATTGACGGGGTGTTTCATCAGTTAAGCAAGGACAATACCTTGGTGGCCATTACGGCTGATTACCCAGGGTTAATCCCGGCCTCCCAGGTAACAGAGAGCGGAGTCTCATCCCTTTGAGAAGGAATCCATTCTCACACATTTCAGTTTTCCTGACCGTGTTTTGCAGGGGAGGTTTCCAAGGCGGGAGGCCGAACCTGCGGTGGCTAGCCAACGAGGGGCCGCAGGGCCCCGTGGGGCAAAAAGGAATGTAGTCCGGACTGGGACGCAGGCGCAAAGGTATAGCACATCCTCTTTTTCCCTGGTGTTATTTCTTCAGGGCATATTAACGTCCGTGCTATCTTCAGGACGAAGAGACCTCGCTGGACTACATCCGGAGAGGTTGCCAACCGCGCCTCCACCAGCCAGGCTCCAACGCCTGGCCCGGAAGCGGGAGCAAACACGAGGCGCGCACCGGACGCTCCTCCGACAGAGGATGCGGACAGGCTGTCTGCCACCAATTCCGAGGTGGAGAGTGCCATGAACCACATGCGTCGCCGGATAGTTCTTCGCGACGCTTGTTTCTCCCGAGAGGAATTAGATGCCTTCAATTCGGGAGATGCGTACCTCCGTACCGCTCAAAATGGTTTAACCAGAGCCACGGAGCAATATGTAAAAGACATACGGGTAAGAAAATTTTGGTAAATATATATGTATGTACCAATAGCCCCCGAGACTTGAAACAGTTAGAGTAACTGGTTTAAGGATCATTTGTTATGCAGGTTCTTACAGAGAAGAATACCATACTGTCCCAGGAGCTGAAAGAGTGCAAAGCCCAACTGGAGGCCGCACTAGCCGCGACAGGGGAGCCTAAAGAGACCCCCTCTGGTAAGATACACTTCGAAAGATTAATATCTTGCGAAGTGCAGTGTGGGTATGAATCTGCCAAATCATATTGCAGATGGTGCCGGACTGGATCCGGAGAGGCAACAACTCTTACGCCGGCTAAAGGCCGGTGAGAGTATGTTGACAAGGGTGAGGCGGGAGAAGAATGAGCTTCAGGATGCCAACACCAAGCTGGACGTTGAACTTAAAGATGTTCGTGGCCAGCTATCGGACTCTACTAAGAAGAATCAGGGGCTTCGACGCGGCATATTTAGTAAGTGCTTAAGCGAATCTTTGAAAAAAAGAGTTCGGCGAGGAAGTCGACTAACAGAGTAATTTTTGTAGGTATGCTAACGGGTCGTCCTGCAGAGGAGATGCCCGGTTCTACGGGTGACCTTCTTCCTGAGCTCTCGCAACTGCACGAGCGAGCTCCGCAGGCGATGCGAGGCGTTGCCCAAGCCTTATGGCCTGCCCACTCCATGCCCGAGGGCCTTGGAGAGCTTTCGAAGAAGCTTAAGGGAGCTCGGTGGCGCTTCCGGTTGTGGAAGATATCGGCCAGCCGACAAGGCGCTAGGGAGGCCTGGGCCATGGTGAAGACGCGGTACACGAAGTCTGACCCAAACCACATGGCTGAGGTCGGGCCTGTGGGGCCTGACGGGAAGGAGATCCCTGTAAGCTTAGTGTACGGCCAAGTAGAATTGGCCGCAAAGTATTCCCAGCAGGACTGTAAGTTAGACAGCCTGTTAGATGGTATTGAAGAGGAATACAATCAGTCAGAGTGACTATGTAATTTTTAATTGACATGTGTAATGCCTTCTAGCCGGATTGTAGATCGTTTGTCGTTGCCGACCTTTTCGCTTCAACCTCAGGACCTGACGGTCCGGAATGTGTCCGAATACCCTACCGGTTATGTAAGAACCGGGGTATGCGTGGAGACCAGGCGTAGGGGTCATTAGTGCTTTATCAGACAAGTGCCCAACTAGTTATGTTATATTACATGGTTAGTAAGAAACATCTTCCAGAGAGAATAGTTCCGTTAGGGGTTCCTTTCTCTGGGAGGCATGCCCTAAAGTGCATGTCCGGACTGCAAACGCAGGAAAATCATCTGGGGGCATATACATAAATAAGTAAAAAAATGTCATCTTTTAGTTCACCGACCGAATATTCCCTTAAGAACGCTAGCTTTCGGCTTCACCCAGTCTGAGGTACACATCCAGCTGATCCGGCAGTAACAATCGCAGAGGTGCTCCCTTTACCACCTAGCCGAACAATCGGGAACGTAGGGGTAAGCACAGGAGCCAGGCAACCCAGCTTGGCCATAACTTAAGTCATATCGATGCATATAATGGTGAAGAAAAGGTACATGCGAAAGTTTGACACATGTGGTGGGCGTGAAGCCCGTATAAATAAGCTTCTGTTAAAGAAGCCCCCAGGTTTAATGAGCGCAAGTAGCACTTCACTTGAGGAGCCTTTAAGGGCTATAAAAGAGAAGAGGGTAAGGAGAGAGATGTAAGACAGAAAATGTAAAAAATGGACAGAGGAAGGAGACAAACACAGAGTCCGGCGCTAGGCATAGAATCTTTGGAGACGGGCTGCGTTCCATGGGTTCGGCTCGAGTCGGTTATCCGACGCATCTCGCAGGCGGTATGCTCCACCAGTCAGGACTTGGTCGATTATGAAGGGACCTTCCCACTTGGGCTTCAGCTTGTCCTTTTTCTTGCCTGGCAGGCGTAGAACTAATTCGCCAACGTTGTAGCTTTTGGCCCGCACTTCTCTGCTTTGATATCTTCGAGCCTGCTGTTGATAGAATGCGGAACGGGCTTTTGCCACGTCGCGCTCCTCCTCTAAGGCGTCCAAACTGTCCTGCCGATCGAGCTCGGCCTCCCTTTCTTCGTACATGCGCACTCGAGGTGAGTCATGAATTATGTCGCAGGGCAAGACTGCCTCTGCGCCATACACCATAAAAAATGGTGTGTATCCGGTGGTGCGGTTCGGCGTGGTCCGCAGCCCCCAGAGTACGGAGTCGAGCTCCTCTACCCAGTGCGTGTTAGATTCCTTGAGGGACCGCACTAATCTGGGTTTGATGCCGCTCATGATGAGACCATTTGCACGTTCGACCTGACCGTTAGTTTGTGGGTGATAGACGGAAGCATAATCGAGCTTGATGCCCATGTTTTTGCACCAGAGTTTTACCTCATCGACCGTGAAGTTCGTTGTTGGGGAACGTAGCAGAAATTCAAAATTTTCCTACGTATCACCAAGATCTATCTATGGAGAAACCAGCAACGAGGGGAAGGAGAGTGCATCTACATACCCTTGTAGATCGCTAAGCGGAAGCGTTCAAGAGAACGGGGTTGAAGGAGTCGTACTCGTCATGATTCAAATCACCGGAGATCCTAGTGCCGAACGGACGGCACCTCCGCGTTCAACACACGTACAGCCCGGTGATGTCTCCCACGCCTTGATCCAGCAAGGAGAGAGGGAGAGCTTGAGGAAGACTCCATCCAACAGCAGCACAACGGTGTGGTGGTGATGGAGGAACGTGGCAATCCAGCAGGGCTTCGCCAAGCACAATGGGAGAGGAGGAGTAGGGAGAGGGGTAGGGCTGCACCAAGAGGGAGAGAACTCATGTGTTGGGCTGCTCCAAAACCTCCAATATATATAGGGGGAGAGGGGGCTGCGCCCCCTTTAGGGTTTCCCACCCCAAGGGGTGCGGCCAAGGGGGGAGGAGTGCCTCCCAAGTCAAGTGGAGGCCTCCCCCTTTAGGGTTTCCCCTCTACCATGCGCATGGGCCTTGGGGGGCTGGTTCCCCTGGCCCATTAAGGCTAGGGCGCCCCCTTACAGCCCATGCTGCTGTATTGGACGTGGTGGAACAATTTCCGGACCTCCGGACCCCTCCGGAATCCTCCGGAACCTTCTGGAAGCTTCCCGGTACAATACCGAAAAAACCCGAACTTTTTCCGGAACCCGAACAACAACTTTCCATATATAAATCTTTACCTCCGGACCATTCCGGAACTCCTCGTGACATCCGGGATCTCATCCAGGACTCCGAACAACATTCGGTAACCACATACAAGCTTCCTTTATAACCCTAGCGTCATCGAACCTTAAGTGTGTAGACCCTACGGGTTCGAGAGACATGCAGACATGACCGAGACGTTCTCCGATCAATAACCAACAGCAGGATCTGGATACCCATGATGGCTCCCACATGTTCCACGATGATCTCATCGGATGAACCACGATGTCAAGGACTTAATCAATCCCGTATTCAATTCCCTTTGTCTATCGGTATGTTACTTGCCCGAGACTCGATCGTCGGTATCCAATACCTTGTTCAATCTCGTTACCGGCAAGTCACTTTACTCGTTCCGTAACACATCATCCCGTGATCAACTCCTTGGTCACATTGCGCATATGATGATGTCCTACCGAGTGGGCCCAGAGATACCTCTCCGTTTACACGGAGTGACAAATCCCAGTCTCGATCCGCATAAAACAATAGATACTTTCGGAGATACCTGTAGTGCACCTTTATAGTCACCCAGTTACGTTGTGACGTTTGATACACCCAAAGCACTCCTACGGTATCCAGGAGTTACACGCTCTCATGGTCTAAGGAAGAGATACTTGACATTGGCAAAGCTCTAGCAAACGAACTACACGATCTTTGTGCTAGGCTTAGGATTGGGTCTTGTCCATCACATGATTCTCCTAATGATGTGATCCCGTTATCAACGACATCCAATGTCCATGGTTAGGAAACCGTAACCATCTGTTGATCAACGAGCTAGTCAACTAGAGGCTTACTAGGGACATGGTTTTGTCTATGTATTCACACGTGTATTACGATTTCCGGATAATACAGTTATAGCATGAATAAAAGACTATTATCATGAACAAAGAAATATAATAATAATCAATTTATTATTGCCTCTAGGGCATATTTCCAATAGTCTCCCACTTGCACTAGAGTTAATAATCTAGTTCACATCGCCATGTGATTAACACTCACAGGTCACATCGCAATGTGACTAATACCCAAGAGTTTACTAGAGTCAGTAGTCTAGTTCACATCACTATGTGATTAACACTCAATGAGTTTTATGTTTGATCATGTTGCTTGTGAGAGAGGTTTTAGTCAACGGGTCTGAACCTTTCAGATCCGTGTGTGCTTTACAAATCTCTATGTCATCTCCTAGATGCAGCTACCACGCTCTATTTGGAGCTATTCCAAATAACTGTTCTACTTGGAGCTATTCTAAATTGTTGCTCCATTATATGTATCCGGTATCTCTACTCAGAGCTATCCGGATAGGTGTTAAGCTTGCATCGACGTAACTCTTTACGACGAACTCCTTTACCACCTCCATAACCGAGAAAAATTCCTTAGTCCGCTAGTTACTAAGGATAACTTTGACCGCTGTCCTACGATCCATTTTTGGATCACTCTTGTACCCCTTGACTGACTCATGGCAAGGCACACTTCAGGTGCGGTACACAGCATAGCATACTGCAGAGCCTATGTCTTAAGCATAGGGGACGACCTTCGTCCTTTCTCTCTATTCTGCCGTGGTCGAGCTTTAAGTCTTAACTTCATACCTTATAACTCAGGCAAGAACTCCTTCTTTGACTGATCCATCTTGAACACCTTCAAGATCATGTCAAGGTATGTGCTCATTTGAAAGTACTATTAAGCGTTTTGATCTATCCTTATAGATCTTGATGCTCAATGTTCAAGTAGCTTAATCCAGGTTTTCCATTGAAAAACACTTTCAAATAACCCTATATGCTTTCCAAAAATTCTACGTCATTCTGATCAACAATATGTCAACAACATATACTCATCAGAAATTCTATAGTGCTCCCACTCACTTCTTTGGAAATACAAGTTTCTCATAAACTTTGCATAAACCTAAAAACTTTGATCATCTTATCAAAGTGCATATTCCAACTCCGAGATGCTTACTCCAGTCCACAGAAGGATCGCTGGAGCCAGCATACCTTTTAGCATCCTTAGGATTGACAAAACCTTTCTGATTGTATCACATACAACCTTTCCTTACGAAAGTTGGTAAGGAAACTTGTTTTGACATCCATCTTCCAGATTTCATAAATGCAGCTTATGCTAACATGATTCCGACGGACTTAAGCATCGCTACGAATGAGAAAATCTCATCGTAGTCAACTCCTTGAACTTGTGAAAAACTCTTCGCCACAAGTCGAGCTTCATAGATGGTGACATTACCATCCACGTCCGTCTTCTTCTTAAAAGATCCATTTATCTCAATGGCTTGCCGATCATTGGGCAAGTCCGCCAAAGTCCATGCTTTGTTCTGATACATGGATCCTATCTCAGATTTCATGGTTTCTTAACCATTTGTCAGAATTTGGGCCCACCGTCGCTTCTCCATAGCTCGTAGGTTCATTGTTATCTAGCAACATGACCTTCAAGACAGGATTACTGTACCACTCTGAAGTAGTACGTATCCTTGTCACCCTACGAGGTACGGCAGTGACTTGATCCGAAACTTCATGATCACTATCATAAGCTTCTACTTCAATTGGTGTAGGTGCCACATGAACAACTTCCTGTGCCCTGATACACCGGTTGAAGTGATGGTTCAATAACCATATCAAGTCTCCACCATCCTCCCACTCAACTCTTTCGAGAGAAACCTTTCCTCGAGAAAGGACCCGATTCAAGAAACAATCCATATTGCTTTCGGATCTGAATTAGGAGGTACACCCAACTGTTTTGGGTGTCCTATGAAGATGCATTTTATCCGCTTTGGGTTCGAGCTTATCAATCCTGAAACTTTTTCACATAAGCGTCACAGCCCCAAACCTTTAAGAAACGACAACTTAGGTTTCTCCAAACGGTGTCGTCTCAACGGAATTACGTGGTACCCTTTTAAAGTGAGTGCGGTTGTCTCTAATGCCTAACCCATGAACGATAGTGGTAATTCGATAAGAGACATCATGGTACGCACCATATCAAATAGGATGCAACTATGATGTTCGGACACACCATCATACTATGGTGTTCCAGGCGGTATTAATTGTGAAACAATTTCCACAATGTCTTAATTGTGTGCCAAAACTCGTAACTCAGATATTCATCTCTATGATCATATCATAGACATTTTATCCTCTTGTCACGAAGATCTTAAACTTCACTCTGAAATTACTTCAACCATTCAATAATTCAGACTTGTGTTTCATCAAGTAAATATACTCAACATCTACTCGAAACATCTGTGAAGTAAGAACATAACAATATTCACTGCATGCCTCAGCACTCATTGGACTGCACACATCAAAATGTGTTACTTCCAACAAGTTGCCATCTTGTTCCATCTTACTGAAAACGAGGCTTTTCAGTCATCTTGCCCATGTGGTATGATTTGCATATCTCAAGTGATTCAAAATCAAGTGAGTCCAAATGATCCATCTGCATGGAGTTTCTTCATGCGTATACACCAATAGACATGGTTCGCATGTCTCAAACTTTTCAAAACGAGTGAGTCCAAAGATCCATCAACATGGAGCTTCTTCATGCATTTTATACCATTATGACTTACATAGCAGTGCCACAAGTAAGTGGTACTATCATTACTATCTTTTGGCATGAACGTGTGTATCACTACGATCGAGATTCAATAAACCATTCATTTTAGGTGCAAGACCATTGAAGGTATTATTCAAATAAATAGAGTAACTATTATTCTCCTTAAATGAATAACCGTATTGCAATAGACATAATCCAATCATGTCTATGCTCAACGCAAACACCAAATAACAATTATTTAGGTTTAACACCAATCTCGTTGGTAGAGGGAGCGTGCGATGCTTGATCACATCTAGCTTGGAAAAAATTCCAACACATATCGTCAGCTCACCTTTAGCTAGTCTCCGTTTACTCCGTAGCTTTTATTTCGAGTTACTAACAGTTAGCAACCGAACCGGTATCTAATGCCCTGGTGCTACTAGGAGTACTAGTAAAGTACACATCAACACAATGCATATCCAATATACTTCTATCGACCTTGCCAGCCTTCTAATCTACCAAGTATCTAGGGTAATTCTGCTCCAGTGGTTGTTCCCTTTATTACAGAAGCACTTAGTCTCGGGTTTGGGTTCAACCTTGGGTTTCTTCACTGGTGCAGCAGCTGATTTGCCGTTTCATGAAGTATCCCTTCATGCCCTTGCCCTTCTTGAAACTAGTGGTTTCACCAACCATCAACAATTGATGCTCCTTCTTGATTTCTACTTTCACGGAGTCAAACATCGCGAATATCTCAAGGATCATCATATATGTCCCTGATATATTATAGTTCATCACGAAGCTCTAGCAGCTTGGTGGTAATGACTTCGGAGGAACTATCACTATTTCATCTGGAAGATCAACTCCCACTTGATTCAAGTGATTGTTGCACTCAGACAATCTGAGCACAAGCTCAACAATTGAGCTTCTCTCCTTAGTTTGCAGGCTAAGAAAATCGTCGGAGGTCTCATACCTCTTGACGTGGGCACAAGCCTGAAATCCCAATTTCAGCCCTCAAAACATCTCATATGTTTCGTGATGTTTCAAAAACATCTTTGGTGCCTCAACTCTAAACCGTTTAACTGAACTATCACGTAGTTATCAAAATGTGTATGTCAGACGTTCGCAACATCCACAGACAATGTTTGGGGTTCAGCACACTGAGCGGTGCATTAAGCACATAAGTTTTCTACTGTCTGCATAATCGCTACTTTCAACTTTCAACTATATTTTCTCTAGGAACATATCTCAACAGTGGAACTAAAGCGCGAGCTTACGACATAATTTGCAAAAGGTCTTTTGACTATGTTCAAGATAATTAAGTTCATCTTATGAACTCCCACTCAGATAGACATCCCTCTGGTCATCTAAGTGATCACATGATCCGAGTCAACTAGGCCGTGTCCGACCATCACGTGAGACGGACTAGTCATCATCGGTGAACATCTTCATGTTGATCGTATCTACCATACGACTCATGCTCGACCTTTCGGTCTCCGTGTTCCGAGGCCATGTCTGCACATGCTAGGCTCGTCAAGTTAACCCTAAGTGTTTTCGCTGTGTAAAACTGTCTTACACCCGTTGTATGTGAACGTAAGAATCCATCACACCCGATCATCACGTGGTGCTTAGAAGCGACAAACTGTAGCAACGGTGCACAGTTAGGGGAGAACACTTCTTGAAATTTTGTAAGGGATCATCTTATTTACTACCGTCGTCCTAAGTAAACAAGATGCATAAACATGATAAACATCACATGCAATCAAATAGTGACATGATATGGCCAATATCATTTTGCTCCTTTTGATCTTCATCTTCGGGGCTCCATGATCATCATCGTCACCGGCATGACACCATGATCTCTATCATCATGATCTCCATCATCGTGTCTTCATGAAGTTGTCACGCCAACGACTACTTCTACTTCTATGGCTAACGCGTTTAGCAATAAAGTAAAGTAATTTACATGGCGTTGTTCAATGACACGCAGGTCATACAATAAATAAAGACAACTCCTATGGCTCCTGCCGGTTGTCATACTCATCGACATGCAAGTCGTGAATCCTATTACAAGAACATGATCAATCTCATACATCACATATCATTCATCACATTCCTCTTGGCCATATCACATCACATAGCATACCCTGCAAAAACAAGTTAGACGTCCTCTAATTGTTGTTGCATGTTTTACGTGGCTGCTATGGGTTTCTAGCAAGAACGTTTCTTACCTACGCAAGACCACAACGTGATATGCCAATTACTATTTACCCTTCATAAGGACCCTTTTCATCGAATCCGTTCCGACTAAAGTGGGAGAGACTGGCACCCGCTAGCCACCTTATGCACCAAGTGCATGTCAATCGGTGGAACCTGTCTCACGTAAGAGTACGTGTAAGGTCGGTCCGGGCCGCTTCATCCCACAATACCGTCGAAACAAGATTGGACTAGTAACGGTAAGCATATTGAACAAAATCAACGCCCACAACTACTTTGTGTTCTACTCGTGCAAAGAATCTACGCAATAGACCTAGCTCATGATGCCACTGTTGGGGAACGTAGCAGAAATTCAAAATTTTCCTACGTATCACCAAGATCTATCTATGGAGAAACCAGCAACGAGGGGAAGGAGAGTGCATCTACATACCCTTGTAGATCGCTAAGCGGAAGCGTTCAAGAGAACGGGGTTGAAGGAGTCGTACTCGTCGTGATTCAAATCACCGGAGATCCTAGTGCCGAACGGACGGCACCTCCGCGTTTAACACACGTACAGCCCGGTGACGTCTCCCACGCCTTGATCCAGCAAGGAGAGAGGGAGAGGTTGAGGAAGACTCCATCCAACAGCAGCACAACGGCGTGGTGGTGATGGAGGAACATGGCAATCCAGCAGGGCTTCGCCAAGCACCATGGGAGAGGAGGAGTAGGGAGAGAGGTAGGGCTGCACCAAGAGGGAGAGAACTCATGTGTTGGGCTGCTCCAAAACCTCCAATATATATAGGGGGAGAGGGGGCTGCGCCCCCTTTAGGGTTTCCCACCCCAAGGGGTGCGGCCAAGGGGGGAGGAGTGCCTCCCAAGTCAAGTGGAGGCCTCTCCCTTTAGGGTTTCCCCTCTCCCATGCGCATGGGCCTTGGGGGGCTGGTTCCCCTGGCCCATTAAGGCTAGGGCGCCCCCTTACAGCCCATGCTGCTGTATTGGACGTGGTGGAACAATTTCCGGACCTCCGGACCCCTCCGGAATCCTCCGGAACCTTCTGGAAGCTTCCCGGTACAATACCGAAAAAACCCGAACTTTTTCCGGAACCCGAACAACAACTTTCCATATATAAATCTTTACCTCCGGACCATTCCGGAACTCCTCATGACGTCCCGGATCTCATCCGGGACTCCGAACAACATTCGGTAACCACATACAAGCTTCCTTTATAACCCTAGCGTCATCGAACCTTAAGTGTGTAGACCCCACGGGTTCGGGAGACATGCAGACATGACCGAGACGTTCTCCGGTCAATAACCAACAGCGGGATCTGGATACCCATGATGGCTTCCACATGTTCCACGATGATCTCATCGGATGAACCACGATGTCAAGGACTTAATCAATCCCGTATTCAATTCCCTTTGTCTATCGGTATGTTACTTGCCCGAGACTCGATCGTCGGTATCCAATACCTTGTTCAATCTCGTTACCGGCAAGTCACTTTACTCGTTCCGTAACACATCATCCCGTGATCAACTCCTTGGTCACATTGCGCATATGATGATGTCCTACCGAGTGGGCCCAGAGATACCTCTCCGTTTACACGGAGTGACAAATCCCAGTCTCGATCCGCATAAAACAATAGATACTTTCGGAGATACCTGTAGTGCACCTTTATAGTCACCCAGTTACGTTGTGACGTTTGATACACCCAAAGCACTCCTACGGTATCCAGGAGTTACACGCTCTCATGGTCGAAGGAAGAGATACTTGACATTGGCAAAGCTCTAGCAAATGAACTACACGATCTTTGTGCTAGGCTTAGGATTGGGTCTTGTCCATCACATGATTCTCCTAATGATGTGATCCCGTTATCAACGACATCCAATGTCCATGGTTAGGAAACCGTAACCATCTGTTGATCAACGAGCTAGTCAACTAGAGGCTTACTAGGGACATGGTGTTGTCTATGTATTCACACGTGTATTACGATTTCCGGATAATACAGTTATAGCATGAATAAAAGACTATTATCATGAACAAAGAAATATAATAATAATCAATTTATTATTGCCTCTAGGGCATATTTCCAACATTCGTGCCGTTATCGATGATGATGCTGTGGGGGGCGCCATAACGGTGTACGACCCCGGATATAAAGTCTATCACAGGTCCGGATTCGGCCGTCTTAACAGGCTTGGCTTCTATCCATTTGGTGAACTTATCCACCATGACCAGTAAGTATTTTTTCTTGTGGGTTCCGCCTTTAAGGGGTCCCACCATGTCAAGCCCCCAGACCACGAAAGGCCAAGTGATGGGGATAGTTTGGAGGGCGGTGGGTGGCATATGGCTTTGGTTTGCAAAAAGCTGGCAACCGACGCATTTATGGACCAAGTCCTGAGCGTCCGCCCGGGCCGTCGGCCAATAAAAGCCTGTACGGAAAGCCTTGCTTACAAGGGACCGGGCTGCGGCGTGATGGCCACCGAGTCCGGCATGAATTTCAGCCAGCAGGTTCCGCCCTTCCTCTTCGGAGATGCACCTTTGAAGGACTCTGGTAGTGCTTTTCTTGTAAAGTTCTCCCTCATGGACTTTATAGGCTTTAGATCACCGCACTATACAGCGTGCATCGTTTTGGTCCTCTCGGAGTTCCTGCCTAGTAAGGTAGGCTAGGAATGGTTCTGTCCACGGGGCGATAACGGCCATTAGTACGTGGGCTGATGTTGTTATTTCATTGGCAGAGCCTCCGATTATGTCAGATTGTTCGGCGTCGGACAGTGCAGTTGGGTCCGTACTAATATTGCCATGTTCCCCTTCCCATACTACGGATGGCTTGAACAGCCTTTCTAGGAAGATGTTGGGGGGGGACCGCATCGCATTTTGTGCCGATGCATGCCAGGACGTCTGCCGCCTGATTGTTTTCTCGGGCTATATGGTGAAATTCGAGCCCTTCAAACCGAGCTGACATTTTGAGGATGGCGTTGTGGTAAGCTGCCATTTTTGGATCCGTGGCATCGAAGTCTCCATTTATTTGGGATATCGCGAGGTTCGAATCCCCGCGTACCTCTATGCGTTGAATGCCCATGGATACTGCCATCCGGAGACCATGTAAAAGGGCCTCATATTCGGCTGCATTTTTGGAGTCCGTGTACATAATCTGGAGTACATATTGAATAGTGTCTCCTATGGGGGACGTCAAAACGATGCTGGCCCCTAGTTCGGCCAACATTTTGGAACCGTCGAAGTGCATGATCCAGTTTGAATATGTGCCGTACTCTTTAGGGAGTTCGGCCTATGTCCATTCTGCGACGAAGTCGACCAAAACTTGCGACTTGATAGCTCGCCGTGGCCTATAAGTTATGTCGAACGGGAGGAGCTCGATGGCCCATTTTGCAATCCGGCCCGTTGCGTCACGGTTGTTTATAATATCATTGAGTGGTACTTCCGATGCTATTGTGATTGAACACTCTTGAAAGTAGTGTCGTAGCTTCCGGGATGCCATGAATACGACATATGCAATCTTTTGATAATGTGGGTACCGTGATTTGCATGGGGTGAGGACAGTGGACACATAGTAAACTGGCTTTTGAAGGGGGAATTTGTGTCCGTCCGTTTCCCGCTCGATGACGAGTACTGCACTGACAACTTGATGGGTTGCTGCAATGTACAATAGCATTGGTTCGCCGATGTTTGGCGCGGCCAGGACGGGGTTTGTTGCCAATATGGCTTTTATTTCCTCGAGTCCGGCCGTGGCGGCGTCCGTCCACTCGAAGTGTTCGGTGCACCGAAGGAGGCGATAGAGGGGTAGCGCCTTTTCTCCCAACCGGGAGATAAAGCGGCTTAGAGCCGCCACGCATCCGTTAATTTTTGTATTTGTTTGAGGTCCTTTGGGATATCCAATTGTGACAAAGCTCGGATCTTGGCTGGATTTGCTTCGATTCCCCTACCGGATACAATGAGCCCAAGAGCTTTCCGGCTGGAACGCCGAAAACGCATTTTTCCGGATTTAGCTTGATGTCATATGCTCGGAGGTTGTCAAATGTAAGCCTCAAGTCGTCTACTAGAGATTCGACATGTCTTGTTTTTACGACCACATCATCCACGTATGCCTCTACTGTTTTGCCGATCTGGTTTGCCAGACATGTCTGAATCATGCGCTGATATGTTGCGCCGGCGTTTTTGAGCCCGAAAGGCATTGTGTTGAAGCAGAATGGGCCGTATGGGGTGATGAATGCCGTTGCGGCTTGGTCTGACTCGGCCATCTTGATTTGATGGTAACCGGAGTATGCGTCGAGGAAGCACAACGAATCGTGTCCTGCAGTGGCGTCGATAATTTGATCGATGCGGGGGAGGGGGAAGGGATCCTTTGGGCAGGCCTTGTTGAGGTCTTTGAAGTCAACGCACAGGCGCCAGGATTTGTCCTTCTTTGGTACCATCACCAAGTTTGCTAGCCAGTCCGGATGTTTTATATCTCTGATGAATCCGGCCTCCAATAGTTTGGCTAGCTCCTCTCCCATTGCCTGTCTCTTGGGTTCAGAGAAACGCCGAAGGGCTTGTTTGACAGGTTTGAATCCTTTTAGGATATTTAAGCTGTGTTCGGCCAGCCTGCGTGGGATTCCTGGCATGTCCGAAGGGTGCCATGCAAAAATGTCCCAGTTCTCCCGTAGGAATTCTCGCAGTGCGGCGTCTACATCGGGGTTTAATTGTGCCCCGATGGAAGCTGTTTTATTGGGGTCCGTTGGATGGACCTGGAATTTGACTATTTCATCCGCTGGTTTAAAGGAGGTGGACTTGGATCTTTTGTCGAGTATCACATCGTCCCTGTTTACCGTGGAGGGCAGGGTAGTCAGTTCCTCAGCCGCTAGGGCTTTGGACAGTGCCTCAAGGGCCAGTGCGGCTGTCTAGTTTTCGGTGCGGAGTGCTATGTCCGGATCACTAGCGAGAGTGATGATTCCGTTCGGCCCGGGCATCTTGAGCTTCATGTACCCGTAATGGGGTATTGCTTGGAAGATTGTAAACGCTTCCCGCCCTAGCAGAGCGTGGTATCCGCTGCTGAACGGGGCCACTTGGAATGTGACCTCTTCGGACCTATAATTATCCGGCGTGCCGAACACCACATCTAGTGTGATTTTCCTGTACAGTGTGCTTCCCGACTAGGGATTATTCCTCTGAAGGTTGTGCTTCTTCGCTCAATGCGGTTCCAGTCTATTTCCATTTTTTGAAGGGTTTCCTCATAAATGAGGTTCAATTCGCTGCCTCCATCCATGAGTACCTTGGTGAGGCGAAAGCCGTCCACTATAGGACTGAGTACCAATGCGGCTGGTGCTCGAGCTGTTCGGAATTTAGGTTCGTCGCTGGTATTAAAGGTAATAGCCGTGTCACTCCATGGGTTCATTGTTGCTACTTGATAGACTTCGGCGAAGCTACAGAGTGTTCTTTTTCGCATTTTATTTGATGCGAATGTCTCGAAGACTGTTAAGACTGTACTGGAGTCCCTGAGGTGGCTTTCTGCGGCCTCCGGAATTAGGAGATCTTCGCCCCTTTTGGCCACCTGCCGGAGTATCCAACATGCTCTAAGGCTATGAGTTGGTGTGGCGTCCTCTGTACTATGAATTTTACAGGGTCCATTAAGCCATCCCTCCAGTACGGTTCCATGCCCTGTAGAGGGTTTTGGTTTTTTGGTTTTTAACCCGGGTGTCTGATGATGATGCACCCTTTTATTTCGGACGAGGTTTCTATTCAGGGCCGGATTGTCCCAAAATTTAGTTTCGGTTTTCCGGGCGCTTTCCATCGCACAGTACTTTTGTACTATGGACGCCAAGTCAGCGAAGCGTGTAAGATCACGACGACCTGTGGCGTTGAGGATTCCCTTGTCCGTGCAATTATTGCAGAAGATTGAGATTGCGTTTTCCTCGCGGCAGTCCTTTATCCTGTTCATAACCAGGAGGAACCTTGCCCAGTAATGATGTACTGTTTCTTCGGGCTTTTGCCTGATTTGGGATAGATCGCTTATGTTCGGGCGGGTGGGTGGAATTAAATCCGGAACTTCACCCAATCTAAGACTCAGAGGCCAAGGAGTTTCCGAACTCTGAGGTTTGGATTCTTGGATGTTGTCCAGTGAATCTAGCCCGTTGCCTGATTCTAAGTTCAGGTCTTGAGTTACATCCTCCCCTCCGCGAGTATCCAGCTTGGAGGGATCTGGAATCCGGATGTAGCTAGTCCTTAAGATAGATGAAGAGTCGCCGCACTGTGCCTCTACTACGGCAACGCGATGGGTAACTTGGGGAGAATTAATTTCTCTTAGAGCGGGTTTAAGCCCAACCTGGTCATAATCCGTAGTGACCCCCAAGGCGGCGATGCGATCCAAGAGCTCATTTACGGAAGAGAGCTCCATTGGATCTAACTGCTCGACGAGTTCCGAGCTGACGTGAAGATTGCTTTTGATGACCCGAGAGGTCACCATCGGCGCAATGGCCGAACAGGCGGTCATGAGAAAACCGCCTAGCCGGAGAGTTTGGCCGACAGCCAAGGCTCCCTTAGTAATGCCGCCGTCTTTAAAGACGGGAAGAGGCATCCTTCCTCATTGCGACGACACAGAGGAGCTCTCAATGAAAGCACCAATGTCGGTGTCAAAACCGGCGGATCTCGGGTAGGGGGTCCCGAACTGTGCGTCTAGGCCGGATGGTAACAGGAGACAAGGGACACAATGTTTTACCCAGGTTCGGGCCCTCTTGATGGAGTTAAAACCCTACTTCCTGCTTGATTAATATTGATGATATAGGTAGTACTAGAGTAGATCTACCACGAGATCAAGGAGGCTAAACCCTAGAAGCTAGCCTATGGTATGATTGTTGTATGATGAAGTTGTCCTATGGACTAAACCCTCTGGTTTATATAGACACCGGAGAGGGTTAGGGTTACACAAAGTCGGTTACAATGGTAGGAGATCTTGAATATCCGCATCGCCAAGCTTGACTTCCACGCCAAGGAAAGTCCCATCCGGACACGGACGGAGTCTTCAATCTTGTATCTTCATAGTCCTGGAGTTCGGCTGAAGGTATAGTCCGGCTACCCGAACACCCCCTAATCCAGGACTCCCTCACCTATAGAATTTTCCAGATTTGTATGACCTAGGAAGGCACCCTTTATGGAACTTGGCAGACTAAGGAAGCCGTTAATACCTGAGATCAAGGTGTATCGGAGAAAGACGGAGCATGGAGAGTTAAAAACCTCAAAGTTTTGTCAAGAAAACCCTAAGGCAGGAGATATCAACTATGGAAGATAGCTCATGGCAATGACAAGGGCAGAAACACGGTTATCCGTGATGTCATCGCCACTGATACTATGGTCACCGAGCTGAGCTAAGCATGCATTTCTTCGGAAGGATTGGATGGTAGAAGGCTGATGGAGCATCTATCAGCAAAGGATGCATTTTTAACCTCAGCTGGTGTATCACCAGGATCTGGAGAATTACATCAGGAATTTTAAGACGGACACGCAGGAAGCCGTATTTTGACAAAGAAGCATTTCGTGAAGAACTCAGGACCCAGAAGTTGAAAGTAGCCAAGCTGGAGGAGCAGAACCTCGAGATGCGGGAGATTCATCAAGAACTGAAGGGCAGTAGGACCAGGGTTCATGCCGAGGATGTCGAAACCCAGAAGTTTGGAACGCAACTCCAGAAATATTAAAGGATGACACAAGAGACTTCGTGTCAACAGAGATGATCTGGCAAAAGAACTTGGGAAGAACATGCATGATCGGAAGAAGCCATTGGTGGCATGAACAAGACTTGAAGAGTTTGATGACGTTGAAGATTTATTGACCTTTAGAAGACCAAATCCGTATTATATACCTACGTTAGATGCGACGATTGTGAGTTGTCATTTGTTTGACGTTTTTCCGACAGACACAAAATAAAAATCTGTCTTTTCAAAACTTTTGGTTGCATTGTGTGTATCCCTCTATATCTCTCTTATCTCACCCCAAACCCACATGGACCCAATAGAGGATGAATGGAGATGAGCTTGTATTTTCTGGACTGATGAGTCAGTTGGAGACAGACCGATGGATTCAGAACATGGAGGATCACACGGAGAATAACCCTATAGTTGGAAATGATATGACCCAGCATGCTCTTCAGTGCTTTGAAAGAGGTGCCGCTACTTGGTGGAGGATGTACCAAACCATGAATGGATGGCAAGGAGTAACCACATGGAAAGAATTTAAGTTGACTCTGCAAAGATCTCATCTTGTATCCCAGAAGTTGAAGCCTTATGGAAAGGATATGAAGAAACCTTGTGCATGCAAGGTTTGTGGAGAAATAAGACACACCCATAAAGAACACAAGGATGAATGCCCTAATTGTGAAGGAAGTCACCCAGTTGAAGAATGCCCAACTTGGCAGATTACTTGTTTCTTGTGTGAAGGGACTACCCACTATCCTGCTCAGTGTCACGTTTACCCCATGGTATGAAGAACCGTACAACAGAAGAAAGAAGTAAACAAAGGAGCCCTTATGGAAATTTTACAAGAAACCGTGATGAAGGAAGATGTCAAGGACACACCCAAAGAAGAACCAATTAAACCCTGCACCAAGTCATGCTATTCATGTGGAGAAGAAGGACACATCTCCCAGAATTGTCTGGATGGGGATCTAATAGAATTCCCGACGGAGGAAGTAGAGTATGACCCACAGGAAATAGAAGCCCTGATTGGAATGGAAAGGTCCAGGAAGAGAAGTAGATTGGATTCCAGGAAGGACCTGAGTCATATCACATGTTACAGGTGCAAGGAGTCAGGGCACTACCTCAGCAGTTTCCCAAAAAGGAAACATTGAGACTTGTCAGAAGTAATATGTTTTCGTTGTAATGGAGCAGTGCATTTTGCCAGAGAATGCCCCAGGGAGAAGGAGACTTGTGATAATTAGTGGTGTCTATGAGAAGTATAGTAGTAGTAGTGAGAACATTTTCCTTTATATTGAGGCGTTGAATTGAGGCATGTAATGGAAGTGCAGGAGATTGTAATACCTTGAGAATCAATAAAGTTAGTATTGTGGGTACTATTTGGATTTTATGAGTTGTTACTCTATGAAGAAAGATTTTGACCATTTTCGAGGATATGAGAAATATGGTCTATGGAAGATTAGAGCATTTTAAGGGTGGTAGTACCCTATGAGGAGATTTGACCCCTGGAAAGGAATAATGTTGTTCCACGGAGTGGACTTAAAAGTATAAGTTTTATCTCGATATGCGGGATACCCCAAGAATATGAAGAGATGAAGTACTATTGGATATAAAGGAGATATGATGTTGGTAATATGGAGCAATTGTAACCCCGTGATGAGTTTGAGTAATCACGTCTTAGTTTGGTACCAACAGAAGGAAGAGAGACAGTACAATTGGAAGGATTTAAGAATGTCAGGAAGCTGGATGTTTGGAAAATAATCAGTTGCCCATAGGATGAGCTCAAGGATTACAAGTAATGAGATGGGCCATAACCCACAGGCCCCAGGACCTGCCAAGGAGCAAGCACTCTCTTGCTGAAGGAAAAACCCTGGAAGAAGTTACGTTTATCGGCAGACGATCTTATAGAGTAACACAAAACCTGAGAGTTGTGAAGAAACGATAGATGTTTGTTTGGCTTGCAGAATCACTGGATTTATCCGAACTTGGTTCATCGACAAGAGAAATTCTGCAATGCTTGAGAGATGACCGAGTGTTAGAGTGCGAGATTCGCTAAACCATGTACAAGGTAATGATTTGCATGCGGGATGGATTGGTCACCATACCGACTTACTATTATTATTCGCCTTGCTATATGGGATGGTAAATCTGAGTGACTTACCTATAGTAGAGAGACGACGATATTAAGCCTTGTTTAAACCTTAGAATGGTATAATCATTTTCCCTTGTACAAGGCAGCTGTTGCCAATCGTAGGACATACAGTGAGAATGAAGCCTAGACCAATTTCCCATAGGAGAAGCCATAAATGGTTGATCACCATGAGATATCAAAAGTTGTTTAGTATTGGCGCCAGACCCGTCAGCTAAGAAGACCAAGTCATAGAAGAACCTTACCAAGATGAAAGACAGAAGAATTGAGGAAAAGGTTATGCCACTACCAAAAGAGCCCAGATAAGGAATTATCCTGAAGATCCGAGAATACCGACACTGTTAACAATATGGATGAAGTATATGAATTTTGATGGAATCGTAACCATGCTTCTAAGGGTGGTAGCACCCCAGACCCCCTCCTGCGACAATTGATGGATTTTGAGGAGACCCCAAACCCTAACCTTTTTCTTGCTAGCCTCTCTGAATCTCGAGGACGAGATTCATTTTAAGGGTGGTAGATTTGTAACATCCCAAAATTCTAAATTTTGGAATGTTATAATAAATAGATAGATTGATTCTTTGTTTGATTGTTATGTGATTGATTGAGTGAAATTTGAAACTTTCTGAAAGTTAAATGAGAGGGAATAAAAGGACTTTCCCAAACTTTCATTTTTGCATATATGTTCTCCATAAATTCAAATTCTTTTCAAATACAAAACCCTAGAGAGAAGATGACATGACTTCTTCCATTTAATTAAATGAAAAAGGGTTTTTGAAAAGATGTGAATTTCATCCGGAAATATTTTCAAATTCAGAAACTCTAAGAGACTCAATGATTTTCATGAGAGAAGATAAAATGACTCTTGAAAACATATGAAATATGAGTTGGGAGTTCAAAAGGATCAAATTTAAAATCCTTTTGAAATTATTTTCAATTTGGGGTTATTTGGGTTTTATTCAAATTATTTTTCTCCAAAAATAAAATATATGGAAATTATGGTAAAATGATTCCCTACATCAGAAAATTGGAGAGAAATAAATTTGAAATCATTTTGGTATTTTTAAAGTGATTTTATTAGATTTTAGTAGGGCAATAGCACTATTTGAATTATTTGAATTTTTGTGAATTTTATTTGGCACTAGAGAAATGTTCATGTTGTAAAAAATGTTTTTCTGAAAATTTTGATATATTATATGCCTATAGTTTATTTTTATTTTACTTGTTTTATATTATTTTTTTCGTTGTCTGTAAAAAAAGAAGACAAAAAGACTTTCTCCTGCCGAACTGGGCCGGCCCAGCTCCCAGGCCAGGCCACGGCCGAGTGCCCAGCCGAAGCCCAGCCGCGCCCGAAGCCGCTCCGCTCCGCTCGCCCGCTCGCACCTGCAATCGGCCGCCGCCTCGCTCAGCCACCGACAGGTGGGACCGACCTGTCAGGTCCGTCCTCGACATCGCGCCAGGAGTCCGTCTTCCCCACGTGTCGCCGGCCGTCGCCGTGTCCGACTCAAACTCCGCCCGTGCGTTGCCCCCTCACCCACGCATCGCCCTCGCCCCATCCAATATATAGCCAGGCCCCTGCCTCGTTTTGCCTCTAATCGGAAGGCCCGAGACCCTCCCCATGCTCCACGCGAACTCGCCGGAGTTCGCGAGATCCGACGAGCTCCGCCGCCAAGCCCCGCGTTGTTCCGACGCCGAAGACGAGCGCCGCCACCACCATCGGCTTCAGCCCCATGTGCCGCTTCTCCCTGACCCCGCGGACACGCCGGAGGACCGCCGGAGCAGCCACCACGACAACCTAGACGCCGCTTCCGTCTTCTTCTTCATCGCCGGTGACCTCCACCACCGCGGTACACCCTCCTCGGCCATCCGATTCATTTTAGATGGCCCCGATTAGATCCATTTGTTTTTTGAACCGTTAACCTCTAATTCGCGAGCGTTCGTTGGTTAGGCCTCAGTAGCGAATGTTTTTCACCTAATAGGTTTCTGTAGCGAACGTTCATTGTTTAGTCTTTTTCTTTTTCTTTTTAATTTTAGCTAGGGACCCGTATGTAATTAGTTTCTTCACAGTTTAGTCCCTGATCTTCAATCTATCACATCTTTTTACCCGTTTATCCAAATCCGACGAAACCAACACCCACGTCTTCATTACGATCTCCTCTATCCAGTAAAACAACTTTAACATGTTTTTGAGAGTTTTAAAATTTGAATTCAAACAGATTTTTATTCAAACTTCATTTGCTCGTAACTTGAGTTTCGTAGCTCCGTCTGAGTTGATTCTTTTTGCAAATCGAAGCTCTTGACCTAAACTTTCTGA
Organism: Triticum aestivum; assembly: GCF_018294505.1. Classification (NCBI taxonomy): domain Eukaryota; kingdom Viridiplantae; phylum Streptophyta; class Magnoliopsida; order Poales; family Poaceae; genus Triticum; species Triticum aestivum. The sequence goes on along the minus strand of NC_057797.1, from coordinate 31,208,850 downwards.
TAAGGCCAAATTCACATAATTTTGGTACTGTTAGAAATTGTTTTATGTTGCAAGAGTTATTTGCTTGGTTTTGAAACTCTCAAACTATCTTCTTCGTTCTTCCCGATCTTTTGAGTGATTGCTTATGTGTGGTTACTATTGCTTGCCCACGATAGATTGAATGGAGTGTGACGAGTAGAACTATCAAGAGTTATGAGTGCGAATCATTGTCATCAACATTGCAGGCAAGTTCACACTTTGATCACATGCCTTTCATACCCAGTTTTTATGCATTAGTTACACCCTCAAACATTGCATGGTTAGGAATTTATAACATGTGGGTATTGGGAAGTAGTTGATGAGGTAGGAACCTATTGCCCTGCATTCAAACCTTCGGAGTTACTTTTACGTTATGCTCATATTGCTGTGCTATGTTCGTGGACATGGATTGGTTTGAGAGAATTCATGACAGATGTGAGAGTTATTATTTAATGGTTAACTTAAGGTGGCCACTTTAATACACATCTCAGTGGATTGGTTGGGGCACCCTGGAGCACCCGGTGGTTTGCCCGGGCACCTGGAGAACCCAGTGTTTGCCCGAGGGGATCCCGGAGTACCCGCGTGATCACCCTATGGAATGCCACCCAGGCTCAAAGGGATCATAAGATGATTCAAGCTAGAAACTTCCGTGTGTAGCCACAAGCTATTATGGGCTCTAGCATAGTTGAGTAAGTTACGTGAAGCTCTTGAAGAGGTGGATCAGCAGGTAGTGGGTTGTAGGTTTGGTATGGTCTGCCCGGAGTAGAGAGTTAATGTTCCTGAAAGACTGTGTCTCGGTCATCCGTTTCTCAAACACCATGTAGTGCGAGAAATCCAATGGAGGCGATCGAGTCTTGTGGGGAAAAGTGTGCAAACCTCTGCAGAGTGTACAAACTAATCATGATTAGCCGTGTCCCCGGTTATGGAAAAATCTTGAGTATCTGGTACTTGGATTATCATATTGATCTCATCATGTTACTTAAATAATTTGTTGGGTTATTGATGTTAATTTGGGATTGAGTTGGAGGTACCTTCTCAATATTTTCAACCAACTTTGTAGTTAAAAAATTATATTCCTTTGCAGTAGGGAGAAATTGTCTTTTCGCAAAAAACATTATAACCATAGAGCTTTTCCACCAGCCAGATATGCATGTAGTGATAGCTATTATTCATCATTATCCTATGGTGTGAATTTGCCAGTACATTCAATGTACTGACCCTCTGTGGCTGGAACGTCTCATGTTGCAGGACTTCTTACGACGAGTAAGTGATACGTTAGGGTTATGATTTCTACACTCAACTTTGCCGTTGGTGTTGATGGGAATCCACAACCTTTGTTACTTCCGCTATATGGATTGAGGTAATAGTATTTACTTTACTTTATACATGTGATTTACCTCTGTTATAAATCCTTGAGTACTGTGTGTGTCAGCATACCGATCCAGGGATGACACTTAAGCATAGAGACTTGACCGTCTGAGGTCGGGTCGCTAGATCACCATACGTGCATGCTACGGGAATCACTAACTTCAACACAAGTATTTCTCAAATTCACAACTACTCAACTAGCATGACTCTAATATCACCATCTCCATATCTCAAAACAATTATCAAGTATCAAACTTCTCATAGTATTAAATTGACTTATATGAAAGTTTTTATTATTGCCATGTTGTTCTAAAGGAATCTCAAAATAATATAAGTGAAGCATGAGAGAACAATAGTTTCTATAAAATAAATCCACCACCGTGCTCTAAAAGATATAAGTGAAGCACTAGAGCAAAAACTATATAGCTCAAAAGATATAAGTGAAGCACATAGAGTATTCTAATAAATTTCAAATCATGTGAGTCTCTCTCAAAAGGTGTGTACATCAAGTATTATTGTGGTAAACTAAAAAGCAAAGACTCAAATCATACAAGACGCTCCAAGCAAAACACATATCATGTGGTGAATAAAAATATAGCTCCAAGTAAAGTTACCGATGGACGAAGACGAAACAGGGGATGCCTTCCGGGGCATCCCCAAGCTTAGGCTTTTTGGTGTCCTTGAATTTTACCTTGGGGTGCCATGGGCATCACCAAGCTTAGGCTCTGGCCACTCTTTGTTCCATAATCCATCAAATCTTTACCCAAAACTTGAAAACTTCACAACACAAAACTCAAAATAGAAAATCTCGTGAGCTCCGTTAGCGAAAGAAAATAAAACATCACTTCAAGGTACTGTAATGAACTCATTATTTATTTATATTGGTATTAAACCTACTGTATTCCAACTTCTCTATGGTTTATAAAATCTTTTACTAGCCATAGATTCATCAAAATAAGCAAACACCACAAGAAAAACAGAATCTGTCAAAAACAGAACAATATGTAGTAATCTGTAGCTAACGCAAGTTCTGTAACCCAAAAAATTCTAAAATAAATTTCTGGACTTGAGGAATTTATCTATTAATCATCTGAATAAAGAATTAACTAAATATCACCTTCTAAATAAAAATGGCAGCGATTCTCGTGAGTGCTAAAGTTTCTATTTTTTACAGCAAGATCAAAAAGACTTTCCCCAGGTCTTCCCAACGGTTCTACTTGGCACAAACACTAACTAAACATAAAAAAACAAAACCAAAACAGAGGCTAGATAATTTATTTATTACTAAACAGGATAAAAAACTAAGGAATAAAAATAAAATTGGGTTGCCTCCCAACAAGCGCTATCGTTTAACGCCCCTAGCTAGGCATAAAAGCGAAGATAGATCTAGGTATTGCCATCTTTGGTAGGCAATCCATAAGTGCCTCTCATAATAGATTCATATAATAATTTAATTTTCTTTCTAGCGAAGTGTTCCATGCCTTTCCTTAATGGAAATTGGAATTTAATATTCCCTTCCTTCATATCAATAATTGCACTAATCATTCTAAGGAAAGGTCTACCAAGAATAATAGGACATGAAGGATTGCAATCTTTATCAAGAACAATGAAATCTACGGGCACATAGTTCCTGTTTGCAACAATAAGAACATCATTAATTCTTCACATAGGTTTCTTAATAGTGGAATCCACAAGGTGCAAGTTTAAAGAACAATCATCAAAATCACGGAAACCTAGCAAATCACACAAAGTTTTTGGAATCGTGGAAACACTAGCACCCAAATTACACAAAGCATAGCACTCATGATCTTTAATTTTAATTTTTATTGTAGGTTCCCACTCATCATAAAGTTTCTAGGGATAGAAACTTCCAACTCAACTTTTTCTTCATAAGATTGCATCAAAGCATCAATGATATGTTTAGTAAAAGCTTTATTTTGACTATAAGAAGGAGGAGAATTTAGCACGGATTGCAACAAGGAAATACAATCTATCAAAGAGCAATTATCATAGTTAAATTCCTTGAAATCCAAAATAGTGGGTTCATTGATATTTAAAGTTTTGACCTCTTCAATCCCACTTTTACCAATTTTAGCATCAAGATCTAAAAACTCCAAATTTTTGGAACGCCTTCTAGGTAAAGGTGGCTCATCTTCAGTCTCATCATTATCAAGATTCATATTGCAAAACAAAGATTTAAAAGGAGACACATCAATAACTTTTAGATATTCATCTTTATTATCATGAAAACTAGAAGAACACGCTTTCACAAAGCAATCATTCTTAGCACGCATCCTAGCGGTTCTTTCCATCAAGGGAAATTCTCATGGCTTTGAGAGACTCATTGATATCATGCTTAGGTGGAATAGATCTAAGTTTCAAAGAATCAACATCATGAGAAATTCTATCCACGTTCCTAGCCAACTCATCAATCTTAAGCATTTTTTCTTCAATCAAAGCATTGAAACTCTTTTGTGAACTAATAAATTCTTTAATATTAGATTCAAAATCAGAGGGAATCTTATTATAATTTCCATAAGAATTGTCGTAGGAATTACCATAATTATTAGAGTAATTACTAGGAAACGGCCTAGAATTAAAATTACCTCTATTAGCGTTATTACCAAAATTGTTCCTACCAACAAAATTCACATCCATAGATTCATTATTATTCTCAATCAAGGTAGACAAAGGCATATCATTAGGATCAGTAGGAGCACTCTTATTAGCAAACAATTTCATAAGTTCATCCATCTTTCCACTCAAAACATTAATCTCTTCAATTACGTGCACTTTTTTATTAGTAGATCTTTCGGTGTGCCATTGAGAATAATTAACCATAATATTATCTAGGAGTTTAGTAGCTTCTCCTAAAGTGATTTCCATAAAAGTACCTCCCGCGGCCGAATCTAAAAGATTTCTAGAAGCAAAATTCAACCCGGCATAAAAGTTTTGTATAATCATCCAAAGATTCAAACCATGTGTAGGGCAATTACGTATCATTAATTTCATCCTCTCCCAAGATTATGCAACATGTTCATGATCAAGTTGCTTAAAATTCATTATATCGTTTCTAAGAGAGATGATCTTAGCGGGAGGAAAATACTTAGAGATAAAAGCATCTTTGCACTTATTCCATGAACCAATACTATTTTTAGGCAAAGACGAAAACCAAGCTTTAGCACGATATCTAAGCGAAAACAGAAATAGCTTCAATTTAACAATATCATTATCCACATCTTTCTTATTTTTCATATCACAAAAATCAACAAAGTTATTTAGATGGGTAGCAGCATCTTCACTAGGAAGGCCGGCGAATTGATCTTTCATGACAAGATTCAACAAAGCAGCATTAATTTCACAAGATTCGGCATCGGTAAGAGGAGCAATCGGGGTGCTAAGAAAATCATTGTTATTGGTATTGGCAAAGTCACACAATTTAATATTATCTTGAGCCATCATGACAAGCAAGCAATCCAACACATAAGCAAACAAGAAACGGGCAAAAGAGGCAAATAGGGAAAGAGAAGGGGATGGAGAGAGAGGACGAATAAAACGACAAGGGTGAAGTGGGGGAGAGGAAAATGAGAGGCAAATGGCAAATAATGTAATGCGAGGGATAAGAGTTTGTGATGGGTACTTGGTAAGTTCTGACTTGGTAATGGCGCCAGAAATGACTCGTTGTTGGGAGTCAAATCTTGACTTGACTTGGCGCGAATCTCCCTGGCAACGGTGCCAAAAATCCTTCTTGCTACCTCTTGAGCACTGCGTTGGTTTTCCCTTGAAGAGGAAAGGGTGATGCAGCAAAGTAGCGTAAGTATTTCCCTCAGTTTTTGAGAACCGAGGTATCAATCCAGTAGGAGATCACGCTCAAGTTCCACGCACCTACACAAACAAATAAGAACCTCACAACCAGTGCGATAAAGGGGTTGTCAAGCCCTTCACGGTGAGTTACGAGAGTGAGAATCTGATAGGTATGATAAGGTAATATTTTTGGTATTTTTATGATAAAGAGAAATAAAGATGCAAAGTAAAATAACGGCAAAGGAAATAACTAAGTGTTGGAAGATTAATATGATGGAAGATAGACCCGGGGGCCATAGGTTTCACTAGTGGCTTCTCTCAAGAGCATAAGTATTACGGTGGGTAAACGAATTACTGTCGAGCAATTGATAGAATTGAGCATAGTTACGAGAATATATAGGTATGATCATGTATATAGGCATCACGTCCGCGACAAGTAGACCGAAACAATTCTGCATCTAATACTATTACTCCACACATCGACCGCTATCCAGCATGCATCTAGAGTATTAAGTTCATAAAAACAGAGTAATGCTTGAAGGAAGATGACATGATGTAGAGTGATAAACTCATGCAATATGATATAAACCCCATCTTTTTATCCTCGATGGCAACAATACAATACGTGTCAGTTCCCTTTCAGTCACTGGGATCGAGCACCGCAAGATTGTGAAGGAAATGTGCCCTAGAGGCAATAATAAAGTTATTATTTATTTCCTTATATCATGATAAATTTTTATTATTCATGCTAGAATTGTATTAACCGGAAACATAATACATGTGTGAATACATAGACAAACAAAGTGTCACTAGTATGCCTCTACTTGACTAGCTCGTTAATCAAAGATGGTTATGTTTCCTAACCATGAACAAAGAGTTGTTATTTGATTAATGGGATCACATCATTAGGTGAATGATCTGATTGACATGACCCATTCCATTAGCTTAGCACCCGATCGTTTAGTATGTTGCTATTGCTTTCTTCATGACTTATACATGTTCCTATGACTATGAGATTATGCAACTCCCATTTGCCGGAGGAACACTTTGTGTGCTACCAAACGTCACAACGTAACTGGGTGATTATAAAGGTGATCTACAGGTGTCTCCAAAGGTACATGTTGGGTTGGCGTATTTCGAGATTAGGATTTGTCACTCCGATTGTCGGAGAGGTATCTCTGGGCCCTCTCGGTAATGCACATCACATAAGCCTTGCAAGCATTGCAACTAATGAGTTAGTTGCGGGATGATGTATTGCGGAACGAGTAAAGAGACTTGCCGGTAACGAGATTGAACTAGGTATTGGATACCAACGATCGAATCTCGGGCAAGTAACATACCGATGACAAAGGGAACAACGTATGTTGTTATGCGGTCTGACCGACAAAGATCTTCGTTGAATATGTAGGAGCCAATATGGGCATCCAGGTCCCGCTATTGGTTATTGACCGGAGATGTGTCTCAGTCATGTCTACATTATTCTCGAACCGTAGGGTCCGCACGCTTAAAGTTACGATGACAGTTATTATGAGTTTATGCATTTTGATGTACCGAAGTTAGTTCGCAGTCCCGGATGTGATCACGGACATGACGAGGAGTCTCGAAATGGTCGAGACATAAAGATTGATATATTGGAAGCCTATATTTGGACATTGGAAGTGTTCCGGGTGAAATCGGGATTTTACCGGAGTACCGGGAGGTTACCGGAACCCCCCGGGAGCCATATGGGCCTTAATGGGCTTTAGTGGAAAGGAGAAAGGGGCAGCCCAAGGTGACTGCGCACCTCCCCCCTCCCCTAGTCCTATTAGGACTAGGAGAGGTGGCCGGCCCCCCTCTCTCTTTCCCCCTCGGGGAATCCTAGTCCAACTAGGATTGGGGGGGGGGGGAGTCCTACTCCCGGAAGGAGTAGGACTCCTCCTGCGCCCTCCTCCTGGCCGGCGGCCCCCTCCCCCTTGGCTCCTTTATATACGGAGGCAGGGGGCACCTCTAGACAGAGGTTGATCCTTGAGATCGTTCCTTAGCCGTGTGCGGTGCCCCCTGCCACCATATTCCACCTCGATCATATCGTTGTAATGCTTAGGCGAAGCCCTGCGTCGGTAGAACATCAAGATCGTCACCACGCCATCGTGCTGACGGAACTCTTCCCCGACGCTTTGCTGGATCGGAGCCCGGGGATCGTCATCGAGCTGTACGTGTGCTAAGAACTCGGAGGTGCCGGAGTAACGGTGCTTGGATCGGTCGGATCGGGAAGACGTACGACTACTTCCTCTACGTTGCGTCAACGCTTCCGCAGTCGGTCTGCGTGGGTATGTAGACAACACTCTCCCCTCTCATTGCTGTGCATCACCATGATCTTGCGTGTGCGTAGGAAATTTTTTGAAATTACTACGAAACCCAACAGTGGCATCCGAGCCTAGGTTTTATATGTTGATGTTATATGCACGAGTAGAACACAAATGAGTTGTGGGCGATATAAGTCATACTGCTTACCAGCATGTCATACTTTGGTTCGGCGGCATTGTTGGATGAAGCGGCCCGGACCGACATTACGCGTACGCTTACGCGAGACCGGTTCTCCCGACGTGCTTTGCACATAGGTGGCTTGCGGGTGACAGTTTCTCCAACTTTAGTTGAACCAAGTGTGGCTACGCCCGGTCCTTGCGAAGGTTAAAACAACACCAACTTGACAAACTATCGTTGTGGTTTTGATGCGTAGGTAAGATTGGTTCTTTCTTAAGCCCGTAGCAGCCACGTAAAACATGCAACAACAAAGTAGAGGACGTCTAACTTGTTTTTGCAGGGCATGTTGTGATGTGATATGGTCAAGACGTGATCAGATATAAGTTGTTGTATGAGATGGTCATGTTTTGTTGAAGTTATCGGCAACTGGCAAAAGCCTTATGGTTGTCTCTCTATTGCATAAGATGCAAGCGTCCAATGATTGCTTTAATTTATCGCTATGCAATAGCAATAGTTGCAAGAGCAATTGTTGGCGAGACGACCACGTGATGACACATTGATATAGATCAAGATGATGGAGATCATGGTGTCATGCCGGTGACGATAGAGATCATGACAGTTCTTTGGAGATGGAAATCAAAGGCGCAAGATGATGATGGCCATATCATGTCACATATTTTAATTGCATATGATGTTTATCTTTTATGCATCTTATCTTGCTTTGATTGACGGTAGCATTATAAGATGATCTCTCACTAAATTATCAAGAAGTGTTCTCCCTGAGTATGCACCATTGCCAAAGTTCGTCGTGCCCAGACACCACGTGATGATCGGGTGTGATAAGCTCTACGTCCATCTACAATGGGTGCAAGCCAGTTTTGCACACGCAGAATACTCATGTTATACTTGACGAGCCTAGCATATGCAGATATGGCCTCGGAACACGGAGACCTAAAGGTCGAGCGTGAATCATATAGTAGATATGATCAACATAAACGATGTTCACCATTGAAAACTACTCCATCTCATGTGATGATCGGTTATGGTTTAGTTGATTTGGATCACGTGATCACTTAGAAGATTAGAGGGATGTCCATCTAAGTGGGAGTTCTTAAGTAATATGATTAATTGAACTTTAATTTATCATGAACTTAGTCCTGGTAGTATTAGCATATCTATGTTGTAGATCAATAGCTCGCGTTGTTGCTTTCATATGTTTATTTTGATATGTTCCTAGAGAAAAGTGTGTTGAAAGATGTTAGTAGCAATGATGCGGATTGGATCCGTGATCTGAGGTTTATCCTCATTGCTGCACAGAAGAATTATGTCCTTGATGCACTGCTAGGTGACAGACCTATTGCAGGAGCAGATGGAGACGTTATGAACGTTTGGCTAGCTCAATATGATGACTACTTGTTAGTTTAAGTGCACCATGCTTAACGGCTTAGAATCGGGACTTCAAAGACGTTTTGAATGTCATGGACCATATGAGATGTTCCAGGAGTTGAAGTTAATATTTCAAGCAAATACCCGAGTTGAGAGATATGAAGTCTCCAACAAGTTCTATAGCTAAAAGATGGAGGAGAATCGCTCAACTAGTGAGCATGTGCTCAGATTGTCTGGGTACTACAATCGCTTGAATCAAGTGGGAGTTAATCTTCCAGATAAGATAGTGATTGACAGAATTCTCTAGTCACCATCACCAAGTTAGTAGAACTTCGTGATGAACTATAATATGCAAGGGATAACGGAAACAACTCCCAAGCTCTTCGTGATGCTGAAAACAACGAAGGTAGAAATCAAGAAAAACATCAAGTGTTGATGGTTGACAAGATCACTAGTTTCAAGAAAAGGGCAGAGGGAAGAAGGGGAACTTCAAGAAAAACAGCAAGCAAGTTGCTGCTCAAGTGAAGAAGCCCAAGTCTGGTCCTAAGCCTGAGACTAAGTGCTTCTACTGCAAAGGGACTGGTTACTGGAAGCGGAACTACCCCAAGTGATTGGCGGATAAGAAGGATGGCAAAGTGAACATAAGTATATTTGATATACATGTTATTGATGTGTACTTTACTAGTGTTTATAGCAAACCCTCAGTATTTGATACTAGTTCAGTTGCTATGATTAGTAACTCGAAACGGGAGTTGCAGAATAAACAGAGACTAGTTAAGGGTGAAGTGACGATGTGTGTTGGAAGTGGTTCCAAGATTGATATGATCATCATCGCACACTCCCTATAATTTCGAGATTAGTGTTGAACCTAAATAAGTGTTATTTGGTGTTTGCGTTGAGCATGAATATGATTTGATCATGTTTATTGTAATACGGTTATTCATTTAAGTAAGAGAATAAATTGTTGTTCTGTTTATATGAATAAAACCTTATATGGTTACACACCCAATGAAAATAGTTCGTTGGATCTCGATCGTAGTGATACACATAATCATAATATTGAAACCAAAAGATGCAAAGTTAATAATGATAGTGCAACTTATTTGTAGCACTGCCGTTTAGGTCATATTGGTGTAAAGCGCATGAAGAAACTCCATGCTGATGGGCTTTTGGAATCAGTTGATTATGAATCAGTTGATGCTTGCGAACCATGCCTCATGGGCAAGATGACTAAGACTCTGTTCTTCGGAACAATGGAGCGAGCAACGGATTTGTTGGAAATCATACATACTGATGTATATGGTCCGATGAATATTGAGGCTCGCGACAAGTATCATTATTTTCTGATCTTCACAGATGATTTGAGCAGATATGAGTATATCTACTTGATGAAACATAAGTCTGAAACATTTGAAAAGTTCAAAGAATTTCAGAGTGAAGTTGAAAATCATCGTAACAAGAAAATAAAGTTTCTACGATCTGATCGTGGAGGAGAATATTTGAGTTACGAGTTTGGTGTACATTTGAAAAATTGTGGAATAGTTTCGCAACTCACACCACCCGGAACACCACAGCGCAATGGTGTTTCCGAACGTCATAACCGTACTTTATTGGATATAGTGCAATCTATGATGTATCTTACCGATCTACCACTATCGTTTTGGGGTTATGCATTAGAGACAGCTGCATTCACGTTAAATAGGGCACCATCTAAATCCGTTGAGATGACACCGTATGAACTATGGTTTAGCAAGAAACCTAAGCTGTCGTTTCTTAAAGTTTGAGGTTGCAATGCTTATGTGAAAAAGTTTCAACCTGATAAGCTCAAACCCAAATCGGAGAAATATGTCTTCATAGGATACCCAAAGGAGATTGTTGGGTACACCTTCTATCACAGATCCGAAGGTAAGAATTTTGTTGCTAAATTCGGAAACTTTCTGGAGAAGGAGTTTCTCTCGAAAGAAGTGAGTGGGAGGAAAGTAGAACTTGATGAGGTAACTATACCTCCTCCCTTATTGGAAAGTAGTACATCACAGAAACCGGTTTCTGTGACACCTACACCAATTAGTGAGGAAGCTAATGATGATGATCATGAAACTTCAGATCAAGTTACTACCGAATCTCGTAGGTAAACCAGAGTGAGATCCGGACCAGAGTGGTACGGTAATCCTGTTCTGGAAGTCATGTTACTAGACCATGACGAACTTGCGAACTATGAAGAAGCGATGGTGAGCCCAGATTCCGCAAAATGGCTTGAGGCCATGAAATCTGAGATGGGATCCATGTATGAGAACAAAGTATGGACTTTGGTTGACTTGCCCGATTGGCAAGCCATAGAAAATAAATGGATCTTCAAGAGGAAGACGGACGCTGATAGTAGTGTTACTACCTACAAAGCTAGAATTGTCGCAAAAGGTTTTCGACAAGTTCAAAGTGTTGACTACGATGAGAGTTTCTCACTCGTATCTATGCTTAAATCTGTCCGAATCATGTTAGCAATTGCCGCATTTTATGAAATCTGGCAAATGGATAAACAAAACTGCAATCCTTAATGGATTTATTAAAGAAGAGTTGTATATGATGCAACCAGAAGGTTTTGTCAATCCGAAAGGTGCTAACAAAATGTGCAAGCTCCAGCGATCCATCTGTGGACTAGTAGAAGCATCTCGGAGTTGGAATATACGCTTTGATGAGCTGATCAAAGCATATAGTTTTATACAGACTTGCGGTGAAGTCTGTATTTACAAGAAAGTGAGTGGGAGCACTACAACATTTCTGATAAGTATATGTGAATGACATATTGTTGATCAGAAATAATGTAGAATTATTCTGCAAAGCATAAAGGAGTCTTTGAAAGGAGTTTTTTCAAAGAAAGACCTCGGTGAAGTTGCTTACATATTGAGCATCAAGATCTATAGAGATAGATCAAGACGCTTGATAAGTTTTTCAATAAATACATACCTTGACAAGATTTTGAAGTAGTTCAAAATGGAACAGTCAAAGAAAGAGTTTCTTGCCTATGTTACAAGGTGTGAAATTGAGTAAGACTCAAAGCCCGACCACGGAAGAAGATAGAAAGAGAATGAATGTCATTCCCTATGCCTTGGTCATAGGTTCTATAAAGTATGCCATGCTATATACCAGATCTATTGTATGCCCTACCACTGAGTTTGGCAAGGAAGTACGATAGTGATCTAGGAGTAGATCACTGGATAGTGGTCAAAATTATCCTTAGTGGAATAAGGATATGTTTCTCGATTATGGAAGTGAAAAAAGGTTCGTCGTAAAGGGTTACGCCGATGCAAGTTTTCACACTAATCTAGATGACTCTAAGTCTCGGTCTAGATACATATTGAAAGTGGGAGCAATTAGCTAGAGTAGCTCCATGTAGAGCATTGTTGACATAGAAATTTGCAAAATACATGCGGATCTGAATGTGGAAGATCCGTTGACTAAGATTCTCTCACAAGCAAAACATGATCACACCTTAGTACTCTTTGGGTCTTAATCACATAGCGATGTGAACTAGATTACTGAGTCTAGTAAACCCTTTGGGTGTTGGTCACATGGCGATGTGAACTATGGGTGTTAATCACATGATGATGTGAACTATCGATGTTAATCACATGGTGATGTGATCTAGATTATTGACTCTAGTGCAAGTGGGAGACTGAAGGAAATATGCCCTAGAGGCAATAATAAAGTTATTATTTATTTCCTTATATCATGATAAATGTTTATTATTCATGCTAGAATTGTATTAACCGGAAACATAATACATGTGTGAATACATAGACAAACAAAGTGTCACTAGTATGCCTCTACTTGACTAGCTCGTTAATCAAAGATGGTTATGTTTCCTAACCATGAACAAAGAGTTGTTATTTGATTAATGGGATCACATCATTTGGTGAATGATCTGATTGACATGACCCATTCCATTAGCTTAGCACACGATCATTTAGTATGTTGCTATTGCTTTCTTCATGACTTATACATGTTCCTATGACTATGAGATTATGCAACTCCCGTTTGCCGGAGGAACACTTTGTGTGCCACCAAACGTCACAACGTAACTGGGTGATTATAAAGGTGCTCTACAGGTGTCTCCAAAGGTACATGTTGGGTTGGCGTATTTCGAGATTAGGATTTGTCACTCCGATTGTCGGAGAGGTATCTCTGGGCCCTCTCGGTAATGCACATCACATAAGCCTTGCAAGCATTGCAACTAATGATTTAGTTGCGGGATGATGTATTACGGAACGAGTAAAGAGACTTGCCGGTAACGAGATTGAACTAGGTATTGGATACCGACGATCGAATCTCGGGCAAGTAACATACCGATGACAAAGGGAACAACGTATGTTGTTATGCGGTCTGACCGACAAAGATCTTCGTTGAATATGTAGGAGCCAATATGGGCATCCAGGTCCCGCTATTGGTTATTGACCAGAGATGTGTATCAGTCATGTCTACATTATTCTCGAACCGTAGGGTCCGCACACTTAAAGCTACGATGACAGTTATTATGAGTTTATGCATTATGATGTACCGAAGTTAGTTCGGAGTCCTGGATGTGATCACGGACATGACGAGGAGTCTCGAAATGGTCGAGACATAAAGATTGATATATTGGAAGCCTATATTTGGACATCGGAAGTGTTCCGGGTGAAATCGGGATTTTACCGGAGTACCGGGAGGTTACCGGAACCCCCCGGGAGCCATATGGGCCTTAATGGGCTTTAGTGGAAAGGAGAAAGGGGCAGCCCAAGGTGGCCGCGCGCCTCCCCCCTCCCCTAGTCCTATTAGGACTAGGAGAGGTGGCCGGCCCCCCTCTCTCTCTTTCCCCCTCGGGGAATCCTAGTCCAACTAGGATTGGGGGGGAGTCCTACTCCGGGAATGAGTAGGACTCCTCCTGCGCCCTCCTCCTGGCCGGCGGCCCCCTCCCCCTTGGCTCCTTTATATACGGAGGCAGGGGGCACCTCTAGACAGAGGTTGATCCTTGAGATCGTTCCTTAGCCGTGTGCGGTGCCCCCTGCCACCATATTCCACCTCGATCATATCGTTGTAGTGCTTAGGCGAAGCCCTGCGTCGGTAGAACATCAAGATCGTCACCATGCCGTCGTGCTGACGGAACTCTTCCCCGACGCTTTGCTGGATCGAAGCCCGGGGATCGTCATTGAGTTGTATGTGTGCTAAGAACTCGGAGGTGCCGGAGTAACGGGGCTTGGATCGGTCGGATCGGGAAGACGTACGACTACTTCCTCTACGTTGCGTCAACGCTTCCGCAGTCGGTCTGCGTGGGAACGTAGACAACACTCTCCCCTCTCGTTGCTGTGCATCACCATGATCTTGCGTGTGCGTAGGAATTTTTTGAAATTACTATGAAACCCAACAGATTGAACCCAAAGCTAAGCACTTCTCCCATTGCAAGAAAGGCCAATCTAGTAGGCCAAACCAAACTGATAAGTCTAAGAGACTTGCAAAGATAAACCAATCATACATAAAAGAATTCAGAGGAGAATCAAATATTGTTCATAGATAATCTGGATCATAAACCCACAATTCATCGGATCTCGACAAACACACCATAAAAGAATATTACATCGAATAGATCTCCAAGAAGATCGAGGAGAACTTTGTATTGAGATCCAAAGAGAGAGAATAAGCCATCTATCTAATAGTTATGGACCCGTAGGTCTGAAGTAAACTACTCACACATCACCGGAGAGGCCATGGAGTTGATGTAGAGGCCATCCATGATCAATGCCCCCTCCGGCGGAGCTCCGAAAAAGGCCCCAAGATGGGATCTCTCGGGTATAGAAGGTTGCGGCGGTGGAATTAGGTTTTCGTGGTGCTCCTGGATGTTTTGGGGGTACGTGGATATATATAGGAGGAAGAAGTATGTCGGTGGAGCAACGGAGGGCACACGAGGGTGGAGGGCATACCCAGGGGGGTAGGCGCGCCCCCTGCCTCATGCCTTCCTCCCGTGTTTCTTGACGCCAACTCCAAGTCTCATGGATCACGTTTGTTGAGAAAATCACGTTCCCAAAGGTTTCATTTCGTTTGGACTCCGTTTGATATTCCTTTTCGACGAAACCCTAAAATAGGCAAAAAAACAGCAATATGGGCTGGGCCTCCGGTTAGTAGGCTAGTCCTAAAAATGATACAAAAGTTTAAAATAAAGCCCATTGACATCCAAAATAGATAATATAATAGTATGGAGCAATCAAAAATTATAGATACGTTGGAGACGTATCAACTGCTCCTCCTCTTCACCATATATTTCATTGAGTGCAGCCTTTCTTGCTATTTTAGCTTGGACCTGGTAGCAATCATGGTAAACTCTTTTTGCACTTTCATAGAAAAAGATTTCACTGTCATGTTCTCATCTACCCTAAACTCTTCTACGTACTTCTTGGCAAGATATGGTGTTGTCATTGCCTTTATCTGCCACTCTCTCACACATGCATGCTCATTAATGTATTTCTTCACAAGCATATAATGTGTCCTCTTGTCCATTGTTGTAGACAAGCCATGAACAACTAACTTCACCATGAGCCTCTACCATTTTTGCTTCAGTCCTTGATTTCTTAATAGGCACTCTCTCTTTGATGCTATACTGATTGCTTATATCTGCATTGGTATTTCCCCGAAGAGGAGAGGATGATGCAACACAACATGGTAAGTATTTCCCTCAGTTATGAAATCAAGGCTATCAATCCACTAGGAGAACCAAGCAACACTATGTAACTGGTACCTGCACATAAAGAACAAATACTTGCAACCCAACGCGTAAGAGTGGTTGCCAATCCCTCCTCGGTATTGAAATAGATAAAATTGTAGTAGATTGGATAAATAGATCTTATAAAACACAAAATAAAATAAAGAAAGAAAAAGTGCAGCAAGGTACTTTTGGGTGTTTTGGGATAATAGATCTGAAAACAATATGATAACAGATAGACCTGGGGGTCGTAGATTTCACTAGTGGCTTCTCTCGAGAAAATGGCATACGATGGGTAAACAAATTAATGTTGGGCAATTGATAGAAGAGCAAATAATTATGACGATATCCAAGGCAATGATCATGTATATAGGCATCACGTCCAAGATTAGTAGACCGACTCCTGCGTGCATCTACTACTATTACTCCACACATCGACCACTATCCAACATGCATCTAGTGTATTAAGTTCATGGAGAAACGGAGTAATGCAATAAGAATGATGACATGATGTAGACAAGATATATTCATGTAGGAATAGATCCCATCTTTTTATCCTTAATAGCAACAATGCATGTGTGCCTCGCTACCCTTCTGTCACTGGGTGAGGACACCACGAGATCGAACCCATCACAAAGCACCTCTTCCTATTGCAAGAAAAATCAATCTAGTTGGCCAAATCAAACGCAAGTTCCAGAAAAGAAATACGAGGCTATAACAATCATGCATATAAGAGATCAAAGAAGACTCGAATAATATTCATAGATAGATCTGATCATAAACTCGCAATTCATCGGATCCGAAAAACACACCGCAAAAAGTCATTACATCAAATAGATCTCCAAGAACATCGAGGAGAACATTGTATTGAGAATCAAAAAGAGAGAAGAAGCCATCTAGCAACTGCCTACGGACCTGTAGGTCTATGGTGACTCCCCTATGGTTCTGAAACTTGCGGCGGCTGGAATTGTGTTTCACCGACTCCCCTATGGTTTATGCAATATTTGGGTATTTATAGAGCTGAGAGGCAGTGGAAAGGACTCCCGTGGGCCCCACCACCCACCTGGGCGCGCTAGGGGCCTCTGGCGAACCCTGGTGGGTTGTGGGCCCCACGGGCCTCCCCTTTGGTACTTGCTTGGCTCCCAAGCTTTCTATTGGGAAGAAACAAATCTCCAAAAAAAATCGTGGCATTCGGACTTTGTTTGGTATTGATATTCTGCGAAGTAAAAAAAATAAGCAAAAAAAACAGCAACTGGCACTAGGCACTATGTCAACAGGTTAGTCCCAAAAAATTATACAAAGTTGCTATAAAATGAATGTTAAACATTCAAGAATGATAATATAACAGCATGGAACAGTAAAAAAAATTATAGATACGTTGAAGACGTATCATATACTCATAAGTCCTGCCCTCGGTCCATTGGCAGAGGCAAAAGCCATGCCAGTTTGAATTTAGGCTCTACCATGTCAACCTTGGGTCGAACACTTTGAATTTGTAGCATAGGCAGAGGCATGTTAACATCATCATAGTCATATTGCTTAACTTCCTTTTTCTTTCCTATGCTCTTTGCTTTGCTATCCTTTTGCTTTTCATTTGCTTTCTTGCTACCAACTTTATCATCCTCATCATAAGTTACCACATCACCAAGATTATGTGCATACAAATCATCATCATCCTCTTGCTCATAATCATTATCATCAAACTCACTTCCACTGCCCAAATCCACTGTCACAGTCCCCTACTCCTCCTCTTCTTCCTCTACTACAAATTGTGTCCCAGCTAGATGAACATCAACTGATGTATGAATCTTCTCACTAATGACATGTGGCAAATCAGCATTCTCCTATAACACATCATCCTCCTGGCATCAGATAATGTCCACACATGATCAAGAAACGGAGATACAAGCTTTGATTTGAGAGCTTCATTAATAAATGCTACAGATTTTGCATCACAAGTTAAGAACCTTAGTCCATCTCCTAAACCTTTGCCAGGAATTGCCCAGTACAAAGACAAATTAGTACCAAGAGTGTATCCCATTTTCTATGGATCATCTTGCAGCCATAATAATGACCAAGTATCTCTAGAACAGTGGTAAAAAATCAATCTTTTCATCCATATATGCATTGTACTTCCCAATCACATAGAAAAATCTATAGTGGTGGATCTTAACACTGAATAGATCATCAATATCACATGCATTGCAGAAAATTTGGGGAAATTTTAGTTTTTAATCCAATGAACACAAACCCTAAATCATACTAACTCTATGTTGGTGGCTAGCTAAATTTCAAAGGGGGCTGATTTGATGCTACCACGTAAAAACCATGGTGAAATTTAGTCTCTGAATCAGTAAATTGCATCCATCTAACTCCCCCCAAACCCTACCCACCGTCGTGCTTACTTCCATGAAATTGCATCAGAAAAAAGGCTGCAAACAAGCACATACCATAGTCAGGAGGGTCTCTGCCATGATCACGTAGCACGGGCGGCATCAATGCAGACAACCGTCAGATTGGGCGGCACCGTCGGCCACCAAAGTTCTGTTCTCGCGGAAATAGGAGAGAGAGATGAATAGCCAGACCGCGAACTAAAAAAGATGAGAAAACAAAGGTCCTCTCTGCAAATATGATGTGTCTCGCATGCCCATGTGCCCCTCATGTGTCGTCGAGTGGAGTTTTTGCAAAAAGAAATTCCGCCCAAACCAGGCTTAGCTGAGTCAGTGTGTCACATACTCATTTTTGTACTAAATTGAGCGCACTAAACAAGTTTTTGTAGCCGATTCTTGTGTCTGCAAGATTGTAGACTAAAGTGAACATGGGGGACAAGTTTGTGTACCATTGGTGCTTACTGCCCTCAACGCATCCCCCAAAAAATATTTTTGAGCAAAAGCCTAAAAAATATCATGATGTATTTATGAGCATTTTCTTATTTAAGGATATCATTTAAAATTTTGTAATATACAAATGCATTACATGACACTTATATTAAAAATCCTATTTGGGTATTTCCAACTTTTATCGAGCTTTTGTCACGCCATTGGGACATAAACGGGGATGATGCCCATCCCGACTATGCACTTCTATTTGGGTCTTCGCGCTGAGCTACCCATTGATACGTCTCCAACGTATCTATAATTTTTTATTGTTCCATGCTATTATATTATTGTTGACACATGAACACGTCACGTGTACCCTCGACGCTGGGGGTGATGCACCGCAGCTCACGTCGAAGGAGACCCGATCGACAGCGCGATACGCAAGACAGTCGACGGGCGCTTTTGCAGACCCGAAAACCCAAACCCCCGGGAGGGACCCCGTCAGGGAGTGCGGAGGCTATGGGCTGCCCTAGGTCGATTCGCTCGCCCCTAGAGCCTCGGGATTCGCAGCTCTCAAACACGAAGAACAGCGAAGAACGAGATAGAAAAACGGTGGAGAGATAAAACGTAGATGAAAAAGTAGTATATTGATTTGTTTGATTGTGTGTTGTTCAATCGGCCGTCACCCCCAACATATATAGGAGGCGGCTGGACTTCCCGTACAAGTAAAGGATTCATCTAGGCTTTCCTTACAAGAAAAATTACATCAATTCACGTCCTAGAGTCCTAATTCCATTCCAACTCGGATTCAGTCTGAATCTGGCCCAAACTCTGTCTTCCTTCTTGCGCGGGCCGCCGGGCTTGCATATGATCTCCGATCAAGATGGCCCAAATATCAAACTTGTGCGCCTTGACGATACGAACAACTCTCATGTTGATCACTTTTTCAAATAAGGCCATCTTGAATACTTTTCGAGGTCATCTTTATCTTCCAGTCGGACTTGGTCTTGCAGTAGACTGGATTATCCGAGTCTCATAGTGAATTTGTAGGCTATATATTATCTCTGATGATGATGACTCCAAAATCAAAGTTTACCATCTTGATGATACGCACAACTTCTGTATTGAACACTTCTTCATCCAAGGTCATTTTGATAAACTTTCGAGCACATGTTCAATTTCACTCGGACTTGAGCTCATCCACTCGGATATTAGATACTTTCACTCGGATCGCCCGAGTGGACTTTTTCACTCGGAAGACAATCTTTCACTCGGATGACTATATTTCCACTCGGATGACTATATTTCCACTCGGAAGGCACTATCTTATTCAATCGGCAAGTTTTCGTCCTGATGGTAATCTTTTCACTCGGAATATTTTCACCTGGACGACAATTTCACTCGGATGATCATATTTCCACTCGGATGACTATATTTCCACTTGGATAATAATAAGTTCATCCGGTCAGCAAACTTTCACTCGACCGGTAAATTTTCACTCGACCGTAAACTTTCACTCGGATGGTAAACTTTTCACTCGGATTTCCGACTGAAAAACATAGCCCGATCTTGATTTGTCTCTCCAGGCCTCATATGACCTCGGATTGAGACGAATTATATATGAAAATCGATCGGCTCGATGAGACGAAACTTTTCCGTGTTGAAGGTTTTTCGATTCAAGGCCGTCTTTACTCGCGCAACCCATCAGACAAGTGTCTGGCACCTCGCGCCATATTTCCGTTGAGGTTCGGTCTGCAGTGTATTGCCTCTAACTTTTGCATATGAACTCGGATTGAGATGATTTATATATCAAAATCAATTGCCTCGATGAGACGAAGACAATTCCTTAATAATGCTCCTTCATCCGAGGTCATCTTGAAGACGTGATTGGCCAAAAACCACTCAGAACATTGAATTATGCCACTCGGAGTATAGTTTCGGTCCGTAAGATAAAGTCGAATGAATATAACCGAAACATCAAAGTGGTTCCACTCGGCGACGTGAATCTTTTCATGCTGAAAACCCGTTCACTCAAGACCATCTTCATTGCAATCTGTATCTTGCCAAAATCAGGTGTCAACACATGCCCCCTGTTTTTCGGCAAAGCTTGCACGCCGAAAAATAATATGCATAGTGTTTGTTCTAAGGACGATAGCAACACTCCATCAGCCATTTATTTTCTCAGGGCGATAATTATGTATCGGCCATGTTTGTGCTAAGGACGATAATCGTATATCGGCCATTGCCTACTTAGGCTTCCTGCCACACACTCGGGTGGTACTTCTTCAAATATTTGCCATTGAGAGCTCGAGGTAACAATGCCCCTTGTATTGATTCCACCAAATATGAATTTCCGGGAAAAACTCTTGTAATTCTAAAAGGACATTCCCAACTTGGAGACCACTTCCCGAATATTCTATCTCTTGAACCAATCGGCAGAATCACTTTCCAGACGAGATCACCAACTTGAAAATTCTTCAACTTAACTTTCTTATTGTAAGCTCTTGCAACCCTCAACTTGTCTCTCTCTATGGACTTCAAAGCAACCAAACGTTTATCGGCAACCTCATCAATATTGTCCATCATCAAGTTATAAAAGTCTACTACCGATAAATCATTTTGTTTGGCTATTCTCAAAGCATTCAAATTTACTTCCACTGGTAAAACGGCCTCTTGACCATATACTAGCTCATATGGGGTCACCTTCGTAGCACCATGCCTTGAAATTCTATGTGCCCACAAAGCTTCAGACAACAACTCATGCCATCTCCTTGGATTATCTTCAATCTTTTTCTTGATGAGTTTGATTAAAATTTTATTGCTAGACTCAGCTTGTCCATTAGCTTGGGCATAATATGGAGAGGAATTGAGCAACTTTATGTTATAAGATCCGGCAAACTCTCTGACTTGGTGTGACATGAAAGATGAACCTTGATCTGTTGTTAACGTTTGAGGAATATCGAATCTATGAATAATGTGCTCGGTTATGAATTGAATTACCTCTGTATGTGTCATGTTCTTGAGAGGTACTGCTTCAGACCATTTAGTGAAATAATCAGTTGCCACCAATACGAACCGATGCCCTTTTGAGGAAGATGGATGAATTTGCCCAATAAAGTCTAAACCCCATCCTCTGAAAGGCCACGGCTTGATAACAGGATGCAACATAGCAGCAGGAGCCAATTGAATATCACCAAATTTTTGACAAGCTTCGCACCCTTTATAATATCTGAAGCAATCATTAATCATAGTCGGCCAATAAAACCCAGCACGTCGCAATAACCATTTCATCTTGGGAGCCAACTAGTGAGTGCCACAAATGCCTTCATGTACCTCTCCCATAGCAACTCTTTCCTGGTCCTCATCCAAACACTTTAGAAGAACATCATCGACTGTTCGGCGATAAAGACCATCATCTCTCATTGTATACTTGAAAGCCATACGCCGAACAGCCCTGTCCACACTTTCACTCGGATTGCACAAGTAATCAACAATGGGCTTCCTCCAGTCGGGATTGTCACCTGCACTAGATTTTTTGTTAATGACCGAATCAGTGGGTTCTGGTTCGGCCTCTTCTATACTGGTAAGACAAGACATCGGACTTTGAGAAATATGAAACATGCCATGATCAACATGGTATCCAGATGCTTGCTGTGCCAACTCATTTGCTCTCCAGTTGTCATGTCTAAATATATGTGCAATGCTAAAACAATCCAAAGTAGAGATTATATCTAGACATTTATCAAGATAAACATTAAGTGATTCGTCCAAACACTGAAAGACTTTGGATATTTGCTGCACCACTAGTAACGAATCACCATAAGCCTCAATATGTGTAACACCTATAGCAAGTAACATCTCTAGGCCGAATAACAATGCTTCATATTCGGCTTGATTGTTTGTGCAAAAATATTCTAAGCGGCATGAGGCTTCAAAAACAGCACCATGAGGAGATATATAAACAATACCAACACCTTGGCCATTGCTACAAACTGAACCATCAAAGTATAATCTCCATGGTACTAATGAAACAAGGTTCATATCAACATCATGCTTGTTATTAATCCGATGTTCAACAATGAAATTAGCAACAATTTGGCCTTTCATGGATTTTAGAGATTCATAAGCCAAATCATATTCAATCAAAGCATAAGCCCACTTGCCAATTCTACCACTAAGAATTGGCCTATGCAACATGTATTTAATGACATCGGTTTGACAAGCTACTACACAAACACTCGGCACTAAATAATGTCTCAGTTTTGTGCAAGCATAATATAAGCATAGACATAATTTCTCAATAAATGTATACCTTGTCTCCGCGTCCAATAAGTGGTGGCTCAAATAAGTGATGGCATGCTCTTTTCCTTCGGTCTCTTGAGTTAGAACAGCACGAATAACTCCTTCCTCTGCTGCAATATAAAGTCTGAAGGGTTCCCTATGCTTGGGTGCTTTCATCACCAGAGGAGTGCACAAATAATTCTTGATCATATCAAATGCTTCTTGTTGTTTTGTCCCCCAAGTGAAATCAGCATCATTCTTTAACCGAAGGATAGGAGTAAATGCATCAACTTTCCCTGATAGATTAGCTATGAACCTTCTCAAATAATTGACCTTGCCAAGGAACTTTTGCATATCTCTCTTGCATGTTGGAGCCTCCACTTTCTGTATAGCCTCTATCTTTTTGGGATCAATCTCTACACCATCTTCATGAATAATTAAACCCAAAAACTTGCCAGCTGACACGCCGAAAGCACACTTCAAAGGATTCATTTTCAATCCATACTTTTTCATTCTTTCAAAAGCTAAACGCAAATCAGCCAAGTGAGATTCAAAAGCATCCGATTTGACAACAATATCATCAATATAAACTTCAAGTATGACACCGAGTAAATCATGAAAAATCAAATTCATAGCCCTTTGATATGTGGCGCCAGCATTTTTTAATCTGAATGTCATCACTGTCCACTCGAATAAACCAAGGAAACCAGGGCATCGAAAAGCAGTCTTTTACATGTCCTCTTCGGCCATAAAAAAATGATTGTATCCGGCATTACCATCTAGAAAGCTAATAACCTTATGTCCAGAAGCATCATTAATAAGCATATCGGCTATTGGCATAGGATACTCATCTTTGGGTGTAGCCCTATTCAAATCTCTGAAATCAATGCACACCCTCAACTTGCCAGATCCTTTCTTCTCTACTGGGACAATGTTAGAAATCCACTAGGCATACCTGCAAGGTCGAATGAAATTAGCTTCAAGCAGTCGACCGATCTCTTCCTTGATCCGGTCATATGTTTTCGGATTAAATTTTCTGGCCGACTGTTTATAAGGTCGAAAGCCGGCCTTTATAGACAACCGATGCTCCACTAGCTCTCGGCTTAACCCTGGCATCTCATGATATTCCCATGCAAAGCAACAAACATATTCTTTCAATAGCTCGGTTAACTTAGCCTTACAATCGGCTTTTAAATTTTTGTTTATAAATGTCGGTCGAGTGACTGAACCATCTCCAATATCTACCTCTTCTAACGGATCGGCTGATGTAAAACCTTGTCCAAGTTTGTCCATGTCATCCAACTCCTCTATAGACTCATACATATCCACTACTAGGGAAAACCTTATACACAGAATCTTAGTAGCAGCGCGGTCTAAAAACAGACGCTACTGCTAATTAGCAGCAACGAGCTTTAGAAAAGAGCGCTGCTAATGACTGAGTAGCAGTAGCGCTCTAGGTGAAAAGAGCGCTACTACTATAATTGCGACGGTGTTGCCTCCACGCTAGATATAGTAGTAGCGCCCTTCCCGTGGACGCGCTACTGCTAAAGAAATTAGTAGCAACGGTTTTGCTCAAAACTCGCTGCTGCTAAGTATGACCGCAACTAATTAAGTTTAGTCCCATACTGCTAAGCGAACAAGGTGTTTACCACCTTAAATATGTTGCTTCTCAACCTATCTCGAGCACTGGGTCTTCATTGAACTATATGTGTATGATTTGTGGTTGCAATATGAATCCTCGCCTGTACCTATACAGGTACAGTGAGGATTCATGTTGACTAATTAGATTATACACAAAAAGATCAATGATGACCAATGTATATTTTTGATGTTTTTACTAAACAAAAGAAATAACTGCTTCCATTAGCAGTAGCGGTTTTCCCTAAAACGCGTTGTAGATAAGTTAGCTATAGCGCGTTTTTTGTACGTGCGCTACTGCTAGTTCGAGTTAACCACCCCCCGCATCAAAATTTCGCTAAGTCCTCCTCCCCCCCACCGGCCTGTTCCCCTACTCCCTGTCGCCGCCGCCCGAGCCCGAGCGCGCCTGCGCCCTCACTGCCGCCGCCGCCCGCCCTCAACCTCACCGCCGCCGCTCTCGACCACACTGTCGCCGCCCTCGACCTCACCGCCGCCGCCCTCGACCGAGCCCGCCGAGCCCGCCGCCCAGGACCGCCGCCCTCCCGATCCCGAGCCCGCCCTCGCCGCCCCTCCGTCGCCGAGCACCTCCCCGCCATCGTCTCTCCCTCTGTAAGCCCCCCACCCCTCCCCAACCCCCACTCTCTTTGCTTAGTTAGTAGATGATTTTATTAGTAGTATATGTTAATTTAGGGTTCATAGATAATGATTTTTAGAAGTAGTGGATATTAATTACTAGTAGTGATGGTAAACTAGTTGTATAATTAGCAGTAGTACATGTTAATTAGTAGTAGATGTAGTAGTTAGATGTTAATTAGTAGTAGTAGATGTGCTAGTTTCTTTCTATTTATAGTAAGTTTATATTTAGTAAGAACTAGTTGAATTAATAGAACTAGTTTAGCTTTAGTTGAACTAGTTAAGTTTTAGTTGAACTAGTATAGTAAGTAAATTAATAACTAGTTGAACTACTTCATTTTTAGAAAGAACTAGTTTTTTTCTTTTTATACTAAGTTTATATTTAGTAAGAACTAGTTGAATTAATAGAACTAGTTGAATTAATAGAACTAGTTGAACATGCCATATTTGGTGTTATTTTTTAGTTTAAGCAATTATTTCATGTTTTGGTTACACCTCCGAGTGGCCTATGTTTTGCCGGAGTGTTGATTAATTTCCGTTCCGGCAAATTTCAGGCGCTCGATATGTCCTTTTTTAGCAAAGGTCATGCCGGATTTTTCCGTGAATTCTGGCATGACTTGTGCTAGAATATGTACAAGTTTAATCTTTGAATTATGAACGTAGGAAATGTCATACTCGGACGACAACAGTCTCCCGGGGGAGTGCAGTTGGTGCCACGATGATCGAGGTATGTGCGACAGGTTCGTTCAGCTGGATGAAGATCGGCGCTTCAGCATTAAGCTCGAGGAGACCTTCGATGTTGAAACGGTACACAACAACGACAAGTGTTTTTTTTTCGTAATTAAGCACGACTTCAACTATTTCAACGTCTAATTTTCATCTTTTACAATTCGACTAGCTTATCCCATGCCATGCAAGACGCTATGTCTTGGAGAGGATGGGTTTTGAAGACCATGAAAATTTTCAAACAAAGAAAATACACCTAAGGACCCATCATGATATCGATTTTGAAGTAAATCTGTACAATTCTCAGAGCGTAACCCATTTTGGTTGCCAAAATTGGGAAGCACTTTGCAAAATGTATGGTTTTTATGAGGGTATGATTGTCAGCATGGATCTTGGTGATCCTGACATCGAGCAAGACAATATGGACATTTGGGTCCTTGTTGATACGCTTCCGATTCTACCGCAATGTGAGTTTCTCAAACATAGTTATTAACTAATTTATATTGTTTATTTCAAAATAGTTGACAGCTTATTTCCATTGACAGCTTATTTTGAATCTTCAAAGAATGTGCAGAAGATGGTAGACAAAACCCACTACACTGATGGCTCCGAATTAACTTATAAGGAGAAAAATCATCTGATTGCTTATTGTTCTTTTTTTGAGAATTACAATACCTATTATCGAACTCCTCCAAATTATGGTGAATACGTGCCACTAGTGCATGTGTTGAACCACGATAACTTCTATGGAGATACCCTGATAAGATATTTTACTATTACGACATCCGTGCATCTTTTGCATACTTCTAAAACTAGTACATCATTGCTAACTACGAAGTTATTACTATGTTTTTAACAGAAAATCCCGATGGACTGTGTGCCTCATCTGATGTATTACAATGGTCGCCTTGAAGTTCTGAACCTACAGCCAGATCATCCTACGGATCTCACCTGTGCATATCGAATTTCTGAAACCGCTGAACACATGCTAATCAAAGAGTGGAAAAAATGTTTGGACATTTGTAAGGAGGTTCTTGGAAGCAACATTAAGCGAAAGGCAAGAATTGGAGACAGGATAATCTGCATTCTCTATAATGGAGAGCGAGGGGCTATCTTGTTTTTCTCTATTTTACCTTAGAGAATATAGTAGGTCCTAAGAGAATGTAGTAGGTCCTATGAGGTACAATATGTTTATTATGTGATACAATGTGTTAGAATTGAATATGTGAGGAGTACTTGTGATTACGACTAGTGACCAATGATATGATGATGATGATGATAAGTTGTTAATGATATGATGATGATGATATTTATTATATCATTGGGTGAAAGAACCGCGGATTAGTTTCGAGTGGATGTCCGTCCACTTGAAACTAGTCCACACGGTTCTTTCACCCCATGATATAATAACTCATTATGATGTAAAAACAATTTGTAAATTCCTATTGTATGAAAATTTGTGTAAAGGTGTACGAATACAACATGAAATAAAAAAGAAATAAAATACGAAATAATAGTAGCAGCGCGGGCAGAGAGAAGCGCTACTACTAATTACCAGCAGCGCTCCTCCTGGAACTCGCTCCTCTAAGTCGATTTAGCCGTAGCGTGGGTGGAGGCACGCTACTGCTATTCATTAGCTGTAGCGCCTTATCAGTAGCGCACCACCCCATGCTACTGATAGGTCTAAAACCCGCGCTGCTGCTAGCCTTTTCCCTAGTAGTGATCGTTCTCATTGGATCGACACTTTACAAGACGTTTTTG
Organism: Triticum aestivum; assembly: GCF_018294505.1. Lineage (NCBI taxonomy): Eukaryota > Viridiplantae > Streptophyta > Magnoliopsida > Poales > Poaceae > Triticum > Triticum aestivum. Next base: position 31,181,232 of record NC_057797.1, on the reverse strand, counting down.
TAACCACTCGGAATTAGGATCCATTTAAACATATCATACCTTGGAGCCGATTGCATTCACTCGGCTTTAAAGAGACGGCCACAAAACCATTCTTGGTCGCGCCGAGAAAATCAAATTCTAATAAGTCACGTCCCGTCAAGCAAGTAGCGTTGGGATGTTGCCAATCCACCGATTCATCGGCCAAAGCAACACAGGCCGAGTTATCCGCATGAATAACTTCCACTTCATCATCAACCCACTGAATCAGAAACTAGTGCATAGTGGATGGCACGCACTGGTTTGCATGAACCCAATCGCGGCCTAGTATGACGTTGTAGTTACCTTGCACCTCAGCGACAAAGAATGCAGTAGCCAAAGTTTTGCTTCCGACTGTAAGCTCCACATACATTACACCTTTGGCTTCAGTTTTCTCTTTGCCTTCAAACCCGTTGAGCACCATATTGGTCTTGATCAATTCTTCATCAGGCAAACCCAATTTCTTGAAGACCGAATAAGGCATAAAATTTACCATAGCACCACCATCAACAAGCATCCGAGTGAGCGGCGACCCATTTATATGACCTTTGAGATATAATAGTTTCAGATGCGTTACTGGTTCTTTTGGTTTCTCGAATATTGCATTTTTAGGGCCAAAATCCAGCTGAGCCACCTCCCCTTCTTCATCTACAGCACGAAACTTAGCAGGTAAGTAATACACCATATTGATATCCATACCTTCATGAACCGGCGTAGACTCATAGTCCAACATATCAGCCTCCTCCTCGAGTGCATCCACAGATTCTAAAATTTGTCCAAGTGAAGGAGAAGTGAGAAGTGTCGCAGACGATGTCATATCTGTTGCATCGTCCTCCTTTGGTGATGTAGGTATTGTTGTGATAGATGTAGAAGTTGATGTATCTTGTATTTGTTTAGGCCTCCACACTTGTTTTGGTGGAACATGGGTCGAGTGTCATTGAACAACTTATCCCTTTGTTTCTCGGCCTCCTGTTCTGCCATCTCTTGACTCCTTAACCTCTGTAGTTTCCTCTTTTGTGTCTTTGTTAGCCCTGGAGGACACCACTTTGGCTGAGTGTATTTAGGATCTCTTGTCTTTACCTGGCTGGTGCTTGCCTCATGGTCATTAGCCGAGTGCTTTGGCGCGATAGCAAGTATCGGCTCAGTCGGATTGCTATGCACAATCGGCTGCTGTATGGCGAATGTTTTGGTGCCCAAGATAAGTGAGTCGACATCCATTTTCTCCTTTCCTTTTCCGGACTCAACTGCTACAACACTTGGTGATTTAACACGCCATTCTTTTCGACTTTCCAGATGCATGAAATTTCCACTCGGGCGCACCTTTTTAATCTGATGGAATCCACTCGGATGGAATTCAGTCGGATGGAATCTACTTGACCACATTTTTTCACTCGGATAACTTCCACCTGGGTGCATTCTTACACTTGGATAATTTCCATCCGGCCGCATGTTTTGACCAGCCGACTGATAGCCACCAATGTTCAGTCGGCCTCTATATGAATAGTTAAGTCGATCCCAAACTGATTGCGTATGCTCTTCTGGAAATGGCACCCTTGGTCCACTAGGTTTCATATACTGACTTAACATATCAGCTGATGGTGACCTTGGTCGCTTCAAATGAGTCGGCCGATTAAAGCTAGAACTGGCCGACTGGTTGGTGTACTTGGACAACAACATATCAAAAGTTGGCTTGATCAGCTTGCGCTGTACTTTAACTTCATTCCTTTTCCACTTGCCAATTTCTGGACTCTTGGGCTTGACAAATCTCACATGAGCATTTTATTGCACTTGCAGTTGCCCCCGAGTGTAGGATTCTTGATGGTGATTTTGATCACTTCCTTGCCATCGGGTTGCTTACCAAGCACAACCTGTCTCCCCAAGATCTTGTTGTCCTCCTTGTCTTTCCTGGGCTCACCAACAATGACATTAGCTTTATTAGCAGATTCGGCTACCTCCGGTCGAATGAGTAGCTTCTTCCCCTCCAAATCCATGGTATTCATTGGAAAAGGCCGTCTATCAACTTGCATCTCAGAAAAGTTCAATCGTCCTTCATTAATGGCTGATTGTATCTGTCGTCGAAAAACATTCCAATCGTTAGTAGCATGAGAAAAAGAATTATGATATTTGCAATAAGCACGCCGTTTTAGCTCTTCAAACGGCGGTAAAGTATGAGATATTCTAATAATCTTAGCCTGCAGCAAAGCATCAAATATTCTATCACACTTAGCAATGTTAAAAGTAAACTTCATCTCTTCATCATGATTCTTATGAATCGGTTTCAGATCATTGCAAGTAAAGGGTTTGGCCTTAGATGGCCAAACAAATTCAGTAGAAAAAACATCACCCTCATCGTCAGTGATCACTATCATATTCCACCATATTCATCTTTGGACGATCGGCTTTGTATCTATGCACTTCTTTGAGATCTTTGCTTCGGCTTTCCTGAGCCAAAGCCCTTTGTAAGACTTGGTTGATATTTAAGAACTCATAACCTTCTAGCTTTTCTCTAATGGGAGTTCTCAAACCACTCAGCACTAGGTCTGCCAAGTCTCTCTCGGTTATCACCAAACTAAAACACCGGTTTTTTGTTTCTCTGAATCTCTTGACGTAATCGGAGACCGATTCATCATGCTTCTGTTTAACCGATGTTAGATGTGATAACTTGAGTTCATTGTCGCCGCTATAAAAGTGATCATGAAATTTCTGCTCTAGCTGTGACCAAACCCGAATGGAACCATGTGGTAAAGAAGAAAACCATGAAAATGCAGTACCAGTTAAAGATAAAGGAAACAAACGCACTTTCAACTCATTTAGTGAGCCTGCTTCACCTAGTTGTGCTAAGTATTGACTAACATGCTCCCATGTGGTTTTTGTGCCCTCTCCATTGAACTTAACAAAATCTGGAATCTTATATCCCGGAGGGCACTGGATGGCATCAAAGTACTCGGGGTACGGCTTTTGGTAAATCCGATTCCGAGGTAACTCAACTCCAAAATTCTCTCTAAGCATCTTAGCCATCTCCTCTCTAAGATTAGCTAGACCATCATCCGTAGTGGACAATGAAGCTTGTGGCAGTGATATAGGAAGAGTATGGTTACTAGCTGTAGGTAGGAATTGTGGCATGTATGTCGACCCATAATTTGGTAGTGGTCGAGTGGTTGTAGCTGTAGGTAGAGTTTGGTTCGGCGTTGCCACCGAACCTGTCATGCTCGTAATAGGATTAATGGGTGTAGCCACAATCTGATTTGTTTGGGTAGGATAATAAGTCATCGGCACGGGAGGCGCCGATGCAATAGGTAAAGTCAGATTAGGGTTTTGCACACTAGCAGCTACACCATTATTACCACTAGACGATTGAGATATATTCTTCTGAGCATTAGTATTTTCTATAAAAGTTTGATAGACTAGATTGTTACCATCAGCATTACGACTTTGAATCTCAGCCCACTGCTCAGGAGAAAAGGCAGTACTTACAGAAGGCTTAACCTGTTCAGTTTGAAGAGGAGGGAACTTGATTTCTTCAATCGGAGTGATGTTGCCTTGGCGATCTTTCTTGAATTTTGCAAGGAACTCCTGCAGGTCCTTCTCCTCGCGCGCCTTCTTGTACTCCTCATAGACTTGGCGATGATCGGCCGATATCTCATCAAGACTAGGCTTAATGATGTTATCGGCGTCTACCTCAGATGGCTTGGGAAGATCGGACATGGTGGATGATGACGATTGATCTTCGGTCCCCAGCGGAGTCGCCAAAAAGTGTGTTGACACACGAACACGTCACGTGTACCCTCGACGCCGGGGGTGATGCACCGCAGCTCACGTCGAAGGAGACCCGACCGACAGCGCGATACGCAAGACAGTCGACGGGCGCTTTTGCAGACCCGAAAACCCCACACCCCCGGGAGGGACCCCGTCAGGGAGTGCGGCGGCTATGGGCTGCCCTAGGTCGATTCGCTCGCCCCTAGAGCCTCGGGATTCGCAGCTCTCAAACACGAAGAACAGCGAAGAACGAGATAGAAAAACGGTGGAGAGATAAAACGTAGATGAAAAAGTAGTATATTGATTTGTTCGATTGTGTGTTGTTCAATCGGCCGTCACCCCCAACATATATAAGAGGCGGCTGGACTTCCCGTACAAGTAAAGGATTCATCTAGGCTTTCCTTACAAGAAAAATTACATCAATTCACGTCCTAGAGTCCTAATTCTATTCCAACTCGGATTCAGTCTGAATCTGGCCCAAACTCTGTCTTCCTTCTTGCGCGGGCCGCCGGGCTTGCATATGATCTCCGATCGAGACGGCCCAAATATCAAACTTGTGCGCCTCGACGATACGAACAACTCTCATGTTGATCACTTTTTCAAATAAGGCCATCTTGAATACTTTTCGAGGTCATCTTTATCTTCCAGTCGGACTCGGTCTTGCAGTAGACTGGATTATCCGAGTCTCGTAGTGAATTTGTAGGCTATATATTATCTCTGATGATGATGACTCCAAAATCAAAGTTTACCGTCTTGATGATACGCACAACTTCTGTATTGAACACTTCTTCATCCAAGGTCATTTTGATAAACTTTCGAGCACATGTTCAATTTCACTCGGACTTGAGCTCATCCACTCGGATATTAGATACTTTCACTCGGATCGTCCGATTGGACTTTTTCACTCGGAAGACAATCTTTCACTCGGATGACTATATTTCCACTCGGATGACTATATTTCCACTCGGAAGGCACTATCTTATTCAATCGGCAAGTTTTCGTCCCGATGGTAATCTTTTCACTCGGAATATTTTCACCTGGACGACAATTTCACTCGGATGATCATATTTCCACTCGGATGACTATATTTCCACTTGGATAATAATAAGTTCATCCGGTTAGCAAACTTTCACTCGACCGGTAAATTTTCACTCGACCGTAAACTTTCACTCGGATGGTAAACTTTTCACTCGGATTTCCGACTGAAAACATAGCCCGATTTTGATTTGTCTCTCCAGGCATCATACGACCTCGGATTGAGACGACTTATATATGGAAATCGATCGGCTCGACGAGAAGAAACTTTTCCGTGTTGAAGGTTTTTTGATTCAAGGCCGTCTTGGTGGCCTAATTACTCGCGCAACCCATCAGACAAGTGTCTGGCCCCTCACGCCATATTTCCGTTGAGGTTCGGTCTGCAGTGTATTGCCTCTAACTTTTGCATATGAACTCGCATTGAGATGATTTATATATCAAAATCAATTGCCTCGACGATACGAAGACAATTCCTTAAGAATGCTCCTTCATCCGAGGTCATCTTGAAGACGTGATTGGCCAAAAACCACTCGAAACATTGAATTATGCCACTCGGAGTATAGTTTCGGTCCGTAAGATAAAGTCGAATGAATATAACCGAAACATCAAAGTGGTTCCACTCGGCGACGTGAATATTTTCATGCTGAAAACCCGTTCACTCGAGACCATCTTCATTGAAATATGTATCTTGCCAAAATCAGGTGTCAACAATTATCAGTTTTGGATGTTTTATATGCATTAATATGTTATTTTATATTATTTTTGGGACTAACCTATTAACCTAGGGGCCAGTGCCAGTTCTTGTTTTTCCCTGTTTTTGAGTTTCACAAAAAAGGAATACCAAATGGAGTCCAAACGGAATGAAAGCTTCACAATGATTTTTCTTGGACCAGAAGCAAAGCAAGAGACTTGGAGATGAAGTCGGTGGAGCCAAGAGGCGGCCACAAGGATGGAGGGCGTGCCCAGGGGGTAGGGCGCGCCCCCACCCTTGTGGGCCCCCTGTGACCCTCCTGACCTAATTCTTTCGCCTATATATTCCCAAATATCCCCAACCACCAGAGGCATCCACAAATACACTTTTACACCGCCGCAACCTCTTGTAGCCATGAGACCCCATCTAGGGACCTTTTCCGGCACCCTGCCGGAGGGGATTCGATCACGGAGGGCTTGTACATCAATTATATTGCCCTTTCGATGAAGCGTGAGTAGTTTACCACAGACCTACTGGTCCATAGCTAGTAGCTAGATGGCTTCTTCTCTCTCTTTGATTCTCAATACCATGTTCTCCTCAATGTTCTTGGAGATCTATTTGATGTAATACTTTTTTGCGGTGTGTTTGCCGAGATCTGATGAATTGTGGATTTATGATCGGCTTATCTATGAATATTATTTCAATCTTCTCTGAATTCTTTTATGCATGATTTTATATCCTTGTAATTCTCTTCGAACTATCGGTTTGGTTTGGCCAAATAGATTGGTTTTTCCTGTAATGGGAGAAGTGCTTAGCTTTGGGTCCAATCTTGCGGTGTCCTTTCCCAGTGACAGTAGGGGCAGCAAGGCATGTATTGTATTATTGCCATCAAGGATAAAAAGATGGGGTTTTCATCATATTGCTTGAGTTGATTCCTCTACATCATGTCATCTTGCTTAATGTGTTACTCTGTTCTTCATGAACTTAATAGTCTAGATGTAGGCAGGAGTCGGTCGATGTGTGGAGTAATAGCAGTAGATGTAGAATAATTTCGGTCTACTTGACAGGAATGTGATGCCTATATTCATGATCATTATCATAGATATCGTCATAACTTTGCGCTTTTCTATCAATTGCTCAGCAGTAATTTATTCACACACCGTATTATTTGCTATCTTGAGAGAAGCCTCTAGTGAAACCTATGGCCCCCTGGTCTATTCTCCATCATATTAGTTTCCGATCTACTATTTTTGCAATATTTACTTTTCGATCTATAAACCAAAAATATTTACTTTACCGTTTATCTATCTCTATCAGATCTCACCTTTGCAAATAACCTTGAAGGGATTGACAACCCCTTTATCGCGTTGGGTGCAAGCTGTTTGATAGTTTGTGCAGGTATTCAGTGATTTGTGCATGGTCTCCTACTGGATTGATACCTTAGTTCTCAAACTGAGGGAAATACTTATCTCTACTTTGCTGCATCACCCTTTCCTCTTCAACGGAAAAACAAACGCAAGCTCAAGGAGTAGCAGGAAGAATTTATGGCGTCGTTGCTGGGGGATCTACGCCAAGTCAAGACATACCAAGTACCCATCAGAAACTCTCATCTCTTGCATTACATTATTCGCCATCCGCCTCTCGTTTTCCTCTCCCCCACTTTTAAAACGATTTTTGAAAAGATTTGCCTTTTCTTCGCCCTTCTTTCATACGTCTTTTCGTTTGCCCTTATGTCTTACTTTGTTTGTTTGCTCGTTTGCTTGGTATAATTGTGTGTTTATTGAAAATCATAAGCATAGAGTTTATGGATCCTCATCCACTTGCTAATATTTTTAAGAGATCAAATTACGATGAACCAATTTCTAGTGAGTTTCGTGCACTAGATTATCTTTATGAAGTTTTGCTTGAAATTCGTGAATCTGAAAATTGTGATGAAGAAATTTATGAAGTGATTCACGATACCTCCTTGAATAAAAAGCATGATTGTAATGGTTTTATTATAAATTCTATTAATGTCAATTGTGTTAATGATATGCAAAACCCTAAGCTTGGGGATGCTAGTTTTGCTATGTCCACTACTTGTTGCAATGATCATGATTGGGGTGATTCTTCCTACAATCTTGAAAAATTATTTAAGCCCCATGATGAATATGAGATTGATAATAATGTTTGCAATAATACTGAAAGTGGGTTTGGAAGAGTGTCAACTTTAGATCCCACATAATTGGATAATGTTCAATCTTATGAAGTTTTTGATAAAAGTGGTATCATAGAGGTCATGAATTTATTTTATGATAATCCCACTATTTTGGAAGAGTGTCAACTTTGCATGCGTGTGGATCATGTTGAGAATATTTTATGTGATAGTTATATTGTTGAATTTGAATATAATACCACATGTAATTATTATGAGAGAGGAAAATATGGTCGTAGAAATTTTCATGTTACATAATTACCTCTCGTTATGTTGAGATTACTATTGTTTCTTTCTTCTTCTTTGCATATGCTAGTTTTTGCTTGCCTTGATAATTTGTTTGCCTACAAGATGCCTATGCATAGGAAGTATGTTAGATTTAGATGTGTTTTTCACATGCTATATGATGCTCTGTTTGTTCTTCAATTCTTATCTTTCATGTGAGCATCATCAGAAATTATCAATGCCTAGCTAAAAGGGCGTTAAACAATAGCGCTTGTTGGGAGGCAACCCAGTTTTATTTTTGTTCTTGCTTTTTAGGTCCTATTTTGCTTTGAATAATTCATCCAGCCTCTGTTTAGATTTGGTTTTTGTGTTTTAATTAGTGTTTGTGCCAAGTAAGGCCTTTAGGATGGCTTACGGTGATAGTTGATTTGACCTTACTGAAAAACAGAAACTTTTGCGCTTAGGAAAACAATTCTCATTTTTAACAGAAGCGTGATAAATACCGATTCTCTTTACAGAAGATTAATAAAAAAATTATTAGGTTGTCCTAATTTTTCAGAATTTTTGGAGTTACAGAAGTATTCGAGAGTTACAAATTGCTACACACTGTTCTGTTTTTGACATATTCTGTTTTCTATGTGTTGTTTGCTTATTTTGATGATTCTATGAGTAGCATCGGGGGGTATGAACCATGGAAAAGTTGGAATACATTATATATTACACCAATATAAATAAAGAATGAGTTCACAACAGTACCAAAAGTGGTGATTTATTTTCCTACACTAACGGAGCTTATGAGATTTTCTATTGAGTTTTGTGTTGTGAAGTTTTCAAGTTTTGGGTAAGGATTTGATGGACTATGAAATAAGGAGTGGAAAGAGCCTAAGATTGGGTATGACCAAGGCACCCAAAGGTAATATTTATGTACAACCAAGAGCCTAAGCTTGGGGATGCCCCAGAAGGCATCCCCTCTTTCATCTTCGTCTATCGGTAACTTTAGTTGAGGCTATATTTTTATTCACCACATGATATGTGTTTGCTTGGAGCATCTTGTATGATTTGAGTATTTGCTTTTTAGTTTTCCACAATCATCCTTGCTGTACACACCTTTTGAGAGAGACACACATGAATTGTGATTTATTAAAATAATTTATGTGCTTTACTTATATCTTTTGAGCTAGGCAATTTTGCTCTAGTGCTTCACTTATATCTTTTTAGAGCACGATGGTGGTTTCATTTTATAGAAATTGTTGAACTCTCATGCTTCACTTATATTATTTTGAGAGTCTCTAAATGGCATGGGGTTTTCATCATATTGATTGTGTTAATTCTTCTACATCATGTCATATTACTTAATGTGTTACTCTGTTCTTCATGAACTTAATACTCTAGATGCAGGCAGGAGTTGGTCGATTTGTGGAGTAATAGTAGTAGATGCAGAATCATTTCAGTCTACTTGACACGGACATGATGCCTATATTCATGATCATTGTCTTAGATATCGTCATAGCTTTGCACTTTTCTATCAATTGCTCGGCAATAATTTGTTCACCGATCGTATTATTTGCTATCTTGAGAGAAGCCTATAGTGAAACCTATGGCCCTTGGGTCTATTTTCCATCATATAAGTTTCTATTTTCCATCATATTAGTTTCCGATCTACTATTTTTCTAATCCTTACTTTTCGATCTATAAACCAAAAATACCAAAAATATTTACTTTACCGTTTTTCTATCTCTACCAGATCTCACCTTTGCAAATAACCATGAAGGGATTGGCAACCCCTTTATCGCGTTGGGTACAAGTTGTTTGATTTTTTATGCAGGTATTCGGTGATTTGTGTGTGGTCTCCTACTGGATTGATACCTTTGGTTCTTAAACTGAGGGAAATACTTATCTCTACTTTGCTGCACACCCTTTCCTCTTCAAGGGAAAAAGCGACGCAAGCTCAAGAAGTAGCACCCATTCGTAGGCCGCCAGAAATAATCTTGGACCGAGTTGGAGGCGACGACAATGTAAAGTACATGTAGGAGGTGATGACAAAGGTTCATGTTGTGAGGATCATGGTTAGAGGTAATGCAGTCGAGCAAAGAGAACATTGTATGTCGTGAAGGCGTTAGGGGTGGCCGAAAATAGTGACTACACAAAGCGGTGGTGGTGGTTGGGGGCAATGGAGGATGACCCCTATGGGCAAGGAGTGGCGGCTGCCATACCAAGATTCAGTGCCAAAAAAATTATACGTACACATATATTGCTATCGGCCGGGTACACTCGTTATCATCACTAGGAAAAAGTCGCTAGAAGATAGAGAGGTCATTTGCTAGATAAATGGGCTACACAGATGTAGACATAGTGTTGGCCCATGAACGAATCGATTGCCCAAGACCCCAGTATGGGACACATGAAGCTAGACGAACTTAGAAACATACAGACGCAACAACTTCTACTAGCGTAGTGATGGCTGACCACCTAACCAGGACGAGGTGGATAAACAACGTTGGCGGTGAGCTCGGCGTTGAGCAAGCGTGAAGGGCGGCCGGGCGCTGCCAAGTAGGGCACACCGAGCCACGGTGACTAGGGCGCAGCGAGCGGCGACCGCAGCTGGGGCCTAGCAGCCAACAACAGCGAGCGAACGACGCGACGATAGGCAGCTCCATGTCCTTCATGGCTAACACATTACGAGTTCACCCTACCTTAAATTTTTTTGTCTTCTGCCACTGGTTGGAAGAGAGCATTTTTCTGAGGCAACAAAGTAATTGCATTGGTCGCATGTGCGGAAAACAACACGGTGGACTAGGTGGGACGATGATGATACATCTCCGACGTATTTATAATTTTTATTGTTTCATTCTATTATCATACCATTTTTATATATACTTTGGCAATAATTTATATTATTTATATTTGAACTAACCTACTATCCCAGTGCCAAAGGCTAGTTCCTGTTTTCTATTGTTTTTGTGTTTATAGGTGAAGATTTGACGGATGCTGAATGACCTGAAAATTAACGTGCATTTTTTTGGAAATATATCTGAATTTATGGCGCAAGAATTAATGCAAGACGAGGTTATGGGTCCCACAAGACCTCTTGTCGCGGCTAGGGGGGCACGCTGCCAGGGATTTTAGAGAGACCGTAGGTCGGTTGGACTTCTCCGCCGGGCACAAGGAAGCTAATTTTGGGGGAAAATTATGTTAAAATTTGAGCCCGAACGGAGTTTCAGATCTTCAGATATTTATGAACGGTTCTCGGCCACAGAAGCAGTTCCGGGAAGTCTAGAAAACCTAGAGAAAAAGAGAGGGGACATCCAATCTCGGAGGGGCTCCTGCCCTCTGGGAGTCAGGGAAGCGAAGACCGTTCTCCCATCCAGGGGAAAGCCAAGCAAGAAGAAGGAGGGGTGCCTCTCTGCCCTCTCCCCCGGTGGCGCCAGAGTGTTGCTGGGGAAACCATTATGCCGACAATTATCTCCAACTAGTTTGCCGACGTCATCACCATCTTTCTCCCGCTCCGTGGAGTGGTGTATCCTCTCTCACCCCACTGTAATCTCTACTTAAACATGGTGCTTGATCCTATATATTATTATCCAACGATGTGTTGCACCACTATTATGTTTCAGTAGTTTCTTTTTGTTCTATGGGATAATTGTGGTAAGGTATGGTTCATATGAGTTGTATGTTATTATGGTGTTGTCCTATGGTGCCCGCCTTCTCGCGCAAACATGTGGATCCCTGCTGTAGGGTGTTGTAATATGTTAATGATTTTCTTATAGTGGGTCACGGGAGTGATAGAAATGTAAACCCCGAATTCGTGAGTTGTTGCATATGGGATTAAAGGAGACCTTTAACCTAATGCTATGATTGGATTTTACCTTACTAGATCTTTGGTAGTTGCAGATGCTTGCTCGAGTTTCCATCATAAAAACATATGATCCAAGTACGAAGAGTATGTTAGCTTAAGCCTCTCCCTCATAAGTATGATGAGGATCACTATTGTGTCATATTCAATTGCCTAGCAAAAATCCTTTTCTCTATTATTCTTCCAAAAACCCTTAATTTATTTTACTCTTTATTATCTTACAAAGCTACCTTTTCATTCCCACAAAGTACTTCTAGGTAAAGCAAATGTTAAGTGTGCATAGAGTTGTATCATTGGTCGATAGAACTTGAGGGTATATTAATTCTACCTTTAGTTCCTCATTGGGTTCGGCACTCTTATTGAAAATGCTACAACTGATCCCCTACACTTGTGAGTTATCAAGACCTTTTCTGACACGGTTTCTAGGGAGCAATAGTGCGGGGTGAATATTCTCGTGTGCGCTTGTTGGCTTTATCTCTAAGTAGATTTTATTTTTTGTTCTAAGTTGTTCTCTATCTTCAGTTATGAATATGAAACAAGAAACAAAAAAATAGTTGTACTTGCTACTCATGAAGATGGGGAACCTCCTAAAATCCTCGATGTTGGTTATGTGTGGAACATTCAAGATTTTTTGATAATCCTGATAAATCCCCGTTCAATGTGGTAATGGAATAATCCTGATAAATCCACGTTCAACGTATGAGGAGAAACAAACTTCGACCTTGAAAACGACGTTAATCATTTGTTTGATTCCTTTACATATGCACTAGTTAATTGCCCGTGCATTGTAGCGGAGCAAAAAATCATCTTATTCTATCCCTCTCCTCAATCCAAGCTCGTCGGCATGACTAATAGCACATCCAGCTCATAGCTTGCCCACCAAAACTTCCATGCAAACCAAACTAGTGAAAAATGTCAAAATAAGCCCAAAGTAACAATGGAAGAACAAATACACATCACTTGTCATTGTATATTTGTGATGATACATGCTAGCTCACCCTTGCTAGAAAATTCACTTTTAGAATTAGTTTCTTGTGAACATCTTAGCAACAAAAAAATCTTCTTGGAAGCAAGCCTAGCTCACTTGGCTAGTGGAGTGAATGTATAGCCCAGCCACCCAGGTTCAAGTCCTCACGGGCGCGAATTTGGGTTCTTATTATTTAGAAAAAAATCACTATGGGGTGCTTCCCCTACTGTTTTCCTTAAAAAAACAAAAAAAAACTTGTAATGAATGGGGCTAGGATCCATATCTTACGTATCCCTCATTTGCATGGTCTTCCTCTACCCCTCCCCAGCTGAATCCATTTCTTCTCAATATTTTGACATCAAAGCTGCCATTTATTTTGTACCATCAGATCAAACATCAATCAGACATAAGTAAATTCACTATTTTGATGGAAACATAAATTAAGCAATAATAAGCCAAATACTCATGCAAACTATCATGATTAAAGGAAACAAAATGCAATTCATTCACTATAGTTCGTCAACTTACACAAAAAGGAGCATCACACCTTATCAAAGTACAACCTTGAGGAGCAAAGATCATAAGCTTGTCGTCAAATCGGACACCAATTTATCCTTTTTGCACAAAAGATGTACTTGCATCTCATGTGAGCCTTAACATCACAATTTGGAATGTTGAGGAACTGGTTCATTAAGTGTGCAAGCAAACTGTAGAAAATCCGTTCATAATCTTAGGAAGAATTTTGATTTCCTGTTTGACCATTAAACTAGCAAGGTAATGATGTATAGAATCGAAAGAACAATCAGGCTCTACTATGATGAAGGCATGTACCTTTTAGCAATGGCAAAATATAAAGATCCGCGAAGGGGAGGAGGACCCACCAATAGATCTGCACATGAAGAAGCAGAAGGAGCCACCACCAGATGTGCACAGGGAGGACACGAGTAGGTTGCTGGCAACATACTTCTTTAATATAGAAAATTTAGAATAATCATACCATTGTCTTCTAATTAGCTAACTAAAACTTGATTGCTAGACTGACCCTTACTTCTACAAACCATGCATGTAACCACAAAACAAGAAACAACTCGAGCTAGCTGGAGATAGATTGCTAGATCTGTTAACCTGAACACTACTGTCAGAAATAACATCAGAGCATGTAACATACTATCAGAAATCATTCATACATCAGAGCGGGTAACATACTTCCATAAATCACATCAAAACATGTAACATACTGTCAAAAATCATTCATACAAGCACAGAAAACAGGGGAAAACAACACTGCCATCTGAGTGAATAATTTCAATAGCTAGAACATTAATCTCGCAAGGCAGTCCCTCTTTTCATGTTGTTCTTGATTTAAAATATGCACAACAAGTTGAGCATAGATAGCACGACAGTATTATACCTGTTTAAAGAGTAGGAATTTGGGTATATTTCACTAAGGTCGTGGGCCATCAATCCATAACGACTAAATTAAATAGATGAAGTTAGGAGATGTGCTCACCATCTCAGCCATGTGGTGCGGGTTCCTTCTTCCACTTGTTTATTTTTGCTATTGTCATATCATGTGTATGAAACATGTAAAACTCTGACATATCCAGGCCTTCAAATCAAGAAGTCTCTCAGAGTCTTCATTTTTCCTATCTTCCAACAACTTCTCCTAAGATACGCCTCTGATCTCGCTACAAAGCTCTATCCTCTTCTTCTCTGCAACCATTGCCCGCTTATTTGCTTCCTAGCTTTGAGCAGCACCTAAAATATCCTAAACTATCCATGCACTGACTGAATTTGTTATACTCGAATGGATGATAAGCACACAAATGGACAACCAAGGTGATACCTGCTTTGGTGTTGGAGAACTTGTGGAACTTTTTCGGCAAATTGACACACTCTAGGCTAGACTTCCCAATCGAGCTCATGCTTCAGCAGAATCACTGAACTAGATTAGGTCGACACAAATGTTGTGAAAGTTGTGAGTTCATTGGAGGTTGTCTTGTAGCTTGTACGTTGGGATTCAAGGTTATGAATCTACTGCAGTTTGATGCCGGTTGCTTCTGGTAGATGTTGAGCGACGAGTTCTTGGAGGGAAGGAGGTCGAGTAGCAGCGCCATAAGGCAGGAATCCGGCGGGGCAGTGACAGGATTGTGACGGGGTGCCCTCATGCATCGTTGGCTGGAGGTCGTGGAGGGGCTATACACGGCATTGGCCCAGGTGGATCTGGAGATGCAGATCTCCTTGCTGCCCGTGAGATGGGGACGACAATGGAGTGGAGCAGCTCAGGGCATGGAACAGAGCATGTACAACCTAGCGATTGCAGGTGGTGGCCCAGGTGGCCGTTGACGACGTCGGTGGAGCGCTTGAACCAGAGAGGCGGGAGAGAGAGAGAGAGATGCGTTAGCGGCGCGGAATGCTTTTTGATATGTCTTCAACGTATCTATAATTTTTCATTGTTCCATGCTATTATATTATCAACTTTGAATGTTTATGGGCTTTATTATGCACTTTTATATTATTTTTGGGACTAACCTATTAACCCAGAGCCCAGTGCCAGTTTCTGTTTTTTTCTTATTTTAGAATATCATAGAAAAGGAAAACCAAACGGAGTCCAATTGACCTGAAACTTCACGGAACTTATTTTTGGATCAGAAGAAGCCCAGAAGACTTAGAGTGCACGTTAGGGGATCTACGATGAAGCCACGAGGCAAGGGGCACGCACACCCCCCCAGGGCGCGCCCTCCACCCTCGTGGGCCCCTCGTGGCCCCCCTGACGCACTTCTTCCTCCTATATATCTCCATATATCCTAAAACAATCGGGGAGCACAATAGATCGGGAGTTCCGCCGCCAGAAGCCTCCGTATCCACCGAAAGCCAATCTAGACCCGTTCCGGCACCCTGCCGGAGGGGGAATCCTTCTCCGGTGGCCATCTTCATCATCCCGGTGCTCTCCATGATAAGGAGGGAGTAGTTCTCCCTCGGGGCTGAGGGTATGTACCAGTAGCTATGTGTTTGATCTCTCTCTCTCGTGTTCTTGATTTGGCACGATCCTGATGTATCACGAGCTTTGCTATTATAGTTGGATCTTATATTTCTCCTCCCCCTCTACTCTCTTGTAATGGATTGAGTTTCCCCTTTGAAGTTATCTTATCAGAATGAGTCTTTAAAGATTTGATAACACTTGATGTATGTCTTGCCGTGCGTATCTATGGTGACAATGGGATATCACGTGATTCACTTGATGTATGTTTTGGTGATCAACTTGCGAGTTCCGCCCATGAACCTATGCATAGGGGTTGGCACACGTTTTCGTCGTGATTCTTCAGTAGAAACTTTGGGGCACTCTTTAAGGTCCTATGGGTTGGTTGAATAGATGAATCTGAGATTGTGTGATGCATATCGTATAATCATCCCCATGGATACTTGAGGTGACATTGGAGTATCTAGGTGACATTAGGGTTTTGGTTGATTTGTGTCTTAAGTTGTTATTCTAGTACGAACTCTAGAACTGTTTGTGACACTTATAGGAATAGCCCAATGGATTGACCGGAAAGAATAACTTTGAGGTGGTTTCGTACCCTACCATAATTTCTTCGTTTGTTCTCCGCTATTAGTGACTTTGGAGTGACTCTTTGTTGCATGTTGAGGGATAGTTATGTGATCCAATTATGTTATTATTGTTGAGAGGACTTGCACTAGCGAAAGTATGAACCATAGGCCTTGTTTCCTAGCATTGCAATACCGTTTACGCTCACTTTTATCATTAGTTACCTTGCTTTTTTATAATTTCAGATTACAAAAACCTTTATCTACTATCCATATTGCACTTGTATCACCATCTCTTCGCCGAACTAGTGCACCTATACAATCTACCATTGTATTGGGTGTGTTGGGAACACAAGAGACTTTGTTATTTGATTGCAGGGTTGCTTGAGAGAGACCATCTTCATCCTACGCCTCCTACGGATTGATAAACCTTAGGTCATCCACTTGAGGGAAATTTGCTACTGTCCTATAAACCTCTGCACTTGGAGGCCCAACAACGTCTACAAGAAGAAGGTTGTGTAGTAGACATCAAGCTCTTTTCTGGCGCCGTTGCCGGGGAGGTGAGTGCTTGAAGGTATATCTTTAGATCTTGCAATCGAATCTTTTTGTTTCTTGTTTTAGCACTAGTTTAGTTTATAAAACAAAACTACAAAAAAATATGGAATTGAGTTTGTCTCATACTCTTCATCTTTTTAATATCTTTCATGAGTATGATGGGAAGGAAAATTGTGCCAAAGTGTTAGAAAAAGAATGCATTAATATGTTTGGCACTAAATATTTGAATTTAGTGCCAAACATTTTAATTGAATGATGAGCATGATTGCAATGTTGTTAGTATGAACTCCTTGAATATCCATGGTACTAATGATGATTGCACTAGTTATGATGAAAATGCCTCCTATAAACATGTCAAGGTCCCGTCCCGCTCCCGCGAGCGGGAGGGGCGAACCCTACATCGCGCCGCCGCCGTCCTCCTCCTCGCACCCCCTCCCTTGCCGCCGCCGGAGCGCGCCGTCGGGAAAGCCCGGTCGGCGTAGGCAGCGGCAGGGATCTCTTTCCTCCCCCGGCTGTCCTGCAGCGCGGGGTGTGACGACATCCATGTGACGTGGCGCTCGCGCGGGGCGCGGCGGCGGCGCTGCGGACGGCCGTGCCGGCGGCGCGGGCGGCCGTGGGCGCTGCGGCGGCTGTGCTGGACCGGCCTGTTGTGGAGCGGCAGGGCCGCGAGCAGCAGGTGCGGGGGCCTTCGGGCGGCGGCGGCGGGCAGATCTGGTGGCGGCGGCGGCTGCGATGCGGCTGGGCGCAGGTGGCGGGGGGCGTGGTCTGCGTCGTACGCGACCGTCCTTGGGCTGGCCCTCTGGCTGGGCGGGGTTGGCTGCGGTTGCCTGCCCTTGGCCAGGCACTGGTGCAGCCATGGTGGCGGCATGTGGGCTTCAGGCAGGTCCCGTGGGGCTGCACCTCCCGGCGGCGCGTCTTTTGGCGGCGTGGTTGGCGGGCTGAGGTGTGGCCGTGTAACATCCCAAATTTTCAATTTCGAATGTTATACACTAGATCATCATTGCATATCATATTTATTGCATTTTGATTGATCCTAGAAATTTTTCGCAACTCAAGGACCCTCAGAGAGAGTTGGGGATTTCGTTATTTTCATATTTGAGTTGTCTCAAATTTTGAAAATAGGATCTTTTGATTTTATTTATTTTATCTTCAATCATTTCTATTACAAAAATATGAGAGAGGGAATAAAATGACTTTCCCAAAATAAAGAAATATTGAGGATTTAATAAAAAAATCAAATAAGATTTTATTTGGTTTTATTTGCTATTTTATTTGAATTTAGGAAAAAATGCACGTTTTTCAAAATTGCATTTAGGCACCAAATAAATGTTCATCCTGTGCGGCTTGATTTTAGAAGCTGGGGAAAATTTATTTCGAGATTTTTGGAGTCTGTTTATTAGTCCTTTTTTTTCCGAGCGTAAGTATTTAAAAAAAACGTCTGAACCGACCTACGGGCCGTGCTAGGCCCGGACTCCTCCAGGCCTCAGCCTTTATAAGCCGCTGGCCCACCCCGGGCCGAAACCCTAGCCGCCACCCACCTCGCGCCCCGCGCCCACGCCGCCGCCGCCGCGCCCGACGCCGCCGCCCCGCGCCGCCCCGCCGGACCCCGACGCCGCCGCCGCCGCGCCCTCGCCGCCGCTGCCCCGCGCCCTCGCCGCCGCCCACCGTCGCCGACGCCACCGCCTCGCCGGAGCCGCCGCCGCCCGTCTCGCCGCCGAGTCGCCGAGGTTGACCCGCCGGTTTTCGTTCGGTTTTCGCCGGTTTTCGTTCGTTTTTTTAGTTTCATTTTTTCTTTAGATCGGTTTTTTCTGGTTTAGGCTAATTAGCGAGCGTTCGCTCGTTCGTTCGTTTTAACAAACGCGTTCTTAGTTTAGATTCAGTTAACGAACGTTTGTTCGTTAAACTGTTCGTCGTTTTTCTTTTTCTCAGATTAAATCCGTGATTTTTCTGATCGCGATTTCTGATCCGATTTTCATTTTAGTCTAACTTTTCGCTCGTTTATCGGAATCAGGCGATTCAAGCGCCTGGAGTTTTGTTTTGAAACCCGCTTTCCGTTTAACCAACTTAAACAAGTTTTTGCCACTGTAAAAATTTTCTTAGATCCATAATAGTAAACGAAGCCTGTTTCTTTTGCCTTTTGTCTTTCGTGGCTTCGTTCGATTTGACTGTTTTGCCAACCAGAGTTCTTAAGTTGAACTTTCTGGTTAGATCTCTTATTTGAGTTTTACCTGTGCATTACTTGAGTACTTATTGTATGCTTGTTTGTTTGCGATAGAGTACCCGGAGTGCGCTGCTTGCTACTTCGAATCGCTAGGTTTCCCGGGCAATCAGCAAGGCAAGTAACACTTTGATCATGTTTTTCCCTCTACCCAGTTTTATTGTATTAGATCAATCCTTACACATTGCATGCTAGGGATCTAATTAAATTGTGGGTTTGGGAAGTAGTTGAGGTAGTACCTATTACCTTTTTATTATCAAACCATTGGGAGTTACTTCTACGTTTGCTTATTATGCCATGCTATGCTAATAGACGTGGATTGGGTGAGTGTATCCATGACAGATGTGAGATTGTTAATTAATGGTTTATTGAAGGTGGCAACTTAAACATACATCTGGGTGGATTGAGGTATCTGGGTATTCGAGGATTGCCTGTTTTTCTTTATGAATCGTCACCCAGGCTCAAATAGATCATGAGATTATTCATGCTAGAAACTTCCGTGTGCAGCCACAAGCTATTATGTGCTCTAGCATAGTTACCTAAGTCGTGCGAACTCTTAAAGTGGTAGACTAGCAGATGTAGGGGATGTAGGTGGTACGGTCTACCCATCATAAGGTACTGGCGCTTCTGAAAGACTATGTCTCGGTCATCCGTTTCTAAAACACCATGTGCGAGAAAACCAACGAAGGAGATCGAGTCTTGTGGGGAAAAGTGCGCAAACCCATGCAGAGTGTATAAACTAATCATGGTTAGCCGTGTTCCTGGTTATGGACATCTTGAGTATCTAGTACCTGGATTATCATGTGAATCTCAACATGTTACTATAAAATTAATTTTGATGGGTTTGTTTAATGATGATGCTTAATTGGGATTGAGAATGCTGTCAACCATTCTCAATGTTTAACAACCACCATGATAGTTAAATAAATTTATTCCTTTGCAGTAGGGAAAAATTAGCGTTACGCAAAACTGTAACCATAGAGCTTTCCACCAGCCTAATATGCATATAGAATAGTTGTTTCATTCCATTACTCTCTATGTGTTACATTGCCAGCATATTCCATGTTCTGACCCGTTTCGGGCTGCAACGTTAATGTTGCAGACTTTTCAGACGACGATTAAGGAGTTTTAGGTCGTAGTTCTATACTCAGTGATGTCGTTGGAGTTGATGGACTCACTTATCTTCCAAGCCTTTCGTTGTTATCGTTATTAGATGGCCTTACGCCATATTTATTGTAATAAGTTCTCTATTGAGACACTCAATGTAATAAGTGTGTGATCGCTACTCTGTTATAAATCCTTCAAGTACTGTGTGGTGTCAGCATTACTGATCCAGGGATGACATCGGAGCACAGAGATTGGACCGTTTGAGGTCTTGTTGCTACAAGATGGTATCAGAGCACACGCTGACTGTAGGACACGACCACTAAGCTAAAGACCTAGATCACTACTCACTCTCTTCTCTTTCTGACTCCTCATCTTTTCTACTCTTTTAGGATGGCGGATGCAAGGAACAAGTTTACGCAACCGGATGAGATACACCATTTGGACGTCATTTGAAGGAAGTCATTAGATATCTGAACATAGGAGTACCAAGCTTCACCGGCACCTACAACGCCACTTTACCTGAAGAAGAGCGCTGGATGATTCAAGTTCAAGTTCCAGGAAGGACGTTCATGCTAGTCACTGAGCCCATAGAGTTTTCTTTTGATGCGCCAACTTGGAGTCTAGGAAAGAGCATGGCAGCTCACATCGCCATGGGACGCATTGGAGAAGTCTACCGAAATGATCTCAAGGATACTATCTACCAGATTTGTGGGCGCCGAGATAAGCACTGGGAGATGATCAGCACCAGAAAGGATAGATCAATTGCAGCTTTTATCCAGGAGTTAAACCAGCACATTCGACGTCAGGAGAACCAGATGTGCGCCGACATGATAGACCTGAAGAAGGCAAAGACAAGAATCAAGGAACTAGAGGAAGAACTCAAGGCTACACGTGAAGATTATGAAGAGTAAATTGAAGTATTAGTGGAGAAGAATGACGATCTGATCAAGAAGATCGGAATATTTATGGGAGGCCCTACACCGGTAGAAGAAGACGAAGAACCCAAGGAGATTCGCCCGGAAGACTACATCATCATCGACGACACCGACTCGGATCCAGATGATAGCGATGATCACTACGTTGATGAAGTTGGAGCAGATATCATGGAGTCTACAACCGAAGAATATTTCTAGTAGACCACCTCATCAGTAGTAGTAGTCCACCATGTAAATATTATAGTCCGATCACTTTTGCGATAAGTTAGATCGATTTTATGCCCTTGTTTGATTGAATGAATGAAGTGAATTGTTTGCTTTTGCCTCATGTGCATATGGGTAGTGTTTTCTCTTTAGACCCCCTCTATTCTTAAATCTCATCTTTTCTAAACCCTCAGATGCCTCTGAGACGTGACCCCGGATTTACCTTCCCACCGGAGCTCACCCAGTTGATCCAGCAGCAGAACATATTGAAGCAGTTACTAGTCCAGAATCAGAATCAAGGGAACAACAACAACAACAACCCACCACCACCACCACCTGTTGATCACTTAGCCCATTTTCTTAGGCTGAATCCACCGGTGTTTTCCAGTAGCACCGAGCCGATAGTAGCAGATGATTGGCTCCGCAAGACAGCTAGAGAGTTGACCACAACAGGATGCACGGATGCGGAGAAGGTGAAGTTTGCCGCACATCAGCTTGAAGGACCCGCAGCATCATGGTGGGAAAATTTCACAGCCACTTTCCCTGTCGATACTATCACATGGGACCAGTTTCAGCAGGCTTTTCGAACTGCCCATGTTTCAGCAGGAGCTATGGCCATGAAGAAGCGAGAGTTTCGCAACTTGCGCCAAGGAGGACGGACAGTTGGCTAGTATGTGGAGGACTTCAGTAAATTAGCACGTTATGCCCCAGATGATGTTGCTACGGATGCAGAAAAGCAGGAGAAGTTTCTGGAAGGACTGAATGATGAGTTGAGCATGCAGTTGATGGTAGCAACCTTCAACAACTACCAGGAGTTGGTAGATCGTGCTCTTATGATTGAAGGGAAGCAGCAGCAAATTGAGAATCGCAAGAGGAAGTATGGGCAAGGAAAGTACAATTCTGGAGCTCAGCAGAAGCCACGTTTTACCCCTAGACCGGGGGGACATTTCCAGCATACCCATGGAGGAGGTAGCTCGCACAATCACAATGGCCCCAAGACTGGTAATGGGAATGGAGGAAGCAATGGCCAGAACCGCACCAACCCATCAACCCCAGCCAAGAAAGACCTGAGCCAAGTCACTTGCTTTAAGTGCCAGAAGACTAGACATTATGCCAACGAAATGTCCTGAATCACAGAATGGAAATGGCAATGGAAGCTCTGGGAAGAAGCCGAACCCTTTCAACAGGGGACAGGTGAACCACGTTAACGTGGAGGAGGTTGAAGAGCAGCCGGATGCAGTAATCGGTAAGTTTTTGGTTAAGTCATTTACTGCACTCGTTCTTTTTGATACTGGTGCATCGCATTCATACATATCAAGGGGATTTGTGGATAAGTATAAACTGCCAACCCAAGCCCTTAGGTCACCCATGTTAGTAACCTCGCCTGGAGCAGAATATATGGCTAGTCTATGGTGTGATCGGTTACCATTAAGGATTGGTAACTATGTTTTTCCCTCGAACCTAATAGTATTGGAATCCCAAGGATTGGATGTGATATTAGGCATGGATTGGTTATCAAAGTATGAAGGGAATATTGAATGTGCCAGTAAGTCAATTTTGCTTACAACGCCAGAAGGGAGAAGGATTAAGTATGTATCCCGACATGTGCCGAAGAGGACTCAAGTAAATTGTTTAACATGAGTTGTGCAGGAGGAAGTACCGGTAGTGAAGGATTTCCCTGATGTATTTCCAGAAGAATTGCCAGGCATGCCACCGGATAGAGATATTGAGTTTCTGATTGAGCTTTTGCCAGGCACAGGGCCAATGTCAAAGAGACCATATAGGATGCCTGCAAAGGATTTGGTGGAAATTAAGAAGCAAATTAAGGAGTTACTGGATAAAGGATACATTCGCCCAAGTTATTCACCTTAGGGATCGCCAGTACTTCTAGTAGAAAAGAAGGATGGATCGTTAAGGATGGTTGTCGATTATCGAGGATTGAATGAAGTAACCATCAAGAACAAATACCCACTACCGATGATCAGTGATCTGTTTGATCGATTGCAAGGAGCTAAGGTATTTTCCAAGATCGATCTGCGATCAGGATACCACCAGTTGAAGATTCGAAACAGGATATACCCAAGACGGCTTTTACCACCAGGTATGGGTTGTACGAGTATACCGTTATGTCATTTGGTCTGACTAACGCACCTGCATATTTTATGAACATGATGAACAAAGTGTTTATGGAGTTCTTGGATAAGTTTGTTGTAGTGTTCATTGATGATATCCTGGTTTACTCGAAGAATGAAGAGGAGCATAAGGAGCATTTGTGTTTGGTTCTTGGAAAGCTCAGAGAACATCAGTTATATGCCAAGTTTAACAAATGTGAGTTTTGGTTGAAAGAAGTTGGATTTCTCGGACACGTTATATTCGGAGAAGGTATAGCAGTAGATCCCACTAAAGTTGATACCGTGACCAAGTGGGAAGCACCAACCACAGTTGGAGAGATCCGGAGTTTTCTTGGACTCGCAGGATACTACCAGAGGTTTATGAGAATTTCTCAAAGATTGCGAAGCCTATGACGGAGTTGTTGAAGAAGGATACCAAGTTCATATGGACTGAGGAATGTGAGGCTAGTTTTCAGGAGTTGAAGAAAGGTTTGGTTACCTCACCAGTGTTGATTTTACCGGATCAGACCAATGATTATGAGGTGTATTGTGACGCTTCACGTCGAGGACTTGGAGCAGTGCTTATGCAGGAAGGAAGAGTTGTTTCATATGCCTCACGACAACTTAAGCCTCATGAGTTGAATTATGCTACGCATGATTTGGAGTTAGCAGCCGTAGTGCATGCACTGAAGACTTGGAGACATTTTCTGATTGGAAACCATTGCGAGGTGTACATGGATCATAAGAGTTTGAAGTATATTTTCACACAGAAGGAGTTGAATCTCAGACAAAGGAAATGGTTGGAGCTCGTCAAGGATTATGATATGAGATTGCATTATCACCCTGGAAAGGCTAACGTAGTAGCTGACGCGTTGAGCCGTAAGAGCCACATCAACACCTTAATGACAGGAGATTTACCAAGGGAGTTCGCCGAAAATCTTCGAGAGCTTTGTTTGGAAATAGTTCCGAGAGGCTATGTAGCGGCATTGGAGATTCAGTCTACGTTGATGGATAGGACTAGAGAAGCCCAAAAGACTGATAAGGAGATTGCCGAGATAAAGGAGAAAATGAGCAAAGGAAAATCTAAGGGATTTCGTGAGGATGAGCACGATACCCTATGGTTTGAAGACCGTGTTTATGTGCCAAATGATCCGGAGATCAGGAAGCTAATTCTGCAAGAGGCCCATGATTCACCATACTCGATTCACCCAGGAAATACCAAGATGTATTTGGATTTGAAGGATATTTTCTGGTGGACCGGAATGAAGAAGGATATTGTGGAGTATGTAGCAGTTTATGATGTATGTCAGAGAGTGAAGACAGAGCATCAGAAGCCAGCAGGATTGCTACAACCATTGCCGATACCCGAATGGAAGTGGGATAAGCTAGGCATGGATTTTATTACAGGACTGCCTAGAACACGTTCGGGCTATGACTCGATATGGGTTGTAGTCGATCGTTTGACAAAGGTAGCTCATTTCATTCCAGTGAAGACTACCTATACCAGTGCAAAGTTGGCAAAGATATACCTGACCAGGATCGTATGTCTGCATGGAGTTCCAAGGAGCATTGTATCAGATAGAGGAACCTAGTTTACCTCAAAGTTCTGGAATCAGTTGCATGAGACTTTGGGAACCAGACTGGAGTTTAGAGCAGCTTTTCACCCGCAGACAGATAGACAGACTAATAGAGTCAATCAGATTTTGGAGGATATGCTAAGAGCTTGTGCGCTAGACTACGGATCTAGCTGGGATGAGAATTTGCCGTATGCAGAGTACTCTTACAACAACAGTTATCAATCCAGTTTGAAGATGGCCCCTTTCGAAGCCTTGTACGGAAGGAGGTGCAGGACCCCATTGTCCTGGGATGAAGTTGGAGACCGCCAGTTGTTTGGACCGGATCTGATAAAGGAATCTGAACAGAAAGTGAAATTAATTCGCGACAGGCTGAAGGTAGCACAATCCAGGCAGAAGAGTTATGCAGATTCTAAACGCAAGGAGACAGTTTACGAAGTAGGAGACCGAGTTTATCTTCGAGTATCACCACTTCGAGGAGTTAAGCGCTTTGGAGTTAAAGAAAAATTAGCGCCACGTTTTGTAGGCCCATACAAACTTTTGGAGCGTATGGGAGAAGTAGCCTACAAGTTGGAATTGCCCGAAGGATTGTCAGGAGTTCACGACGTGTTCCATGTATCCTAGTTGAAGAAGTGCCACACAGAGATGGCTGACAAACCGCTGAGAGATAGGGTACCACTGGAAGCGATTCAGTTGGACAGTGATTTAACCTATGAGGACAAACCAGTTAAGATTCTAGAGTATGCCAGTCGAGTCACCCGCAGCAAGGTTATCAAGTTTTGCAAGGTTCAGTGGAGCCACCACACGAAGGATGAAGCCACCTGGGAACGAGAGGAAGAATTGCTGAAAGACCACCCTCACCTATTTTCTAGCCAACCCGAATCTCGAGGGCGAGATTCATCTTAAGGGGGGTAGGTTTGTAACATCCCAAATTTTCAATTTGGAATGTTATACACTAGATAATCATTGCATATCATATTTATTGCATTTTGGTTGATCCTAGAAATTTTTCGCAACTCAAGGACCCTCGGAGAGAGTTGGGGATTTCGTTATTTTCATATTTGAGTTGTCTCAAATTTTGAAAATAGGATCTTTTGATTTTATTTATTTTATCTTCAGTTATTTCTATTACAAAAATATGAGAGAGGGAATAAAATGACTTTCCCAAAATAAAGAAATATTGAGGATTTAATAAAAAATCAAATAAGATTTTATTTGGTTTTATT
The DNA here is from genome assembly GCF_018294505.1 of Triticum aestivum. Taxonomy (NCBI): domain Eukaryota; kingdom Viridiplantae; phylum Streptophyta; class Magnoliopsida; order Poales; family Poaceae; genus Triticum; species Triticum aestivum. Next base: position 31,155,020 of record NC_057797.1, on the reverse strand, counting down.
TGTTATTTTATTTGAATTTAGGAAAAAATGAGCGTTTTTCAAAATTGCATTTAGGCCCCAAATAAATGTTCATCCTGTGCGGCTTGATTTTAGAAGCCGGGGAAAAATTATTTCGGGATTTTTGGAGTCCGTTTAATAGTCCTTTTATTTTTTTCCGAGCGTAAGTATTAAAAAAACGTTCAAACCGACCTACGGGCCGTGCTAGGCCCGGACTCCTCCAGGCCTCAACCTTTATAAGCCGCCGGCCCACCCCAGGCCGAAACCCTAGCTGCCGCCCGCCTCGAGCCCTGCGCCCACGCCGCTGCCGCCGCGCCCACCACCGCCGCCGCGCCTTCGTCGCCGCCGCCCCGCGCCTGACGCCACCGCCCGCCGCCGCCCCGCCGGACCCCGACACCGCCGCCGCCGCGCCCTCGCCGCCGCCGCCGCCGCCCCACACCGCCCCGCCGGACCCCGACGCCTCGTAGGAGCCGCCGCCGCCCGTCTCGCCGCCGAGTCACCGAGGTTGACCCATCGGTTTTCTTTCGGTTTTCGCCTGTTTTCGTTCGGTTTTTTTAGTTTCGTTTTTTTCTTTAGATCGGTTTTTTCCGGTTTAGGCTAATTAGCGAGCGTTCGCTCGTTCGTTCGTTTTAACGAACGCGTTCTTCGTTTAGATTCAGTTAACGAACGTTTGTTTGTTAAACTGTTCGTCGTTTTTCTTTTTCTCAGATTAAATCCGCGATTTTTCTGATCGCGATTTCTGATCCGATTTTCGTTTTAGTCTAACTTTTCGCTCGTTTATCGGAATCAGGCGATTCAAGCGCCTGGAGTTTCGTTTCGAAACCCTCTTTCCGTTTAACCAACTTAAACAAGTTTTTGCCACTGTAAAAATTGCCTTAGATCCAGAATAGTAAACGAAGCCTGTTTCTTTTGCCTTTTGTCTTTCGTTGCTTCGTTCGATTTGACTTTTTTGCCAACCAGAGGTCTTAAGTTGAACTTTCTGGTTAGATCTCTTATTTGAGTTTTACCTGTGCATTAGTTGAGTACTTATTGTATGCTTGTTTGTTTGCGATAGAGTACCCGGAGTGCGCCGCTTGCTACTCCGGATCGCTAGGTTTCCCGGACCATCAACAAGACAAGTAACACTTTGATCATGTTTTTCCCTCTACCCAGTTTTATTGCATTAGATCAAACCTTACACATTGCATGGTAGGGATCTAATTAAATTGTGAGTTTGGGAAGTAGTTGAGGTAGTACCTATTACCTGTTTATTATCAAACCTTTGGGAGTTACTTCTATGTTTGCTTATTATGCCACGCTATGCTAGTAGACGTGAATTGGGTGAGTGTATCCATGACAAATGTGAGATTGTTAATTAATGGTTTATTTAAGGTGGCAACTTAAACACACATCTGGGTGGATTGAGGTACCTGGGTATTCCAGGATTGCCTGTTTTTCTTTATGGACCGCCACCCGGGCTCAAAGGGATCATGAGATTATTCATGCTAGAAACTTATGTGTGCAGCCACAAGCTATTATGTGCTCTAGCAGAGTTGACTAAGTCGTGGGAACTCTTACAGTGGTAGACTAGCAGATGTAGGGGATGTAGATGGTACGTTCTACCCATCGTAAGGTGCCACTGGTAGAAAAAGGGCCTATAGTCCCGGTTCATAAGGGCCTTTAGTCCCGGTTCCGGAACCGGGACTAAAGTGTCGGTACTAATACCTCCCCCTTTAGTCCTGGTTCAATCCAGAACCGGGACTAAAGGCCCTCCACGTGGGCAGTGCGCAGAGCCCAGTCAGGAGACCCTTTGGTCCCGGTTGGTGGCACCAACCGGGACCAATAGGCATCCACGCGTCAGCATTTCTGTGGCTGGGGTTTTTGTTTTTTTTTGAGGGGGGGGGGTTGGGGGTTTTGGGGGGTTAATTTAGGTGTTTCATATATTGTGTTAGCTAGCTATAATTAATAGAGAGAAGTGTCCTCTCTTATGTCTGTGCTTGGTCGATGCTACGTACTATACATACGTATAGAGAGGACTAGACACGCTGGCTAGCTAGTAAGCAAACGATGGAAACAGAAGATCGTCATGAACATATATGCATACAGAGAGAAGTGATATCGACCACCTCTCCTTCTCCGAGAGATTGATCGAACAACAAGTTCTCGTATATCTATCTGACACTACCGGCTACATATATACAATAATTATCTCTTACAAATATAATCATACGGACTCAGGGTCCACATAGAATTCTCCGTCTTCAGGGATCACGTGGTCAAGAAAGAATGCCGCCAATTCCTCTTGAATTGCTCGCATGCGAGCTGGTGCTAGGAGTTCATCCCGCTTCCAAAACATCTAATTTGAAGAAGGGGGTCAATACATATATATATGAATGAATGAAACTCAACACAAATGATGGTAATAAAATAAAATTGTGAATGTTGTTATTTACGTACTTCATATTGTTCGTTAGAGTACCCGCCCCGCTCACAGGTCGTGTGGCGGATGGACTCGCAGATGTAGTATCCACAGAAATCATTCCCTTGTTCCTGCCACAACCACTTTACAAGAAATAGAGGTCAATCAAACTGATAAGCAAGAATGCTAAATGGTATTGATGAAACTAGCGCTTGAATCACTAGGAGATGCGCGGAACATGCTACTATAGTACTTACTTTCGGGTGTCTAAATTCCAACTCCTTCGGCAGTCCCGGAACTGTTTTGGTGAATTTTCTCCAAACCCTGCCAGACAAAGAAAACAATTACTTGATATCAGGAAATGAACAAAGTTGCTGATATGGTGGATAATGATCGATTTAACTTACTTCTGGAGTATTTGAGTCATGTCTGCATAGTCCTGGGGATCTTTTTGTTTAGAGTCTAAGACGGTTACTACTCCCTGCTCAAGCTTAATCTCTAGGAGAATATAGTGAAAACTGCACACACATGCATAACTCATCAATTACATTACTATAACCTTGACTAATATATAAGGGAAACCGAATACGCACAAGACAGTAACACTCACCTGAAGTTGTAAGGAAAGGGTATTATATCTTTGTTTTGATTTATTACGAACGATCGTAGCAAGTTGGCCTCGGTAGCTGTGGCATGAAGTTTAACCTCAGTTGCATCTATGAGATATGTGTTAATGAACCCAATATCACCGACTTGTCTTTTCTTCAATTCAGCGATCTTCAATCTGCATAATATAGTGAGGATGATTATAAATACATGCAATGAAAGAGCTAAGCTATATAGAGAAACTTAATGACAAAAGTAGTACTACTTAGAGACAGTAGCAGGCGACCGTTGTTTTATCGAGGGACAATTGATTGAAAAACTGATAGAACTCCTCAAATGGAACAGGCAACCGATCAATTCCAACGAGGTCATGCTCCTTTTTAACTTTCACATACAAAGTACTCCTCCCCCCAGAGTCTCTGCAGATTTTCAAGTACCAATCATGCAATCTTCGCATCATCGTTGATAGAGATCTTTCATCTTTGACGAGAGGCTTCCCGTACTCGTATCTTTGTATCTGCACGTCCATGGGTTCATAATGTACTTCATCGGGCAGGAAATCTGCAAGATTGCTATAACCAGGCACCATCCTCAGATCATTAGCGACGTTGTGGCTAGGCACCTTGAGCGGGGGGCACGATTGCTTCGCTTGTTCGCCGAGCTGGGCAATTTGTTTCCAAGCTCGTCATTCTTTCAGCCTTTGATCACTGACAGTACTTCCCCACCGCTCCGCTTCGGCAAATTCCTTTCCAATAATGCGGTCATAGTTTCCTTTCGGCGGATCAGACTTCGGTGGTTTTGTCAGGGCAGCCAGAGTGCGCTTCACTTTCACCCGATCTACCTTCTCCTCCGGAGGTGGATGTTTCTTTGCTTTCACCCCTTCAAAGAAGTTCCTCACTTCTTCTCGCGCGATCTCGGCGTTCTCCTCCAGGGTCCTCTCATATGGTAACTTCTCTGGAGTCTTCAGAGAAGGACTGAATCTGTATGTCCTCCCGCCTCTGGTTGTACTGCTAGACGCCGACCGAGCAGACGTAGCGGTTGTCTTCTTTACTTGCTTAAGAGGCGGAGGAGAAGGACTACGACGCGCCGGAGCAGCTGGAGCGGCGGCAAGTCTCTTCCGCCCTTGCTGACGAGGCGGAGAAGGAGGAGGCTGGCTGCTCGGGCGCGTCGGCGCAGGCAGAGAAGGAGGCGGAGTGCCGCCACGCGCCGAAGAAGGAGCCGGCCGAGGGCCCTGATCGTCACTCGCCGGAGGAGGAGGCGGTGGAGGCGGAGTGCCCTGACTCGCCGGAGGAGGAGGAGGAGGCGGTGGCGTCCAGTTCGAAAGGTTGATGAGCTCCTTCCGCCATAGGAATGGAGTCTTCAGAGCAGACCCCGGCCGAGTCTCCCCTTCACCGGTAGGGTGGTCAAGCTGGAGGTCCTCAAATCCCTCCGTTATCTCATCCACCATCACCCTAGCATATCCTTCTGGAATCGGCCGACAGTGAAAAGTTGCGCCGGGTTCAGTAGGATAAACAGAGCCAACAGCCGCCTTGACCTTCAAATTCATCCATTGTGTCATAAGGTGGCAATTTTGAGACTCCGTTATAGCATCCACGGGATAGCTGGCAGGAGCCGTCAAGGCATGCTCCGGCTGAAGCAGCTCGGTGGAAGCCACGCTGCTTCTGCGCTGAGATGGCGGGGTAGCTTCGGGGGAGGCTTCGGCAGTACATTTGCTGCGATTTGCTTCTCGTTCCTCTATCCCGTCTACCCTTGCTTGCAGCGCCTGCATTTGGGTCTGCTGCACTTTTTTCCTCCTCTCATGGGATTTGTAACCGCCTGCGTCCGGAAACCCAACCTTCCACAGAATGGAGCCTGGCGTGCCTCGTGTCCGTCTAGGGTGCTCAGGATTCCTAAGGGCCATTGTGAGCTCGTCGTTCTCTCTGTCTGGAAAGAACGTCCCTTCCTGCGCTGCTTCGATATACTGCTTAAGCTTACTGACTGGTATGTCCATTTGATCGTTCGTCCAAATGCACTTCCCTGTTACAGGGTCCAGGGTTCCGCCAGCCCCGAAGAACCAAGTCCGGCAACGGTCTGGCCAGTTAATTGTCTCTGGTTCGATCCCTTTATGAACCAGATCATTCTCAGTCTTGGACCACTTAGGCCGGGCTACGAGGTAGCCACCTGAACCCGTGCGATGGTGAAGCTTCTTCTTCGCAGCATTTTGCTTGTTTGTCGCCGACATCTTCTGACTCTTTTCCGATGTCTTGTGGGCCACAAATGCGGGCCAGTGATCTCTGGTCTTCTCATATCTGCCCTTGAATTCTGGTGTCTCATTATTTTCGACAAACTTATTCAGCTCTTTCTTCCACCTCCTGAATAGTTCTGCCATCCTCTTCAGAGCAAAAGACTTGATTAATTTCTCTTTAACTGGGTTCTCTGGATTATCCTCAGGTGGTAGGGTGAAATTTGACTTCAGCTTAGTCCAAAGATCATTTTTCTGCATATCATTGACATAAGAGACCTCAGGGTCTTCTGTAGCCGGCTTAAACCATTGCTGGATGCTTATCGGGATCTTGTCCCTAACCAGAACCCCGCACTGAGCAACAAATGCGCTCTTTGTCCGGAGGGGTTCAATAGGTTGGCCGTCGGGCGCGATTGCTATGATCTCAAACTTTTCATCCGAGCTCAACTTTTTCTTTGGGCCTCGTCTCTTTACCGAAGTTGTGCTCGATCCGGAGGGCTAGAAAAAAGAACAAAGACTTAATTAATATGTGTACATACCAAAACAATGAATGCATCAATCAGCTAGTCGGCATAGGCTTAACTAATATATATACCTGGCCGGACTTGGTTCGGTCACCGGAGCCGTCATCACGGTCTCCTTCTTGCACCGGCATTGGGTCACCGGAGCCGTCCTCATGTTCTTCTTCTTGCACCGGCATTAGGTCACTGTAGCCAGCTTGTTCACCCTCTCCTTCCAGACCATCGGTTTCGTTGAAAAAAAACGAGACGGCATCACTTCCTTCTGCGATTATGTCCCTCAACAACGCTTCTTTTTCTTCGTCTAGGATCGCCGAGGGGTCGGGAGGTTGCCTAGTGTCAAAGGATTGAACAAAACCATGTCTTCATCATTAGGCAAAAGTAACATGTGCATGATGGTACAAAGCTCTTCAAAGTTGTTCTGGAACGGAGTCCCAGATAGGATAATTCGCTTTTTGGTACAAAGTTCAGCAAGAGCCTTCCGAATATCGCTATTTGGAAGGCCTTTGCTGAATTCGTACCAAAAGGCAGATTATTCTATCCGGGACTCCATTCCAGAACAACTTTGCAAAACTTCGTACCAACATGCCCTGGTTACTTTCGGCTAATGATGAAGGCATGGATTTCTTCAATACTTTGACACTAGGAAACCTCTCTCGACCCCTCAGCGATCCTCGACCCCTTGAACCCTCGACGACCCTGGAACCCTCGACCCCTAGAGGACCCTCTTCTTCCTCTCATGTTCGAGAGGATCGCCGAGGGGTCGGGAGGTTGCCTAGTGTCAAAGGATTGAACAAAACCATGTCTTCATCATTAGGCGAAAGTAACATGTGCATGATGGTACGAAGCTCTTCAAAGTTGTTCTGGAACGGAGTCCCAGATAGGATAATTCGCTTTTTGGTACAAAGTTCAGCAAGAGCCTTCCGAATATCGCTATTTGGAAGGCCTTTGCTGAATTCGTACCAAAAGGCGGATTATTCTATCCGGGACTCCATTCCAGAACAACTTTGCAGAACTTCGTACCAACATGCCCTGGTTACTTCCGGCTAATGATGAAGGCATGGATTTCTTCAATACTTTGACACTAGGAAACCTCTTAACGACCCTCGACCCTCTACCCTAGTTCCCGACCCTCGACCCCTCGAAGAGGAGAAATAAATAAGAAGAAGAAAAAAGAAGAAAAAGAAGAGGAGAAGGAAGAAAGGAATCACTATTCCTTTCTTCCTTCTCCTCTTCTTTTTCTTCTTTTTTCTTCTTCTTATTTATTTCTCCTCTTCTTTTCCTCTCCTCTTCTTCTATCTTTCCTCTTCTTATTTTCTTCTTTCCTATCCTTCTTTTTCTAAAATTGTAATTTTTGCATATATAAAACTTTTCTAAAATTGTAACTTTCTATATAAAACTTTCCTATCGGGAGGGGGAGAAGATCGAAGAAAAAAAAGAAGAAAAAAAAGAGGAGAAGAAGAAAGGAATAGAGGAGGAGAAGAAAAAATAGATTTTTTTCTATTTTTTCTTCTTCTCCTCTATTCCTTTCTTCTTCTCCTCTTCCTTTTCTTCCTCTCCTCGCCTTCTCCTTCTTCTTCTCCTTCTTTCTCTACTTATTTTCCTTTTCCTTATTTTACTTTTTCCTCTCCACTAACATAAAATGCACTAACCTAAAATGCAACAAACATAAAATGCACTAAAGAGGCTCAACTAACCTAAAATCAGTGATAAAATGCACTAACCTAAAATCGATATCTACTAACAACTTAAAAAATTAATACATATATGAAAAAATGCATATATGAAAAAAAAACATCATCATATCATCAACAGAAAAAAAAACATCATCATATCATCAACAAAAAAAACATCATCATATCATCATATATATCATCATCATCATCAATCTAAAGGGCCGGCGCCGGCGCGGGGCGACGACGGGGCGGGGCGGCGACGGGCTCGAGGCGGCGACGGGATCGGGGCGGCGACGGGGCGGGGCGACGGCGGCGGCCTCGGGGCGGCGACGAGGCGGGGCGACGGCGGCGGGCGCGGGGCGACGACGGGCTCGGGGCGACGGCGCGGGGCGACGATGTACGGGCTCGGGGCGGCGACGGGGCGGGGCGGGGCGGGGCGACGGCGGGCCGGGGCGGGGCGACGGCGGCGGGCGCGGGGCGACGGCGCGGGGCGAGGACGGGCTCAGGGCGGCGGCGACGACGACGAACGGCCTGGGGGCGTCGGGGCGAATGGGAGGCGGTTGGCCAAAATTTCACAAGTGTTGGCTTATATAGCCAGAGCAATGGTCCCGGTTCGTGCTACAACCCGGGACTAATGCTCCCTTTAGTCCCGGTTGGTGCGACGAACCGGGACCAAAGGCCAATTTTCAGCAGCCGAAAGGGCGGGAAGCGAAGGCCATTGGTCCCGGTTGGTGGCACCAACCGGGACTAAAGGGGGGCAATGGTCACGGTTGGTGCCACGAACCGTGACCAATGCCCCCTTTAGTCCCGGTTGGTGCCACCAACCGGAACCAATGGCCTTGTGCTGCCCCGCGCCCAAAAGTTTAGTCCCACATCGCTAGCTGAAGGGCGCCGACACTAGTTTATAAGCGCTGGTGTGCCTCCCCATTCGAGCTCCTCTCAAATGCAGGCTTTCGGGCCTAAACTTGCTACTGCCTGTGGGCCTATTGGGCCTTCTGCGGGCCTGAATCCTGGCCCATGTAGGGTTTCTAGTCGTATTCAGGCCATGGAGGCCCAGTAGGAGGCATTTTTTTTCTATTTTTTTTTATTTATACTTACAACTAAATACTTATAGTTTTTTAGTGATTTCTTTTTGATTTTAGGTCACAAAAATTATAAACTTTCTGTTGGTGCCATTAGTTTTAAATTTTGAATAGTTTAAATTTGAATTTTTAAAAATTTGCGTGAATCACTAGCTTATCAATAACTTACTATAAAAATAGAATTTTTTTTCCATTTATTTTTTATTTCTACTTACAACTAAATACTTACAGTTTTTTAGTGATTTCTTTTTGCTTTTAGGTCACAAAAATTATAAACTTTCTGTTAGTGCCATTAGTTTTAAATTTTGAATAGTTTAAATTTGAATTTTGAAAAATTTGTGTGAATCACTAGTTTATGAATAACTTTACTATAAAAATAGAATTTTTTTCTATTTATTTTTTATTGATACTTACAACTAAATACTTATAGTTCTTTAGTGATTTCTTTTTGATTTTAGGTCACAAAAATTATAAACTTTCTGTTAGTGCCATTAGTTTTAAATTTTGAATAGTTTAAATTTGAATTTTTAAAAATTTGTGTGAATCACTTGTTTATGAATAACTTTACTATAAAAATAGAATTATTTTCTTCTTTGCTATTTATTTTCTATTTATACTTACAATTAAATACTTATAGTTTGATTTTAGGTCACAAAAATTATATTCTTTTTGCTATTGAAGAATATTATAGTTTTATTTTAGTTTATCATAACATAATATTTTAATTGATTGTTTTTATTTTCATAAAAGTTTTGTAGTTCATTCTGTTTGCTATTAATTCATTCTTTGAGCTAAATGACTCTGAAATTGGAAAGCATTTAAAAATGAACTCTGAAAAGGTTGAAAGTTGGCATGGTATCATCATTTCACCCACATAGCATGTTCCAAAAAGTAGAGAGGGTTACGACAAAAACTTGATGCACTTCATGTACAAAATGGACAATCACTTTCGAAGTATCAAAGTTTCGAACCATAAGACATGAAAGCATTTCAAATGAACTCTGGAAAAGTTGAAAGTTGGGATGGTATCATAATTTCACCCACATAGCATGTGCATGTACAAAACGGACAATGGTAGCATGTTCGTCTGTTACAAATTTGGCATGGTATCATCATAATAGTTGCGGGAGAAAGTCTTCACTTTTTCTTCGCTTGTGTCATTTGCTTATTGCGCCGTAACCATGGATAATCTTCATTGTTTATCAGGATGCTTGGGTCAGCCTTGACATTGAAGGGAGGAATTTCATGAAACTTTTCATAATCTTTAGACATGTCTGTCTTGCCGTCCACTCCCAAGATGTCCCTTTTTCCTGAAAGAACTATGTGGCACTTTGGCTCATCGTATGATGTATTCGCTTCCTTATCTTTTCTTTTTCTCGGTTTGGTAGACATGTCCTTCACATAGATAACCTGTGCCACATCATTGGCTAGGACAAACGGTTCATCAGTGTACCCAAGATTTTTCAGATCCACTGTTGTCATTCCGTACTGTGGGTCTACCTGTACCCCGCCGCCTAACAAATTGACCCATTTGCACTTAAACAAAGGGACCTTAAAATCGGGTCCGTAGTCAAGTTCCCATATGTCCACTATGTAACCATAATATGTGTCCTTTCCGCTCTCGGTTGCTGCATCAAAACGGACACCGCTGTTTTGATTGGTGCTCTTTTGATCTTGGGCGATCGTGTAAAATGTATTCCCATTTATCTCGTATCCTTTGTAAGTCAATACAGTCAAAGATGGTGCCCTGGACAACAAGTACAACTCATCACAAACAGTGTTGTCACCTCTGAGACGTGTTTCCAACCAACTGCTGAAAGTCCTGATGTGTTCACATGTAATCCAGTCGTCGCACTGCTCCGGGTGTTTGGAGCGCAGACTGTTCTTGTGTTCATCGACATACGGGGTCACCAAGGTAGAGTTCTGTAGAACTGTGTAGTGTGCTTGAGACCAAGAATATCCGTCCCTGCATATTATTGAGTCTCTTCCAAGAGTGCCTTTTCCAGTCAGTCTCCCCTCATACCGCGATTTAGGGAGACCTATCTTGTTAAGGCCAGGAATGAAGTCAACACAAAACCCGATAACATCCTCTGTTTGATGGCCCATGGAGATGCTTCCTTCTGGCCTAGCGCGGTTACGGACATATTTCTTTAGGACTCCCATGAACCTCTCAAAGGGGAACATATTGTGTAGAAATACGGGCCCCAGGATGACAATCTCGTCGACTAGATGAACTAGGACGTGCGTCATGATATTGAAGAAGGATGGTGGGAACACTAGCTCGAAACTGACAAGACATTGCGCCACATCACTCCTTAGCCTTGGTACAATTTCTGGATCGATCACCTTTTGAGAGATTGCATTGAGGAATGCACATAGCTTCACAATGGCTAATCGGACGTTTTCCGGTAGAAGCCCCCTCAATGCAACCGGAAGCAGTTGCATCATAATCACGTGGCAGTCATGAGACTTTAGGTTCTGAAACTTTTTCTCTGGCATATTTATTATTCCCTTTGTATTCGACGAGAAGCCAGTCATGACCTTCATACTGAGCAGGCATTCAAAGAAGATTTCTTTCTCTTCTTTCGTAAGAGCATAGCTGGCAGGACCTTTATACTGCTTGGGAGGCATGCCGTCTTTTTCATGCAAACGTTGCAGGTCCTCTCGTGCCTCAGGTGTATCTTTTGTCTTCCCATACACGCCCAAGAAGCCTAGCAGGTTCACGCAAAGGTTCTTCGTCACGTGCATCACGTCGATTGAGGAGCGGACCTCTAGGTCTTTCCAGTAGGGTAGGTCCCAAAATATAGATTTCTTCTTCCACATGGGTGCGTGTCCCTCAGCGTCATTCGGAACAGCTAGTCCACCGGGACCCTTTCCAAAGATTACGTAGTGTAAATCATTGACCATAGCAAGCACGTGATCACCGGTGCGCATGGCGGGCTTCTTCCGGTGATCTGCCTCGCCTTTGAAATGCTTGCCTTTCTTTCGACATTGATGGTTGGTCGGAAGAAATCGACGATGGCCCAGGTACACATTCTTCCTGCATTTGTCCAGGTATATACTTTCAGTGTCATCTAAACAGTGCGTGCATGCGTGGTATCCTTTGTTTGTCTGTCCTAAAAGGTTACTGAGAGCGGGCCAATCGTTGATGGTCACGAACAGCAACGCCTTAAGGTTAAATTCCTCCTGTCTGTGCTCATCCCACATACGTACACCGTTTCCATTCCACAGCTGTAAAAGTTCTTCAACTAATGGCCTTAGGTACACATCAATTTCGTTGCCGGGTTGCTTAGGGCCTTGGATGAGAACTGGCATCATAATGAACTTCCGCTTCATGCACATCCAAGGAGGAAGGTTATACATACATAGAGTCACGGGCCAGGTGCTGTGATTGCTGCTCTGCTCCCCGAAAGGATTAATGCCATCCGCGCTTAAAGCAAACCATACATTTCTTGGGTCCTTTGCAAACTCATCCTAGTACTTTCTCTCGATTTTTCTCCACTGCGACCCGTCAGCGGGTGCTCTCAACTTCCCATCTTTCTTTCGGTTCTCACTGTGCCATCGCATCAACTGGGCATGCTCTTCGTTTCTGAACAGACGTTTCAACCGTGGTATTATAGGAGCATACCACATCACCTTCGCAGGAACCCTCTTCCTGAGGGGCTCGCCGTCAACATCACCAGGGTCATCTCGTCTGATCTTATACCGCAACGCACCGCATACCGGGCATGCGTTCAGATCCTTGTATGCACCGCGGTAGAGGATGCAGTCATTAGGGCATGCATGTATCTTCTCCACCTCCAATCCTAGAGGGCATACGACCTTCTTTGCTGCGTATGTACTGTCGAGCAATTCGTTATCCTTTGGAAGCTTCTTCTTCAATATTTTCAGTAGCTTCTCAAATTCTTTGTCAGCCACAGCATTCTCTGCCTTCCACTGCAGCAATTCCAGTACGGTACTGAGCTTTGTGTTGCCATCTTCGCAATTGGGGTATAACCCTTTTTTGTGATCCTCTAACATGCGATCTAACTTCAGCTTCTCCTTTTGACTAATGCATTGCGTCCTTGCATCGACAATGACCCGGCAGAGATCATCATCATCGGGCACATCGTCTGGTTATTCTTGATCTTCAGCAGCTTCACCCGTGGCAGCATCATTGGGCACATCGTCTGGTTCCTCTTGATCTTCACTAGCTCCCCCCATTGCAGCATCACCGTATTCAGGGGGCACATAGTTGTCATCGTACTCTTCTTCTTCGCCGTCTTCCATCATAACCCCTATTTCTCCGTGCCTCGTTCAAACATTATAGTGTGGCATGAAACCCTTGTAAAGCAGGTGGGAGTGAAGGATTTTCCGGTTAGACTAAGACCTCGTATTCCCACATTCAGTGCATGGACAACACATAAAACCATTCTGCTTGTTTGCCTCAGCCGCATCGAGAAACTCATGCACGCCCTTAATGTACTCGCGGGTGTGTCTGTCACCGTACATCCATTGTCGGTTCATCTGCGTGCATTATATATAATTAAGTGTCCAAATTAATAGAAGTTCATCATCACATTAAAACCAAAGTGCATACATAGTTCTCATCTAACAACATATAGCTCTCCAGAGCATCTAATTAATTGAACCATACATTGAAACTATGTAAAACATTTCAATGCGAAAACAAATGCGATCATAATCGCAACCAAGGTAACAATTGATCCAACGGCATAATGATACCAAGCCTCGGTATGAATGGCATATTTTCTAATCTTTCTAATCTTCAAGCGCATTGCATCCATCTTGATCTTGTGATCATCGACGACATCCGCAACATGCAACTCCAATATCATCTTCTCCTCCTCAATTTTTTTATTTTTCCTTCAACAAATTGTTTTCTTCTTCAACTAAATTTAACCTCTCGACAATAGGGTCGGTTGGCATTTCCGATTCACATACATCCTAGATAAATAAAATCTATGTCGCGTTGGTCGGCATAATTTTCATAAACAATAAATGAACCAATAGTTATAAAGATAATATACATACCAAATCCGAATCATAGACAGGACGAGGGCCGACGGGGGCGGATACCAAAACCATCGCACTATATAAGATGCAATAATAAATGTAAGAAAATGATACAAGTATCTATCTAAACATACAAGTAAGAATATTTTTCCTTTCAGAAAGAAGATAAGAACAAGAGGCTCACCACGGTGGTGTCGGTGATGAGATCGGCGCGGGTGATCAACGGCGGTGAAGACGGGGACGGGGCGTGACGGACCGCTAAATCTAGACAAATCTCGAGGAAAATGGAGCTTGGAGGTCGAGCTTCGAGAGGAGAAAGCTTAAGTAGTGTGGCTCGGGCATTCCATCGAACACCTCATGTGCATAGGAGATGAGCTAGAGCACCACAAAGCCCTCTCCCCCTCGGCCAGAAAAAACAGAGCACTGTGCTCTGCTCTTGCGCGAGGGGGTATATATAGGCACCTCATTGGTCCCGGTTCAGGCCACCAACTGGGACCAATGGTGGTGGACCAGGAGCGAGGCCCATTGGCCCCGGTTCGTCCCACCAACCGGGACGAAAAGGTCCAGACGAACCGGGACCAATGGCCCACGTGGCCCGGCCGGCCCCCTGGGCTCACGAACCGGGACCAATGCCCACATTGGTCCTGGTTCTAGACTGAACCGGGACTAATGGGCTGAGCTGGCCTGGACCATAGCCCTGTTTTCTACTAGTGTGCTAGCGCTTCTGAAAGACTATGTCTCGATCATCCGTTTCTCAAACACCATGCAGTGCGAGAAAACCAATGGAGGAGATCGAGTCTTGTGGGGAAAAGTGCGCAAACCTCTGCAGAGTGTATAAACTAATCATGGTTAGCCGTGTTCCCGGTTATGGACATCTTGAGTATCTAGTACCTGGATTATCATGTGAATCTCAACATGATACTATAAAATTAATTTTGATGGGTTTGTTTAATGATGATGCTTAATTGGGATTGAGAATGCTGTCAACCATTCTCAATGTTTAACAACCACCCTGATAGTTAAATAAATTTATTCCTTTGCAGTAGGGAAAAATTGGCTTTACGCAAAACTGTAACCATAGAGCTTTCCACCAGCCTAATATGCTTATAGAATAGTTGTTTCATTCCATTACTCTCTATGTGCTACATTGTCAGCATATTCCATGTGCTGACCCGTTTCGGGCTGCAACATTAATGTTGCAGACTTTTCAGACGACGATTAAGGAGTTTTAGGTCGTAGTTCTATACTCAGTGATGCTGTTGGAGTTGATGGACTCACTTACCTTCCAAGCCTTCCGCTGTTATCATTATTAGATGGCCTTACGCCATATTTATTGTAACAAGTTCTCTATTGATACACTCGATGTAATAAGTGTGTGATTGCTACTCTGTTATAAATCCTTCAAGTACTGTGTGGTGTCAGCATTACTGATCCAGGGATGACACCGGAGCACAGAGATTGGACCGTTTGAGGTCTGGTCGCTACAAGATGGTATCAGAGCACACGCTGACTGTAGGACACGACCACTAAGCTAAAGACCTAGATCACTACTCACTCTCTTCTCTTTCTGACTCCTCATCTTTTCTACTCTTTTAGGATGGCGGATGCAAGGAACAAGTTCACGCAACCGGATGAAGATACACCCTTTGGACGTCATTTGAAGGAAGTCACTAGATATCTGAACATAGGAGTACCAAGCTTCACCGGCACCTACAACGCCACTTTACCTGAAGAAGAGCGCTGGATGATTCAAGTTCAAGTTCCAGGAAGGATGTTCATGCCAGTCACTGAGCCCATAGAGTTTTCTTTTGATGCGCCAACTTGGAGTCTAGGAAAGAGCATGGCAGCTCACATCGCCATGGGACGCATTGGAGAATTCTACCGAAATGATCTCAAGGATACTATCTATCAGATTTGTGGGCGCCGAGATGAGCACTGGGAGATGATCAGCACCAGAAAGGATAGATCAATTTCAGCTTTTATCCAGGAGTTAAACCAGCACATTCGACGTCAGGAGAACCAGATGTGCACCGACATGATAGACCTGAAGAAGGCAAAGACAAGAATCAAGGAACTGGAGGAAGAACTCAAGGCTACACGTGAAGATCATGAAGAGGAAATTGAAGTATTAGTGGAGAAGAATGACGATCTGATCAAGAAGATCGGAATATTTATGGGAGGCCCTACACCGGTAGAAGAAGACGAAGAACCCAAGGAGATTCGCCCGGAAGACTACATCATCATCGACGACACCGACTCGGATCCAGATGATAGCGATGATGACTACGTTGATGAAGTTGGAGCAGATATCATGGAGTCTGTAACCGAAGAATATTTCTAGTAGACCACCTCATCAGGCGGTCCCGGCTGCAGCGACGGCTGGCTTCTTCGTCGGCGTCGGCTCGTTTGCAGGTGGACTGTTTCGGCCTTCGATCCCTTCCCTCGGCCCTCGGGCACTACTTTCGTCAAAGGGCTGGCCCTCTCCCAGCTGCAGTCCATCGCCTGTCTCACGCCCGGTGCAGCAGGATCGAGCTCGTCCTGTGCCCGGCTGTTGGATCGATCTCGTTTCGCGCCCGGCAACAGGACTGTGCTTGTCTCGCGCCTGGCTGCAGGACCATGCTCGGTTCGCGCCTGGCTGTAGGACCGTGCTCGTCTTGCGCCCGATGCAGTAGGATGGGTCGATGGTGGCCAATTTTGGCCGACCTTTTGGGTCTCGGCGCTGGGGGCCGTCCAGGGGTGCGAAAGGCGGGGCCTTTCCGCTCGTCTCTTTGGTTGGGGTAGCGGCCGGTCTTGGGTGTGGAGATGTCAAGGTCTTGGATGCCGGCGCGGCGGCCCTAGTGGTGGTAGTGCAGATCTCTTGGGCAGAGCCCGTGGCTTGGTGCTGCCCGGTGGCCATGGCCGTGTGGGCGGCGTGGTAGCCGGGGTGGCATTCGATGGCGGTGAGTGTTGGCCGGGGTGAAAACCTGCTCTGTCTTCGGCCAGACCGGCGGCGGCGAAACTCGTTCCCTTCTTGAAGGCGTCGTCGCGGCTCTCATTGCCAGTCGTGTCGCTCCAGGGGAAACTCTGATCCTCAGATCGGGCGGCGGCGGCACTCCGGTGTCATAACCTTCCTGAAGGCGCCGTCTTGGAGACCATGGTTCGTCGTACGCGGCTTCATCTTTTTGCGGTGGCATGTTCACGGGGGAGTCCCCGATTACTCTTGTAGTGATAGATGTGGTGTTGCTGCGCTCCACGCCTATGTATTTTGCCTTGGGTGTGTGCATGTGTTGTGATGGCGTGCGTTTGTACCGGTTTGTTGTGGATCGTTGCTTTATATATAAAGCGGGGGAAAGCCTTTTTCGGTAAACATGTCAATTTTTGTGGAGTGCATTGGGTTTGTAAGTACACACCAAATAGGGAAGATAGATATTGCAAGAGGCATAAGTACTTAGAAACTAAATTGTTGCAAGAAAGGCTAGATGATTGTGCTGAAGATTTAAATTTTCTTGGCCGTACTTGTATATACCTTGCAATGAACAGGGTCATTTAGCTATCCGATGCAAATTGTTTCATGATCTAATCGTGTCCAAAAATTGTGATGACTTGATTTCCCTTGCACATTATAATGAACTTAGTTTGCTTATGGGCTACGAAGAAATGAAACATATAAACATCTTCCAGAATTTGCCCATTATAAACTTCTTAGTTTTGATCTAGAGGAAATTTATATGTATTGTGCGGTGAATTGCATTGAAAATCATTATATTGCCAATTACATAAAGAAAAGAAAGCAAATAGAAGATGAAGAGAACACTAATGAAAGGGAAGAGACTTCCCAATATTCTCCTATTATTTCTTATGATGAATCAGGTAACGAGGAGGAGCCTCCTATTCAACCAATCTCATTAATAAGGAGCTCCAAAAAGAGGATTGAACCCACACATGATGTGGTGAAGAAGAAGAAAAGAAAAAGGAAGAGAGGTAAAAAGATATCTCTCCAAAATATGCTGCTCCTATTACTATTTGCCTCATGAAAATATAATTGTGGAAGATAATGATACTTCTTATGATCTTGAAAATCTTTTTGGCACTTGCTTGGAAGAATATGATGATTTCTATACTATTGGTGCTATCCATACTATTAATGATGAGAATGATTATACTTATAATATGAAAAGGCCCAAGCTTGGGGATGCTATGTATGATGAAAATGATGTTTTTGAGAATATATTTGCTGCAATTAATGTTTGTCCCAAGCTTGGGGATGCTATGTTTAATGAAGATGATATTTTTAGTCTCCCAAGTTTTGATATGCAAATTTATAATGATGATAGCATGCTTCCTACCTATGATGATTATTGTGATGATACTTATGCTATAAAAACTAGTGATTATATTTATAAAACTTGTCATGATTATGGTTACCCCTTTTCTGAACATTCCACTTTTAATGTGGAAACAATTTATAGTATTCGAGTTTCTTGTGATACTCCCACTATTCGAATGAGAAGAATCTTGCGTATGTTGAGAGTAGTAAATTTTCTATGCTTGTAGATCATGAAAAGAATGATTTATGTGCTGGTTATATTGTTGAATGCATTCATGATGCTACTGAAAATTATTATGAGGGAGAAGCATATGCTTGTAGGAATTGCAATAATATCAAGTTTCCTCTCTATGTGCTTAAAGTTTTGAAGTTATGCTTGTTTTGCCTTCCTATGCTAGTTGATTATTGTTGCCATAAGTTGTTTGCTCACAAAACCCCTATGCATAGGAAGTGGGTTAGACTTAAATGTGCTACTCATATTCTTCATGATGCTCTCTTTATGTTTCAATTCTTATCTTTTATGTGAGCATCATTGAAATCATCATGCCTAGCTAGGGGAGTTAAACGATAGCGCTTGTTGGGAGGCAACCCAACTTTATTTTTGTTCCTTGATTTTTGTTCCTGTTTAGTAATAAATAATTCATCTAGCCTCTGCTTAGATGTGGTTTTATGTTTTAATAAGTGTTTGTGCCAAGTAGAACCTTTGGGAAGACTTGGGTGAAGTCTTTGCGATCATGCTGTAAAAAACAGAAACTTTTGCGCTCACGAGAATTGCTGCAATTTTTTATTGGAGAGTGCTATTTAGTTAATTATTTTTGAAGATGATTAATAGATAAATTCCTCAAGTCCAGCAATTTATTTGATAATTTATGAGTTCCATAAGTATGCGTTTGATCCAGATTACTACAGACTGTTCTGTTTTTGACATATTCTGTTTTCGATGTGTTGTTTGCTTATTTTGATGAATCTATGAATAGTATCGGAGGGTATGAACCATAGAGAAGTTGGAATATAGTACATATTACACCAATACGAATAAAGAATGAGTTCATTACAGTACCTTGAAGTGGTGTTTTATTTTCTTTTACAGACGGAGCTTACGAGTTTTCTATTAAGTTTTGTGTTGTGAAGTTTTCAAGTTTTGAGTAAAGATTCGATGGACTATGGAATAAGGAGTGGCAAGAGCCTAAGCTTGGGGATGCCCAAGGCACCCCAAGGTAATACTCAAGGACAACCAAAAGCCTAAGCTTGGGGATGCCCCGGAAGGCATCCCCTCTTTCGTCTTCGTTCATCGATAACTTTACTTCGAGCTATATTTTTATTCGCCACATGATATGTGTTTTGCTTGGAGCGTCATTTTATATTATTTAGTTTTGCTTGTTGTTTGAATGAAATACCAAGATCTGAAATTATTAAATGTTAGAGAGTCTTCATATAGTTGCATAATTATTCGACTACTCATTAATCTTCACTTATATCTTCCGGAGTAGTTTGTTGTTGCTCTAGTGCTTCACTTATATCTTTTTAGAGCTTAGTGGTGGTTTTATTTTATAGAAATAGATGAACTCTCATGCTTCACTTATCTTATTTCGAGAGTCCTAAACAACATGGTACTTTGCTTTGGTTATGAATTTAGTCCTAATATGATGCGCATCCAAGAGGGATATAATAAAAACTTTCATATAAAGTGCATTGAATACTATGAGAAGTTTGATAGTTGATGATTGTTTTGAGATATGAGGATGGTAATATTAGAGTCATGCTAGTTGAGTAGTTTTGAATTTGAGAAATACTTGTGTTAGAGTTTGTGATTCCCGTAGCATGCACATATGGTGAACCGTTATATGATGAAGTCGGAGCATGATTTGTTTATTGATTGTCTTCCTTATGAGTGGCGGTCGGGGTTGAGCGATGGTCTTCCTACCAATCTATCCCCCTAGAAGCATGCTCATAATACTTTGTTTCGGTAACTAATAAATTTTTGCAATAAGTATGTGAGTTCTTTATGACTAATGTTGAGTCCATGGATTATACGCACTCTCACCCTTCCACCATTGCTAGCCTCTCTAGTACCGCACAACTTTTGCCGGTACCATAAACCCACCATATACCTTCCTCAAAATAGCCACCATACCTACCTATTATGGCATTTCCATAGCCATTCCGAGATATATTGTCATGCAACTTTCCACCATTCCGTTATTATGACACGCTTCATCATTGTCATATTGCTTTGCATGATCATGTAGTTGACATCGTATTTGTGGCAAGCCACCGTTCATAATTCTTTGAGAAAATTCCTTATTTGACATTGTCTTAAAATCTGGTTCCTTATTTGACACTGGAAAAGTTTTTCTTCCCTATTTGGCACTAGTCCTAAATTTTATTCCCTATACGACACTTCCGTTCATTTTGAGTCTAAATGACACCTGAAAAGACAATTTTGCCCCTCATGTGGTATGTGTGCGCGCGTGCGTGTGCTGTTGCGTGTGTGGGTGCACGCTCACATGTGTGCTGCTGCTGCATGTGTGTGTGCATGTGTGCTGCTGCGTGTGTGTTTGCTACTATGTGTGTACGTGCGCGTGTGTGTGTTGTTGCGTGCCTATGTGTTGCCTGTGTGTGTGCTGCTGCGTGTGTGTGTATGTGGGTGTGTGCTGCGTGCGTGTGTGTCTGCGTGTGTGTGTGTGTGTGCGTGTGCGTGTGTGTTGGTGCATGTGCATGTGTTGATGCATGTGTGCTTTTGCTTTCGCACCGATGCTGCGTGTGTGCGCTATTGCCCCCCATACACATACCACATGAGGGGCAAAAGAGTCTTTTCAGGTGTCATTTAGGCTTAAAATGGACGAAAATGTCATATAGGGAATAAAATTTAGAACTTGTGTCAAATAAAGAAGAAAAACTTTTCCAGTGTCAAATAAGGAAGCAGATTTTAAGATAGTATCAAATAAGGAATTTTCTCTAATTCTTTCATACATGTCACTCATGCATCATTGCACATCCCGGTACACCGTCGGAGGCATTCATATAGAGTCATATCTTGTTCTAAGTATCGCGTTATAATTCTTGAGTTGTAAGTAAATAAAAGTGTGATGATCATCATTATTCGAGCATTGTCCTAGTGAGTAAAGGATGATGGAGACTATGATTCCCCCACAAGTCGGAATGAGACTCCGGACAAAAATTAATAAATTAAAGAGGCCAAAGAAGCCCAAATAAAAAAATGAGAAAAAAAAGAGGCCATAAAAAAGACAAAGGCCCAAATAAAAAAAGAGAGAAAAGGAGAGAATGGACAATGATACTATCCTTTTACCACACTTGTGCTTCAAAGTAGCACCATGATCTTCATGATAGAGAGTATCCTATGTTGTCACTTTCATATACTAGTGGGAATCTTTCATTAAAGAACTTGACTTGTATATTCCAATGATGGGCTTCCTCAAAATGCCATAGGTCTTCATGAGCAAGCAAGTTGGATGCACACCCACTTAGTTTCTTTTTTAGCTTTCATATACTTATAGCTCTAGTGCATCCGTTGCATGGCAATCCCGACTCACTCACATTGATATATATTAATGGGCATCTCCATAGCCCGTTGATACGCCTAGTTGATGTGAGACTATCTTCTCCTTTTTGTCTTCTCCACAACCACCATTCTATTCCACCTATAGTGCTATGTCCATGGATCACACTCATGTATTCCGTGAAGATTGAAAAAGTTTGAGAACATCGAAAGTATGAAACAATTGCTTGGCTTGTCATCGGGGTTGTGGATGATTTAAATACTTTGTGTGGTGAAGATGGAGTATAGCCAGACTATATGATTTTGTAGGGATAACTTTCTTTGGCCATGTTATTTTGAAGAGACATAATTGCTTAGTTAGTATGCTTGAAGTATTATTATATTCATGTCAATATTAAACTTTTGTCTTGAATCTTATGGATCTGAATATTCTTGCCACAATAAAGAGAATTACATGGATAAATATGTTAGGTAGCATTCCACATCAAAAATTCTATTTTTATCATTTACCTACTCGATGACGAGCAGGAATTAAGCTTGGGGATGCTGATACGTCTCCAACGTATCTATAATTTTTTATTGTTCCATGCTATTATATTATCAACTTTGGATGCTTATGGGCTTTATTATGCACTTTTATATTATTTTTGGGACTAACCTATTAACCCAGAGCCTAGTGTCGGTTTCTGTTTTTTCCTTGTTTTAGAATATCGTAGAAAAGGAAAACCAAACGGAGTCCAATTGACCTGAAACTTCACGGAACTTATTTTTTGGATCAGAAGAAGCCCAGAAGACTTGGAGTGCATGTCAGGGGATCTACGAGGAAGCCACGAGGCAGGGGGCGCGCCCTCCACCCTCGTGGGTCCCTCGTGGCCCCCCTGACGCACTTCTTCCTCCTATATATCTCCATATATCCTAAAATGATCGGGGAGCACAATAGATCGGGAGTTCCGCCGCCAGAAGTCTCCGTAGCCACCGAAAGCCAATCTAGACCCATTCTGGCACCCTGTCGGAGGGGGAATCCTTCTCCGGTGGCCATCTTCATCATCCCGGTGCTCTCCATGACGAGGAGGGAGTAGTTCTCCCTCGGGGCTGAGGGTATGTACCAGTAGCTATATGTTTGATCTCTCTCTCTCTCGTGTTCTTGATTTGGCATGATCTTGATGTATCGCGAGTTTTGTTATTATAATTGGATCTTATGTTTCTCCTCCCCCTCTACTCTCTTATAATGGATTGAGTTTTCCCTTTGAAGTTATCTTATCGGATTGAGTCTTTAAAGATTTGAGAACACTTGATGTATGTCTTGTCGTGCGTATCTGTGGTGATAATTGGATATCACGTGATTCACTTGATGTATGTTTTGCTGATCAACCTGCGGGTTCCGCCCATGAACCTATGCATAGGGGTTGGCACACGTTTTCGTTGTGATTCTCCGGTAGAAACTTTGGGGCACTCTTTAAGGTCCTATGTGTTCGTTGAATAGATGAATCTGAGATTGTGTGATGCATATCGTATAATCATACCCACGGATACTTGAGGTGACATTGGAGTATCTAGGTGACATTAGGGTTTTGGTTGATTTGTGTCTTAAGGTGTTATTCTAGTACGAACTCTAGGGCTGTTTGTGACACTTATAGGAATAGCCCAATGGATTGATGGGAAAGAATAACTTTGAGGTGGTTTCATACCCTACCATAATCTCTTCGTTTGTTCTCCTCTATTAGTGACTTTGGAGTGACTCTTTGTTGCATGTTGAGGAATAGTTATGTGATCCAATTATGTTATTATTGTTGAGAGGACTTGCACTAGCGAAAGTATGAACCCTAGGCCTTGTTTCCTAGCATTGCAATACCGTTTACGATCACTCTTATCATTAGTTACCTTACTTTTTTTATAATTTCAGATTACAAAAATCTTTATCTACTATCCATATTGCACTTGTATCACCATCTCTTCGCCGAACTAGTGCACCTATACAATCTACCATTGTATTGGGTGTGTTGGGGACACAAGAGACTCTTTGTTATTTGGTTACAGGGTTGCTTGAGAGAGACCATTTTCATCCTATGCCTCCTACGGATTGATAAACCTTAGGTCATCCACTTGAGAAAAATTTGCTACTGTACTACAAACCTCTGCACTTGGAGGCCCAACAACGTCTATAAGAAGAAGGTTGTGTACTAGATATCACTTTTACCAGAGGATGCGATCAGGTTAGATGTGGGCTTTTGCGGGGCTGGACCCATGTGTGGCTGCACGGGACGATCGAACAATGAATGACGACCGTGAGCTACGTAAGACGGGAAATGGAACACTCCGTTCTTTAGGTAGTAGAGATTATAGCCCCTAGTAACGCTGGGCGTTCTACCGGTAAGACGACTTTGAGACTTTCGAACAATTTCAAATATTTGGGTTGTAGTTAGAAGGCGCTGTTTGAGGTCTGTTTCCTGTCCGGTGCCAGTTGCCTGTCTTGCCAAATGGGACGGTTTTGGGGTCTCTACTGGAGATGTTCTAAGTCAACCAAGCTTGTTTACAGTGTATCATCTGAATTTGGTGGAAAGTGCATCGATTTGTGTGGAATTGGCCGGTGCAAAAGTGCTTAATAAGATTTAAATCCATCAAATTAACAATGTCATGTCATGTACATATTAGGGGTCTTTACTTGTAACTGAAAAAGGGGTCTTTACATTTTTTGAACATCATACAGATGCATAAGTTCGTACATACACACACCGGCACACACTCACCTAGTCACCTCTAAGGAACGCACGCACACCTGACCCATATAAGCACATTTTCAGATACTGAGAAGATACATCATTTTGAAATTGACAAAGTCGTCACAGACACTTTCGTAGTCAACGGATCATCGGAGCATTTAGTGTGTCGTCTAATTTTCTATTGCGTCTTCTTGTGTTGTTGCATCTGTGTACAGCAAATGATTTCGCAGAGGCGAGGTCTTGTGTGGTCGTATTACTATCACGTATCACGGCCATAAAAAGGACACTTATTATCACGTATCACGGCCATAAAAAAAATCCCAGTCAAACAGGACAAGGGGGAACAAAATCCAATCCCGTTGTGTGCTCGTCACTTGAGCATCTCGGTCGTCGGTGACGGACGTGTGATCTTCACGCATCAGCCTGCGCGGCCTGCCGAAGATCTGCCGGCGGCCTGTCGTCTGCGCCTTCTTTTGCCCACCCCCGTGACGCGGCATCTGATCATCCTCTTCCAACCTTGATGACAGGCGGGGTCGACCTGCCAGTCGCCTCACGGGCGTCGTCTCTCGCTGCATCTCTGCACCTGCACCTCCGAACGTACGTGGCAGGCAGTGGCACCGCAATGCCACCATGCTAGGACAATGGCGACATTGACCGGTCAACCCTGACAATGGCCGGGGATCGCGCAGAGCAAGCGACTTGTTTAGTCGTAGCGGCGAGCGCACCATGCATGCTACGCGACGATTCTCAGAGCGAGGGAAAAGAAAGATGTGGGCGTGGCGTGGCGACAAGGG
The DNA here is from genome assembly GCF_018294505.1 of Triticum aestivum. NCBI lineage: Eukaryota > Viridiplantae > Streptophyta > Magnoliopsida > Poales > Poaceae > Triticum > Triticum aestivum. The sequence continues at coordinate 31,130,166 of NC_057797.1, read as the reverse complement.
GAAGATCCGGCCGTGCGGCCAAGAATACAGTATGATTCAGGTGCATACGTTTTTCTCCCCCCGAAATCATGGCCGCCACTTGCGCCGCAGCAAGCAAACGAACCAGCTGGGCACAAGGTCTCAAATCAATTATGAATGATGTGGAAAATTCAGAGATCCGCCGGTGCATCCGCTTTTGAATTTACTGCGTACTCGGGTTATGAGTGATTTTTCTTGCCCACTTGGCTTTCAATCACAACTCACAAATCAAGATCAGGTGGTGGATGACGGATCGGCTAAAGTGCCGGTTGACGGTTCTGCCTCCTTGAAGTTGTCTAAATTCACTAAGGACGTTAGAACATCAACAGTCGTGATGGACAAATTTGACCCCTCAAAACGACCGCGGATGCACCCGGGCGTGTTCACGAACACTAACCGGTCACGACTCAAATAATGCAACCCACATTCGGATACATCAAATTAGAAACCTCAAATCCACTCCAAGAAAGAGTATTACATGCAACGTAACAATCTTTAAGCAGGGCTTGTCCGGCGGCCGGCTGCGCTCATCGAAGTGTTGATCCGATCGCCGGCAAGATAAAGTAGGGCATGGTACACGAGCCGGCTCACGGGACTCAAGGTGCCACCGTCTCCCATGCCTTACTCTTCCTTGTCGGAGCCCGGAACCCATTAGGTGCCGGTGGACGTCAGATCGATGATGGATCCGTCCTGAAACGAGCCTATGACATCTACCACGACGCGGTTGCGGCGCCCGAACAGGTGCTGGGCGCCGGAGAATGCGACTCCGCTTCACCGACGTTCACCGTCGCGAGCGCTACCGCGCACGGCGGGCACACCACACCATGTTTGCGTTGGACGACGCCTTCGTTGCGTCCATGGCCTCGGCGCGCCAACAGAGGGGTTGCGCGTCCGCCACTACGTTCAGACGTCAGACGGACCACACTGCCTCCGATGTGGCAGCGAAGACTACCCTAGAGATTGATCCATGCGCCATTTTGGGCGGACGCAATGGATTCCCAACGGAAGGAGTCCGAGCGCTTACATGCACGGGCCTCCTCCCAAGAGCGGTGGAGCGCAGACCGGACAACCATCTCCTCTTCGGGGCAGCGTGAGATGAGCTCGGGGTCAAAGGATCTCGAGGTGAAGGATTAGGATCCGCCGACAGCCATGCCGGAGACTATCGGACGGCATCGGGGATGAGTTTGGGTGGCGGAGTGAAGTGAAAGGGAGTGGAGTGAAGTGATTAGGGTTTTGGTCCAACGAGCGAATGAGGAGGAATATATATGGGGTCGGGTGGCCCAACGTGGCCCGCTCCGCCTCATATTTGAGCTGGATATAAGGGATGTTGGTCAGCTCGGACGTTTGAGGCGTTCATCTGGGTCAAATTTTCACAACCGGATAGCATCCAGACGGCCCACCGGGCATATGAGGCGCCTGACTATAGATGCTCTTGCTTAACCTAGAGTAATCATACAGCTACGGGTTGTTAGGGGAAGTAATACCATCTACAAGGAACCCCTTATATTGGTCATATATATGTTCGGGTGGATGCCCGGTCACTAACTCATTAAAAAATCACGACCCAGCCGACCACCTCAAACGAGCCATGTCAGGTTTTTAGTTTCGGAAACAATATAATATCGGACCCTACTGAAATATGCGTTTCGGATTTTGGGAGATGAAATTTAACTTAATTTTATTGAATTCTGACATAATTTAAATTTATATTTTGAATCAGTTAAAAATATTTCAGACCTCACTGAAATATGCGAAATTTCAGAAGTTCCATTGCAATTCCGTTGAAATAACTCCTGGTCCGGACTGACTGACACCTCTCATATCCATCTCATAGTTGGGGCGACTATGGCCAGGTCCAGACACGCCCGGGCGCGTTCGTCATGTCGGACTTGACAGACCAAACCCCACCTTAAATTTTATCAAATATCCCCCGGCTTAGCTGGACCTGTCCTTTTATTCTCCCATCTTCCTCGCAAGCGCCGTCCCTTCCTAGCTCTGCCACCACCCTATGTCAGTTGCCACCACCGCCACAAAACTCGTCCCCGCCATTCTCAGCGATTTGGCACCACGGTACGTCCCGCTCCTCCAGTCGTACACCTTGCCGTCTATGTGTTCAAAAAAAAAATCTGAGCAATATTTTTTGATTCTTTTATGGGCAAAATGATGGATTCATGTAGTTCGTCGGATGAGGAGTATCAAAGAAAAGAGCTTGATGAATTCATTCAAAAAGTGTTCATCGATCCGTCGGACGACAAAGATGGTGAGTTGATGATGTCGATCAATATCTAGGAGGAAACACTATTGCAGAATTGGGCATTAGTCCTGATTCGTAAGGGCCTTTAGTCCCGGTTCATCAACCAGGACTAAAGGGTGGGGACTAAAGCCCCTCGCCCCCCCCCCTTAGTCCTGGTTCATCACGGGCCGGGACCAAAGGCCCACCACGTGGCACGAGCCCATGCCGGGGGCTAGGGCCCCTTTAGTCCAGTTGGTTACACCAATCGAGACTAAAAGGTTTAGGGGTTTATGGTTTATTTTTCCTTTTAACTTTGTGTTTTCCATTTAATTCTTTTTTATTTCAAACATATTTTACGATAGTATATACTGTACATGTCGTATGACCACACACACACACACACACATATATATATATAATTTGGTATATACAATTTCTCCTACAACTTGCAGATCATTACAAGCAAGCATTAGGTGTAATGGTTTTCTCCTTCGAGATTTATGACCTGGTCAAGCAAAAATCTCGCTATTTTCTCTTGAATTGCTCGTATGCGATCCGCTGGTAGGAGCTGATCCCGCGTCTCCGACATCTTTAAAGAAGGTGATCAATATGAATATATTAGTTGTGTGTATATATATTAGATAATGATATAAAAATTGTGAATAGTGTTTTGGCAAACGTACCCAAAGTTGTCTTGCATCTTTGGTCATTTCAGACATCATAATGTAAATGTTCTCACAAATGTAGTATGCACATAAATTATTCCCCTTAGCCTGCCTCATACATTTTACGAGAATAGAATTCAATCAGATAATAATTAATCAAGCATGATAATGGTATTGAAACTAGAATTAAGGAGATGCGCCGACGTAGCTAGTACTACTTAATTACCTTGGGTCACACCCATGTCAGCTCTTGTTTCCATGGTCCTTGAAACTATTTGATGAACTTTTGCCAAGCCCTGTCCATCGGCAAAGAAAATGAATAAAGGAGTTATTAATTAGTTCATATCAGAAAATGAACTAAAGAGGCCCACATAATACGGTAATGATTAAAATTACCTGTCGAGCATCCCCTTCACGATTGAGTATTCTTTAGTTTCTTTAAGTAGTGAGTCCATTACTTTAACTTTTCCCTCGTTAACTTCAATGATTAGCAGGATCCAATGGAAACTGCATGCGCACACCTTTGTATAATTAAGCGGGCATGTGCATAACTCATCAACTATACTTATTAACATCTAGTAAGTAAAACAAAATTTGTAGTACAAGACAGTAACATTCACCCGAAGTTATAATGAAGTAGTATTTGTGGTTGGGTATTTAGTCGCTTCAAAAACTCTAGCAAGCTTCTCTCTGTGTCTTTTGTCTCACGTGACCATGTCACTTCATTAACGGTATTTGGGTCAATGAACCCAATGCCATAGTGTCCTTCTCTTTTCACTTCATACATCTTCATTCTGCATAATACCACATAAAAGAATATAGTGAGGATAATTACAGGTAATGGACGAGCATAGTTAGAGACTTAAATTATAAAAAGAAATCACTTACAGACAATAGCAATTGACGAGGTATTTGTCGAGTGTGTCTTGATTGAATAACTGAAACATTTCTTCAAACTCAACCCATAAATCTTTTTCATGGAAGTAATGTTGTGCCTTGACTTTCACCATGAGGGCTTCTCACCCGTTCTTTATTACTCTCAGGTACCACTCATGCAAACTGTGCATTCTCGTTGATAGAAGCGGGATCTCCTCAGGCATGACCAGAGGTTGGCCGGGGACATATTTCCATGCCACTTCATCATCTTGAATCCTGGGGATAGGTTCGATCTCTAGGAGTTGCTAAACAGTGACACCGGCCTCTTTAGCCATCCTTCTATGATCGTCGGTTATTACCAGTTGATCGGCGGTACTCACATGTGGTTGTACAATGAGCGGGGGGTCGATTGCACTGCCTGTTCTCCCAACTGGGGAATAGTTTTCCCGCATTTTTTACCTGCTTGGCTCAAGCTAGAGCTCGATTCCTTCTCTTTTTGTGCATGATATAACTTCTTAATACAACGCTCATAGTTTGAGTCCCATCTCTTCACAGCCGGTTGATACGTCCATTTTGCATCATGTTTACCTACTGTTATTTATAATGTTTCTATGCATAATAATGCTTTTTGGAGTAATTCTAATGTCTTTATAATATGCAAGGTTCACACAAAGAGAGAGAATACCGGCAGCTGGAATTCTGGACCTGAAAAAGCTACGTCAGGCTACCTATTCTGCACAACTCCAAATGAGCTGAAACTTCACGAAGAATTTTTATGGAATATATAAGAATTATTGGAGAAAATAAGTACCAGAAGGGGCCCACCAGGTGGGTACAACCCACCTGGGGGCGCCAGGGAGCCCACACGCGCCCTAGTGGGTTGTGCTCTCCTCGGCCCACCTCCGGTGGCCCTCTTCTGGTATATAAGTCATTTTGACCTAGAAAAAAATAAGGAGAAGACTTTCGGGACAAAGCGCCTCCGTCTCGAGGCGAAACTTGGGAAGGAGCACTTTTGCCCTCTAGCGGAGCGATTCCGCCAGGGGAACTTCCCTCCCGGAGGTCGGAGCGATCACCGACCGGCCACCGGACACACGTCAGTGAACAACAACTACACATACCAACCATGTTTTGGCATCTGCAATATCAACTTTTGGTCTTGGCAAGATGTTTACACTACTAGCGATAACCCTAGCAGTAGCGCTAGCAGTAGCGCGGGTACCAGTGCTACCACTACGACGCTTCAGCTAACTTGTAGCAGTAGCGTTGGTTATCCCGCACTACTGCTATACCTACTTAGCAGTAGCGCTATTTATAAACGGCGCTATTGCTAACCGTAAATGGCAGTAGCGTTTCATATAAATAGCGCAACTACTAAATTTTCCTTTTTTGCAGCCTTTTGGTGCTGTATTTGACCTTGAAGACTATATATAGGGCTTACACCCCACAACATTTTATTAAACTTGAAAGAACAAAATACAAAAGGTTCCTCAAGATGAGGAACAAAAGAAAAAAAAGCACTATACAAAGCTAATAAGAAAATAAGGCGGTGCTATACCTAAAGATTAAAACCAGGAGCCTCATCAAGGAGGCAGGAAGTCAATCCACTTAATAACTCGTCATGCTCATATAACAACTTAGCATCATGCATCATCATAATAATAACTCATCATTATTATCATAATAACAAGTCATACTCATCATCATCATAGTCATCTAACAACTTCTACTCGTTAATAATAACAAGTCGTACTCATTAGCATCATAGTCATCTAACAACTTCTAGTAGTTATCATAATGACAAGTCATACTCATCATCATCATAGTCATAACCAACCCTAGTTAATTGTTCTTAGCACATGAGCATGAGTATTAGCTAGGACCTACTACCCCTCTATAATGTAAAATAGCATAAAACAACATAGCCCCCGACTCTCCATTATGGAGAATGGAGATTGTCCTGTCTCCAATTCGTGGGCTTTGCACAATGTTGCTTCCAAGTACCTCCCTACGATCATTCATAACTTTTTTCCATTCTTTGATCGTGAGATCTTCATATGTCCGAGAAATCTTGTATGAACAGCGGTGAGCCGTAGGCAGACTTGGCCGTAAGCTAACAACATCCATATGACCTTTCGTATCCATCATATGAGGCACACAATTCTTCGGGATTTTCCGTTGAAGAGCATAATAGTAACGTAGTTAGCAATGTAGTTTAGCTTTATAAGAATGTATGGAAAAGATGCATTGGTGTCGTAATAATAAGAAATATTACCATGCCATTTCTATCGATGTTGGCGTATTTCAACACATGAACTAGTGGCACGTATTGACCATAATGTGGAGAAGTTTCATAATTTTTATTGGAAGTCTCAACTTCAGTAATGAAGGAGACAAGATGATATTTCTCCTCGGAAGTTAGTTCAGAGCCATCAGTGTAGTAGTTCTGTCTACTATTTTTCGAACATTTTTTGAAGAATGGAAATAAGCTATCAAGGAAATATATAAGCTATCAACTATTTTTATATAAACAATATAAATTACTTAATAAATAAGTTTGAGAAACTCACATAGAGGTAAAAGTGAAAGCGTATCAACATGGACCCAAATGTCGATATTAGCTTCGTCGATATTATCTTCATCGACATTATCTTCGTCGATGTCATCTTCAGGATCACCAAGATCGAAGCTGTCATGCATACCCTCCTGAAAACCGTATGCTTTCCATAGTGCTTCCCAATTCGAGCAACCAAAATGAGAGTAGTTCACCGCACTGTATAGATTTACAGCAAAAGCATAACCATGATGGGTCCTGAGGTGAACTCTCTTTGTCTCCATATTCTCATGATCTTTGAAATTCAGCTTCTCCAAGACATAGCATCTTGCATGGCAGGGGATGCACTAGTCGAATTGTAAAAGATAGAAATTACACGTTGAAGAAGCAGGAGTCATGCTTAATTACGAAAGAAGACTAGTCATCGTTGCGTACCATTTCAACATCGAAGGTCTCGTCAAGCTTAATGTTGAAGCGCCAGCCGTCTTGCAGGTGAGGCCCGTCGCATAGACCCTGGTCGTCGCCGCAGTAGTCGCACTCCGGGATCCTATCGTCGTTGTCAGACATTTCCTATGTTCATAATTCAAAAATTAAACTTCTAAAATTCAATATATGTACTACAAAAACTATAAATTAGATCATTATTATTCATCACAGGTTGACTATCGGTTTGTCGAGTCTTTTCTTGAAAACTCTCAGCTCATGTGGTGTATATATTCGACCATCGGTGATGGTCGCTCCTCCCTTCGTCCCCGAGTGCATTACACCAAAATGTCTGGCACACGGGAACGAAGGAGAAGCGACCCCCATGACAACAGTCATGATTCTTCCTCTCTGACATTTGCGACCGTCGGTGATGGTAGCTCCTCCTATCATTCCAAAGTGCATTACACCAAAATGTCCAGCACCTTGGAATGAAGAAGAAACTACCCCCACGACAACAGTCGGGATTCTTCTTCCTCTCTCATATATGGTGGGCACTCCCTCATTGATTTTTTGACTGTCATGTATGGAGCCTCGACAGACTTAAAGTCAACCCGAAATGTTGTTTAATTATCTTTCTAGAAAATCCGGGCCACTCAATATTCTAGCATAAGTTATGCTAAAATTCATGAAAAAAATATGGCATGACCTTTGCTAAAATAGGACATATCGAGCGCCTGAAATTTACTGCAATGAAAATGAATCAACACTCCGGCAAAACATACGCCACTCAGATGTGTTCCCTACAAACATATATAGGCCACTTGGGCAAACACATATCCTTCATTTTCCAAATATTCATGTGTGACAACAGTATCAGTACACAACAGTACATATCACATGTCTAAATCTTCATCATATTTGAGCAACACTAGTACACAACACTAGGTATACATGTTTACTCACTATAGACGATGGTTGTCGAGAATGCAAGTGTCGTTGGTGATCTTTTGGGCGTCGTCGACTGGCTCATCGGTGATATACCCTGCGCCACACATGAGTATAAACACATGAGCATTCAAACATGGCGGTCATTCACAACGCTTCAATATAGAAACTAGGTTTCTCTCTCTCTAAATTTGGCAATGTGAGATTGACATAACTAAATACCCTAGTTCTACTCTAGTCAACACTTACTAAAAATTTCTATTACTATAATTGCCATAGCTAAATTTTCTGACAATAAACTTCTATTACTAAATGTGATACCTAAAAATTTCTCATATAGCATTCCAATACATTTCTATATTGAAAATTTTCTACACATAAAAATTTCTATTACTTAATTTTTTTACTCACAATTTCTATTACTATAATTTAATTTCTATTCTACTACTAGTTATAATCTCTACCAACTAAGTGTCCAATGCATGTTTCTACCAACTAATTTTTAACTAATTAAGTAAACTAGAAAGTATAAAGTATTAAGTTAACTAATTTATGTTACTAATTTTTTTTACTAAAAATTCAAAAACATAGGGAGGTGAAGGGAGGAACAGGGAGGGATGAGCGAGGGAGGGAGGGATGTGGAGGGAGGAGGAGGACGAGGCAGGGAGGGAGGTGACTGGGATGGAGGAGGCGGGAGGGACGGACGGAGGGAGGCTGAGGGAGGAGGATGACGAACGAGGCAGGGAGGCAGGAAGCGGGAGGGAGGGAGGGGGAGCGGGAGGGAGGAGGAGGATGGACGACGCAGGGAGAGGGAGGAGGCAGGAGGGAGGGAGGGAGAGTGAGGTGGAAGGAGGGAGGGAGGAGGAGGGAGGGAGGAGATACCTCGATCTCTTCCGGTGGCAGCAGGTGATGACGGCATGGCGTTGGGAGAGAGTGGAGAGGGAGAGTTAGAGAGCAGAGAGGGAGAGTGACGGTCAGCCACGAGGAGATGAAGACGATAAGCTTGGGTTAGTAGCAGCGCGGGCTAGGGACCAGCGCTCCTACTACGGGTCGTAGCAGTAGCATTGTGCAGGTACCCTACGTTGCTGCTAAGTTGGGCCCACCTATCAGCGTAGTACACATATAGTGGTAGCGCATTGTCACGGGCAAGCGCTACTGCTATAGGCTTACCAGTAGCGGTGGTTACCCATGCCTCGCTACTACTACGGGTAGCCCCATGGGCTAAGGCCGGGGCCACTTAGCAGCATCGTGGGGTGGCTGGCAAGCACTACTTCTACGGAGCTACCTGTAGCGCCGGTTAGTTACCCGCGCTGTTGTTATATAGCAGTAGTGTTGCCCTTTTACCCCACGCTGCTGCTAAAATGATATCTATAAGCTTTCTCCTAGTAGTGTTATCACAGACTTGTCATATTTTGGCTGGTCACTATGTAGGGTAAAGCGGCAGAAAACAAAGAAAATGCATCCGACGCACCAACCCAGGACTACTATGACGATGCATACAAGGTTTGAATGATCGTTGCCAAATCGTAGTATAGCGGAAGGAGAGTTGGTGAAGATCGTTGGGTTAGACTCTCATATCCACTCCCTCCGTTCCAAACTACTCGTCGTGGTTTTAGTTCAAATTTGAACTAAAACCATGACGAGTAATTTGGAATGTAGGGAGTAGGATTTACAGCCTACCAACCACGAGAATCCCTCAAACAGAAGATTAGCACATGTTCTCTCTACCAGACTACACACATACGGTGTCACCTATCCAGTGACACTACACCGTCAAGAACTAATTGTTGATGACCCGCAAGTATAGGGGATCAACCGTAGTTCTTTCGATAGGTAAGAGTATCGAACCCAACAACGAGTAGAAGGAATCAATATACGGTTTTCAGTAAGGTATTTGTTGCAATTGCTATAAGATAGTTTGGATAGCAAGATAATTGATAGAAAGTAACAAGCAACCAAAGTAAGAAGGTGTAGCAAGGTGGCCCAATCCTTATAGATGATAAGGATAATCCAGAGCTAAGTTACTTTCTCCATGATTCATCTACTTGTGTTCATTGGCATGATAAGTTGTTATGTGTGTGGACCGGAGCTAAGGTGTTGTTCTTACTTGAACAAACAACCTACTTATGATTATCCCCTCCATGCAAGCATCCACAAATACAAGAGAAGAATTATGATAAATCTTATCATAGCACTAAACATAAGGATCCAAAACAGCCCCATACAAAACAGCTCATAAACTCGGGTTTAGCCTTCAGTCACTCCAACAACCCATCATCTACAAACTATTTCCACAGTGCCTTCCCCTAGGCCCAAACATGGTGAAGTGTCATTTACTAGACATTCAGACGACACCACCAGGGGAAGAACAACACAACATATCATCAAAACATTGAACGAAAACAAAGTTCACATGATTACTAATAATAAGACTTCTCACATGTCCTAAAAACAAATAGAAGTACTCACAAAGCATAATCGTGTTCATGATCAGAGGATATAAATTTGTAAATAACAATCTGAACATGTAATCTTCCACCAAGTAAGCCAAATAGCAGCAACTATATGATGTAATCAACACTAGTAGCACCCCCATGTACCAATTTGAGGTCTGATAACACAACTGTTGTCGGGTCCTCACTAGTGGAAAAAGTGCTAGCCACAACTTCCATTGGTGGCGGGCCGATTCCGAGCAACGCCAACACTATTTTTTTTCAAATAGTGGTGGCGTCGGACAATTTGGTACGACATTGCTACTACCATCCCGCTGGCGTATATTGTTTCTTGCACGCCATAGATATTATGTCATTATATCTAACCTAGTTTCTAGGACAAATAAATAACTTCAACTACGGCACATGTCTTAATAAAGTGTTCTAAGAAACGAGATATCATGTATGAAGATACATGGCTTTCAAGGCAAATGGCCAATCTTATGGCAACATTCATGTTATAGTTTGTTCAAATGATATGATATTTTTGCACAAGTCTGCATCTTGCAATGACAAACAATGTTGCCTAAGGAAGTTTTCAGCTTCTTTGCACGATAATTTAATTTTCCATTTTCCGAGTGCCCAAAATGAGTTTTTTTTGTGAAAAACCTACCAAATATTTGTTGCAAAATTCGACCAAATTATTTTTCTAAAATATTAGGCCTTATTTAATGTATAATTGACCAAATATTTGGGTGTCAATACCTTTTGATACACCCCTCGTGAAAAAGACAAATTTCCGCCGATTTAGTAGGAAGTGGGTCAAATTTGAACAACACCTACCTCATAGTTTGCTCTTTATTTTTTTCAGAAATCATTTCTGAATACATAGGTATATATTTAATAAGAGGACTCCAAATGTTTTGCAAGATTCAAACTCTAGCTACGAATGGTCATGACCGCATTTTGAAACGAACATAAGATATTCAGAAAAGACAAAAGAAAAAAATGAAAACCTTCGCATTGTGTCATTATATGTGATCTAGTTTCCAGGAAAATTGACAAACTTGGACTATGACAAATGTCTTAAAAAAGTTTTCTCAGAAACGAGCTATCATGTATGAAGAAACATGGCTTTCAAGCCAAATGGCCAGTGTTATGGAAACATTCATGTTATAATTTGTTCAAGTGATATTATATTGTGCACAAGTTTGCATCTCGGAATGACAAACAATGTTGCCTAAGGACGTTTTCATCTTCTTTGCACCAAAATTGCATTTTGTATCCATTTTCCGAGTGCCAAAACCCGGTTTTTTGTGAAGAACCTACCAAAACTTTGTTGCAAAATTGCACCACAACATTTTTTGAAAATATTATACCACATTCTATTTACAACTGACCAAATGATTGGCACTCAAAAGCTTTCGATCATTTCTCGTCAAATTGATAAAACTCTGCCAATTCAGCAACGAATCGAGTCAAATTTGAACTAGAGGTGCCTCATAGTTTTCTCATGTTTTTTTTCCAAAAATCATTTTTAGGTACTGAAGTAGCATTTCATCAAAGATCCAACAAAAATTTGACAAAATTCAACCCCTATCTGAGAACAATCATGCACGACGTTTGACCTCATTTTGAAATCGGCATAAGAAATATTTGTTGCAAAATGGAACCTCTCCATTTTTTCACATATATTTAACATTATAAAATGCAAGTTTAACATATTTTGAAAACATATTCAACATTTAATAAAAAATTGTTTAACATGTTTTTCAGATTCCTAGATTAACATTTTTTAAATACATTATCAACTTTTTTTCATACACGTTATATATTTTTTGTATACATTTTTTACATGTGAGACACATTTTATGTATTCTCATCATTTTTCAATACATGGTCAATATTTTTACTATACACATTGACATTTTTAAAATATTTGATTATTATTTTTAGTACATGGTCAACATTTTTTCTATACACATTTAACATTTTTAAAATATATTTTTATTATTTTTCAAGTACAATTTCAACATTTTTTGACACCACTCTATTTTTCAAAAAGAAAAATTAGAACATTTTTTAAAATTGTGACAATTCAATTCTTTACCGCATATTGAAATCGACACAAAAAATCGAAAAAGTTGGTCATGCACTCAAGATGGCGTAAAATGAGAAGTTCGCCAACACGGATATTATGCATCTCTTTGAGGCGAACCAAATCGATTTTTGGATCATCTCGATCCGAGGCTATATAGAAAATTGAGGTGAAAATTTATTTTATACTAATAATACATTTGAACTCCCTAAAGTTGTGTGGACTCAAACTTGAGCGAAGCCCCTATTTCCCACCGATATGCACGTTCATATGAACTATGGGCCATTGTCCCACTCGTCATTGCGAAAAAAGGTTCGAAAAAAGGGGTCGAGCGAAGGAGGTCTCGTCCTAGCGAGGCAAAGGCCTAGCAACGGAATGTAATGTTTAACAGACATCGGTTAGGATTGTTATCACCAAGTGGTTGGTGGCGTGGTGGTTTGCACGCTGCGGAGCAAGCGAGAGGTCTCGGGTTCGAACCCCGCTCGGTAGGGCTGGACCGACATGGCGGATCCCACTAGTCAGTAGGGCGAGTCCTACATGGCGTGTCTCAGTAGGGCGGGTCTAACTTGACGTGTCCCACTGGTCAGTGGGGCTGATCCCATATGGCGCCACTATTCAATAGAGTTGGTTTGACATGGCGGGTCCCACTAGTCTGTAGGGTGGGTCCCACATGGCGTGTCCCACATGTTAGTAGGGCGGGTCCCACTTGTTAGTTGGATGGTTCAAACCTAATGTTATCCAGTCACGTAAACCGAAGTTGACAACTGGACATGATGCATAGGCAAAATTTGACACATGTACATGGCACATACGCAAAAATAATGAGGTGCCCCCTAGTACAACATCATGACCATCCAGATTGGTCGTAATTAGCTGGAAATAAGGCCATCGGCCACTACTATCTGCTTTATGACCATAATGGTTGTAGATTTACGACCAATTCACCCATGGTCATTAACAGAAGATCACAAGTTAACATATTTCATGTAGTGTTCGTCCTGATGACTACATATACTCTCAAAACTCTTGGTACTATTTATAGCATTTTTATGCCGCCTTTTAGATATGATCTGAAGGCGATCCAATCTGGAGTCTTTTTCAGTACTCTGTCGGAGGAAGAGATCACCACCGACATCTTCTTCATCGACATTGCTACTCACATGATGATGTGTGAGTAGTCCTCCTTGACTAAGGGTCGACAACAATGGTCATGTTGCATGTTCTCTCCTCGTTCTTCAATACGAAGATCACATGAGATGTCAAACATGATTGTAAACAATCTGATGTAATCTTTGATGTGTTTGTTGCAGAAGACGTCACCGAGATACTTCACTTATAAAGACTAAATCCAACTAATGCACACCACTCGCAATCTTTTATAAACTGCCAGCGACTACACAACTTGAACAGAGAGAAAATATGCATCTACAGATCATACAAAAGAACCATTTGAAATTTTTACTGGGCCGTTTGTTTGGCACACCCGCTCTTACAAACCAGTGGGCTAATATGCATTCGACGAGGCCCAATCGCTCTCCTGATGCTTACATCCTGGGCCACTTGGGCCACTGTTAATACATTTGGTGGCTCAATTTTATCTGAAATGTAGGGCCTTGGTTGTTTTGAACCATGTTTAGTACTACCATATGCTACTTTCTGCGTGGACGCCTTTTTAATTATTCAAAACTTTTAAAAAACGTGTTAATCATTCAAGCTAGGAAATATCTCCTCCATGTGTAGTAATATTGGCATCAACTACCGGGTAGGTCCATTTCTTCTTGTTGTTCTCGTAGCTTTCATTGTACTCTTTGTCGTGGGTCCATATATACCTGTCCAACTCCAGCGACCCCAAAAATCGCAAGCTTTCGACCGGTTGTAGAAAGTCCCACAGATCCTCTTTGATTGCGATTTGAATGCACTGCACCATATGCATGCCTCATGCAGCCTCTCAAAAGATGGTCAAATGACCCAAAAAAACACATGGACAAATGATGGCAATGTATATTTGGCACGGAAAAAGGAGTTCACCGCAATCTCACATGCCCCAAACGGGAAGCACTCAGAGCCGGGGCTCGGATACTCCTGTTATGGAATGATGATTCCACCATTAGACCAGGAGGAGGAGGAGGAGGAGGAGAACGGTGAGTACAAGCAAAAAGCCAAATGCAACCTGCCATCTCTGAACCGCACAACGCATGATGGCTTTTCCATGCCACCACTCTGCATCCGCCCAGGCTTTCCAAATACTTAATAGGTTTCCCGTCTCTGACTGATCCACTAGTTCTTACCTATCCCTCGCAAAAAGGTCGTCTTTTTCAGCTTAAGCCTTTAAAGATCATCACAGTGCTGCTGCCGGGGCTACTAGCTGAGCTGAGCTGAGCTGAGCTGAGTGCATGCACTGCGTGCAGGCCTCTGATGTATCAATGACACTCCCACCAATCCGTAGATTATTATGTAGTACTAGTAGTACTGGCATTATTACCAGCTCAGCTCCGCTCCTGGATCGATGCTGGGTTTAGCACTGTGCAACTTGTGGGTATGATAATGGGCTTAACCCTTGGTTTTTGGCTTAGTGAGTGCGCGGATCAGACAGGTCAGTGGGTGGACAGTCTTTCTGCACTGTACATGCTTGACTGCTTTGTTTTTGGCGGTGCTCATGATTTCCTCTTTGATGGAACACAAAAGGGATGATGAATATATACTGTACGTGGGTGCGATACTATTTTTAGCTCATGCATACATTTATTTATGTTTTCATGTAATGTAAGCGTGCTAGACCTAGTATAATAAATCTTCAATCTGCCAAAACCTCCTACATTGGATAGATTGGATACTGGAAATAGACGAAAGAGGAGAATGCCGGATTGCGAATTCAGGGAAGCAACTGATCGAAGGCGGGGGAGGAGGGAGGATGGCAGGTAGCTCGTCTACGTCGCTTCCTTCCCCTCTCGCGGCCGTCAAAGTGCGCCGTTGGGCAAAGCACACCTGGCGCCGACGCCGGCACCGGCACCCCTGCACGTAGGTCCTACTTTTGGATGGTGTCATGTTACATCGATTTGGCGGGGAGATATTGTCTTGGTCGAGGCGGCGAGACGACGACATTACCCTAGTTTACAAATAATGCCCTTCCTTCCATATCCTTGTCCATCGGTGCGCTTAGCGCCGGTGCATGACGTGTGGAGGCATGTCACCAACGGATTTTCCTGGATCCAATAGGTTTTGGTTCCCGCTGGATTCGTCTGGATTTGATCAGCGTTCATGGTATTTGGAGTATCTAGAGGCTCTTTCTAATGTCTTCTTCTCTAGGGCAGCGATTCAATATGCATATCGCGGCCGACAATGTCTCCCGATCTACATCGACGACTTTCCGATCGTTGCTTCTTCAATCTTCTGAGTTTAAACAAGCTTGCTCTGTTGAGGCAAAGGTCTAGAGACAGCATCAAACTTTCCTCACGGCACACCGTCGATGGATGCAGGAGGAAGAAGATTTTGGCCCCCTAGGAATTTTCTTTTCTTTTTTGTATAAAGATGTGTCAATAAAGACATGTGAGACTTAACATGTGGCCTTAGTGCTTTTCAATAAAATAACTAAACCAAAACAAAATAAAAGGTTCTACGTGACAAAATAGATTTCTCTCCGCGCACACCATGGTTGTCTTATTGCGCTGCATGTACGAATTGTATTTATTTATTTCATATTAGGGATGGAATATATATATATATGTGTTTTTTAAACACTGGTGCACCCGTTCCACCACCAAAAACCTAACTATTTTGGCTACACTTAGTTCGCGGATGAATATGTCTTGATAACTAGCTTACAAGTGGTTTATCGTGAGGCTATGTTTCATGACCCCGATATTGTGGATGTGTTGTGACCGTTTTCGTCCGGCTTTTTCCTAATTCAATAATTATGACAAAACTTTTTTTAGTTATCATACTGAATCAGTTCAACTTTAGTTTAAAAAAAGACTAATACATCAATGGTAGCTAGTTCGTTAAGACTTTTTTTTGGCGACTCTAGCCTAAAAAACGTAGACAGGGGTTCAACCTTTCAACTGCCGGACCGCTAACAGCCACCGACGGACGTAGTAATGCTGAGAGACCGGTGCGCCGAAGGACCGTTATAATGCTAAGAGTATTTACAATCGGATCCCTCAAACCCATCTCAAATGTCTGGACAGGTCATCCGGTCATTGTCCACGAAATTTGGATCAAGACAGGCACTTTAAATGGCTTTCAATCGCTCGGGTTGACCTGCAACCCCATATCCAGCCTAAATATGAGGCAGATATGGGGGCGCCCGTACAAGCCCGTCACGTCGGCCTGACGACATGGCCCCATACGGAAACGCTCGGAAACCCGGCGGTCTGACGGACGCCGCGTCCGTCGATGCGGTAAGAACGTCGCGTGGCGCCGCTCCGGCTCGCCGCCCAAGACGACATCCGGCTATTTAAGCGGGCCGGATCCCCCTCCCCCTCTTCGCGCCGCCAGTCCGCACCCTTCCACATCCTTCCTCTCTCGCTCCGGCGCTCTGCCTACGCTCCGGCACTCCACCATGGTCCGGAGCAAGATCACCTACTATGCCATGCTGACGGCGTGGCGCGGCTACGAGATCCAACGGCAGATCCGGGCGAGGGAAGCCGCGCGCGCCACCCGCATCGCTGCCATGCTTTCTCCGGACTCGTCGGCGCCGGAGGAGGAGGAGGAGCAGACGGGGGAAGATGAGGAGGAGCAGACGGGGGAAGAGGAGGAGGAGGAGGTGCTGGAGATGACTCCGATGGAGGCGGAGGAGGCGGATGAGTCAGACCGTAGGTGCCGGCCTTCAACATGGAGCAGTCGGAGCTGCAGCTACCGCTCATGCTGCCAGAGCCGGGCACGGAGATCGTCGTGATTTTCGACGAGCAGTAGATAGGATCGATATAGTACGTAGGTTCTATAATATAGTATGAGATGTCCGGGTGCGAGAAGTGAAATTTGAGGCGTGTCTGGTCACTGCCCGAGGACGCATCCAGACGCGTCCGCGGGCGTTTGAGGGGCCGGATTTGTCATATGTGGTTGTACATGCTCTAAATAGCTCATCCAGGCAATGTGCAAGTGCAACATCAACAAGAACCTCCTCCTTTTGGGTTTTTATTTCTTTGCGAAAAGCGTGATATAGAAGTTCACCGAAAATACAAAACATCTCAATCATAATAAACAATACATTGAGATTCTGTGACCACCGAATGACCACTACTATCGTCAGAACGAGCCACCGACGCGCCGTTGTCGCAGCTTCCCCGCACCGGTTTGACCTTGTCGATGACAGCCGGAAAGTCTTCTTGCATGTGTCCTTAAGAACCAGCGCCCTGAAGACACAATCTCGTCGTTGAACCCTTATATAGATCTGAAACACCTAACACCAAATCTTATCACATGACAAGAAATCATATTCTCACTATTGCAAGGAGACGACAGGAACCAACGTGAATCTCCGCCGACTACGTCCACACTGACAAACTCGACGAGGATCGAAGTTCGGAAGACAACCGTTCGAGCACAGCAACTGCGAGGACTAAAAATCATAACCTAAATTATTAGCCGAGCGAATTCACCCCGGCAGCCCGAGCGGTAGGCAAAGGTGAGACGGATCCATTGGCTCTCCGGTGAAGATTGGAGGAAAAAGTTCGCCCTAGCCGCCTAGGGTTATGGGAGGAAAACCTCTAGCGGGTGGTTTTCCACTACTTTATTATAACCAAAGGAAAAATGAAAAACTTTTGTCCGTCGGCAGCAGTTTCAGTTGATGAGCAAGACACAAACCGTGCAGTAACCATGGATCTGAATCCATCGCATATTGTTCCTTTTTCCAGGGACATCGCCCACGGTACCTTAATTAAGAAGCGTCCACAGAATCTGTACGTGGCATTTGGACAGGAAACATAAGATGGTTAGCAGATGGGAGAGGGCCCCTGGCCGAGGACGCGATGGGGATAGATAGATAGCCGGATGGTGCCCGAGGGGCTGGACGTGCATGCTTTTAGGCGGGGCCTTGGACCGCTCCACGCGCGCCCGCCCCGGCCCGCCGCTGGTCACCGCGCTCTGCAACAGTGCTGTGACGGAGACGGCCTTTTGAACTGGCGTGAGAGCGAAGGCTCGAGACAAGGGGAAACGACCACCCTCCCAGGTGGTTTCATTTTCCTAAACCTAGGTGGTCATCATCGACGTGGGGGTCAACATCGACATGATGCGCATTTGGTCTGCTCCGGAATCTGGAATAGCTGGTCAGGCTTGTGTTACGCTTTGCGGGCTCATGTGTCTTTCGAATGCTTATTATGTGAAATTTATCTTGGGTCTCCTTTCGTACTCACTGCCAACTGCCATCAATTTTGGGTCTTGGAGTTTTAATTTCATCGGAACTTTTAATGGAATTAAGAACAGTTTTTTTTAACATAAACGTGCATGCTCATGCATACGCACATACACTCGTCTTATAAACACACATACATCCTACCTCTATGAGTACCTCCGAGATACTGAGCCGGCCACATTATCTTGAGATTGGCGAAGTTGGCACATATGTCTTCGTACTCGACGGGAACGCCTTCTATCACTGAACGCACATTGCCGAAATGACTAAAATAAATGCAGGAAAAAACAAGCATCGGTATCAAGTCTAGGACTTGAACTCACGTGGGCTAGGGATACCACTGTCCTTGTAGGAGTTGTGGATGGAGTTGCGGTGTTTTTCTTTTAGAAATGAAAGCCTCAAGATGACTGCTCTCTTTAACAACCAAGGAGCATATGGCCACATTATAGTGAAAAAAACATTAATCGTAGGGACGCAAAACAAAATATCATCGGCATCTAGGAAGTTGAACTAGAAGCCATTGACCCCATCCTAGTTGAAGTTCTTCATCTCGTTATCCTATGAGGGCCATTGTTGGTCTGTTGTCTTGGTAGACATGGTCTACCACACCCCCTAAGTTGGGTGGTGTGCAACCAGTCCAACGATACCGTGGCACACACTTTAGGGCGTGTTTATAGGCTACATCATTCCAAACATGCCAAGTGCATACAAAAAAGCCCGTTCAGTTGGACACGCAAGGCGTTGGTCCCCATGGGGCACGAAACATAAACCAACTCAAGGCCTGGCTCGCTAGGAACATTCGAATCAGCTATTTTCAGTGAGCCCGGGTGAGGCGAGCACAAATGGGGGAGGGGGTGGGGGCGGCATATGCTTTCGTGCATGGATATGTCGGGCGACCCAAATGTGCGGACATCGAATGCCGCAACATCTACAGTCGCATCCACTTTTACTCACTCACCTCTAACGGGAGGACCAATCGAGACTCAATCTCGACACTAGCAGAGGCGACGAGTTAGATTTGCGGCATCGGTTGCGGCTGCGGTGATTTAGATCTCCGGCACCAGGACATGCTCCTCCCTTTGTCACTGCCCCATCAGGTCTGTTGGGAAACGTAGCATGTAATTTCAAAAAAATTCCTACGCTCACACAAGATCTGTATAGGAGATGCATAGCAACGAGAGGGGGAGAGTGTGTCCATGTACCCTCGTAGACCGAAAGCAGAAGCATTTGACAACACGGTTGATGTAGTCGAATTTCTTCTCGTTCCGACCCATCAAGCACCGAATATACGGCACCTCCAAGTTCTGGACACGTTCATGACATCCCTCATACTCTTGATCCAGCAAAGTGTCGAGGGAGAGTTTCGTCAGCACGACGGTGTGGTGACGGTGATGGTGAAGTGATTCGCGCAGGCCTTCGCCTAAGCACTACGATAATATGACCGGAGGCGTAAACTGTGGAGGGGGACACCGCACACGGCTAGGAATCAATGTTGTGTGTTTTAGCGGTGCCCCCCACATATATATAGGTGGGAGAGGGAGAGGAGCTGCAAGGGGCGCCCCAAGTAGGAGTAATCCTACTTGGGCGCCTCCTCCAAGTCGGCCTCCCCCCTTCCATATCCATCGGAGGGGGGAAGGAAAGAGAGGGGGGAGGGGAAGGAAAGGGGGAGGCCGAATCCTCCCCTTTCCTTCTCCCTTCCCTTCCTTTCCTTCTCCTCCTATTCGGCCTATAGGGGCGCACCAGCCCCTTTTGGGGCTGGTCTGTCCCTCTCTTGGCCCATTAGGCCCATATAGCTTGGGGGTTGCCCGGAACTGCTTCCGGTGACCCGATACATACCCGGTACCCCTGGAACACTTTCGGTGTCCAAATACTATCGTCCTACATATGAATCTATACCTCTCAACCATTTAGAGACTCCTCATCATGTCTGTGATCTCATCCGGGACTCCGAACAACATTCGGTCACCAAATCACATAACTCATATAATACAAAATCGTCATCGAATGTTAAGCGTGCGGACCCTACGGTTTCGAGAACTATGTAGACATGAATGAGACACCTCTCCGGTCAATAACCTATAGAGGAACCTGGATGCTCATAATGGTTCCCACATATTCTACAAAGATCTTTATCGGTCGTACCGTAATACATCATCAGTAGGTTACTTCCCCGAGATTCGATCATCGGTATCTTCATACCTAGTTTGATCTCATTACCGGAAAGTCTCTTTAGTCGTTCTGTAATACATCATCCCGCAACTAACTCATTAGTCACATTTCTTGCAAGGCTTCTTATGATGTGTATTATCGAGAGGGCCCAGAGATACCTCTCCGATACTCGAAGTGACAAATCCTAATCTCGATCTATGCCAACTCAAAAAACACCTTCGGAGATACCTGTAGAGCATCTTTATAATCACCCAATTATGTTGTGACGTTTGATAGCACACAAGGTATTCTTCCGATATCCGGGAGTTGCATAATCTCATAGTCAAAGGAATATGTATATGACATGAAGAAAGCTATAGCAATAAAACTAAACGATCAACATGCTAAGCTATCGGATGGGTCTTGTCCATCACACATTCTCATAATAATGTGATCTCATTTATCAAATGACAACACATGTCTATGGTTAGGAAACTTAACCAACTTTGATTAACGAGCTAGTCTAGTAGAGGCTTACTAGGGACACTGTGTTTTGTCTATGTATCCACACATGTATCAAGTTTCCGGTTAATACAATTTTAGCATGAATAATAAACATTTATCATGATATAAGGAAATATAAAATAACAACTTTATTACTGCCTCTAGGGCATATTTCCTTCAGTCTCCCACATGCACTAGAGTTAGTAATCTAGTTCACATCGCCATGTGATTTAACACCAATAGTTCACATCTTTATGTGATTAACACCCATAGTTCACATCGCCATGTGACCAACACCAAAGGGTTTACTAGAGTCAATAATCTAGTTCACATCGCTATGTGATTAACATCTGAAGAGTACTAAGGTGTGATCATGTTTTACTTGTGAGAGAAGTTTAGTCAACGGCTCAGCCACATTCAGATCCGTATGTATTTTGCAAATTTCTATGTCTACAATGCTCTTCATGGAGCTACTCTAGCTAATTGCTCCACTTTCAATATGTATCCAGATCAAGACTCAGAGTCATCCAGATCGGCGTCAAAACTTGCATCGACGTAACTCTTTACGATGAACTCTTTATCACCTCCATAACCGAGAAATATTTCCTTAGTCCTCTAAGGATAATTTTGACACTGTCTAGTGATTCACTCCTGGATCACTCTTGTACCTCCTTGCCAAGCCCATGGCAAGGCACACAATAGGTTTGGTACACATCATGGCATACTTTATAGAACCTATGACAGAGGCATAGGGAATGACCTTCATTCTCTCTATATATTCTGTCGTGGTCGGGTTTTGAGTCTAACTCAACTTCACACCTTGTTACACAGGCAAGAACCCTTTCTTTGTCTGATCCATTTTGAACTTCTTCAAAACTTTTTCAAGGGTGTGCTTTGTGAAAGTCCTATTAAGCGTCTCGATATATCCCTATAGATCTTGATGCCCAAAATATAAGTAGCTTCACCAAGGTCTTTCATTGAAAAACTCTTATTCAAGTATCCTTTAATGCTATTCAGAAATTCTATATCATTTCCAATCAACAATATGTCATCTAAATATAATATCATAAATTCTCGGAGCTCCCACTCACTTTCTTGTAAATAAAAGCTTCACCGGAAGTCTATATAAAACCATATGCTTTGACCACCTCATCAAAACATGTATTCCAACTCCGAGATGCTTGCACCAGTCCATAGATGGATCGCTGGAGCTTGCACACTTTGTTAGCACCTTTAGGATCAACAAAAACTTCTGGTTGCATCATATACAACTCTTCTTTAAGAAATCCATTAAGGAATGCAGTTTTTGCATCCATTTGCCAGATTTCACAAAATGTGGCAATTGCTAACATGATTCGGACAGACTTAAGCATCACTAAGAGTGAGAAAATCTCATTGTAGTCAACACCTTGAACTTGTCGAAAACCTTTTGTGACAAGTCGAGCTTTGTAGATGGTAACACTACCATCAGCGTTTGTCTTCCTCTTGAAGATCCATTTATTCTCAATGGCTTGCCGATCATCGGGCAAGTCCACCAAAGTCTACACTTTGTTTTCATACATGGATCCTATCTCAGATTTCATGGCCTCAAGCCATTTATCGGAATCTAGGCTCATCATCGCTTCCTCATAGTTCATAGGTTCGTCATGGTCTAGTAACATGACTTCCAGAACAGGATTACGGTACCACTCTGGTGCGGAAAGTGCTCTGGTTGACCTACGAGGTTTGGTAGTAACTTGATCTGAAGTTTCATGATCATTATCATTAGCTTCCTCTCTAGTTGGTGTAGGCATCATTGGAACTGATTTCTGTGATGAGCTACTTTCAAATTCGAGAGAAGGTACAATTACCTCATCAAGTTCTACTTTCCTCCCACTCACTTCTTTCGAGAGAAACTCCTTCTCTAGAAATGATCCATTCTTAGCAACAAAGATCTTGCCTTCGGATCTGTGATAGAAGGTGTACCCAACAGTTTCTTTTGGGTATCCTATGAAGATGCACTTCTCCGATTTGGGTTCGAGCTTATCAGGCTGAAGCTTTTTCACATAAGCATCTGATGTCTACTATGCAACTTTATTCTTGTAGACACGTGTTGGGCCTCCAAGCGCAGAGTTTTGTAGGACAGTAGCAATTTTCCCTCAAGTCGATGACCTAAGGTTTATCAATCCGTGAGAGGTGTAGGATGAATATGGTCTCTCTCAAACGACCCTACAACCAAATACAAGAAATCCCTTGTGTCCCCAACACACCCAATACAATGGAAATTGTATAGGTGCAGTAGTTCGACCAAGAGATGGTGATAAAAGTGTAATATGGATGGTAGAAATTTATTTTTATAATCTGAATAAATAAAAACAGCCAGGTAGCAAATAGTAAACGGGCACAAAAACGGTATTTCAATGCTTAAAAATGAGGCCTAGGTTCCGTACTTTCGCTAGTGCAATCTCTCAACAGTGCTAACATACTTGGATCATATAATTATCCCTCAAAGTGCAACAAAGAATCACTCCCGAATTCCTATATTAGCGGATAACAAAAGATAGAAATTGTTTGTAGGGTACGAGACCACCTCAAAGCTATTCTTTCCGCTCGATCTATTCAAGAGTTCGTACTAAAATACCGCAAAGCTATTTTTTCTATTCGATCTATCCTAGAGTTCATACTAGAATAACACCAAAGCATATTCATATTCATAATACTCAATCCACACAAAGAACTACAAAGAGACCCCAAAGTTTCTATCAGAGAAAAGATAATAAAAATGTGCATCATCCCCTATGCATAGATTACCCCAATATCACCGCGGGAATCTGCAAGTTGAGTGCTATAACGTATATCAAGTGAATCAATATGATACCCCATTGTCACCTCAAGTATTCATACCGCTAGACATACATCATGTGTTCTCAAATATGAACATTCAATCCGACATGACAAAACTTCAAAGGGTAAAGATTCAATTCATCACAACAATAGTATAGAGGGGAGAAACATCATATGATCCGACTATATTAACAAAGCCCATGATATAGATCACGAGAGAGAGAGAGATTAAACACATAGCTACTAGTACAAACCCTCAGCCCCGAGGGTGGACTACTCCCTCCTCATTGTGGCGGCCGCCGGGATGATGAAGATGGCCACCGGAGATGATTCCCCCCTCCAACAGGGTGCCGGAACGGGTCTAGATTGGTTTTTGGTGGCTACGGAGCCCTGCGGCAGCGGAACTTCTGATCTAGGTTAACCCTGAAGGGTTTCAGAATATTTGGGAATTTATAGTGCAAAGAAGGGGTGCGAGAGGCCACCGAGGTGGGCACAACCCACCTGGGCGTGCCAAGGGGCCCTGGCGTGCCTTGGTGGGTTGTGCCCCCTTAGGGGCACCCCCAGGTGCTCATTTGGCCCACTGGGAGTCTTCTGGCCCATAAAAAATCCACAAAAATTTTCGTTGTGTTTGGACTTCGTTTGATATTGATTTTCTGCAATGTAAAAAACAAGCAAAAAAACAGCAACTGTCACTGGGCACTGGGTCAATAGGTTAGTCAAAAAATGATATAAAGTTGCTATAAAATGATTGTAAAACATCCAAGAATGATAATATATTGGCATGAATACTTCATAAACTATGGATACGTTGGAGACATATCAACATCCCCAAGCTTAATTCCTACTCGTCCTCGAGTAGGTAAATGATAAAAGAAATAATTTATGAAGTGTGAATGCTAGCAAAGTGCATAAGTTTGCTCAATGATAATTTCAATCACTTTTCCTAGCATCACAACAACAATTCTTTCTTATAAAACTTCTCATGTTATCGTGGCAACCAATTCACATGTTAAGGTTCAGACAATGAATTCTCTTGAAACTCAACAACCTATGTTCTTAGTCACCAAGCAATTGTAATTCAACTTATTCAACAGAGTTTAAGTAAGGGCTCCACATACTCAAGGGTGATGTCAACAATAATAACTCATGCTACCCATATTCAACTGGACATATGTGCCTAGATCTTTCCTCACCACATGATGCTTACCAAAAGAAAAAAGAAAAAAGGAATAGAGAGGAATACTTTGACTCTTTGCAAAAAAGTAAATACTGAAAAGTAAAAGATAGGCCCTTCACAGAGGGAAGTAGAGGTTGCCATGCGCTTATCTATTTGTATGCTTGATACGTCTCCAACATATCTACTTTTCCAAACACTTTTGCCCTTGTTTTGGACTCTAACTTCCATGATTTGAATGGAACTAACCCGGACTGACGCTGTTTTCAGCAGAATTACCATGGTGTTATTTATGTGCAGGAGCAAACGTTCTCGGAATGACCTGAAACTTCACGGCGCCACTTTTCATAAAATAAGAAAAATACCTTCAAAAGATGAAGGCCAGGGGGCCCACCGCCTTGCCACGAGGGTGGGGGGCATGCCTGCCCCCCTCGGGCGCGCCCCCTACCTCGTGAGCCCCCTGTTGCGTATCCGACTCCAACTCCAACTCCATATATTGAGTTTCGGGGAGAAAAAAATCAGAGAGAAGAAATCATTGCGTTTTACGATACGGAGCCGCCTCCAAGCCCTAAAACCTCTCGGGAGGGCTGATCTGGAGTCCGTTTGGGGCTCCGGAGAGGGGGATTCGTCGCCGTCGTCATCATCAACCATCCTCCATCACCAATTTCATGATGCTCACCGCCGTGCGTGAGTAATTCCATCATAGGCTTGCTGGACGGTGATGGGTTGGATGAGATTTACCATGTAATCGAGTTAGTTTTGTTAGGGTTTGATCCCTAGTATCCACTATGTTCTGAGATTGATGTTGCTATGACTTTGCTATGCTTAATGCTTGTCACTAGGGCCCGAGTGCCATGATTTCAGATATGAACCTATTATGTTTTCATCAATATATGAGAGTTCTTGATCCTATCTTATAAGTCTATAGTCACCTATTATGTGTTATGATCCGTTAACCCCGAAGTGACAATAATCGGGATACTTACTGGTGATGACCGTAGTTTGAGGAGTTCATGTATTCACTATGTGCTAATGCTTTGTTCCGGTTCTCTATTAAAAGGAGGCCTTAATATCCCTTAGTTTCCATTAGGACCCAGCTGCCACGGGAGGGTAGGACAAAAGATGTCATGCAAGTTCTTTTCCGTAAGCACGTATGACTATATTCGGAATACATGCCTACATTACATTGACGAACTGGAGCTAGTTTTGTGTCACCCTATGTTATGATTGTTACATGATGAACCAGATCCAGCATAATTATCCATCATTGATCCGATGCCTACGAGCTTTCCATATACTGGTTTACGCTTATTTACTTTCCCGTTGCTATTGTTACAATCACTACATAATAAAAAAAATATTACTTTGCTTTCATTACTCTTTTGTTACCGTTACCATCACTATCATATTACTTTGCTACTAAACACTCTGCTGCAGATACTAAGTTTCCAGGTGTGGTTGAATTGACAACTCAGCTGCTAATACTTGAGAATATTCTTTGGCTCCCCTTGTGTCGAATCAATAAATTTGGGTTGAATACTCTACCCTCGAAAGCTTTTGCGATCTCCTATACTTGTGGGTTATCAAGACTAATTTCTGGCACCGTTGCCGGGGAGTATAGCTCTATTCTTTGAGTCACTTGGGATTTATATCTGCTGGACACTATGAAGAATTTGAAAGATGCTAAGACAACAATTTATCCCTCAACTACGAGGGGAGGTAAGGAACTGACATCTAGCTCTGCACTTGATTCACCTTCTGTTATGAGTAAGCTTGCGACACCTAAACCTGCTTCTGCTATTCGTTCTGATATGTCGCATGTTATTGATGATGCTGCTTCTGCTATGCATGATACTTGTGATGAAACTACTTCTATGCTTGATACTACTATGCCACTTAGTGATTTTCTCGAGGAACGACTTTCTAGGGCTAGAGAGATTGAAAATATTGAATCTGATTATGAAGATGAAAGTGATGATGAAGAATCATTTGTTATTCCTGAGGGTTATTTATTTGATCAAGAAGCTTCTTTAGCTATTTTAGCTTGCAAAGATAGATATGAACTCAAAAGGTTATTAGCTAAATGGAATAAGCAATCTCTAAATGCTAGGATGAGACCTGACCCTACTTTTGCTACTTCACCTATCCGTGTTACTGATAAGTATTATGAATTCTCTGTTGATCCTGATATAATTACTTTGGTTGAATCTGATACTTTTCATGGCTATGAATCTGAAACTATTGTGGCACATCTTACTAAATTAAATGATATAGCTACCCTGTTCACTAATGATGAGAGATCTCGCTACTTTTATATCCTTAAAATATTTCCATTCTCATTAAAGGGTGATGCTAAGATATGGTTTAATTCTCTTGACCCTGGTTGTGTGCGTAATCCCCAGGATATGATTTATTACTTCGCTGCTAAATATTTCCCTGCTCATAAGAAACAAGCTGCTTTAAAGGAAATATACAACTTTGTGCAAATTAAAGAAGAGAGTCTCCCACAAGCTTGGGGGAGGCTTCTCAAGTTACTTAATGCTTTGCCTGATCATCCTCTTAAGAAACATGAAATACTTGTTATCTTTTATAATGGACTAATCGATGCTTACAGAGATTACCTGGATAGTTGTGCTCGTTCTCTTTTCAGGGAAAGAACACCAGATGAAGCTGAAATCTTATTGAATAATATGTTGACAAATGAAAATAATTGGGCACCTCCTGAGCCAGCTCCTGCTCCAATTAATGATCCTATTCCTAAACCAACTCCGAAGAAGAGAGGCGTTCTATTTCTCAGTCCCGAAGATATGCAAGAGGCAAAGAAATCTATGAATGAAAAAGGTATTAAAGCTGAAGATGTTAAGAATTTACCTCCTATTGAAGAAATACATGGTCTTAATTTATCGCCTATTTAAGAAACATATGATCTTGATCCTTTATTTATTGAAGAACCTCCATACCTCGATAACCCGACACAGGTAGTAAAGGTAAATTCTCTCTATAGATATGATAAAGCTGAAATCCCTCCTACTAAAATTGCTAGTCAATGCTTGGATGAGTTTGATAATTTTATGTTTAAGCAAGAAGACTTCAAAGCTTATTTTGGTAGACAATTAAAACAAGATGCTGATATGATTAAATACTTGGGTGATTATATGGCTAATATTAGTGGTGAACTTAAACTTGTTAGCAAACATGCTTCTATGGTTACCACTCAAGTAGAACAAGTACTTAAAGCTCAAAAGGAATTGCTCAATGAGATGAATAGTAAGAAAAATGATCATGCTGTTAAAGTGGCTACTAGAACTGGTAGAATGACTCAGGAACCTTTGTATCTTGAAGGCCACCTTAAGAGAATTGAGCAAGATTCTCAGAGAAATAATATTGATGCACCTAGTTCTTCTAAAAAGAAGAAAAAGAAAAATGATAGAACTGTGCAAACTTCTAGTGAACCTATTGCTGAACCACTTGATAATCCAAATGATATCTCTATGTCTGATGCTGAAACACAATCTGGCAATGAACATGAACCTAATGAAAATGTTAAT
Organism: Triticum aestivum; assembly: GCF_018294505.1. Classification (NCBI taxonomy): domain Eukaryota; kingdom Viridiplantae; phylum Streptophyta; class Magnoliopsida; order Poales; family Poaceae; genus Triticum; species Triticum aestivum. The sequence goes on along the minus strand of NC_057797.1, from coordinate 31,101,376 downwards.
GATGATATTCATAATAATGCTCAACCTAGTAATGATAATGATGTAGAAATTGAATCTGTTGTTGATCTTGATAACCCACAATCAAAGAATCAACGTTATGATAAGAAAGACTTTGTTGCTAGGAAACATGGTAAAGAAAGAGAACCTTGGGTTCAGAAACCCATGCCTTTTCCTCCCAAACCATCCAAGAAAAAGGATGATGAGGATTTTGAGCGCTTTGCTGAAATGATTAGACCTATCTTTTTGCGTATGCGATTGACTGATATGCTCAAAATGAATCCTTATGCTAAGTACATGAAATATATTGTTACAAATAAAAGAAAGATACCAGAAGCTGAAATTTCCACCATGCTTTCTAATTATACTTTTAAGGGTGGAATAACAAAGAAACTTGGAGATCCAGGAGTACCTACTATACCATTCTCCATTAAAAGAAACTATGTTAAAACTGCTTTATGTGATCTTGGAGCCAGTGTTAGTGTTATGCCTCTCTCTTTATATAGTAGACTTGACTTGAATAAGTTGACACCTACTGAAATATCTTTGCAAATGGCTGATAAATCAACTGCTATACCTGTCGGTATTTGTGAGGATGTGCCTGTTGTGGTTGCAAACGTTACCATTTTAACGGACTTTGTTATTCTTGATATTCCCGAGGACGATAGTATGTCTATTATTCTCGGAAGACCTTTTCTTAAAACCGTAGGGGTTGTTATTGATTGCAACAAAGGCAATGCCATTTTTCATGTTAATGGTAATGAGCTTACGATACACTTTCCGAGGAAACAACCTCAAGTACATAGTATCAATTCTATCGGAAAAATTCCATCGATTATATTTGGAGGTTTTGAATTTCCTCTTCCTACTGTCAAGAAGAAATATGATATCCTTATTATTGGGGATGTGCATATTCCCGTTGAGGTAACATAGTGTCATTCAAAATTTCTCCGGTTTCATGTTAATCAGAATGAGTTTGTTAACAAGACTTCATCAACCTTGTTAGTGGATTCCTTTTGATGAGCATGAGATGGATGAGACTAGAAGCACAACCTTCTGTACCCTCTCTATACTTTCTGTTATTTAGTTGAAATAAAGTGAAAAAAATAATTTTCTGTCTGTTATCTGATTATCCATGCAATATAAAAATACCACGAAAATAAAAGTTCTCCAAATGCCGTGAAAATTAAATATGATTTTTATAGAATATTTGAGGATTTATGGAACAAAGAACACACCAGGGGGCCAACCACCATGCCACAAGGGTGGAGGGCGTGCCCCTGCCTCGTGGGCCCACGGTGGCCCTCCTCCACTTATTCCTGCACCCATCCCCTTCTTCTTCCTCCCACAAACACGAAAAACCAACTCAAGCACGAGTTCCAGCCCTCTTTGCTGCCATTTTCGATCTCCTTGCTCAAAGCACCTCTCACAAAACTGCTTGGGGAGATTTGTTCCTTGGTATGTGACTCCTCCATTGGTCCAATTAGTTTTTGTTCTAGTGCTTTATTCATTGCAAATTTTTGCTACTTAGGTGACCCTGTTCTTGAGCTTGCATGTCAAATTTATATGGTCAAAAGTAGTTTTGATGCATGATATAGGCTCCAGGCACTTGTAGGAGTAGTTGCTATCAATATTATTGAGTTTGGTTTACTTTTATTTTGAAGTTACTAAAAATTTCAGAACTTTTCAGAAAATGATGGGATTATTGAGGGTCTCATCGAGCCAAAGCTTGAAGGAAAAGGCACCGAAGCTTAAGTATAATTTGGCGCGCACCGCGGAGGTTCGGGAGTGTGAATGGCCTTCCGAGGATTTCTTAAGAGCAACCGGGATTTATGAAGATTTCCATGAGTTGGCTCATAATGTAGGCCTCACCTCTTTCCTCCATGACCAATGCGATCAGTATCTCCTACTCACAAATACCTTTGTGCAAAACTTTCATCTTCATTCTAGGAACTCACCACCTACGGCGGAGTTTCATTTATATGAGGAGCATAAGGAGATGTCACTTTATGATTTTTGTCGGATTTGTTTAGTCCCTTTTGAGGGCAAGACAGAAGAACCACATCGTGATGATGTGGAGGGATTCATTAATACTATCATAGTAGGGGAAACTAGGAAGGTTTCCGATGCACGAAGCACTAGCATACATTTTCCTGTCTTACGTTACTTTGCATTATTTGCTAGTCGTTGGTTAATTGGCCACGGAAACTGTGGAAACCTTAGTATCCCTGATATTATTATTTTGCTCCAAGGTTTATACAGTGATAACACTTTTAGTATGGGCGGCATTATTGCTAGACGGTTAAGTATGAACCGTACTAAGGGTCCCTTCTTTGGAGGCATCTATGCTACACGCCTAGCTGCACATTTTAACATACCTATTAGGCATGCTGAGAAGGAAGAAAAAGTGCTGCCTCGTGTTTATTTAGATTATAAAAGTATGGTGGCACATGATTTTATTGTTAAGAATAGGGCAGGAGAGCTTAAATATCAATTGTTCTTTAATAAACATCATCCTGAGACTATTACCTTGCCTGCTCCTTCTTTGTTTGATTTGACTGTAGGCACATACCTTGTTCCGTTGAAAACTATTCACACCTACCGGAACCCTGCACCAGCCGAGGAGCCAGAACTGGAACCACAATTTGATCCTTCACGACAGTCTAACTATCAGTGGGATCCGGAGATGATTGCCAGCCAGTGGCAATCGGAGCCTTCTTCTTCCTCATGGCAGTACGACCCCAAATATTATTATGGATATCATCCAGGCTAGCCGTGGCCATAGACCAACTTAGGCCAAAAGCCTAAGCTTGGGGGAGTACGTATTTCTCACCGACATTACATTTATGTTCACACACACTAATTGCTAGATGTCGGTGCTCATACTTTTTCATTGTATCATCCATGCTAGTTTATTTCCTTTTATGCTTTCTTCTTGTGTGTTTAATAAACCTTAAGAAAAAACCAAAAAAATTTAGTTGTAGCTTTTAATTAAATTACTTTCCATGCTTGTAGTAGTAATTAAAAAGAAAACCCAAAAATATTTCCCGTTCTTCTTTTGCTTGTTGGGAGCTTTCCCGTGTAAATAGTTTTATTTCATTTCTTTTCTTTGGGGGTCAGTAGGAGAAGACCATGATTAAATTGTTGAAGTGGTTCTTATATGCTTTATTGTTGATTTAACCAAGAGCCCATATTGCTTTGTCTTCTCCTGTTTATTGAATGCTTGCAGATTCCAGCTTAGTCCAACGCACATGCACTCTTATTATTATTCACATCGTTCGGTTGTGCAAGTGAAAGGCAATTATGATGATATATGATGGACTGACTGTAATGAGAAAAGCTGGTACGAACTAGACCTCTTTTGTTTTTGTAAATATGATGAGTTCAGCGTTCTTGATTCAGCTTGTTATGAATAAACATGTTTGCAATGACAATTAGAGATCATAGTTGCTTTTTCCATGCTTGATTAGCTATGAGTTATAATGGTTTACCTTGCGTGCCAACATGCTATTAAAATGGTTATGATGTGGTATGATAGGGTGGTATCCTCCTCTGAATGATTTAAGTGACTTGACTTGGCACATGTTCACGCATGTAGTTGAAACAAATCAACATAGCCTTCACGAAATTTATGTTCATGGTGGATTATATCCTACTCATGCTTGCATCCGATGTTTATTCATTTTAATGCATGTACATGGCTGTTGTCGCTCTCTAGTTGGTCGCTTCCCAGTCTTTTGCTAGCCTTCACATGTACTAAGCGGGAATACTGCTTGTTCATCCAAACTCCTTAAGCCCCAAAGTTATTCCACATGAGTCCAGTATACCTTCCTATATGCGGTATCTACCTGCCATTCCAAGTAAATTTGTATGTACCAAACTCTAAACATTCAAATAATCATCATGTTTTGTATGCTCGAATAGCTCATGTATCAACTAGGGCTGTCTGTATCTTCCATGTTAGGCGGGTTATTTTCAAGAGGAGTGGACTCCGCTCCTCACTCACGGGATAAATGGCTGGTCACCGGGATGCCCAGTCCCATGCTTTATGCAAACTAAATCAAAATAATTGCAACCAAAACTCCCCGTGGGACCTGATGTATGTTGGAGGCACTCGTTGTTTCGAGCAAGCCATGGATTGATGTTTGTTGGTGGAGGGGGAGTATAAACTTTACCATTCTATTTGGGAACCGCCTATAATGTGTGTAGCATGGAAGGTATCGCCATCTCTTGGTTGTTATGTTGACAATGAAAGTATACCGCTCAAAATATTATTCACCTCTATTTCAAAATCGAGCTCTGGCACCTCTACAAATCCTTGCTTCCCTCTGCGAAGGGCCTATCTATTTACTTTTATGCCGAGTCATCATCCTCTTATTAAAAAGCACCGGTCAGAGAGCACCGCTGTCATTTGCATTCATTACTGTTAGTTTACATTGAGTATGACTTGACTGGATCTCTTTTACCATGAATTACAATGTCTAGTCAGTCCTTGGTCTTTAAAGGTGCTCTGCATTTATGTTTTGCGGTCTCAGCTCGGGCTAGCGAGATACCATCTTGTTATATCATATTAAGATTGTTTTGAGAAATTGTTGTCATCCGAGATTTATTATTATGGCTTGCTAGTTGATTATTCTATTGATATGAGTAAACTTGAGACCTATGCGTTATTGCGAATGTGATTAGTTATAATCTTTGCTGAAAACTTGAATGCTGGCTTTACATATTTACAACAACAAGAGAAAACAGAGTTTGTGAAAGTTTTTCTTTATCACTTTCAGTTTATCAACTGAATTGCTTGAGGAAAAGCAAAGGTTTAAGCTTGGAGGAGTTGATACGTCTCCAACATATCTACTTTTCCAAACACTTTTGCCCTTGTTTTGGACTCTAACTTGCATGATTTGAATGGAACTAACCTGGATTGATGCTGTTTTCAGTAGAATTACCATGGTGTTATTTATGTGCAGGAGCAAATGTTCTCGGAATGACCTGAAACTTCACGGAGCCACTTTTCAGAAAATAAGAAAAATACCTGCAAAAGATGAAGGCGAGGGGCCCACCACCTTGCCACGAGGGTGGGGGGCGCGCCCCCTACCTCGTGGGCCCCCTGTTGCGTCTCCGACTCCAACTCCATATATTGAGTTTCGGGGAGAAAAAAATCAGAGAGAAGAAATCATCGTGTTTTACAATACGGAGCCGCCGCCAAGCCCTAAAACCTCTCGGGAGGGCTGATCTGGAGTCCGTTCGGGGCTCCGGAGAGGGGGATTCGTCGCCGTCGTCATCATCAACCATCCTCCATCACCAATTTCATGATGCTCACCGCCACGCATGAATAATTCCATCTTAGGCTTGCTGGACGGTGATGGGTTGGATGAGATTTACCATGTAATCGAGTTAGTTTTGTTAGGGTTTGATCCCTAGTATCCACTATGTTCTGAGATTGATGTTGCATGACTTTGCTATGCTTAATGCTTGTCACTAGGGCCCGAGTGCCATGATTTCAGATATGAACCTATTATGTTTTCATCAATAAATGAGAGTTCTTGATCCTATCTTGCAAGTCTATAGTCACCTATTATGTGTTATGATCCGTTAACCCCGAAGTGACAATAATCGGGATACTTACCGATGATGACCGTAGTTTGAGGAGTTCATGTATTCACTATGTGCTAATGCTTTGTTCCGGTTCTCTATTAAAAGGAGGCCTTAATATCCCTTAGTTTCCATTAGGACCCCGCTGCCACGGGAGGGTATGACAAAAGATGTCATCAAGTTCTTTTCCATAAGCACGTATGACTATATTCGGAATACATGCCTACATTACATTGACGAACTGGAGCTAGTTTTGTGTCACCCTATGTTATGATTGTTACATGATGAACCACATCCGACATAATTATCCATCATTGATCCGATGCCTACGAGCTTTCCATATACTGGTTTACGCTTATTTAGTTTCCCGTTGCTATTGTTACAATCACTAGATAATACCAAAAATATTACTTTGCTTTCATTACTCTTTTGTTACCGTTACCATCACTATCATATTACTTTGCTACTAAACACTCTGCTGCAGATACTAAGTTTCCAAGTGTGGTTGAATTGACAACTCGGCTTCTAATACTTGATCATATTCTTTGGCTCCCCTTGTGTCGAATCAATAAATTTGGGTTGAATACTCTACCCTCGAAAGCTGTTGCGATCCCCTATACTTGTGGGTTATCAATGCTCAATTCCTTAGTGCAAAAGAACGTCACGTTATATTGCCCCTTGTGATATCAACCTTTATTATGTAGTATGTCGCTTTTATTGCTTCGCCATTACAAGTTCGTACAATGCTCAATTTTCTCTTACACTTTTAGAAGCAACTTTTATTGCCTTATTGCACCGATGACAACTTACTTGAAGGATCTTGCTCAATCCTTAGGTAGGTATGGTGGAATCTTGAAAATAATATTTGGGTTTAAGGGTTTTTGGATGCACAACTAGTATCTCTACTTGGTGCAGAATTTTTGGCTAGCAAAGATGGGGGGCAAGCACCACATGTTGAAGGATCTATGACAATATAACTTCTGTGTGAATACGAACAAACATAAACCATTACGTTGTCTTCCTTGTCCAACGTCAACAATTTTGGCATATTATATTTTGATGGGGGCTCACAATCACAAAAGATTTCCATGATAGTGTATTTATATGTGAAAGTTCTCTTCCTTATACTAATTATTCATGAATTGCTTGTATGACCAATATTGTGATTGTTAAGCCTCAATAGATTTCACTTTCTAAACCCAATTGAAGCTACCACTAGGCATGATATGATTTCAACTTCATGACATTCAATTTATTCAACAATTTACTCATAGGATATAAGTGAAGCACAAGAGTAAATGACATAGAAAAGAGCTTCGTTGACGGGATGTGAATGCCGCTTACTTAGCCTCCCTGGCGACTATTTGAGGACTCTATTTTATTTAAAAACTTTCAGATCTAAGTATTTTATTAAAACAACAAGAAAAACAAAACAAAATGACTTTCTAAGAATAGCACACATCATGTGAAGAAGCAAAAACTTAGGCTCAACTGATACTAACCGATAATTGTTGAAGAAGAAAGGTGGGATGCCTACCGGGGCATCCCCAAGCTTACATGCTTGATACTTCTTGAAATATTATCTTGGGGTGCCTTGGGCATCCCCAAGCTTGAGCTTTTGTGTCTCCTTAATTCTTCTCATATCACGGTTTTCCTAAATTTCAAAAGCTTCATCCACACAAAACTCAACAAGAACTCGTGAGATAAGTTACTATAAACCAATGCAAAAACCTTATCATTCTCTACTATAGAAAATCACTAAAATTATTACTCAACATTGCACACTAAATGCCTCTGCATATTTAATAGTCCTATCCTCAAATAGAATCATTAAACAAGCAAACATATGCAAACACAACAGCAATCGGCCAAACCAGTACAGTGTGTAAAGAATGCAATAGTATCAATACTTCTTAAACTTCAAAATTTATGAAATTTTTACGAAACTGTAGAAAATTTATCAGAGATTATTTTGCAAAAAAGTTTTCTAGGGAATTTTTGCAACAGCGGTAAACTTTATGTTTTCAAACAGCAACATGTAGACTTGTAAAATAAGCATAGTAAAGGCTATCAATGCCACTCTTATTGAAATAAAAGACGAAAAAAATTATTCTAAATAACAGCAAGCAAATCCTAACAAAATAAAATGATGCTTCAAGCAAAACACATATCTATTGTGAACTCATTCTGAATTCATATAGGTGTAATATCTACTGTATTCCAACTTCTCTATGGTTCATACCCTCCGATACTACTCATAGATTCATCAAAATAAGCAAACAACACATAGAAAACAGAATCTGTCAAAAACAGAACAATCTGTAGTAATCTGTAGGATTTGAATACTTCTGTAACTCCACAAATCCTGAGAAATTAGGAAGTCCTAGGCAATTTGTTTATTAATCTACTGCGAGTGGAATTGGTATTTTATCGATCTCTGGTAACAAATGAAAATTATTCTCGTGAGCGCATACTTTCTGTTTTTTTACAACAAGATCAAATAACAATCACCCAAGAAGGTCCTAAAGGCCTTACTTGGAACAAACACTAATTAAAACATAAAACCACATCTAAACAGAGGCTAGGTGAATTATTTATTACTAAACAGGAACAAAAATAAAGGAACAAAAATAAAATTGGGTTGCCTCCCAACAAGCGCTATCTTTAACGCCCCTAGCCAGGCATGATGATTTCAATGATGCTTCACATAAAAGATAAGAATTGTTACATAAAGAGAGCATCATGAAGAATATGACTAGCACATTTAAGTCTAACCCTCTTCCTATGCATAGGGATTTTGTGAGCAAACAACTTATGGGAACAATAATCAACTAGCATAGGAGGGCAAAACAAGCATAACTTCAAAACTTTAAGCACATAGATAGGAAACTTGATATTATTGCAATTCCTACAAGCATATATTCCTCCCTCATAATAATTTTCAGTAACATCATGAATGAATTCAACAATATAACCAGCACCTAAAACATTCTTTTCATGATATACAAGCATATAAATTTTATTACTCTCCACATAAGCAAAATTCTTCTCATTCGGAATAGTAGGAGTATGATAAGAAACTCGAATACTACAAATTGTTTCCACATTCAAAGAGTAATATTCAGGAAAATGGTAATCATAATCATGACAAGTTTTATAAATATAATCATCACTACTTTTTATAGCATAAGTGTCATCACAATAATCATCATAAGTAGCAACTTTGTTCTCATCATAATCAATTGAAACCTCTTCCAAGATAGTGGAATCATTACTAAATAAAGTCATGACCTCTCCAAATCCACTTTCATCAATATAATCATCATAAGTAGGAGGCATGCTATCATCATAATAAATTTGCATATCAAAACTTGGGAGACTACAAATATCATCTTCATTAGACATAGCATCAGCAATCTTGGGACAAACATTAATTGCAGCAAATATATTCTCAAACATGTCATTCTATCAAACATAGCATCCCCAAGCTTGGGCCTTTTCATATCATAAGCATAATCACTCTCATCATTAATAGTATGGATAGCACCGATAGTATATCAATTATCATCATCACAATGAGTACTAGGAGCAACATCATTTGGGAGGGATACCTTTTTACCTTTGCTTCTCCGTCTTTTCTTTTTCTTCTTCACATCATGTGTGGGTTTAACCCTCTTTTTGGGGCTCCTTATTAATGAGATTGGTTGAATAGAAAGCTCCTCCTCGTTACCTGATTCATCATAAGAAATAATAGGAGGATATTGGGAAGACTCTTCCCTTTCATTAGTATTCTCTTCATCTTCTATTTCTTTTCTTTTCTTTATATACTTGGCAATATAAGGATTTTCAATGCAATTCACCGCACAATACGTATAAATTTCCTCTAGATCAAAATTAAGAACTCTATCAAGGGCAAATTCTGGAATAACCTTAGATATACGTTTCATTTCTTCATGACCCAAGAGCAAACTAAGTTCATTATGATGTGCAAGGGAAATCAAGTCATCACAATTTTTGGACACGATACGATCATGAAACAATTTTCATCGGGTACTGAAATGATCACGTTCATTGCAAAGTTCACAAGTACGGCTAAGAAAGTTTAAATTTTCAGCACAAACATCTAGCCTTTCTTGCAACCATTTAGTTTCCAAATACTTATGCCTCTTGCAAAATCTATCTTCCATGTTTGGTATGTACTTGCAAACTCTATGCACTCCACAAAAATAGACATGCTTATAAGAGATATTTTCATCATGACTAGTGCAATCATCATTAGTACTATGGATATTCAAATAGTTCATACTAATAACATTGCAATCATGCTCATCATTCAAAGATTTAGTGCCAAACATTTTAATGCATTCTTCTTCTAACACTTTGGCACAATTTTCCTTTCCATCATACTCACGAAAGATATTAAAAAGATGAAGCGTATGAGGCAAACTCAATTCCATTTTTTTTGTAGTTTTCTTTTATAAACTGAACTAGTGATAAAACAAGAAACAGAAAGATTCGATTGCAAGATCTAAAGATATACCTTCAAGCGCTAACATCCCCGGCAACGCCGCCAGAAAAGAGCTTGATGTCTACTACACAACCTTCTTCTTGTAGACGTTGTTGGGCCTCCAAGTGCAGAGGTTTGTAGGACAGTAGCAAATTTCCCTCAAGTGGATGACCTAAGGTTTATCAATCCGTGGGAGGCATAGGATGAAGATGGTCTCTCTCAAGCAATCGTGCAACCAAATAACAAAGAGTCTCTTGTGTCCCCAACACACCCAATACAATGGTAAATTGTATAGGTGAACTAGTTCGGCGAAGAGATGGTGATACAAGTGCAATATGGATAGTAGATAATGGTTTTTGTAATCTGAAAATATAAAAACAGCAAGGTAACTAATGATAAAAGTGAGCACAAACAGTATTGCAATGCTAGGAAACAAGGCCTAGGGTTCATACTTTCACTAGTGCAAGTTCTCTCAACAATAATAACATAATTGAATCATATAACTATCCCTCAACATGCAACAAAGAGTCACTCCAAAGTCACTAATAGCAGAGAACAAACCAAGAGATTATGGTAGGGTACAAAACCACCTCAAAGTTATTCTTTCTGATCGATCTATTCAAGAGTTCGTAGTAAAATAACACGAAGCTATTCTTTCCATTCAATCTATCCTAGCTAGAGTTTGTACTAGAATAACACCTTAAGACACAGATAAACCAAAACCCTAATGTCACCTAGTTACTCCAATGTCACCTCAAGTATCCATGGGTATGATTATACGATATGCATCACACAATCTCAGATTCATCTATTCAACCAACACAAAGAACTTCAAAGAGTGCCCCAAAGTTTCTACCGGAGTGTCAAGACGAAAACGTGTGCCAACCCCTATGCATAAGTTCATGAGGTCACGGAACTCGCAAGTTGATCACCAAAACATACATCAAGTGGATCACGTGATATCCCATTGTCACCACAGATAAGCACATGCAAGACATTCATCAAGTGTTCTCAAATCCTTAAAGACTCAATCCGATAAGATAACTTCAAAGGGAAAACTCAATCCATTACAAGAGAGTAGAGGGGGAGAAACATCATAAGATCCAACTATAATAGCAAAGCTCGCGATACATCAAGATCGTACCATCTCAAGAACACGAGAGAGAGAGAGATCAAACACATAGCTACTGGTACATACCCTTAGCCCCGAGGGTGGATTACTCCCTCCTCGTCTTGGAGAGCGCCGGGATGATGAAGATGGCCATCGGAGAGGGATTCCCCCCTCCAGCAGGGTGCCGGAATGGGTCTACATTGGTTTTCGGTGGCTACGGATGCATCTGGCGGCAGAACTCCCGATCTATTCTGCTATATGAAGTTTTTAGGGTATATGGATATATATATAGGTGAAAGAAGTCGGTCAGGGGAGCCATGAGGGGCCCACGAGGGTGGGGGCACGCCTAGGGGGCAGGTGCGCCTCCCTGCCTCGTGGCCACCTCGAACCTTCCTTGACTTCAACTTCAAGTCTCCTGGATCATGTTCATTCCAAAAATCACGCTCCCAAAGGTTTCATTCCGTTTGGACTCTGTTTGATATTCCTTTTCTGCGAAACACTGAAACAAGGGAGAAAACAGAAACTGACACTGGGTTCTGGGTTAATAGGTTAGTCTGAAAATAATATAAAAGTGTTTAATGAAGCCCATAAACATCCAAAACAGATAATATAATAGCATGGAACAATAAAAAATTATAGATACGTTGGAGACGTATCAAGCATCCCCAAGCTTGATTCCTGCTCCTCCTCGAGTAGGTAAATGATAAAAACAGAATTTTTGATTTGAATGCTACCTAACATATTTATCAATGTAATCTTCTTTATTGTGGCATGAATATTCAGATCCATAAGATTCAAGACAAAAGTTTAATATTGACATAAAAAAAATAATACTTCAAGCATACTAACTAAGAAATCATGTCTTCTCAAAATAACATGGCCAAAGAAAGTTCATCCCTACAAAATCATATAGTTTGGTCATGCTCCATTTTCGTCACACAAGAATGCTCTCATCATGCACAACCCCGATGACAAGCCAAGCAATTGTTTCACACTTTAGTAATCTCAAACTTTTTTTCAACTTTCACGCAATACATGAGCGTGAGCCATGGATATAGCACTATGTGTGGAATCGAATATAACGAGGGGGTTATGTGGAGAAGACAAAAAGGAGAAAGTCTCACATCGACGCGGCTAATCAATGGGCTAGGGAGATGCCCATCAATTGATGTCAATGCAAGGAGTAGGGATTGCCATGCAACGGATGCACTAGAGCTATAAATGTATGAAAGCTCAACAAAAGAAACTAAGTGGGTGTGCATCCAACTTCCTTGCTCATGAAGACCTAGGGCACTTGAGGAGGCCCATTGTTGGAATATACAAGCCAAGTTCTATAATGAAAAATTACCACTAATATATGAAAGTGACGAAATAAGAGACTGTCTACCATAAAGATCATGGTGCTACTTTGAAGCACAAGTGTGGAAAAAGGATAGTAGCATTGCCCCTTTTTATTTTATTTATTTTCTTCTTTTTTCTTTTTTTTCTTTTTTGGGCCTTCCTTTTTTAATTTGGCCTTTCTCTTTTTTATTTTTATTTTTTATTTGGGACAATGCTCTATTAATGATGATCATCACACTTCTATTTATTTACAACTCAATGATTACAACTCGATACTAGAACAAAATATGACTCTATATGAATGCCTCCGGTGGTGTACCGGGATGGGCAATGAATCAAGAGTCACATGTATGATAAATTATGCATGGTGGCTTTGCCACAAATACGATGTCAACTACATGATCATGCAAGGCATTATGACAATCATGAAGTGTGTCATAATAAACGGAACGGTGGAAAGTTGCATGGCAATATATCTCAGAATGGCTATGGAAATGCCATAATAGGTAGGTATGGTGGCTGTTTTGAGGAAGATATAAGGAGGTTTATGTGCGACAGAGCGTATCATGGATATATATAGGCCAAATAAATCGGCCATGGGAGCCACGAGGGGCCCACGAGGGTGGGGGCGCGCCTAGGGGGGCAGGCGCGCCTCCCTGCCTCGTAGCCACCTCGAAGCTTCCTTGACTTCAACTCCAAGTCTCCTGGATCACGTTCGTTCCAAAAATCACGCTCCCGAAGGTTTCATTCCGTTTGGACTCCGTTTGATATTCCTTTTCTGCGAAACACTGAAACAAGGGAGAAAACAGAAACTGGCACTGGGCTCTGAGTTAATAGGTTAGTCCCAAAAATAATATAAGTGTTTAATAAAGACCATAAACATCCAAAACAGATAATATAATATCATGGAACAATCAAAAATTATAGATACGTTGGAGACATATCATCTCCCAACAAGCGCTTTTCTTTAATGCCTTTTAGATAGGTGTTGGTGTCAAAACCGACGGACCTCGGGTAGGGGGTCCCGAACTGTGCGTCTAAGGAGTCCAAACGATGTTTTACCCAGGTTCGGGCCCTCTTGATAGAGGTAAAACCCTACGTCCTGCTTGATTATTCTTGATGATATGAGTATTACAAGAGTAGATCTACCACGAGATCAGAGAGGCTAAACCCTAGAAGCTAGCTGAGGGAGTCCTAGATTAGGGGGTATCCGGACAGCCGGACTATATCCTTTGGCCGGACCGTTGGACTATGAAGATACAAGATTGAAGACTTCGTCCCGTGTCCGGATGGGACTCTCCTTGGCATGGAAGGCAAGCTTGGCAGTACGAATATGTAGATCTCCTTCCTTGTAACCGACTCTGTGTAACCCTAGCCCCCTCCGGTGTCTATATAAACCGGAGGGTTTAGTCCGTAGGACCAAGAACAACAATCATACCATAGGCTAGCTTCTAGGGTTTAGCCTCTTCGATCTCGTGGTAGATCAACTCTTGTAATACTCATATCATCAAGATCAATCAAGCAGGAGTAGGGTTTTACCTCCATCGAGAGGGCCCGAACCTGGGTAAAAACATCGTGTCCCCCCGTCTCCTGTTACCATCCGCCTAGACGCACAGTTTGGGACCCCCTACCCGAGATCCGCCGGTTGTGACACCGACATTGGTGCTTTCATTAAGAGTTCCTCTGTGTCGTCATCGTCAGGCTTGATGGCTCCTTCGATCATCGATAGCAAAGCAGTCCAGGGTGAGACTTTTCTCCCCGGATAGATCTTCGTATTCGGCGGTTTCGCACTGCGGGCCAACTCGCTTGGCCATCTGGAGGAGATCAAGAGTTACGCCCCTAGCCACCAGTTCAGGTTTGGAAGCTTAAACTACACGGCCGACATCCACGGAGACTTGATCTTCGATGGATTCGAGCTCCTGCCGACTGCGCCGCACGGTCATGATGAGCATGATTTAGCTCTACCATCGGACAGTGTTCAGGAGACCGCACCGGCAACTGCCCGACCCTCAATTCGGAGCCAATTGCGCCATCCATGGACGGGTGGATAGACCCCGCCACGGAGGCCGCATTCTCAGTGGTGATCGAGCCGAGTATCGAACTTACCCTTCACGGGAGCCGTGACGCCGAACTACAGGATTCTTCCCTGGCCACGGAGTCTGAACCGCCTGCGCCCGTGCCTATCGAATCCAACCGGGCGCCGATCATGGAGTTCACCTCCGCGGATATCCTTCAGCACTCGCCCTTTGGCGAGATACTGAAATCATTAAGGTCTCTCTCCTTGTCAGGAGAGTCCTGGCTGAACTATGGCCAGCCAGATCGGGATGCGGACGATGAAGAAATTCGCCGCCCACCCACCACCCACTTAGTTGCCACTATCGACGATTTGACCGACATGCTCGCCTTCGACTCCGAAGACATCAACGGTATGGACGACGATGCAGGAGACGAACAGGAGCCACTCCCCATAGGGCACTGGACGCCTACTTCATCATATGATGTATACATGGTGCACACACCCAAAGAAAGCGACGCCGAGGAACGGAAGGACGCAGCGAAGGATCGTTCCCTCAAGAAGCAGTCAAAGCGGACGACAAACACGACATTTAATCACCTCGCAGAAACAACGATCATATAGACCCAACGATAGAGCAGGGTGAGCCAGCGGATGACAAACACAACATTGAACCACCGTCCGACCATGGCAACACGGAGAATCAAACCGAACAACCCGACTCTGGCAAAGATAACAGTTCGAATGACATCACATCGGACAGGCACCCGGAGCAACAGAATACCCATCAAAGGCTTGTTCCCACTACGAGGAGTCTGAAAAAGCAGAAGCAAAGGCTCAGGGCTGCACAAGACACACTCAAAATTAGAAGGAGTGAAGTACTCAACACTACAACAAAGTACGGCGGTAGTCGCCGAGCTACCAGAAGCGAAAGCTGCTACCTGAATTCGATGAGGAGGCCTTAGATCCCCCTCAATCAAAAAACAAAACAGCCATCCGGTCGAATAGACGACCTCGTGGCCAACATAGAGCAGCAAACGACGCCGCACACAAGCCAGTACGCGATCCACGCGAGGGCTCACATCAAAAGGACGACACAACCAGATCCATCTACGGCCCAAGCAAGGGCACTCCAGCACGCAATTCAACACAACAAAAATATGAACACCACGGTACACCCAAATACAGGGGTGCCGCACACCCCCTATGTTTCACCGATGAGGTGCTAGACCATGAATTTCCAGAGGGATTCAAACCCGTAAACATAGAGGCGTACGATGGAACGATAGACCCTGGGGTCTGGATTGAGTACTACATCCTCCATATCCACATGGCTCTAGGAGACGATCTCCACGCCATCAAGTACTTACCCCTCAAGCTCAAAGGGCCAGCTCGACACTGGCTTAAAAGCCTCCTCGAAAACTCCATTAGAAGCTGGGAAGAGCTCGAAGACGCTTTTCGGGCAAAATTTTAAGGGACCTATGTCCGACCACTGGATGCAGACGATTTAAGTCATATAACTCAACAGCCCAGAGAGTCAGCCCGGAAGCTTTGGAACAGGTTTCTCACTAAAAAGAACCAAATAGTTGACTATCCGGACGCCGATGCCTTAGCAGCTTTCAAGCACAACGTTCGAGACGAATGGCTTGCCAGACACCTCGGCCAAGAAAAGCCGAGACCAATGGCAGCATTAACAAGCCTCATGACCCGCTTTTGCGCGGGCGAGGACAGCTGGTTAGCCCGATGTAGCACCAGCGACCCAAGTACATTCGAAGTCAGGGACGGAAACGGGAAGCCACGACGCAGCAAAAACAAGCGCCGGAATAAAGAAGACAGCCCGAAGAGCACGACGGTAAACGTCGGATTCAGAAGCTCTCGGCCAGGTCAGCAAAAGCTGCCCTCCAAAGGCAACAGAGACGAATTGTCCAGCCTGAACAAGATTCTGGACTAACTATGTCAGATCCATAGCACCCTCGATAAACCTGCAAATCATACCCATAGAGAAGGTTGGGTCTTCAAGTAGTCCGGCAAACTCAACGCCGAACACAAGGGGCAGGATACACCAAGCGAAGACGAGGACGAGCCTCGCAAGAAAAGCACTAGGGAACAGAAAAAATCCCCACCAGAAGTCAAAACAGTAAACGTGTTACACGTGATGAAGGGGAGAAACAAAGCGGCACTCCTAGAGACACATGCCCCAGGGTCTATCACCGCGGAGTTCTGCCACTGGTCGTCCAAACCATCACCTTTGACCATCAGGATTACTCGGCAAGTATCCGGCATGCAGGATGGGCTGCCTTGGTGTTAGACCAGATAATTGACCGATACCACTTCACACGAGTCCTGATGGACGACAGCAGTAGTTTAAACCTGATATATCAAGATACAGTCCGCAAAATGGGGATAGACCCAACAAAAATCTGCCATAGCAATACTACCTTTAAAGGAGTAACGCCAGGCCCAGAAGCCCATTGTACGGGCTCCCTGCTACTAGAGGTTATATTCAGCTTTCCCGAGAACTTCCGCAGCGAAAAGTTAACCTTCCACATCGCTCCGTTCCAAAGTGGCTATCAAGCACTACTCGAACGCGAAGCTTTCGCCCGCTTTAACGCAATACCGCATTACGCTTCTCTAGTGCTTAAGATGCCCAGTCCACGTGGCATCATTACAGTAAATGGAAATATTGAGCGCTCCTTGCGCGCGGAAGAGCGTGCGGCTGCCTTGGCAGCCGCACACTAGACGGCCTGATACGTCTCCTAGGTATCTATAATTTTTGATTGCTCCACGCTATATTATCTACTGCTTTGGACTATATTGGGCTTTATTTTCCACTTTTATATTCTTTTTGGGACTAACCTAATAACCGAGGCCCAGCCCATAATTGCTGTTTTTGCCTATTTCAGTGTTTCGAAGAAACGGAATATCAAACGGAGTCCAAACGGAATAAAATCTTCGGGAACGTGATTTTCTCACCGAACGTGATTTAGGAGACTTGGACCCTGCTCCAAGGAACAAAATAGGCGGTCACGAGGGTGGGGGCGCCCCCTAGGGTGCGCCCCTGCCTCGTGGGCCCCTTGTTGCTCCTCTGGAGTACTTCTTCCTCCTATATATACACACATACCCCAAACGATCAGAACAGGAGCCAAAAACCTAATTCCACCGCCGCAACTTTCTGTATCCACGAGATCCCATCTTGGGGCCTGTTCCGGAGCTCCGCCGGAAGAGGGCCGTCATCACGGAGGGCTTCTACATCATCCTAGCCCCTCCAATGAAGTGTGAGTAGTTTACCTCAGACCTTCGGGTCCATAGTTAGTAGCTAGATGGCTTCTTCTCTCTCTTTGAATCTCAATATACAAAGTTCTCCCACTCTCTTGTGGAGATCTATTCGATGTAATCTTCTTTTTGCGGTGTGTTTGTTGAGACCGATGAATTGTGGGTTTATGATCAAGTCTATCTATGAATAATATTTGAATCTTCTCTGAATTCTTTTATGTATGATTGGTTATCTTTGGAAGTCTCTTCGAATTATCCGTTTGGTTTGGCCAACTAGATTGGTAGTTCTTGCCATGGGAGAAGTGCTTAGCTTTGGGGTCGATCTTGCAGTGTTCTTACCCAGTGACAAAATGGGCAGCAAGGCACGTATTGTATCATTGCCATCGAGGATAACAAGATGGTGTTTATTTCATATTGCATGAATTAACTCTCTACATCATGTTATCTTGCTTAAGGCGTTACTCTATTTTTAACTTAATACTCTAGATGCATGCTGGATAGCAGTCGATGAGTGGAGTAATAGTAGTAGATGCAGAATCGTTTCGATCTACTTGTCACAGACGTGATGCCTATATACATGATCATGCCTAGATATTCTCATAACTATGCTCAATTCTGTCAATTGTTCAACAGTAATTTGTTCACCCACCATAGAATACTTATGCTCTTGAGAGAAGACACTAGTGAAACCTATGGCCCCCGGGTCTATTCTCATCATATCAATCTCCATCACTTTAATCTTGCTTTGCTTTTTTACTTTGCCTTTACTTTTTACTTTGCATCTTTATACAAAAATACCAAAAATATTATATCTATCAGATCTCACTCTCGTAAGTGACCGTGAAGGGATTGACAACCCCTAATCGCGTTGGTTGCGAGTAGCTATAGTTTTGTGCAAGTACGAGGTACTCGAGCGTGGCCTCCTACTGGATTGATACCTTGGTTCTGAAAAACTAAGGGAAATACTTACACTACTCTGCTGCATCATCCCTTCCTCTTCGGGGAAAACCAACGCAAGCTCAAGACGTAGCAATAAGGATTTCTGGCGCTTGTCGGGTGGTTGGTGCGACATATGCCAACGGGTGGCTTATCATTGTGGGAGCCAATAAAACATCGTCGGTGCCTGGAAACGGGATAAGGCAAAGACATGCACGCCGGCGAATCTTACCCAGCTTAAGGGCTCTCCGTGGAGATAACACCCCTACTGCTGCTCTACGGGGTCTCCGCATGGTCACTAGATTGGCAAGTAGCTACAAGAGGCTCCTTGAGCTGTTTGGTGAAAGGATGAAGAGGGGCAAGGCTTGCCTACTCCTCCTCTCGTAGAGGTGTCTAAAAACTATCCAAAGAGAGATCCCTCTGCATGGGTGCCCTGGGGGGTTTATATAGGCCTACCCCCAGGGGTACAATGGTAATCCAGCTGGGCGCGGGCCCCGACCATCTGTGTCTACGCTGGCTGGCTTCTCCGCCGACCGATGGGCCCACCGCCTGGTAGGCCCCGCCGGCTGCCGGCCCTCTGGTCGACAGGCCGGACCCACCGCTCGGGAGTTTTGTCGGAGGCTGGTTATTGTTGCCTTGCCTCTAGTGACGAGGTCTTTGTCGTGGTAACCATGGCTACAGTGCCGTCGCAAGGCGGCTCATCACTGTAGCCTTACCTTGTCTTATCTCCTTAATGAGGCACCTCCTTCGAGGGAGAGAGCCAGCCGGCTATTGGGAGCCGGCCGTACCCCAGGCCGACTGCGGGAAGCCTGGCCGCCTTTGGGGTCTCCCTGACTGAGGGGGCCCGCCACCCACGGGTCGTACTGACCGCTCGCCGTGGGTGACGTCACGATCAACATGGCAACAGTGCCGCGCCGGACGGGTGATGGCTGTCCCGTACGACGCACTGTGGCCATGCGTGCCCCAGGATTCGGGGGTGGCAGGCTTCACTATAGCCACGCCCCGTCTTGTCGCCGTTATGCGGGTGCAGACTCTGAGGGCACGATCTTGGCCGCCTGCTGAGGGGTCGGCTCATGGTCGGCTTCTTGGAGTCGGCCTTCACGTGGTCTTATTTCTCATGGATTTCAGGGCTGGGCCGCATTTGCGCAGCCGGCCTGAGAGGTAGCTAGCTGGGGGAAGGCGACCCCATGTGTTGGATGCTTGGAGGCTCAATCGGCCTATAGTTTTTCTGAAGAGCCAGGGGAAGCCGGCTAGGCCACCCGTGGTCATTTACTCCGACAGTAGTCCCCGAAGCTAGTCAAGTTGCGAGCTGACCGTTCGTCGCCTGCGCGCCACGTGGCACCCCACGGCTGGAGGGGCCTGGCAGCCCACGCGCGCAACGGGATGCCGCCGCAGTCCGGGGCCCGCCACTACAGGGCCTCGGCCCACACGCGGATCTTTTGCAGCCCAAACAGACCGCGCGCCTCCCAGCGGCGGTTTCTGCACGCCGTGAAGGCGCAATAATCACGGGGCGTGGGGGAGTGGGTGCAGTTAATCCCACGTCCCCCACGCCTTGCCTCCTCGGCTTCGCCGCACGAGGCTATAAGTAGGGGGAGAGGAGGGGAGCGCTAGACGCTCGCGCGCTCTCCCTCGCTCTGCCCCTTCCTTCTTCTTCCTCCTCTCCGCCGCCACAACCACCCGCCGCCGCTTGGCCTTCCCGCCAATCTTCTTGGCTTGCCGTTGCTTCGTCGTAGCAGGGTCGCGCACCTTTCTTCCGCTGCACCTTTCTCATCGCCGCGCCATTCTCATGGCGTTGTCGAGCTCCTGGGACGACTCCAACGTCCACGACGACTTCCTCCGCCGGACGCGGCGGCTGCCGAGCGCGGATTTTGTGTGGGTCCGCCTTGCGCCGGAGAGGGAGATCTCACTGGCATCGGAGGAGGACGATCGGGTAATCTTCCGCTCGCACTGTTTGCGCGGCTTCGGCCTGCCGGCGAGCGGGTTCCTCCGCTCCTTCCTTGAATTTTATCATCTCCAGCCGCATCACCTTACTCCGAACGCAGTGATGCTACTGTCGGCCTTCGTCGCCCTGTGCGAGGTTTTCTCGGTGTCCTCCCCACCCTTAAACTGTGGGGAGAATTCTTCCAGTGCAAGCTTGGCACTGTTGTCGCGGGCGTGCCCGCCCCATGTGGCGCCTTCATCGCCATGCGGAGGACGAGCGACAACAACCCGTTTCTGCCCATCCCGCTGATCCAGTCGATGAAGCTCTGGCAGAAATCCTACTTCTACGTGAAGAACATCGCTCCCCAAGGCGATTTCATCAAACTGCCACCTTACGTAGCCGGCTGGGAGGCAGCCCTCATGGTCCTTTTGGGCCAGGTCGCTGTCTCAGGGTGGGGTCGCCTCCGTTGCACGGCTCCGGGTGATGATCCAGTCGGAGGGCCTGATTGGGTCTGACCTGGTGGCCGTCTTTGTGGAGCGCCGGTGCTCCCACTTCAGGGCTGACCTCATATGATCTGTCAGATGAGCGGCCGCTTCGACCCGTGCCGGATAAGCACCAAGGAGATGCCTCACGCCGAGGTGTCTTACATGGTGAACTACATTTCCAACTACAAACTCACGAGGAGTGGCAGTACGGCAAGGTGTCGTACTCTCGCGCCAATCCTCTGCTGGTAGTAAGTTTCTCTTCTTTTCTTCTTTTCTTGTCGCCGGGTTCATGATGGCTGACTCTTGACCAGTCGGCTTGTATTGGCAGAATCCCATGCTTCCGCCGGCAACCGGGGCTGCAGGGGTGGAACGCCAGTTCCTCCTTGACCGCACGATGGACGATGTTGATGACCCGGACCTAGGGCCGGCCGCCATGGAAGAAGACGTCGCAGGGGAGGGCGGCGAGGCAGGCAGCTCTGGGCTCGGGGCCGCCTTCGAGGATTGGCCGGATGACGCCAAGACCGAAGTCGTTCCGCGCCGTCAGCCGGCGCCCGATCATCAAGGCGAGGGCCCATCCGCCGCGCCGGCTCCCCATGGCGGCGCGCAGAAATGCTGTGCCACGTTGACCCACTTCGGCAGCCGGCCGAAGAAGCCCAAGAGTATCGCGGCGGCGACCAAGCGGGATGAGGCGGCCGCGAAGGCGGCCCGCTTCCGTAAGGTGGTGAAGCAGCCGCAGTCGGTTTCAGCGTAAGTATTATCTTTCTTACGTCTTTCTTACGTCTTTCTTTTTCTTCTTTGGTTGATATCTTTTTAAGCCTTCTTCTTGACTTATCAAACAGAGCCCCACTTTCTCTTGAACGGGCTCCTGCCGCCTCCGTAGTCGGACCCGCGGGAGGGTCCTCAAGCTCCTGCCGTGTAGACCCCCGCGCAGCTCTCCTAGAGGCGACGGAGCGAAACGCGCGGGAAGCGCGGGAGGAGCAGGAGGCGGAGGAGCGGAGGGCGGCTCAGGAGGCGAGGGAGAAGTCGGCGGAGGCACGTGCCGACGCGGCTGCCAAGGCCCAGGCGGAGGCCGCAGCCACGGAGGAGGAGGCGGAGGCCCAGCGGAACCAACCTCCGCTGCTCGTCATCCCCCTTCACGCCGCGGCACCCGACATTCCAGTGCCCCCGATGAAGGAGACCAGTTGCGGCCGTCCGGCGAAGGGGAAGGAGGCGGAACTGACGCCGCCGGCTGGAAAGGGCCAAGGTAGCCGGCCCGATGCGCCGCCCGTGCAGCCGGTCTGAGGTGAGCCGACTATCGGGGCGGACCTTGTGGTCCTGTCGCCACCCCGTCGGCACGCGAAGAAGGCGATTTCAGCGCCAGATCCGCACAACACCGCTGGCGCCGGCCAGGCGGCCCAGGACCTGGAAGCGGCTAGCGATAGCTTGTCCTGGTTGACGCCGGGCGGTGGGACGGCCATGCTGAACGTGGCGGCGCAGGACATCCGGAACCGGCTTTAGGCCCAAGCTACTGCACTGAAGCAGTACACACCGGCTTCATGCCGCTCTGTGGCCGCGTCGATAAGTTGCTGGATGCGTCTGGTCATGTAGGGGAGCTCGTCGGCCCTCAGTCCGTCCAGCTCGTCTACAGCCGCCTAGGCGGCGCGTAGGTTCTCGAGAGGTGTGGCATAGACTGGGCGATCTGCTCCCAGCGCACCAGCGATAGCTGCACCACGTTTCTTGATGATACCGACGCGGCTCGGCCCGTCGGGAGGCGGCGTGCCGAAGGCGGCACGGTCGACTTCGTGCTGGTGAGCCTCGGTGAGGCATCTCATGGAGGCTAGCTTCTGGCCCTCCGCGATGAGGGCGAGGTGGCGCGCCTCCAGTGTCTGGGCTTCGACGTCAGCCGGGATGGGGGGGGGGATAGGTCGTGCAGCGCCGCCAGCAGGGCGTCGTGGGCGTTTTCGCCAGAGGCGGCGCAGTGGCTGATGACCAGTACCTCGGTGATGGCGCTGCCGCTGCTGTCGGCTCGAGGAAGAGGGTCGTTGATGATTACCACGTTGGAGGGGAAGGCGTCAAGTGACGCTGTGTGGGAATCGACAAGCATCGGATCGGTAGAGCCAACCGACTCCAAATCCACAGCCAGCTCGCCGGAGACGTGGAGTTGGTCGAGGAGGGAGACGAGGTGGCTTTCGGGGCAGCATGTGCGTGCGTCGGAAGCGGGCTCGTCAGAGATGCGAGCCTCGCCAAGAAGATCGGTGAGGCAGCTCACCGCGCATGCGTCAGCGACACCTTGCAGCGCGTCGGGGCAAGCGCCATCAGGCGAGCTGGGCTGGCTACGCATGCTGGGGAGGAAAAGGGTTCCTGTCCAGAGCAGGTCTCCGAACGACGGTGCACCTGGCCCCATGGTGGGCGCCAAATGTTGGGTGGTTGGTGCGACATATGCCAACGGGTGGCTTATCATTGTGGGAGCCAATAAAACATCGCCGGTGCCTGGAAACGCGATAAGGCGAAGACATGCACGCCGGCGAATCTTACCTAGCTTCAGGGCTCTCTATGGAGATAACACCCCTACTTCTGCTCTGCGGGGTCTCTGCATGGTCACTAGATTGGCAAGTAGCTACAAGAGGCTCCTTGAGCTGTTTGGTGAAAGGATGAAGAGGGGCAACGCTTGCCTACTCCTCCTCTCGTTGCGGTGTCTAAAAACTATCCAAAGAGAGATCCCTCTGCATGGGTGCCCACGGGGGTTTATATAGGCCTACCCCCCAGGGGTACAATGGTAATCTGGCTGGGCGCGGGCCCCAGCCGTCTGTGTCTATGCTGGCCGGCTTCTCCGCCGAGCGATGGGCCCGCCGCCTGGTAGGCCCCGCCGACTGCCGGTCCTCTGGTCGACAGGCCGGCCCCACTGCTCGGGAGTTTTGTCGGAGGCTGGTTACTGTTGCCTTGCCTCTGGTGACGAGGGAATTGTCGTGGTAAGCATGGCTACAGTGCCTTTGCGAGGCAGCTCATCACTGTAGCCTTACCTTGTCTAATCTCCTTAATGAGGCACCTCCTTCGAGGGAGAGAGCCGGCCGGCTATTGGGAGCCGGCCGTACCCCAAGCCGACTGCGGGAAGCCTGGCCGCCTTTGGGGTCTCCCTGACTGAGGGGCCCGCCACCCACGGGTCGTACTGACCGCTCGCCGTGGGTGACGTCACAATCAACGTGGCAACAGTGCCGCGCCGAATGGGTGATGGCCGCCCTGTACGACGCACTGTGGCCATGCGTGCCCCGGGATCTGGGGGTGGCAGGCTTCACTATAGCCACGCCCCGTCTTGTCGCCGTTATGTGGGTGCAGACTCTGAGGGCATGATCTTGGCCGCCTGCTGAGGGGCGGGCTCCTGGGAGTCGGCCTTCTCATGGCCGGCTTCTTGGAGTCGGCCTTCTTGTGGTCTTATTTCTCAAGGATTTCAGGGCTGGGCTGCCTTTGCGCAGCCGGCCTGAGAGGTAGCCAGCTGGGGGAAGGCGGCCCCACGTCTTGGATGCTTGGAGGCTCAATCGGCCTATAATTTTTCTGAAGAGCCAGGGGAAGCCGGCTAGGCTACCCGTGGTCATTTACTCCGACAGCGCCGTTGCCGGGGAGTCTACGCAAAAAGTCAACATACCAAGTACCCATCACAATCCCTATCTCTCGCATTACATTATTTGCCATTTGCCTCTCGCTTTCCTCTCCCTCCAATTCACCCTTGCCGTTTTATTCGCCTTCTCTCTCTCCATCCTCCCTCTCTATTTGCCTCTTTTTGCCCGCTTACCTTTTGTTTGCTCGTGTGTTAGATTGCTTGTTTGTCGTGGTGGCTCAAGATAATACTAAATTGTGTGACTTCACCAATACCAATAATAATGATTTCCTTAGCACTCCAATTGCTCAACAGTAATTTCTTCACCCACCATAGAATACTTATGCTCTTGAGAGAAGCCGCTAGTGAAACCTATGGCCCCCGGGTCTATTCTCATCATATCAATCTCCATCACTTTAATCTTGCTTTGCTTTTTTACTTTGCCTTTACTTTTTACTTTGCATCTTTATACAAAAATACCAAAAATATTATATCTATCAGATCTCACTCTCGTAAGTGACCGTGAAGGGATTGACAACCCCTAATCGCGTTGGTTGCGAGTAGCTATCGTTTTGTGCAGGTACGAGGGACTTGAGCGTGGACTCCTACTGAATTGATACATTGGTTCTCAAAAACTGAGGGAAATACTTACGCTACTCTGCTGCATCATCCCTTCCTCTTCGGGGAAAACCAACGCAAGCTCAAGACGTAGCACGGCCTCACCAACTAGAGCATCTGACAGGTCGTTAAGACCACGGACACGGTTAGACGAGTCCGGTGTAACTATATATAATTGATACAGGTTTGATGGCTATACCCCTATAACAATACAAGGGGCTCAATGCATGTAAACAAGTGACAATTAGGCTCAACTTTACTCATCTTGAACTGTACATGGTTTATTTAGTATAACCTACCTTTTGCACGACAACTTTTCAACTAAGTTCCTCTCTTTTACAGATAACCATCGTGCTACACCCGTCCAGGATACGGCACAATGGAGACACAGGCGCAGACATGCAGCAGGGACCCGTTCCAAGGATTCTTTTTAGATTAAGACCCTGTGTAAACCTTTTTTACTGTCTCTTGTTGATACACATCCCCCAGATTCTCAGTACAAGTGAGAAGGATGCTGACGTATTGGCATGTGGCTACGTCAGAATATTGCACGTACCTGGACACCAGGGGCTTATTACAAAGGGCACTGTTTAGCCCGGTTTACATCACAAAGACCGAATACCTTAGGGAGTGTTTGGCGTCGCGAGTTTGGCCTTATATGCATCAGCTCCGAATCATGTCTTTGCTCAAATGTTGGGTTTGCCCCGCTCCTGTGTTTTGCTGCCTTATGTTCCGCTCTATCGGCTAGGGCGGCACCAGGAGAACTACTGCGATTCTGCCCTGGTTCATCCAGACAAGCACCTCAGTAGAGAAAGCCGAAAACTGACTGTCATGATATAGCGTGAGACTAGTCAACCACTCGATGACCTAGCGGAATCTTTGGGATTCCTCCGCCTTAACAAAGGGCCGTTTCCCGACCAGGCATGCACGCGCCCCGAATTCAGATGAGCGCGGAGCCACCAGGGGCTATATAGTAGCCCCACTGTCAAACTCCTCTGGCTAAGTGAAAGTGTTAAAGCATTATTGTCCGATTGCCTAGTTCGCTGTGCTATCACCTCCTTAATGGACCAAGACGTTGGATCAAGTGTGAACATGTGTCTTCTGCGAACACCCCCGCATTATATGCGTGGGGGCTGAAGCCGACGACTGCCATCTTTTAGGTTATATACATATATACATAAACGGCCGCACAGGAGGCATTATAATTCTTTTGGGCACAAGTATAAAATAGCCTTCACAATTCAGTAAAACATTGTTTTTCAATGGGAATACATGTCAGTAGAACATAATATTCTTCTAGCACTGCGCTTCTATTGAACGAGCGCCCTCAAGAACTTCTTGAAAGTAGTGCTCGGCAGGTACTCGGCTCTCGTCTGAATCTTGGGCTGCAATGGCGGTGGCCTCCATCTCCGCCCAGTATGTCTTCACACGGGCAAGGGCCATCCGTGCACCCTCTACGCACGCCGACCTCTTCATCGCGTTGATGTGCGGCACTACACCAAGGAACTGCTGCACCAAACTAAAATAACTGTTCGGTTTTGGTCTTTTCGGCCACAGATGATCCACAACAGACCTCATGGCGAGTCCAGAAAATCTATTCAGCTCGGCCCATTCGGCCAACCGACCAGTCAATGGAAGCGGACTCTCTGGAGCGTAAAATTGTGACCAGAATAGCTTTTCCACTTCGTGATCTTTTTGATCTCGGAAGTATTCGGCCGCATCGGCACCAGTCGCTGCTAAGTCCTGATATGCGTCCACAGAACTCCACACCCGGTCCAAAGGGCCGTACCTAGGATCTCCAAACTTCATCCGCAACATAAAGGGCTTCCCAGCCACGATATACCCGACTTGACGCAACTCCTCCTTCATCACACTCATTGCAGAGCGGGTGTCTTTGGTCGCCATCGTGGCCTTCTCCAGGTCTGCCCTCTTCGCTCGATCTTCCTCTTCAAGAAGCTCGTAACGGTCAGCGATATTCTTCAATTCCACAGCCATCCTGGCTATTTCCTCCTTGCTTTGGCAGTGAGCAGACTATTCGGCTTTCAGCTCCTCGATTGCCTTTAGGGCAGCCGCATCGCTTTTCCTGGCTTGTTCTTTGGCTCGGGCAAGTTCCGCCTGAAGGTTCTCCACGGCCGCAGCTTCATCTGCATTCACACACATGTTATAGATACTGGCATCATGCTCCTCTTCCCATGTGTCACCGGATGAATCACATACCCTGTGCCTCGTCAAGCCGCTTGTTGACAAGTACGATGTCGGCGTCTGCCACGTCAAGCTGCCGCTTTAGCTCGGCAAACTCAACAGTCTGGCTGGCCACCGGACCCTCCGCCACCTGCATATTAAGGTGGCACGATTATTCCTGGGACTATGATCCTCTGCGCGGTGTCGTCTTTGACAGCACCCAGAGTCTCAGGGGCTACTATCTACACAGGGCACATCTAAAAATGTGCGGTACTGTCAAAAATGTACATCATTTCGCGTACCTCAAAACCCATCGGTAGACTCATAAAGGCTTCATGCAACCCGCTTTCGGCGGACGAAATCCTTTCAATCACCGTACCCATCAACGTGCGGTGCTCTTCTGAGATAGCCGTTTGCTCTAGCAGATCCCTCAGTATGTCCGACCGTACACCAGATAGTGTCGGACTCTTTTGATTGCCCTCTTCAAGAGCCGGATACTGAGGACTTCGGGTGGCCATAGGATTACCTTCTGGCCTTGCCGGATTAGGAGAAACCCTCCGCGACGACACCTCGGGGTCGCCCGCCTCATGAGGAGGTATGGCAGGGGTAGGCATTTCGCTCTCCATCATCTCCAGAAGAAGATCCCCTGAAGACGAGCTCTACTGAGAAGGGCTAAGATTTGAACTGCAAGATAAATGCTTCGGTTATTTACCTCAGAAGTAAGGCGAGATATTTTCATTATTTAGTACCCTTTTAATTACAGCTCGGTGGAGGGCTGATCCCCTTGAGGGCATAGTGCGGCCGGGGTATCCCCCAGGGCAGGACCCTCCGGCGAAGATTTCTTCCCCCGTTTGGAGACCGTGGTCTTCGGGTCCTCAGAGGCGTTCCTCTTCCTTCCCTGGGGAGAGGAAGTTTCAGTTCCTCCTCCCCGGCTAACCTCCTTCACGAAGGCGCTAGCCTCCTTGTGGAAGTCCTGGATTAGGGGGTCTCCGGACAGTCGGACTATCTCCATTGGCCGGACTTTTAGACTATGAAGATACAAGATTGAAGACTTCGTCTCGTGTCCGGGTGGGACTCTACTTGGCGTGGAAGGCAAGCTAGGCAATACGTATATGGATATCTCCTCCTTTGTAACCGACCTTGTGTAACCCTAACCCTCTCCGGTGTCTATATAAACCGAAGGGTTTTAGTCCGTAGGACAACAACAAAAACATACAATCATACCATATGCTAGCTTCTAGGGTTTAGCCTCTATGATCTCGTGGTAGATCTACTCTTGGAACACCCATATCTTCAATATTAATCAAGCAGGACATAGGGTTTTACCTCCATCAAGAGGGCTCGAACCTGGGTAAAACTTCGTGTCCCTTGCCTCTTGTTACCATCCGGCCTAGACGCACAGTTCGGGACCCCCTACCCGAGATCCGCCGGTTTTGACACCAACATTGGTGCTTTCATTGAGAGTTCCTCTGCGTCGTCGCTGTTTGGCTTGATGGCTCCTACTATCATCGATAGCGATGCGGTCCAGGGTGAGACTTTTCTCCCCGAACAGATCTTCGTATTCGGCGGCTTTGCACTGCGGGCCAATTCGCTTGGCCATCTGGAGCAGATTGAAAGCTACGCCCCTGGCCATCAGGTCAGATTTGGAAGTTTGAATTACACGGCCAACATCCATGGGGACTTGATCTTCAATAGATTCGAGCCACAGCCGGGCGCGCCGCACTGTCGCGATAGGTATGACCTAGCTCTGCCATCGGAGGGTACCCTAGAGGCCGCGCCCGCATCAGCTCCGACCCTTAGCTCGGAGCCAACTGCGCCAATCGAGGACTGGTGGTTAGACACCACCTCGGGGGTGGCAGTCTCAACGGTGATCGAGCCGAACACTAGCGCAAATCTCCATGCAAATCGTGACTCCAAGGTGCCGGACTCTCCTCCGGAAACCAAATCATCCGTGCCCCTGCCAATCGAATCCGATTGGGCGCCGATCATGGAATTCACCACCGCGGATATCTTTCAGCACTCGCCCTTTGGCGACATTCTGAATTCACTGAGGTCTCTCTCTTTGTCAGGAGAGCCCTGACTAGATTACGGCCAACAGGATTGGGATACGGACGACGAAGAAATTCGACGCCCACCCACCACCCACTTTGTAGCCATTGTCGATGATTTAACCGACATGCTCGACTTTGACTCCGCAGACATCAACAGTATGGACAACGATGCTGGAGGTGAAGATGAACCACCGCCCACAGGGCGCTGGACGTCCACTTCATCATATGACGTATACATGGTGGACACACCAAAAGAAGACGACGGCGAGGAATGGAAGGACGCACCGAAGGCTTGTTCCCTCGAGAAGCAGTCAAAGAGGCGGCGCAAGCGCCGCCCCAAATCCTGCCTCGCCAGAAATAACGATCACACAGACCCAGTGTTGGAGCAGGGCGAATCACTGCCAGACCATGGCAATATAGAGAATCAAACCGAACAAACCAATTCTGTCAAAGATAATAGTCCGGACGACACGACACCGGACAGGCACCCAGAGCAGCAGAATGCCCATCAAAGGCTTGTTGCCACCGCGAGGGGCCTAAAAAAGCAGAAGCAAAGGCTCAAGGCTGCGCAGGACACACTCCAAATCAGATGGAGTAAAATACTCAACACAACAGCAAAGTACGACGACAATCGCCCCACCAAGAGCTACCCAAAGCGGAAGTTGCTACCTGAATTCGATGAGGAGGCCTCAGACCCCTCACAAACAAAAATCAAAATAGCCACCTGGCCGGATAGACGACCTCATGGCCAACATAGAGCGGCCAACAATGCCACTCACAAGACAATAAGAGATTCACGCGGGGGCTTGCACCAAAAGAACAGCGCAACCAGATCCATCTATGGACCACGCAAGCACGCCCCAGCATACAATATAACATCCGAACAACGTGGTACACCCAGATATAGGGGTGCCGCACACCCCCTATGTTTCACCAATGAGGTGATGGACCATGAATTCCCAGAGGGATTCAAACCCGTGAACATAGAGGCATACGACGGAACAATAGGCCCTGGGGTCTGGATTGAGGACTATATCCTCCATATCCATATGGCTCGAGGAGATGATCTCCACGCCATCAAGTACTTACCCCTCAAACTCAAAGGGCCAGCCTGCCACTGGCTTAAAGGCCTCCCCGAAAACTCCATTGGAAGTTGGGAAGAGCGTGAAGACGCTTTTCGGGCAAATTTCCAAGGAACTTATGTCCGGCCTCCGGACGCGGATGATTTGAGCAATATAACTCAACAGCTCGGAGACTCAGCTCAGAAACTTTGGAACAAGTTTCTTACTAAAAAGAACCAAATTGTCGACTATCCGGACGCCGAAGCATTGGTAGCTTTTAAACATAGCGTCTGTGATGAATGGCTCGCCAGACACCTCGGCCAAGAAAAGCCGAGAAAGATGGCAGCATTAACAAGCCTCATGACCCGCTTTTGCGCGTGTGAGGACAGCTGGCTAGCTAGATGCAACACCAGCGACCCCAGTACATCCGAAGTTAGAGATGGAAATGGGAATCACGGCGCAACAGCAATAACAAATGCCGGAACAAAGGAGACAGCACAAAGAGCACGACAGTAACCGCCGGATTAAAAAGCTCCCGGCCAGGTCAGAAGCCACCCTCTAAAGGCGCTAGAGACGAACTGTCCAGCCTGAATAAAATTCTGGACCAAATATGTCAGGTCCATAGAACCCCTGGCAAACCAGCCAATCATACCCACAAAGAATGTTGGGTCTTCAAGCAGTCCGGCAAGCTTAACGTTGTACACAAGGGGGAGGATACACCAAGCGAAGATGAGAATGTGACTCTCAAGGGAGACACTGGGGAACAAAAGAAATTTCCACTAGAAGTCAAAACAGTAAACATCCTACACGTGATCAATGGAAAAAACAAAACGGTACTCCCAGAAAAATACGCCCGAAGGCCTATCACGCGGAGTCCTGCCACTGGTCGTCTCAACCGATAACTTTCGACCATCGTGATTACTCAGCAAGTATCCGGCATGCAGGATGGGCTGCCCTGGTATTAGACCCAATAATTGACGGATACCGCCTCGCACGAGTCCTGATGGACGGGGGCAGTAGTCTAAACCTGATATACCGGGATACAATCCGCAAAATGGGGATAGACCCAACAAAAATTCGCCATAGCAATACTACCTTTAAAGGAGTAACTCCAGGCCCAGGGGCTCGTTGCACGGGCTCCCTGCTACTAAACGTTATATTCGGCTCCCCCGATAACTTCCGTAGCGAACATCTAACCTTTCACATCGCTCCGTTCCAAAGTGGCTATCAAGCACTACTCGGACGCGAAGCTTTTGCTCGCTTTAATGCAATACCACACTATGCTTCCCTCACACTCAAGATGCCCGGTCCACGCGACATCATTACAGTGAACGGAAATATTAAGCGATTTCTACGCGCCGAAGTGCGTACAGCAGCCTTAACAGCCGCACACTAAAAACAGCCTCACCAACTAATTAGCAGGTCCCCTATTACAATACAAGGGGCTCAATGTGCGCAGACAAGTGGCAATTCTTACTCACCTTGAACTATACATGGTTTATTTAAAAAACTATCCTTTTGCATGACAGCTTTTTTACCTAAGCTCCTCTCTTTTACAGATAATCATCGTGCTACACCCGTCCAGGATACGACACAACGGAGACACAGGCGCAGACGTGCAGCAGGGACCCGCTCCAAGGATTCTTTTTAGATTAAGACCCTGCGCAAACCTTTTTTACTGTCTCTTGTTGATACATATCCACTGAATTCTCAGCACAATTGAGAAGGATGTTGACGTCTTGGCATGTGGCCACGTCAGAATAATGCACGTACCTGGACATAAGGGGCTTCTTACAAGCGGAACTATTTCGGCCCGGTTTATACCATAAAGACCGAATACCTTAGAGAGTGTTCGGCGTCACAAGTTCGGCCTTATATGCATCATCTCCGAATCATTGTCTTTGGTCAAATGTTGGCTTTTCCCGGCTCCTGTGTTTTGGTGCCTTACATTCCGCTTTACCGGCTAAGGTAGCACCAGGAGAACTACTGCGATTGTGCCCTGGTTCATCCGGACGAGCGCCTCAGTAGAAAAAGCCGAAAACTAACTGTCATGATATAGCGTGAGACTGGTCAACCACTCAATGACCTATCGGAATGTTAGACTTCCTCCGCCTTAACGAAGGGCCGTTTTCCGGCCAGGCATATACGCACCCCGCGATCGGGAGAGTGCGGAGCCACCAGGGGCTATCTAGTAGCCCCACTGTCAAACTCCTATGGCTAAGTGAAAGTGTTCAAGCATTATAGTCCGGTTGCCTCGCTCGCTGCGCTATCACCTCCTTATCAGGACCAAGACGTTGGGTTAAGTGTGAACACGCGTTTTTTGCGAGCACCTCCGCATTATATGCGTGGGGGTTGAAGCCGACGACTGCAATCTTTCAGGTTATACACATGTATACATAAACGGCCGCACAGGAGGCATCATACTACTTTCAGGCAAAAGTATAAACACAACCTTATAAAAACTTCATAAAAGCATTATGTTTACAATGAGAATACATATCCCTCAAACATAATATTTTTTCGAGCACTGGGCCTCTATCAAACGAGCACCCTCGAGAACTTCCTTGAAATAATGTTCGACAGCCACACGGCCTATGGCCGAACCCTGTGCCGCAACAGTGGTAGCGTCCATCTCCGCCCAGTATGCTTTAACACGGGCAAGGGCCATCCGCGAGCCTTCTATGCACGCCGACCTCTTCATCGCATTAATGCGCGTCATCGCATCAAGGAGCTGCTGCACTAAGCTGAAAGAGCTGTTCGGCTTCGGCCCTTTCGACCATAATTGATCCACAACAGACCTCATGGCGAGTCCAGACAACCTATTCAGTTCGGCCCATTCGGCTAGCTGGTCAGTCAATGAAAGCGGACGCTCTGGAACGTGGAATTGCATCTAGAACAGCTTGTCCACTTCACGATCTGTCTAACCTTGGAAGTACTTGGCCGCATCGGCAGCGCTCGCCGCCAAATCCATATACACATCTGCCGAGCTCCACAGCCGATCCAGAGGGGCATACCGTGGATCTCCGAACTTCCTCCGTAACATGAAGGGTTTTCCAGCCGCAATATCCCTGGCTTCCCGCAGCTCCTCCTTCTTTGCTATCATAGCAGAACGGGTGTCTTTGTATGCCGCCGCGGCCTTCTCAAGGTTCATTGCCTTCGCTTGGTTCTCTTTCTCAAGGACCTGGCAACGGTCGGCAGTGTCTTTCAATTCTACGCCATCTTGGCCATCTTCTCTCGGCTCTCGCAATGTGCAGCCTTCTTGGCTTTCAAATCTTCGGCCGCCTTCAAAGCAGGCGCATTACTACTCCTCGCTTGTTTCTTGGCTCGGGCAAGTTCCGCCCTCAAGGCTTCCATGGTGGCAGCCCCATTTGCAGTCACAACATATTAAAGATACTGGCATTATGCTGCTCTTACTATGTGGCATTCTCCGGATAATAACACTTACCCTGTGCCTCATCAAGCCTCTTGTTAACAAGCTCGATGTCGGTGTCTGCCGCATCTAGTTGCCGTTTTAATCGGGCAAACTCCCTAGTCCGGCTAGCCACCGGAGCTCCCACCACCTGCGCATAAAAGCAGATTGGTTATTGCCTGGGAATTTGATCCTTTGTTCGCCGCCGTTCTCGACGACAACCAGAGTCTCAGGGGCTACTATAACATGTGCAGTACTATCACATATTATCTCACATACCTCAAAGCCTGTCAATAGACTCATAAAGGCTTCATGTAATCCGCTTTCAACGGACGAGATTCTCTCCATCATCGTACCCATCAGCGTACGGTGCTCTTCTGAGATGGCCGCTCGCCCCACCAACTCCCTCAGAACGTCCGACCGCACACTAGACGGTGCCGGACTCTTTCGTATGCTCTCTTCGGGAGCCGGACACTAGGGACTTCTGGGGCCTAAGGGACTATCTTCTGGCCTCACCGGATCCGGAGAGGCCCTCCGCGATGACACTTCGGGGTCGCCCGCTTCTGGAGCGGACGAGTCCGGGGGAGGCGTTTCACTCTCCATCATCTCCGGAAGAAGATCCCCCGAAGACGAACTCATTTGAGAGGGGCTGAGGCCCGAACTGCAATATATATGCGGTGGTCGTTTTCTCAGAGGAAAAAGATAGCAAACTCATACTATTAAAATATTTTGGATCACTTACGACTCGTTGGAGGGTAGATCCCCTCGCGGACTTTGTGCGGCAAAAGCACCCTCCAAGGCAGGACCCTCTGTGGGAGACTTCTTCTCCCGCTTAGGGGCTTCGGCTTCCGGATCCTCAGAAGCAGTCCTTTTCCTCCCCCGGTCGTCCTCCTTCGTGGAAACGCTCGTTCCCTCGGTCGGAGCGGGTAGTGATGGGGGCCCGCGTTCACCCATATTATCCCCCCCGGTATCTTCCTTCAAGGGCTCCGGGCAAGGTGCGACCTCGAGCATCTTCTCCAAAACCGGATTTTCTAAACCCTCAGGGAGGGGGGCCAAACACCGAATCATCTTCGCCTTTGTTAGCCAGTCCTGGTCAAAAGGCGAACTCTCAAAAATAACCTTGAATAAAAGACAGTGTGTTTGGCTAGAGGATTTCTTACTTGTTCGGTGGCGCGGTTACTGCTCAGGCCCACGTCCTCGGTGATATCCGGACACTCCACTTGAGGTCTGAAGAATAACTTGTACATCTCCTCGTGCGTCAGGCCAAGGAAACTTTGAATGGCACGTGGTCCCTCTGGGTTGAACTCCCACAAGCGCAGGGGCCGGCGTTTGCAAGGCTGGACTTGGCGAACCAGCACAACTTGTATTACCGCAACCAAATTGAAATCTCCCTCGAAGAGATCTCGGATGTGGCTTTGCAGCATAGGCGCGTCCTTGGCTGGACCCCAACTCGGGCCCCTGCTAACCCATGACATCAGTTGTGGTGGGGGGCCCGAGCGGAAAGCGGGGGTAGCCGCCCACTTGGCACTTCTGGGAGCCGTGACATAAAACCACTCCCGTTGCCATAATTCGGGCACCTCTGGAAAGGAACCTCTCGGCCATGGAGCTCCTGCCATCCTGCCTATTGATGCACCTCCACACGCGGCTTGTTGCCCCTCGATCATCTTTGGCTTTACTTCAAAGGTCTTGAGCCACAGGCCAAAGTGAGGGGTAACGCGGAGGAAGGCCTCACACACGACAATAAATGTCGTGATGTGGAGAAAGGAGTCCGGGGCTAGATCGTGGAAATCTAACCCGTAATAGAACATCAAGCCCCTGACGAAGGGATCAAGAGTGAGGCCTAGACCTCGGAGGAAGTGGGAGATGAACACAACGTTCTCGTTGGGTTCGGGAGTAGGGATGACCTGCCCTCGGGCAGGCAGCCGATGCGAAACCTCGGCGGTCAGGTATCTGGCCTCCCTCAACTTCTTAATGTCCTCTTCCGTCACGGAGGAGGGCATCCATCGGCCTTGAAGGCCGGATCCGGACATGATTGAAGATTCGGAGCACCTAACCTGGGCTTTGGGTGTTAGAACTCGAGGAGGGGGAAGGGTTTGGTTGAGCACGAGAGGGAAAAAGCGAAAACCTTGCCCCTTATAAAGAGGGTGAATATCAAGCGTCCTCTCCGTAGCCGTTTTGGACTTAGCTATAATCTAGGAGTCCTAGACACGGTTGGGTTACCCACGAACCGCATTAATGAGAATCCTGTAATCAGGGGAACACGATCTCCGCTTTGGCAAGACGTGTCAAGAAACTGCCTCGCGTTATGTGTGGAGATGGTTAAGAGAAACGGTTCGAATAATCACCGAGCCATGACGTAACGTCATGTTGCCAAAGCAAGCTAGCGGATTAGATCCGTGAAAGCATTATTCTCTACGGAGAAGTGTGGAACTTATTTTGCAGGGTCGGACACTATCCTCGTATTCAAATTCTTCTATGATGTATTCGGAGAAGGAACCCGCCTTGCAATGCCGAAGACAACTACGCGCCGGACTAATCGTCATTGAAGCCTGGTTCAGGGGCTACTGAGGGAGTCCTGGAATAGGGGGTCTCCGGACAGTCGAACTATCTCCATTGGCCGGACTGTTAAACTATGAAGATACAAGATTGAAGACTTCGTCTCATGTCCGGATGGGACTCTACTTGGCGTGGAAGGCAAGCTAGGCAATACGTATATGGATATCTCCTCCTTTGTAACCGACCTTGTGTAACTCTAACCCTCTCCGGTGTCTATATAAACCGGAGGGCTTTAGTCCATAGGACAACAATCACAACATACAATCATACCATAGGCTAGCTTCTAGGGTTTAGCCTCTCTGATCTCGTGGTAGATCTACTCTTGTAACACCCATATCTTCAATATTAATCAAGCAGGACGTAGGGTTTTACCTCCATCAAGAGGGCCCGAACCTGGGTAAAACTTTGTGTCCCTTGCCTCTTGTTACCATCCGGCCTAGACGCACAGTTCGGGACCCCCTACCCGAGATCCTCCGGTTTTGACACCGACACCTTCGCTATCCAATCATGGTCAAAGAGCGGCTTTTTTAGGGCGACGTTACGATAAATAAAGGTACAATGTGTCTGGATGTGGGGCTACTTACTTGGGTATCCGAGCGATTGCAGCTCAGACCTGCATCCTCAATGATGCCTGGACACATTATTTGTGGTCCGAAGAACAATTTGTACATCTCCTCGGGTGTCATACCGAGGAAGTGTTGAATAGCATGCGGTCCTTCCGGGTTGAATTCCCACATGTGAAAGGGCCGGCGTTTGCAAGGCTGGACTCGACGAACTAGCATAACTTGCACTACCATAACCAGACTGAAATCTCTCTCAAAGAGATCTCGGATATGGCTTTAAAGTATTGGCACGTCCTTGGCTGGACCCCAGCTCAGCCCCCTACTGATCCATGACATCAATTGTGGTGGGGGACCTGAGCGAAAGGCGGGGGCAGCTACCCACTTGGCACTTCGGGGAGCTGTGATGTAGAACCACTCCCGCTGCCACAATTCGGACACCTATGGGAAGTTACCTTCAGGCCATGAAGCGTCAGCAATTTTGCTTATTAAAGCACCTCCGCACGCTGCGTGCTACCCCTCGATCATCTTCAGCTTCACATCGAAGGTCTTGAGCCATAGGCCGAAGTGAGGGGTAATGCAGAGGAAGGCCTCACATAAGACAATAAATGACGAAATGTAAAGAAGGGAATCCGGGGCCAGATCGTGAAAATCTAGCCCATAATAGAACATAAGACCCCTAACAAATGGATGCAGAGCGAGGCCTAGTCCTTGGAGGAAGTGGGAGACGAACACGACGCTCTCGTTGGGTTCAGGAGTAGGGATGACCTGCCCTCGGGCGGGCAGCCTATGCGAAATTTCGGCGGTCAGATATCTGGCCTCCCTCAACTTCTTGATGTCCTCCTCTGTAATGGAGGAAGGCATCCACCGTCCTTGAAGGCTGGATCCAGACATGATTGAAGGTCTGAAGCGCCTGAGCTGAGCTTTGGGTGTTAGAACTCGAGGCGAGGGAAGGATTTGATTGAGCACGAGAGGAAAAAAAGAAAAAGCCTTGTCCCCTTTATAAACAGGGTTAATATCAAGCGTCCTCCTCGTGGTCGTTTGGGACTTGCCTAAGATCTAGGAGTCCTACCAATAGGCATGTTTGGGTTACCCACGCCCGTATTAATGAGAATCCCGTAATAAAGGGAACACGGTCTCTGCTTCGACAAGACGT
The DNA here is from genome assembly GCF_018294505.1 of Triticum aestivum. Classification (NCBI taxonomy): domain Eukaryota; kingdom Viridiplantae; phylum Streptophyta; class Magnoliopsida; order Poales; family Poaceae; genus Triticum; species Triticum aestivum. Next base: position 31,063,036 of record NC_057797.1, on the reverse strand, counting down.
GCCAAGGAAACCACCTCGCAAAACATGCTGAGATGGGTTATGAAAAACGTTTCGGATAAAACCTGGTTGTGGTGTGATGTCACACTACGGGGTACGTCAGTAGGTTAGATTTGTGGAAATATTATTCTCTCTATGGTGGTATGTGGAACTTGTTTTGCAGAGCCGGACACGATCCTCGTGTTCAAAATCTTCTGTGAAGTATTCGGAGGAGGAACCCGCCTTGCAATGCCGAAGACAATCTGTGTGTCGGACTCGTCGTCATTGAAGCCTGGTTCAGGGGCTACTGAGGGAGTCCTGGATTAGGGGGTATCCAGACAGCCGGACTATATCCTTTGCCTGGACTGTTGGACTATGAAGATACAAGATTGAAGACTTTGTCCCATGTCCGGATGTGATTCTCCTTGGCGTGGAAGGCAAGCTTGGAAGTACGGATATGTAGATCTCCTTCCTTGTAACCGACTCTGTGTAACTCTAGCCCCCTCCGGTGTCCATATAAACCGGAGGGTTTAGTCCGTAGGACCAAGAACAACAATCATACCATAGGCTAGCTTCTAGGGTTTAGCCTCTTCGATCTCGTGGTAGATCAACTCTTGTAATACTCATATCATCAAGATCAATCAAGCAGGAGTAGGGTTTTACCTCCATCGAGAGGGCCCGAACCTGGGTAAAAACATCGTGTCCCCCGCCCCCTGTTGCCATCTTCCTAGACGCATAGTTCGGGACCCCCTACCCGAGATCCACCAGTTTTGACACCGACACTAGCCTATGGTATGATTGTATGTTGTCCTACGGACTAAAACCTTCCGGTTTATATAGACATCGGAGGGGGCTAGGGTTACACAAGGTCAGTTACAAAGGAGGAGATATACATATCCGTATTGCCTAGCTTGCCTTCCACGCCAAGTAAAGTCCCATCCGGACACGAGATGAAGTCTTCAACCTTGTATCTTCATGGTCCAACAGTCCGGCCAAAGGATATAGTCCGGCTGTCCGGAGACCCCCTAATCCAGGACTCCCTCAATAGGCATGATGATTTCAATGATGCTCGCATAAAAAATAAGAATAGAAACATGAAGAGAGCATCATGAAGCATATGACTAGCACATTTAGGTCTAACCCACTTCCTACGCATATGGATTTTATGAGCAAACAATTTATGGGAACAAGAATCAACTAGCATAGGAAGGCAAACAAGTGCAACTTCAAAACAATCAATACATAGAGATGAAACTTGATTTTATTGAGATATGTAAGAGCATAAGTTCCTTCTCACAATAATTTTCAGAAAATCATGAATAGATTCAAAAATATAGCTATCACATACAACACTCTTTTCATGATGCACAAGAATAGAAGATTTATTACTCTTTATGGCATACTTGTCATCATAATAGTCATCATAGATAGCAACTTCATTGTCATAGTCAATTGAAACCTCTTCCAAAATAGTGGATGTATCACTAAATAAAGTCATGACCTCTCCAAATCCACTTTCATCAATATTGTAATAAGATTCAACACCCTCCAAAATAGTGGGATCACTACTACCTAGGGTTGACACTCTTCCAAACCAACTTTCATTAATGTAATCATCATAAATAGGAGGCATTCTATCATCATAATAATTTTTCTTATCGAAAGTAGAAGGAATCAAAGGATCATATTCATTAAGCAAAGCATCCCCAAGCTTAGGACAAGCATTATTTCCAGCAAATAAATCTTCAAACATATCATACTCATCAAACATAGCATCCCCAAGCTTGTGGTTTTGCATATCATCACATTCATTCTTATCAATAGCATGAATGGCACCAATAGTATAGAAAACATTATTGTCGTATTCTTCCAAGCAAGTGCTAAAAAGATTTTCGAGATCATAAGGGATATCGTTGTCTTCCCAATCATAATCCTCACAACAAGCAATAGGCATAACAAAATCATCATCAATATCATAATCCTCCATCAACATATTTGATTCACTTTCATGAGGCACGCCGGTGATGGGTGCACTATTATTTGGGAGAGGTACCTTTTTACCTCTATTCTTTCTTCTTTTCTTATTCTTCACCACACCATGTGTGGGTTTAATTAATTTTTTCAAGCTTCTGGTTGAAGAGATCGATTGGATAGGAAGCTCCTCCTCGTTACCTGATTCATCATAATAAACACTAGGAGGGTATTGGGAAACATTTTCCCTTTCATAAGTACTCTCTTCATATTCCGTTTGTTTTCTTGACTTTAGATATTTGGCAATATAAGGATTCTAAATGCAACTTACCCACAAAACATATAAATTTCCTCTAGATCAAAATCAAGAAATCTCTTGAGATAAAATTTTGGAATACCGTTAGTTGTACGTTTCATTTCTTCATACCCCAAAAGAAGACTAAGCTCTTTATGATGCTCAAGGGTAATCAAGTTATCACAATTTTTGGACATGATTTGATCATGAAAGAATTTGCATTGCAGATTTAAATGACCACGTTCATTGCAAAGTTCCCAAGGATGGCAGAAAAAATTAAACCTTTCAGCACAATCATCTAGACTCTCTTGCAGCTTTTTCGTTTCTAAATATTTATGCTTCTTACAAAATCTATCTTCCCTTTTTGGTGTGCAATTGCACTCCCAATTCACTCTGCAAAAAGTGACATGCTTATAAGAAACATTTTTGTCATGACTTGTGCAATCATCATTAGCATTTTGGATATTCAAAGAATTTATACTAACAACATTGCAATCATGCTCATCACTCAAATATTTTGTGCCAAACATTTTATTGATTTATTCTTCTAACAATTGAGCACAATTTTCCGAACCATCATTTTCAAGAAAGATATTATAAAGATGATCAATAATATGATGCAACCTCAATTCCATTTTTATGTAGTTTTCTTTTATAAACTAAACTAGTGATAAAACAAGACACTAAAAGATTCAATTGCAAGATCTAAAGATATACCTTCAAGCACTCACCTCCCAGACAACGGCGCCAGGAAAGAGGTTGAGGTCTACTATGCAACTTTATTCTTGTAGACACGTGTTGGGCCTCCAAGCTTGGAGTTTTGTAGGACAGTAGCAATTTTCCCTGAAGTGGATGACCTAAGGTTTATCAATCCGTGAGAGGTGTAGGATGAAGATGGTCTCTCTCAAACAACCCTGCAACCAAATACAAGAAATCCCTTGTGTCCCTAACACACCCAATACAATGGAAAATTGTATAGGGGCACTAGTTCGGCGAAGAGATGGTGATAAAAGTGTAATACGGATGGTGGGAATATATTTTTATAATCTGAATAAATAAAAACAGAAAGGTAGGAAAGAGTAAACAGGCACAAAAACGGTATTGCAATGCTTAAAAATGAGGCCTAGGGTTCGTACTTTCGCTAGTGCAATCTCTCAACTTTGCTAACATAGTTAGATCATATAATTTTCCCTCAAAGTGCAACAAAGAATCACTCCCGAGTTCCTATTAGCGGAGAACAAAAGATAGAAATTGTTTGTAGGGTACAAGACCACCTCAAAGCTATTCTTTCCGCTCGATCTATTCAAGAGTTCGTACTAAAATAACGCAAAGCTATTTTTTCCATTCGATCTATCCTAGAGTTCGTATTAGAATAACCCAAAGCATATTCATATTCATAATACTCAATCCACACAAAGAACTACAAAGAGACCCCAAAGTTTCTATCATAGAAAAGGTAATAAAAACATGCATCAACCCCTATGCATAGATTACCCCAATATCACCATGGGTTGAGTGCCATAACGTATATCAAGTGAATCAATATGATACCCCATTGTCACCTCAAGTATTCATACCGCAAGACATACAGCATGTGTTCTCAAATCTGGACATTCAACCCGACATGACAAAACTTCAAAGGCTAAAGATTTAATTCATGACAACAATAGTATAGAGGGGAGAAACATCATATGATCCGACTATATTAACAAAGCCCATGATATAGATCACAAGAGAGAGAGATTAAACACATAGCTACTGGTACAAACCCTCAGCCCCGAGGGTGGACTACTCCCTCCTCATCGTGGTGGCCGCCGGGATGATGAAGATGGCCACTAGAGATGATTCCCCCCTCCGACAGGGTACCAGAATGGGTCTAGATTGGTTTTCGGTGGCTACAGAGCCATGCAGCAGCGGAACTTCTGATCTATGTTAACCTCGAAGGGTTTCGGAATATTTGGGAATTTATAGTGCAAAGAAGGGGTGCAGGAGGCCATCGAGGTGGGCACAACCCACCTGGGTGCGCCAGGGGGCCCTGGTGCGCCCTGGTGGGTTGTGCCCCTCGGGGCACCCCCCCAGGTGCTGCTTTGGCCCATCGAGAGTCTTCTAGCCCATAAAAATCCACAAAAAGTTTAGCGGTGTTTGGAGTTCATTTGATATTGATTTTCTGCGATGTAAAAAACAAGCAAAAACAGTAACTGGCACTGGGCTTTGGGTCAATAGGTTAGTCAAAAAATGATATAAAGTTGCTATAAAATGATTGTGAAACATCCAAGAATGATAATATATTGGCATGAATACTTCATAAATTATAGATATGTTGGAGACGTATCAGCATCGCAACCCCAAACATTAAGAAACTACAGCTTAGGTTTCTTGCCAAACCACAGTTCATACGGTGTCGTCTCAACGGATTCAGACGATGTCATATTTAACATGAATGCAGCTATCTCTAATGCATAACCCCAAAAAGATAGTGTTAAATTGGTAAGAGACATCATAGATCGCACCATATCTAATAAAGTACGGTTACGATATTTGGACGCACCATTACGCTGTGGTGTTTCAGGTGGCGTGAGTTGTGCAACTATTCCACATTGTTTTAAATGAAGGCCAAAGTCGTGACTCAATTATTCGCTTCCGTGATCAGATCATCGAAACTTTATTTTCTTGTTACGATGATTCTCCACTTCACTTTGAAATTCTTTGAACTTTTAAAATGTTTCAAACTCGTGTTTCATTAAGTAGATATACCCATATCTGCTCAAATCATCTGTGAAGGTTAGAAAATAATGATACCCACTGTGAGACTCAACACTCATCGGACATCATGCATCGGTATGTATTATTTCCAATAAGTCATTAGCTCGCTCCATTCTTCTGGAGAACGGAGTTTCAGTCATCTTGCCCATGAGGCATGGTTCGCAAGTATCAAATGATTCATAATCAATTGATTCCAAAAGCCCATCTGCATGGAGTTTCTTCATGCGCTTTACACCAATATGACCTAAACGGTAGTGCCACAAGTAGGTTGCACTATCATTATCAACTTTGCATCTTTTGGCATCAATATTATGAATATGTGTATTACTACGATCGAGATTCAGTAAACCATTATCATTGGGTGTATGACCATAGAAGGTTTTATTCATGTAAACAGAACATCAATTATTCTCTGACTTAAATGAATAACCGTATTGCAATAAACATGATAAAATCATATTCAAGCTCAATGCAAACACCAAATAACATTTATTTAGGTTCAACACTAATCCCGAAGGTAGAGGGAGTGTGCGATGGTGATCGAATCAACCTTGGAATCACTTCCAACACACATCGTCACCTCGTCCTTAACTAGTCTCTATTCATTCTGCAACTCCTATTTCGAGTTATTAATCTTAGCAACTGAACTGTTATCAAATACCCAGAGGTTGCTATGAACACTAGTAAAGTACAAATAAACAATCTGTATATCAAATATACCTTTGTTCACTTTGCTATCCTTCTTATCCGCCAAGTGATACGTCTCCAACGTATCTATAATTTTTGATTGTTCGATGTTGTTTTATTACCAATCTTGGATGTTTTATAATCATTTTATATCATTTTTTGGTAGTAACCTATTGACATAGTGCCCAGTGCCAGTTCCTGTTCTTTCCATGTTTTTTACATCGCAGGAAATCAATATCAAATGGAGTCCAAATGGCACGAAACTTTACGATGATTTTTTATAGGCCAAAAGGAAGAAGATGGGCTCGGGTTGCACCTGGGGGGAGTCTTGAGGAGGGGACAACCCAGCAGTGCGCGCCAGGAGGCCCTAGCGTGCCCTGGTGGGTTGTGCCCACCTCGGGTACCCTCCGGACCGCCTATTTGATCTATAAATACCCCAAAAATCCCAAAACCCTAGGGGTGTCGACGAAATATTCATCCGGCCGCCGCAGAGGCCAGAATCCCCAGATCCAATCTAGACACCATCACGGAGGGGTTCACCACTTCCACTGGCACCTCTCTGATGATGCGTGAGTAGTTCTTTGTAGAACTTCGGGTCCGTAGGTAGTAGCTAGATGGCTTCATCTCTATCTCTTGATTCTCAATACAATGGTCTCTTAGAGATCCATATGATGTAACTCTTTTTGCGGTGTGTTTGTTGGGATCGATGAACTTCGAGTTTATGATCAGATCTATGTTTTTATATCCATGAAAGTATTTGAGTTTCCTTGATCTATTTTATGCGTGATCTCTTATAGCCTCGTATTTCTTCTCCAATATTTGGGTTTTGTCTGGCCAACTCGATCTATTTATATTGCAATGGGAAGAGGTTCCCGGTAGTGGGTTCAATCTTATGGTGCTAGATCCCAATGACAGAAAGGGAACCGACACGTATGTATCGTTGCTTCTAAGGATAAAAAGACAAAATCTACATCTACCGCCATATAGATAAACGGATCCTGTATTCATCATGTCATCGTTCTTATTGCATTACTTTGTTTTTTCATGAACTTAATACACTAGATGCATGCTGGATAGCGGTCGATGTGTGGAGTAATAGTAGTAGATGTAGGCAAGAGTCGGTCTACTAATCTTGGACGCGATGCCTATGTAATGATTATTGCATGGATATCATCATAATTATTTGAAGTTTTATCAATTTCCCAACAGTACCCACTGAGGGAGTCCTGGATTAGGGGGTCTCTGGACAGCCGGACTATATCTTTTGGCCGGACTATTGGACTATGAAGCTACAAGATTGAATACTTCGTCCCGTGTCCGGATGCGACTCTCCTTGGCGTGGAAGGCAAGCTTGGAAATACGGATATGTAGATCATCTTCCTTGTAACCGACTCTGTGTAACCCTAGCCCCCTCCGGTGTCTATATAAACCGGATGGTTTAGTCCATAGGACAAGAACAATCATACCATAGGCTAGATTCTAGGGTTTAGCCTCTACGATCTCGTGGTAGATCAACTCTTGTAATACTCATATCATCAAGATCAATCAAGCTGGAAGTAGGGTATTACCTCCATCGAGACGGCCCGAACCTGGGTAAACATCGTGTCCCCCGTCTCCTGTTACCATCCGCCTTAGACGCACAGTTCGGGACCCCCTAACCGAGATCTGCCGATTTTGGCACTAACATTGGTTCTTTCATTGAGAGTTCCACTGTGTCATCACCGTAAGGCTTGATGGCTCCTTCGATCATCGGTAACGATGCGGGCCAGGGTGAGGTTTTCCTCCCCGGACAGATCTTCGTATTTGGCGGCTTCACATTGCGGGCCAACTCGCTTGGCCATCTGGAGCAGATCGAGAGCTACGCCCCTGCCATCAGGTCAGGTTCGGAAACTTAAAATACACTGCCGACATCCGCGGAGACTTGATCTTCGACGGGTTCGAGCCCACGTCAGGTGCGCCGCACTATCATGGAGAGCATGACGTAACTCTGCCGTCGGACAGTGTTTGGGAGATCACACCTGCAACTACTCCGGCCCTCAATCCGGAGCAAATTGTGCCATCCAAGGACAGGGGGATAGACCCCGCCATGGAGGCCGCACTCTTAGTAGCGATGGAGCCGGATACTGACTTCACCCCTCACGAGAGCCGTGTTGCCGAACCACTGGATTCGTCTCCGGCCATGGACTCCGAGCCGCCTAAGTCCGTGCCTATCGAATCCGATTGGGTGCTGATCATGGAGTTCACCTCCACGGATATCCTTCAGCATTCACTTTTCAGCGACGTGCTAAATTCATTAAGGTCTCTCTCCTTGTCAGGAGATCCTTGGCCGAACCATGTCCGACTAGAATGGGATGCCGACGATGAAGAAATTCGCTGCCCACCCACCACCCACTTAGTAGCCTTTGTCGATGATCTAACCGACATGCTCGATTCGACTCCGAAGACATCAACGGCATGGACGACGGTGCAGGAGAGGAACAGGAACCAGTGCCCACAGGGCGCTGGACAGCCACTTCACCACATGACATATACATGGTGGATACACCCAAAGAAAACAATGACGAAGAACCGCAGGATGCAGCGAAGAATAGCTCCCTCGAGAAGAAGCATAGCGTCAGCATAGGCGCCGCTCAAAATCCTGCCCCGGCAAATAGCGATAACAATGCAGGAGAAAATAGCACTCCAGTCGACTCCAGAGGAAACGACGACCACATTGACCCAGCGGCAGAGCACGATGAAACTACAAACGGCGAACATAGTATGGATCCGATGTCCGAACACGGCGACGCCGAGGATAAACCTCATCAACCCCCCTCTAGGGAGGAAAACAGTCCGGACGAAGATGCACACATCATCTCGGAAACGCACTTGGAACAAGAGAACCTCCGCAGAAGGCTTATTGCCACAACGAGGAGTCTGAAGAAGCAGAAGCAAAGGCTTAAGGCCGCACACAATAGGCTCAACTGTAGGTGGAACAAAGTACTCGACAACAAAGAAAAGTATGGTGGAAGTTACCACACAAAGAGCCATCCAAAGCGCAAGCTATTTCCTGAATTCGACGATGAGGCCGTAGAGCCCACACAACCGAAAAATAAAACGGCCAACCAGCCGGATCAACCACCTTGTTGCCGCGATAGAGCGGCTAACAAGGCCACACATAAGTCAACACACGATCTATGTGAGGACTTGCGCCAAAAATCCAGTATGACCAGATCCATCTATGGATCTAGGAAGCATGCTCCGGCACAAAATCAAAACCGAAAACTACAACCATCTGAACACCATGATACATCCAAATACAGGGGTGCCGCACACCCCCTATGTTTCACCGATGAGGTGCTGGACCACGAATTTCCAGAAGGATTCAAACCAGTGAACATAGAGGCGTACAACGGGACCACAGACCCTGGGGTCTGGATTGAGGACTTTATCCTCCATATCCATATGGCTCGCGGAGACGATCTCCACGCCATCAAGTACTTGCCCCTCAAGCTTAGAGGACCAGCTCAGCACTGGCTGAAAAGCCTCCCCGAAAACTCAATTGGAAGTTGGGAGGAGCTCGAGGATGCTTTTCGGGCTAATTTTCAAGGGACCTATGTCCGACCTCCGGATGCAGACTATTTAAGTCATATAATTCAACTGCCCGAAGAGTCTGCCCGAAAGCTTTGGAACATGTTTCTCACTAAGAAGAACCAAATCGTCGACTGCCCGGACGCCGAAGCCTTAGCAGCTTTCAAGCACAACGTCCGAGACGAATGGCTCGCCAGACATCTCGGCCAAGAAAAACCGAGAACAATGGCAACCCTGACAAACCTCATGACCCGCTTTTGCGCGGGCGAAGATAGCTGGTTAGCCCGCAGTAGCACCAGCGACCCAAGCACATCCGAAGTCAGGGATGGCAATGGAAAACCACGACGCAGTAAAAGCAAGCATTGAAATAAAGAAGATAGGCCAGATAATATAGCGGTAAACGCCGGATTCAGGGGCTCTCGACCAGGTCAACGGAAAAAGCTTTTCAAAGGCAGCAGAGATGGACCATCCAACCTAAACAAGATTCCACACAAACTATGTCAGATTCATGGCACCCTCGATAAACCTGTAAATCACACCCACAGAGAATGCTGGGTCTTCAAGCAGGCCGGTAAGCTAAACACCGAACTCAAGGGGAGGGAGAGACCAAGCGAAGACGAGGACGAACCTCGCCAGCAAAGCACTGGAGGACAGAAAAAAATTCCCACCAGAGGTTGAAACAGTAAACAAGATCCACATGACGAAGAGGGGAAGCAAGCATGCACTCCGAGACATACGCGCCATAGAGCCCGTCACCCCTAAGTTCAACCCCTGGTTGGCCTGCCCGATCACTTTTGATCGCAGGGATCACCCGACAAGCATCCAGCATGAAGGATTGGCTGCCTTGGTGTTAGACCCAATAATAAACAGATAGCATCTCACACGAGTCCTTATGGACGGCGGAAGTGGTATAAATCTGATATATCAGGACACAGTCCGCAAAATGGGGATAGACCTGATAACCCACAAGTATAGGGGATCGCAACAGCTTTCAAGGGTAGAATATTCAACCCAAATTTATTGATTTGATACAAGGGGAGACAAAGAATATTCTCAAGTATTAGCAGCTGTGTTGTCAATTCAACCACACCAGGAAACTTAGTATCTATAGCAGAGTGTTTAGTAGCAAAGTAATATGATAGTGATGGTAACGGTAACAAAAGAGTAACGAAAGCAAAGTAATATTTTTGGTATTATGTAGTGATTGTAACAATAGTGATGGGAAAGTAAATAAGCATAAACCAGTATAAGGAAAGCTCGTAGGCATCCGATCAGTGATGGATAATTATGCCGGATGTGGTTCATCATGTAACAGTCATAACATAGGGTGACTGAGGGAGTCCTGGATTAGGGGGTGTTCGGATAGCCGGACTATACCTTCGGCCGGACTCCTAGACTATGAAGATACGAGATTGAAGACTTCGTCCCGTGTCCGGAAGGGACTTTCCTTGGCGTGGAAGGCAAGCTTGGCGATACGGATATGTAGATCTCCTACCATTGTAACCGACTTTGTGTAACCCTAACCCTCTCCGGTGTCTATATAAATTGGAGGGTCTTAGTCCGTAGGACAAGATACCCAACAACAATCATACCATAAGCTAGCTTCTAGGGTTTAGCCTCTTCGATCTCGTGGTAGATGTACTCTTGTACTACCCATATCATTAATATTAATCAAGCAGGACATAGGGTTTTACCTCCATCGAGAGGGCCCGAACCTGGGTAAAACTTCATCTCCCTTGCCTCCTGTTACCATCCGGCCTAGACGCACAGTTCGGGACCCCCTACCCGAGATCCGCCGGTTTTAACACCGACGTTGGTGCTTTCAATTGAGAGTTCCTCTATGTCGTCGCCGTCGGGCTTGATGGCTCCTACGATCATCAATGGCGATGCAGTCCAGGGTGAGACCTTCCTCCCCGGACAGATCTTCGTCTTCGGCGGTTTCGCACTGCGGGCCAATTCACTTGGCCATCTGGAGCAGATCGAAAGCTATGCTGTCGGTGTCAAAATCGGCGGATCTCGGGTAGGGGGTCCCGAACTGTGCGTCTAGGCCGGATGGTAACAGGAGGCAAGGGACACGAAATTTTACCTAGGTTCGGGCCCTCTCGATGGAGGTAAAACCCTACGTCCTGCTTGATTAATATTGATGATATGGGTAGTACAAGAGTAGATCTACCACGAGATCGGAGAGGCTAAACCCTAGAAGCTAGCCTATGGTATGATTGTTGTTTTGTATCTTGTCCTACGGACTAAAACCCTCTGGTTTATACAGGCACCGGAGAGGGTTAGGGTTACACAAAGTCGGTTACAATAGTAGGAGATCTACATATCCGTATAGCCAAGCTTGCCTTCCACGCCAAGGAAAGTCCCTTCCGGACACGGGACGAAGTCTTCAATCTTGTAACTTCATAGTCCAGGAGTCCGGCCGAAGGTATAGTCCGGCCATCCGGACACCCCCTAATCCAGGACTCCCTCAGTAACCCCCGAACCAGGCTTCAATGATGACGAGTCATGTGCGCAGATTGTCTTCGGTATTGCAAGGCGGGTTCTCCTCCAAATTCCGTGTGCCTGTTGAATAAAGTCCGGTTTCTTGTAGATGTTGCGCTCTTTGGCTTCTACACCCAATAATGGCCGCTTCCCATGTGTCAAACGAATATGAAAAGTCTGAGTGTTTTTACATTCACACCCCTAGCCGCGTAAATGAGCTGACCTATTTAAGGGGACGAGGATTTAGATCCAAACCACATCTTCCCCCCTTCGCGAGTGTTCATCAGAGTGCATCCGACAAAGGTCCATTCCACCATGGCCAGCCGTCGCAACTCCTCCTCTCGCCCTTCCAGCCCTCAGCCTAGATATTGGGAGAGATGCTCCATCCTGCATAGCAAGCTAGTGACGCTCTAGACCAAGGGATTTCTCCCCCCGGCCTATATGGTCCCAGTTCGAGCCGGCCTTGCCATCTATAATGGCGGAGAGCAAGCGGAGAGTGCCCCTAATCCCTCCAAAGGAGAGCGGGTGTGCCTCGTCCCTTATTTAATAAGGGGGCTCGGATTTCCAATCCATCCATTTCTCCGGGGGCTCTTGGAGTTCTATGGCCTCTAGCTACACAATCTCACGCCTGCCTCCGTATTGCATATCGCGGGCTTCGTAGCCCTCTACGAGCAGTTTTTGGGTATCGAGGCTCATTTCGGGCTATGGAAAAGCTTATTCTGCCTTGTGCCCCGCTCTAAGGAGGGGTCAATGTATCAGGTGGGCGGAGCCGAAGTGTGGCGCATCGCCGGGACCGAATATCTATCCGGAACCCCAAAGAAGGCGTCCGAAGACTGGCCCTCGGAATGGTTTTATATAGAGGATGTCCCGCTGCCGGATCCTATTCAGATTGGCCTCCCTGAGTTCGACAGTGCTCCCTTAAAGAAGCGCCTAAGCTGGCGTCCATGGAGCCCTCAGAGGGAAAGTGACAGGGAGATCATTTACCTGATGGGCTGAATAAGATTGTTAGCCCATTCCGGACTGACCATGATCGGGGTTATGGCCGAATGCATCATGCGGGGGGTGCAACCGCTTCAGTATAGAAGCCACCCCATGTGGGACTTCAACGGGGAGGACGACGCCACCCGCTACGGCCGTAAGGGGCCAGATTCAGCTGCCGCTCTACTGAAGATCTTGTCCACTTTGTATAAGGGAGAAGAGGAGGAATTTCTCCGCGTCAACCCACAGGGTGGATTCTCTATGCACAATCCCCAAGCTGGGTAAGCGGTCGCATTTACCTACCCATTCGTTTTGTATTCCCATTGTTAAATATTCAGTCTATCGACTTCAACGCAGGAACTGCGCCGGGCTGTTAAGGAAATAAGCAGACCTCCTCCACAACCTGAGGACACAGGACGGTCCCTCGACCCGGCCTCTCAAGAGGATCCGGGCATATCTGTGGAGCTGATTGGTGGAGTGTTCCATCAATTGAGCAAGGACAACGCCTTGGTGGCCATTACGGCCTATTACCCAGGGCTAATCCCGGCCTCCCAGGTAACTGAGATCGAAGTCCCAGTACCCCGAATAGGTGTCCGCCCTCTCGTGTTTTCAGTTTCCTGACTACAACCGAACTTTGCAGGGGAGGTTTTTGAGGCGGAAGGCCGAACCTGCGGCGACAAGCCAACGAGGGGCTGCAGGGCTCCGCGGCAGAAAAGAAGTGCAGTCCGGACTGAGGCATCAGCGCAAAGGTATGGCGCGCCCCCTTATCACAGGTGTTATACCTTCGAGGCACATTGACACTCGTGCTCTCTTCAGGACAAAGAGACCTCGCTGGACTATATCCGGAGAGGCTGCCAATCGCGCCTCCACCAGCCAGGCTCCAAAGCCTGGTCCGGAGGCGGAGGCGAACGCAAGGCGCGTGCCAGACGCTCCTCCGACGGAGGATGTGGACGGGTTGTCTGCCACCAACTCTGAGGTGGAGAGTGCCATGAACCACAGGCGACGCCGGACAATCCTTCACGATGCTTGTTTCTCCCAAGGGGCGTTAGATGCCTTAAATTCGGGAGATGCGTACCTCCGTGCCGCTCAAAATGGTCTAGCCAGAGCCACGGAGCAATATGTAAAAGACATACGGGTAAGAAAATTTTGGTAATTATATATATATATACCAGTAGCCCCCGAGACTTGAAACAATTAGAATAACTGATTTAAGGATCATTTGTTATGCAGGTTCTTACAGAAAAGAATTCCCTACTGTCCAGGGAGCTGGAAGAGTGCATGGCCCAACTTGAGGCTGCACTAGCCACAACAGGGGAGCCCAAGGAGACCCCCTTTGGTAATATACACTTCGAAAGATAAGTATTTTGCGAAGCACGGCATGGGTGCGAATCTGACAAATGAAATTGCAGATGGCGCCGGATTGAATCCGGAAAGGCAACACCTCCTACGCCAGCTAAAGGCTGGTGAGAAGGTGCTGACAAAGGTGAGGTGGGAGAAGAACGATCTCCAAGATGCCAACACCAAGCTGGGCGTCGAGCTGAAAGATGTTCGTGCCCAGCTGTCAGACTCTGTGCAGGAGAATCAGCGGCTTCGGCGCGGCATATTTAGTAAGTGCTTGAACGAACCTTTGAAAGAAAGTTCGGCGGGGAAGTCGACTAACAGAGCAATGTCTATAGGTGTGCTAACATGTCGTCCTGCAGAGGAGATGCCCGGTTCTACGGGTGACCTTCTTCCCGAGCTCTCGCAACTGCTCGATCGAGTTCGGCAGGCAATGCAAGGCGTCGCCCAGGCCCTGTGGCCATCCATCTCCATGCCCGAAGGTCTTGGAGAGCTTGTGGAGACGCTAAAGGGAGCATGGCAGCGCTTCCGATTGTGGAAGATATTGGCCTGCCGTCAAGGCGCTAGGGAGGCCTGGGCCATGGTGAAGACGCGGTACACAAAGGCTGACCCCAACCACATGGCCGAGGTCGGTCCTGTAGGGCCCGATGGGAAGGAGATCCGTGTAAGCTTAGTATACGGCCAAGTAGAGTTGGCCGCAAAGTATTCCCAACAGGACTGTAAATTAGACAGCCTGTTAGATGGTATTGAAGAGGAATACAATCAGTCAAAATGACTATCTAATTTAATTGACATTTATAATGCCTTCTAGCCGGATTGTAGATCATTTGTCATGGCCGACCTTTTCGCTTCAGCCTCGGGACCTAACGGTCCGGAGTGTGTCCGAATTCCCATGCGGTTATATAGGAACCGGGGAATGCATGGAGACCAGGCGTAGGGGTCATTAGTGCGTGAACAGACAAGTGCCCGACTAGTTATGTTATATTACATGGTTAGTAAGAAACATCTTCCAGGGAGAATAGTTCCGCCAGGGGTTCCTTTCCCTGGGAGGCATCCCTAAAGTGCATGTCTATGCTGCGAAAAGAAATGCAGGAAAAACATCTGGGGGCGTATAGATAAAAAAAGGATCATCTTTAGTTCACCGACCGAATATTCCCTTAAGAACGCTAGCTTTCGGCTTCACCCAGTCTGAGGTACACGTCCGGCTGACCCGGCGGTAACAATCGCAGAGGTGCTCCCTTTACCACCTAGCCAAACAATCGGGAATGTAGGGGTAAGCACAGGAGCCAGGCAACCCAGCTTGGCCAAAACTTGAGTCATATCGATGCATATAATGGTGAATAAAAGGTACATGCGGAAGTGTGACACATGTGTTGGGCACGAAGCCCGTATAGATAAGCTTCTGTTTAAAGAAGCCCCCAGGTTTAATGAGCGCGGATAGCGCGTTACTTTATGAGCCTTTAAAGGCTATAAAAGAGAGAGAGAGAGAAGAAGAGGAATGTAAGACAGTAAGTATATGAAAATGGAGAGAGGAAGGAGACGAACACAGAGTCCGGCGCTAGGCATAGAATCTTCGGAGACGGGCCGCGTTCCATGGGTTCGGCTCGAGTCGGTTATCTGATGCATCTCGCAGGCGGTATGCTCCACCAGTCAGGACTTGGTCGATTATGAAGGGACCTTCCCACTTGGGCTTGAGTTTTTCCTTTTTCTTGTCCGGTAGTCGTAGAACTAATTCACCAACGTTCTAATTTTTGGCTCGTACTTCTCTGCTTTGGTAACTTCGAGCCTGCTGTTAATAGAATGCGGAACGGGCTTTTGCCACGTCACGCTCCTCCTCCAATGCGTCCAAGCTGTCCTGTCGATCGAGCTCGGCTTCTCTTTCTTCGTACATGCGCACTCGAGGTGAGTCATGAATTATGTCGCAAGGCAAAACTTCCTCTGCGCCGTACACCATAAAGAATGGTGTGTATCCGGTGGTGCGATTCGACGTGGTCCGCAGCGCCCAGAGTACGGAGTCGAGCTCCTCTACCAAGTGCGTGTTAGATTCCTTGAGGGACCGCAATAATCTGGGTTTGATGCCGCTCATGATAAGACAATTTGCAGGTTCGACCTGACCGTTAGTTTGTGGGTGATAGACGGAGGCATAATCGAGCTTGAGGCCCATGTTTTTGCACCAGAGTTTTACCTCGTCGGCCGTAAAGTTCGTGCCATTATCCGTGATGATGTTGTGGGGGACGCCGTAATGGTGTACAACCCCGGATATAAAGTCTATCACCGGTCCGGATTCGGCCGTATTGAATGGCTTGGCTTCTATCCATTTGGTGAACTTATCCACCATGACCAGTAAGTATTTTTGCTTGTGGGTTCCGCCTTTAAGGGGTCCAACCATGTCAAGCCCCTAGACTGCGAAGGGCCAAGTGATGGGGATAGTTTGGAGGGCGGTGGGTGGCATATGGCTTTGGTTTGCAAAGAGCCGGCAACCGGTGTATCGTTGGACTAAGTCCTGAGCGTCTGCCCGGGCCGGCATCCAATAAAAGCCTGTACGGAAGGCCTTGCTTACAAGGGACCGAGCTGCAGCGTGATGACAGCCGAGCCCGGCGTGAATTTCAGCCAGGAGGTTCCGCCCCTCCTCTTCGGAGATGCACCTTTGAAGGACTCCGGTAGTGCTTTTCTTATAAAGCTCTCCCTCGTGGAATCTGTAGGCTTTGGATCGCCGCACTATGCAGCGTGCCTCATTTTGGTCCTCGGGGAGTTGCTGCCTAGTAAGGTAGGCGAGGAATGGTTCTGTCCACGGGGCGATGACGGCCATTATTATGTGGGCTGAAGGTGTTATTTCATTGGCAGAGCCTCCGATTGTGTCAGAATGTTCGGTGTCGGGCAGTGCGGTTGGGTCCGGGCTGTTATTGTTCGACTCCCCTTCCCATACTACAGATGGCTTGAACATCCTTTCCAAGAAGATGTTGGGGGGGGGGACTACATCGTGTTTTGCGCCGATGCGTGCCAGGACATCTGCCGCCTGATTATTTTCCCGGACTATATGGTGAAATTCAAGCCCCTCGAACCGAGCTGACATTTTTAGGACGGCGTTGCGGTAAGCTGCCATGTTTGGATCCTTGGCATCAAAGTCTCCATTTATTTGGGATATTGCAAGGTTCGAGTCCCCGCGCACCTCTTGGCGTTGAATGCCCATGGATACTGCCATTCGGAGACCATGTAAAAGGGCCTCATATTCGGCTGCATTGTTGGAGTCTGTGTACATAATCTGGAGTACGTATTGAACTGTGTCTCCTGTGGGGGACGTCAAAACGACGCCAGCCCCCAGTCCGGCCAACATCTTGGAGCCGTCGAAATGCATGATCCAATTTGAATATGTGTCGTACTCTTTAGGGAGTTCGGCCTCCGTCCATTCTGCGATGAAGTCGGCCAAGACTTGCGACTTGATGGCTCGCCGTGGCTTATTAGTTATGTCGAACGGGAGGAGCTCAATGGCCCATTTTGCAATCTGGCCCGTTGCATCACGGTTGTTTATAATATCGTTAAGTGGTACTTCCGAGGCTACTGTTATTGAACACTCTTGAAAGTAGTGTCGTAGCTTCCGGGTTGCCATGAATACCGCGTACGCAATCTTTTGATAATGCGGGTACCGTGATTTGCAGGGAGTGAGGACAGTGGACACATAATAGATTGGCTTTTGAAGGGGGAATTTGTGTCCGTCCGCTTCTCGTTCGACGACAAGCACTGCGCTTACAACCTGATGTGTTGCTGCAATTTATAATAGCATTGGTTCGCCAATGTTTGGCGCGACCAGGACTGGGTTTGTTGCCAGTATGGCTTTTATTTCGTCGAGTCCGGCCGTGGCTGCATCCGTCCATTCGAAGTGTTCGATGCGTCGAAGGAGGCGGTAAAGGGGTAGGGCCTTTTCTCCCAAGCGGGAGATAAAGCGGCTTAGAGCCGCCACGCATCCAGTTAACTTTTGTATTTCTTTGAGGTCCTTTGGGATATCCAGTTGCGACAGAGCTCGGATCTTGGCTGGAATTGCTTCAATTCCTCTACCGGATACAATGAAGCCCAAGAGCTTTCCGGCTGGAACGCCGAAAACGCATTTTTACAGGTTGAGCTTGATGTCGTATGTTCGGAGGTTATCAAATGTGAGCCTCAAGTCGTCTACTAGAGATTCGGCATGTCTTGTTTTGATGATCACATCATCTACATATGCCTCCACTATTTTGCCGATCTGGTTTGCCAGACATGTCTGAATCATGCGCTGATATGTTGCGCCGGCGTTTTTGAGCCCGAAGGGCATCGTGTTGAAGCAGAATGGGCCGTATGGTGTGATAAATGCCGTTGCGGCTTGGTCTGGTTCTGCCATCTTGATTTGATGGTAGACGGAATATGCGTTGAGGAAACACAACGAATCATGTCCTGCGGTAGCGTCGATAATTTGATCGATGCGGGGGAGGGGGAATGGATCCTTTGGGCAAGCCTTGTTAAGGTCTTCAAAATCAACACACATGCACCAGGATTTGTCCTTCTTTGGTACCATCACCAGGTTTGCTAGCCAATCCGGATGTTTTATATCTCTGATGAATCTGGCCTCTAATAGCTTTGCTAGCTCCCCTCCCCTGGCCTGTCTCTTAGGTTCGGAAAAACGCCGAAGAGCCTGTTTGACAGGTTTGAATCCTGTTTGGATATTTAAGCTTTGCTCGGCCAGTCTGCGTGGGATTCCTGGCATGTCTGAAGGGTGCCAGGCGAAAATGTCCCAGTTCTCTCGTAGGAACTCTCACAGTGCGGCGTCTACATCAGGGTTTAACTGTGCCCCGATGGAAGCTGTTTTATTGGGGTCCGTTGGATGGACTTGGAATTTGACTATTTCATCCGCCGGTTTAAAGGAGGTGGACTTGGATCTTTTGTCGAGTACCACATCGTCCCTATTCACCGTAGAGTGCAGCACAGTTAGTTCCTCAGCCGCTAGGGCTTCAGATAGTGCCTCGAGGGCCAGTGCGGCTGTCTTGTTTTCGGCGCAGAGTGCTATGTCCGGATCACTAGCGAGAGTGACGATCCCGTTAGGCCCGGGCATCTTGAGCTTCATGTACCCGTAATGGGGTATTGCTTGAAAGATTATAAACGCTTCCCGCCCTAGCAGAGCGTGATAACCACTGCTGAATGGAGCCACATGGAACGTGATCTCTTCAGACCTGTAATTATCCGGCGTGCCGAACACCACATCTAGTGTGATTTTTCCTGTACAACGCGCTTCCCGACTGGGGATTATTCCTCGAAAGGTTGTGCCGCTTCGCTCAATGCTGTTCCAATCTATTTCCATTTTTTGAAGGGTTTCCTCATAAATGAGGTTCAATCCGCTGCCGCCGTCCATGAGTACCTTGGTAAGATGAAAGCCGTCCACTATTGGACTGAGGACCAATGCGGCTGGTGCTCAGGCTGTTCAGAATTTAGGTTCATCACTGGCGTTAAAGGTAATAGTCGTGTCACTCCATGGGATTATTGTTGCTACTTGGTAGACTTCGGCAAGGCTGCGGAGTGTCCTTTTTCGCATATTATTTGATGTGAAAGTCTCGAAGACTGTTAATACCGTATTGGTGTCTCTGGGGTGGCTTTCTGTGGCCTCCGGAATTAGGAGATTTTCGCCAATTTTGGCCACCTGCCGGAGTATCCAACATGCTCTAAGGCTGTGAGTTGGTGTGGCGTCCTCTGTACTGTGAATTTGACAGGGTCTATTAAGCCATCCTTCCAGTGCGGTTCCATGCCCTGTAGAGGGTTTTTGCTTTTTGGTGTTTGACCCGGGTGTCTGGCGATGATGCACCCTTTTATTTTGGACTGGGTTTGTATTCAGGGTCGGATCGTCCCAAAATTTTATTTCGGTTTTCCAGGCGCTTTCCATCGCACAGTACTTTCGGACGATGGACGCCAAGTCAGCGAAGCGTGTAATATCACGGTGACTTATGGCGTTGAGGATTCCCTTGTCCGTGCAATTATTGCAAAATATTGAGATTGCGTCTTCCTCGCGGCAGTCCTTTATCCTGTTCTTAACCAGGTGGAATCTGGCCCAGTAATGATGTACTGTTTCATCGGGCTCTTGCCTAATTTGGGATAGATCGCTTATGTTTGGGTGGGTGGGCGGAATTAAATCCGAAGCCTCACCTCATCTGAGGCTCAGAGGCCGAGGAATTTCTGAACTCGAAAATTTGGATTCCTCGATGCTGTCCAATGAATCCAGCCCGTCGCCTGACTCTAAGTTCAGGTCTTGAGTGATTTCCTCCCCTCCGCGGGTATCCGGTTTGGAGGGATCAGGAATCCGTACATAGCTAGTCCTTAAGATAGATGAAGGGTCGCCGCACTGTCCCTCTACCACGGCAACATGATGGGTGACTTGGGGAGAGTTAATCTCTCTCAGATCGGGTTTAGGCCCAATCTGGTCATAATCCGTAGCGACTCCCAGGGGGGCGATGCGATCCAAGAGCTCGTTTATTGAGGAGAGCTCCATTGGATCTAACTACTCGTCAAGTTCCGAGCTGACATGAAGATTGTTTTCGATGGCTCGAGAGGTCATCATCGGCGCAGAAGCCGAACAGGCGGTCATAAGAAATCCACCTAGCCGGAGGGTTTGGCCGACAGCCAAAGCTCCCTTAGCAACGGTGCCGTCTTTAAAGACGGGGCGAGGCATCCTTCCTGATGGCGACGACACAAAGGAACTCTCAATGAAAGCACCAATGTCAGTGTCAAAACCGGCGGATCTCGGGTAGGGGGTCCCGAACTGTGCGTCTAGGCCGGATGGTAACAGGAGGCAAGGGATACGAAGTTTTACCCAGGTTCGGGCCCTCTCGATGGAGGTAAAACCCTACGCCCCGCTTGATTAATATTGATGATATGGGTAGTACAAGAGTAGATCTACCACGAGATCGGAGAGGCTAAACCCTAGAAGCTAGCCTATGGTATGATTGTTGTTCTGTATCTTGTCCTACGGACTAAAACCCTCCGGTTTATATAGGCACCGGAGAGGGTTAGGGTTACACAAAGTCGATTACAATAGTAGGAGATCTACATATCCGTATCGCCAAGCTTGCCTTCCACGCCAAGGAAAGTCCCTTCCGGACACGGGACGAAGTCTTCAATCTTGTATCTTCATAGTCCAGGAGTCCGGCCGAAGGTATAGTCCGGCCATCCGGATACCCCCTAATCGAGGACTCCCTCATATGCCCCTGGCCGTCAGGTCAGATTTGGAAGCTTAAACTACATGGCTGACATCCGCGGGGACTTGATCTTCGACGGATTCAAGCCACTGCCGAGCGCGCCGCACTGTCACGACGAGCATGATCTAGCTCTGCCGCCGAACAGTGCCCTGGAGGCCGCACCCGCATCGGCTTCGACCCTTAATTCGGAGCCAACTGTGCCATTCGAGGATGGGTGGTTGGACGCCGCCTCGGGGGCTGCGATCCCAACGGTGATCGAGCCGAACACCAGCCCCGCACTCTGCGAGACTCGTGACTCCAAGGAGTTGGACTCCTCTCCGGACTCCGAACCCTCCGCGCCCCTGCCGATCGAATCCGATTGGGCGCCGATCATGGAGTTTACTGTCGCGGACATCTTTTAGCACTCGCCTTTTGGCGATATTCTGAAGACACTGAAGTCGCTCTCTTTATCAGGAGAGCCCTGGCTGGACTACGGTCAGCAAGGTTGGGATTCGGACAATGAAGAAAT
This sequence comes from Triticum aestivum, assembly GCF_018294505.1. Lineage (NCBI taxonomy): Eukaryota > Viridiplantae > Streptophyta > Magnoliopsida > Poales > Poaceae > Triticum > Triticum aestivum. The sequence continues at coordinate 31,041,258 of NC_057797.1, read as the reverse complement.
TCAAAGCCCACCCACCACCCACTTTGTAGCCACTGTCGATGACTTAACCGACATACTCGACTTCGACTCCGAAGATATCGACGGTATGGACGCCGATGAAGGAGACGATGAAGAACGAGCACCTATCAGGCCCTGGAAAGCCACCTCGTCATATGCCATATACATGGTGGACACCCCAAAAGAAGGAGATGGCGATGGAACAGTGGAGGATGACCCCTCCAAGAAACAGCCTAAGCGCCGGCGTCAGCGGCGCCGCTCAAAATCCCGCCAAAACAAATACGGTGATTCCAGCACGGGAGATAATAATACTTCGGAAAGTGCCGAAGAAAACCCCCTCCAGCAAGATTTACCACAGGAGGATGGAGAAACCAGCCCTCATGAGAGAGCGGCAGACAGAGAGGTCGAGGACGACAATTATATGCCTCCCTCCGAAGACGAGGCAAGCCTCGACGACGACGAATTCGTCATGCCAGAGGATCCCGTCGAGCAAGAGCGTTTTCAACGCAGGCTTATGGCCACGGCAAGAAGCCTCAAGAAAAAACAGCAACAACTTAGAGCTGATCAAGATTTGCTAGTCAATAGATGGACTGAAGTCCTTGTGGCCGAAGAGCATAAACTCGAACGCCCCTCCAAGAGCTACCCAAAGCGCAGGTTGCTACCCCGATTAGAGGAGGAAGCACTTGATGCGGCCGACCAGCCACCTCGTGGTCACGACAGAGAGGCCTCTCGGCCCTCCACTCAAGCCGCACCCCGTACCAAGGCACGGGAATATGCGCCGGACTTACGAGATATGTTGGAGGACAAGGCAAGGCAAACAAGATCGATCTACGGATCGCGTGGGCGCCCCATGGCTCGAGACGGTAACCGTCACGCCGGCCACAAATTAGGCAGGGCCGAACACAGTAGACAAAGCTCATTGGAGCTACGTCGTGATATAGCCTAGTGCAGAGGCGCCGCACACCCACTATGCTTCACAGACGAAATAATGGATCATCAAATCCCCGAGGGTTTCAAACCCGTAAACATCGAATCATATGATGGCACAACAGATCCTGCGGTATGGATCGAGGATTATCTCCTTCATATCCACATGGCCCACAGCGATGATTTCCACGCCATCAAATACCTCCCACTCAAGCTTAAAGGACCAGCTCGGCATTGGCTTAACAGCTTGCCAACATGATCAATCAGTTGTTGGGAGGACCTGGAAGCCGCATTCCTCAACAATTTCCAGGGCACTTATGTGCGACCCCCAGACGCCAATGACCTAAGTCACGTAATTCAGCAGCCAGAGGAATCGGCCAGGCAATTCTGGACACGGTTCCTAACAAAGAAAAATCAAATAGTCGACTGTCCGGACGCTGAGGCCCTAGCAGCCTTCAAGCACAATATCCGTGACGAGTGGCTTGCCCGGCACCTTGGACAGGAAAAGCCGAAGTCTATGGCAGCACTCACGACACTCATGACCCGCTTTTGCGTGGGAGAAGACAACTGGCTTGCTCGTAGCAACAATAGGACCAAGAACCCTGGTAATTCGGATACCAGGGACAGTAGTGGCAGGTCGCGTCGCAACAAGCAGAAGCGCCGCATTAACGGCGACAATGCTGAGGATACGGCAGTTAATGCCAGATTCAGAGGCTCTAAATCCGGTCAGCGGAAAAAGCCATTCAAAAGGAATCCTAGGGGCCCGTCCAGTTTGGACCGTATACTCGACCGCTTGTGCCAGATACATGGCAGCCCTGAAAAGCCGGCCAATCACACCAACAGGGATAGTTGGGTGTTCAAGCAGGCAGGCAAGTTAAATGTCGAAAATGAAGACAAGGGGCTGCATAGCGATGACGACGAGGAGCCCCGGCCGCCGAACAACAGTGGACAGAAGGGTTTCCCCCCACAAGTGCGGACGGTGAACATGATATACACAACCCACGTCCCCAAAAGGGAGCGGAAGCGCGCGTTAAAGGACGTATACGCGGTAGAGCCAGTCGCCCCAAAGTTCAACCCATGGTCCTCCTGCCCGATCACCTTTGATCGAAGGGACCATCCCACTAGCATCTGTCATGGCGGATTCGCCGCATTGGTTCTAGACCCAATTATTGACGGATTTCATCTCACTAGAGTCCTTATGGACGGCGGTAGTAGCCTGAACCTGCTTTATCAGGATACAGTGCGGAAAATGGGCATATCCCTCGAGGATTAAGCCCACCAAAACGACCTTTAAAGGCATAATACCAGGTGTAGAGGCTAACTGTACAGGCTCAGTCACACTTGAAGTGGTCTTCGGTTCTCCGGATAATTTCCGAAGCGAGGAGTTAATCTTCGACATAGTCCCATTCCGCAGTGGCTATCACGCACTGCTCGGGCGAACCGCATTCGCCAAGTTCAACGCGGTACCGCACTACGCATACCTTAAGCTCAAGATGCCAGGCCCTCGAGGAGTAATTACAGTCAATGGAAACATCGAACGCTCCCTCCGAACGGAGGAGCACACGGCGGCCCTTGCAGCGGAAGTACAAAGCAGCCTCTCTAGGAAGTTCTCTAGTCCGGCCATTAAACAACCGAACACCGTCAAGCGCGCTCGGAGTAACCTACAACAAGACCGCCTGGCACGATCCGAGCAGGCGTAGCAATGCGGCCCCAACCCCAGCCCTCGCAAAAATGCGACACCAGTACTTCGCGTACATAACTATGCTCTAGAAATACCATGGGTACAGGGGGGAACCATCACGACACGCCTGAAACATGGCTTAAATTGCACCAGGGGCTGCCGATTTTTTAATTTTCTCTTACTTTTAGGACTCCACTCTTCGGAAGGCCTGTTCGGCAGTTCAATTGCCGCACAAACGATGCAAGAACCAGGGAAGCAGGCAACCCACGCCGCATTACGGAACTACCAGGTGGTCTCTATCACGAGCAGTATACCTGTTTCGCCTACTATTCTGCAGCATGGCCCTGGAATGGACATGTTACATAGTCCAACCTTTTTCTTATCGCATTATTTGTATCGTTTTGCTTTGATCGCAGCCCTCTTTAATAAACAGTGCATAGCTTTTGTCTATTTTTGCATTACTTATATATATATATATATGTTCCTTAACGACATATTTCACCCGTACACTTTGGTACGGCCTAAATACGCCATGGGCTTTAGTACCCCTCAATATGGTGTGAGAAGTCCGACACTTTAACAAGTGCGGCACCCCGAACTTATAGCATTATATGCATCAGCTCCGAATCATGTCTTGGGTCAATAGTTGGGTTTTCCCGGCTCCTATGTTTTGGTGCCTTACGTTCCGCTATATCGGCTAAGGTAGCACTAGGAGAACCACTGTGATTGTGCCCCAGTTGAGCTGGGTCGAGCACCTCAGTGGAGAAAGCTAAAACTGACTGTCATGATGAAGCGAGAGCTGGTCGCTGTTCGAGAGGTTTTTCGAGTCCCTAACGACTCATGCCGCTTAGAGCGAGGAGCTGACTCTGTCCGGCCAAGGCGTGGATAGCGGCCCGAACTCGGTCTTCCGAATACCAGGGGCTTCGCCGAAATTTAAAATTATAGAATTCTATGGCTAAGTGAGAGTGTTCATGCATTATAGTCCGATTGGCTTGTTCGTTGGGCTGAGCGCCTCCCTCGAAGGACCCAAACATGGGAAAAAGAGCGCTCAGGTTTATCCCCGAACACCCCAGCACTAGCGGCACGGGGGCAGAAGCCGACGACTTGCCATCTCTCAGAATTGATAAACAGCCGCACAGAAGGTAATATTTTAAATTCCAACAGCATTGCTTAGCGCATATGAACAAGTTTTCAGCGCACAGGACAAAATGAGCAAGTTTTACTCAAAAATTACATCCCTAGAACATTCATCCACCACAAGGCAGGCACCCTTCAGAACATCCTTATAATAATTCTCGGGCTTGCGATGCTCTTTCCCCGGCGGTGTCCCGTCCTTCACAAGCTTCTGAGCATCCAGCTTCCCCCAGTGCACCTTAGCACGGGCAAGGGCCCTACGGGCACCTTCAATGCAGACGGAGCGCTTGATGACTTCGAGCCTTGGACGGGCCTCCACCAGCCGCCGCACCAGCCCGAAATAGCTCCCAGGCAGAGCCTCTCCAGTCCACAGCCGAACTATGAGGCCCTTCATGGCCTATTTGGCCGCCTTGTGGAGCTCGACCAGTTGCTTCAGCTAGTCACTCAGGGGCACGGGGTGTCTGGCCTCAGCATACTGAGACCAGAACACCTTCTCTGTCGAGCTGCCCTCCTCGGCTCGATAGAATGCGGCGGCATCGGACACACTCCGGGGAAGATCTGCGAACGCTCCTGGAGATCTCCGGATTCGGGTAAGTAACAAGTAACTCACGTTTATGTGTTTGCTTTGCATAAAGAATGCCTTACCCGCCGCTATCTTCTTCACCTCATCCAACTCCTGGAGGGTCTTCTGGGATTCGGCCTTGGCAGACTTGGCATTTTCAATAGCCACCGGGAGCTCGGATGCTCGCGTCTTTGAGTCAAGCTCCAAACTCTCATGTTTTTCCATGAGAGCCTGGAGCTCTTCCCGCACCTTGCCAACCTCGGCCTCATACTTCTCCCGCTCGGTGCGCTCCGTGGCCGCCCTCTTCTCGGCCTCGACCAGCGCTTGCTTAAGGGTCGCCACCTCAGACGTGGCCCCTACAATAGCCACAATAATCCTGTCATTTTTTGCAATTGCACCTTTTATAGATATATTTAAACAAGGTATTCTTACCTTCATTGTCCTCGAGTTGCTTCTTGGCACGCCCGAGCTCTTGCTTGGAACGCTCGAGGTTCTGCTTTAGCGTGTCCACTTCCGCAGTCAGTGCGGCGGACGCAAGCAGAGAAGCCTGCATACGCATATTGACTCCTTTTTGTTAGACTCCTGCGAATTTTATTTGATCCTCTATTCGGCTTTTCTTCCCAAACGCCAAATAGAGCATCAGGGGCTACTATCTATGCGGTAATATTATTTACACATTCTTTACTTACCTCAAAGCCTGTTAAAGACTAGTACAAGCTTCAGTCAGTCCGCTCTTGGCGGACTGAACCTTCTGGACCACTGCACTAATAATGGTGCGGTGCTCCTCGTCGGTGGAGGCGCCTTGGAGCGCCCCCAACAGATTGTCCGGCACCTCCAGTTGGACGGGGGTCACCCGCACGGTGGGCTTGCTCCTCTTGGAAGGAGGTCCCCCGTCAGACTCTGGAACCTTTGAAGGTTCCGGAGCGGTGTCCGGCCTAGAGCAGGACTTGGAGCCCTGGGGGGTTTCATCCCCTTTACTCCTGGAGTCCGGGAGGTCGCCTTGCGGCGCCTCCAGGACCACCTCCTCCCGGCTTGGAACCTGTTGGGACAACACTTCGGTGTCGTCCGTAGGACGGGGGAAGGAAGCCGTCGGAAGCGAGTTCACATCCGACGAGTCTAGTGAGCCGCTCGACGATGCGTCGAGTCGGTCTTTGGGTGGGCTACATAAACATATTCGACATAAGGGAAAGCTGTGCAATAAACGAATACTATGAATTACTCTGGTATCCGGATACTTACGGTTTAGCCAGAGGCTTGGCCCTGGGCGGCCACTCCTCTCCGCCGTCGTCGACATCGGTGGAGTAGTCCGAAGGAAGGGTTTTCCCCTTCTCGGACCCTTCGGCCTCCCCAGCTGGGGCGGCCTTCCTTTTCTTCCCTTCCCCCGCTGGAGGGGGAGGGGTATCTTCTTCCTCCTCCTTGTCTTCATGGGAGGAATGCGTCTTGGAGTCGTCGGATGAGGGATCCGACACCTCCAGGCACCGGGCACTCTTTCGAGTCCCCGTGGCCCTCTTCTTGGCCTTCTTCTCCGGCACCACATGGGGTGCCGGAACCAGCAGCTTCGCCAAGTGAGCGTCCGCTGGGCCTTCGGGCAAAGGAGCCGGACAGTTGATCTGTCCGGACGTCTCCTGCCAATCCTGTCAAAGGTAAGGGAGCTTAGACCCCGCATGGATTCAAACTATGAAAAACTAATACCCTGTAAAAGGAAAAAAATAGCTTACCGCATGAGCGTGACGCTGCGTACTGAATCCGCGATCCTCGGTAGCGGATGCGGGCGCCTCAGCGCCCTTGAAAAGCACCTTCCAAGCATCTTTGTACGTCGTGTTGAAGAGCCTGCTTAGAGTTCGGTGATGCGCTGGGTCGAACTCCCACAGGTTGAAAGCCCGTTGTTGACACGGGAGGATCAGGCGGATGCGCATAACCTGGACTACGTTGACAAGTTTGAGCTTCTTGTCCACCAGGGATTGGATGCATGTTTGGAGTCCGGTCAGCTCTCCTTTTTTACCCCACGACAGGCCCGTCTCCTTCCAGATCGGAACTCGGGGGCTGCGACCCATTCGGGGTCGCGCGACTCGATGATGTAAAACCACCCGATTGCCACCCCTTCAGGGTCTCCACAAAGGAGCCCTCGAGCCATAGGATGTTGGGCATCTTGCCCACCATGGCGCCTCCGCACTCCGCCTAGTTGCCGCGCACCACCTTCAGCTTGACATTGAAAGTCTTGAGCCATAGGCCCAAATGGGGGCAGATGCGGAGGAAAGCCTCGCACACGACGATAAATGCCGAGATGTTGAGGACAGTGTTCGGGGCCAGATCGTGGAAATCCAGGCCATAGTAGAACATGAGCCCCCGGGCAAATGGGTGGAGAGGGAAGCCCAGTCCACGGAGGAAATGGGGGAGGAACACCACCCTCTCATGGGGCCTAGGGGTGGGGATGAGCTGCCCCTTTTCGGGAAGCCGGTACGCGATGTTGTTAGATAAGTATCCGGCCTTCCTCAGTTTTTTTATGTGTCCCTCCGTGACGGAGGAGACCATCCACTTGCCTCCCGCTCCGGACATGGCTAGAGAAGGTTGAGGTGGGGAGTGCGGACTTGGGCACTGGAGCTCGAGTGTGCGAGAATGGATAAGCAAGGGAGGAAGAAGGCGTAGATGAAAAGGTGGATCCTTATCCCCTTATATGGGTGGATGCAACTACGTGTCCCCACCAGCCTGGTAAAACTTGCTTATTTCCAAGCGCCGTAATCAATGGCGCGATTGGGTTACCCACGCCCATATTGATGAGAATCCCGGAATAAGGGGACACGATCTCTGCTTTAACAAGACGTGCCAAGGAAACCGCCTCGCATGACGCACTGAGGTGGGATAATAAAACGACTCGGATAAAGGCGTGGCCGTGGTGTGTCACACTACGAAATACGTCAGCAGATTAGATTTGTGTAAATATTATTCTCTCTATGGCAATATGTGGAAACTTATTTTGCAGAGCCGGACACTATCTTTGTGTTCAAAATCTTCTATGAAGTACTTGGAGGAGGAACCCGCCTTGCAATGTCGAAGACAATCTGCGTGCCGGACTCGTCGTCATTGAAGCCTGGTTCAGGGGCTACTGAGGGAGTCCTGGATTAGGGGGTGTTCGGATAGCCGGACTATACCTATGGCCGGACTCCTTGACTATGAAGATACGAGATTGAAGACTTCATCCCGTGTCCGAAAGGGACTTTCCTTGGCGTGGAAGGCAAGCTAGGCGATACGGATATGTAGATCTCCTACCATTGTAACCGACTTTGTGTAACCCTAACCCTCTCCGATGTCTATATAAACCGGAGGGTTTTAGTCCGTAGGACAAGATACCCAACAACAATCATACCGTAGGCTAGCTTCTAGGGTTTAGCCTCTCCGATTTCGTGGTAGATCTACTCTTGTGCTACCCATATCATCAATATTAATCAAGCAGGACGTAGGGTTTTACCTCCATCGAGAGGGCCCGAACCTGGGTAAAACTTCGTGTCCCTTGCCTCCTGTTACCATCCGGCCTAGACGCACAGTTCGGGACCCCCTACCCGAGATCCGCCGGTTTTGACACCGAGAGTGACACAGAACTAGCTCCAATTCATCAATATAATGTAGGCATGTATTCTGAATATAGTCATACGTGCTTATGGAAAAGAACTTGCATGACATCTTTTGTCCTACCCTCCCGTGGCAGCGGGGTCCTAATGGAAACTAAGGGATATTAAGGCCTACTTTTAATAGAGAACCGGGACAAAGCTTTAGCACATAGTGAATACATGAACTCCTCAAACTAAGGTCATCACCGGTAAGTCTCCCGATTATTGTCACTTCGGGGTTAATGGATCATAACACATAATAGGTGACTATAGACTTGCAAGATAGGATCAAGAACTCTCATATATTGATGAAAACATAATAGGTTCAGATATGAAATCATGGCACTCGGGCCCTAGTGACAAGCATTAAGCATAGCAAAGTCATAGCAACTATAATCTTAGAACGCAGTGGATACTAGGGATCAAACCCTAACAAAACTAACTCGATTACATGATAAATCTCATCCAACCCATCAACGTCCAGCAAGCCTACGATGCAATTACTCACGCACGATGGTGAGCATCATGAAATTGGTGGTGGAGGATGGTTGATGATGACGCAGGCGACGAATCCCCCTCTCCGGAGCCCCGAACAGACTCCAGATCAACCCCCCCCCCCGAGAGGTTTTAGAGCTTGGCGGCGGCTCCGTATCGTAAAACGCGATGAAATCTTCTCTCCTATTTTTTTCTCCCCAAAAGAAGATATATAGAGTTGGAGTTGGAGTCGGGAGCCCTTTCTAAGACCACAAAACATAAATGCAGAGCACCTTTTCTGTTCAAGGATCGACTAGACATTGTAATTCATGGTAAAAGAGATCCAATCATAGTCACACCCAATATAAATTAACAGTGATGACTGCAAATGCCAGAAGCGCTCTCCAGCTAGCGCTTTTAATAAGAGGGTGATGACACAACATAAAAGTAAATAGATAGGCCCTTCGCAGAGGGAATCAGTTATTTGTAGAGGTGCTAGAGCTCGGTTTTGAAATAGAGGTGAATAATATTTTGAGCGGTATACTTTCATTGTCAACATAACAACCAAGAGATGGCGATATCTTCCATGCTACACACATTATAGGAGGTTCCCAAACAGAATGGTAAAGTTTATACTCCCCCTCCACCAACAAACATCAATCCATGGTTTGCTCGTAACAACGAGTGCCTCCAACTAACAACAGTCCCAGGTGGAGTTTTGTTTTGCAATTATTTTGATTTAGTTTGCATAAAGCATGGGACTGGGCATCCCAGTGACCAGCCATTTTCTCGTGAGTGAGGAGCGGAGTCCACTCCTCTTGAGAATAACCCGCCTAGCATGGAAGATACAGACATCCCTAGTTGATACATGAGCTATTCGAGCATACAAAACAGGATGATTATTTGAAGGTTTAGAGTTTGGCACATACAAATTTACTTGAAACGGCAGGTAGATACCGCATATAGGAAGGTATAGTGGACTCATCTGGAATAACTTTGGGGTTTAAGGGATTGGATGCACAAGCAGTATTCCCGCTTAGTACAGGTGAAGGCTAGCAAAAGACTGGGAAGCGACCAACCAGAGAGGGACAACAGCCATGTACATGCATCAAAATTAATAAACATTGGATGCAAGCATGAGTAGGATATAATCCACCATGAACATAAATATCGTGAAGGCTATGTTGATTTGTTTCAACTACATGTGTGAACATGTGGCAAGTCAAGTCACTTAAATCATTCAAAGGAGGATACCACCCTATCATACCACATCATAACCATCTCAATAGCATGTTGGCACGCAAGGTAAACCATTATAACTCATAGCTAATCAAGCATGGCACAAGCAACTATGATCTCTAATTGTCATTGCAAACATGTTTATTCATAACAAGCTGAATCAAGAACGATGAACTCATCATATTTACAAAAACAAAAGAGGTCGAGTTCATACCAGCTTTTCTCATCTTAGTCAGTCCATCATATATCATCATAATTGCCTTTCACTTGCACGATCGAACGATGTGAATAATAATAGGAATGCACGTGCATTGGACTAAGCTGGAATCTGTGAGCATTCAATAAACAGGAGAAGGCAAAGCAATATGGGCTCTTGGTTAAATAAACAATAAAGCATATAAGAGCCACTTCAACAATTTAATCATGGTCTTCTCCTACTGACCCCCAAAGAAAAGAAAAGAAATAAAACTACTTACACGGGAAAGCTCCCAACAAGCAAAACAAGAACGGGAAATATTATTGGATTTTCTTTTTTAATTGCTACTACAAGTGTGGAAATTAAACTGATTAAAAGCTACAACTAATTTTTTTTGGTTTTTATTAAAGTTTATTAAACACACAAGAAGAAAGCATAAAAGGAAATAAACTAGCATGGATGATACAATGAAAAAGTATGAGCACCGACATCTAGCAATGAGTGTGTGCGAACATAAATGTAATGTTGGTGAGAAATACATACTCCCCCAAGCTTAGGCTTTTGGCCTAAGTTTGTTTATGGCCACAGCTGGCCTGGCTGATATCCATAATAGTAGTTGTTGGGGTCGTACTGTGATGAGGAAGAAGATGGCTCCGATTGCCACTGGCTGGCAATTATCTCCAGATCCCACAGATAGTTAGACTGTCGTGAAGGATCAAATTGTGGTTCCGGTTCTGGGTCCTCTGGTGTGTTTTCTGTTCCATAAATCCTCAAATATTCTAGAAAAAATCATATTTAATTTTTTGGGCATTTGGAGAACTTTTATCTTCGAGGTATTTTTATATTGCATGGATAATCAGATAACAGACAGGAAATTATTTATTTTTACTTTATTTCAACTAAATAACAGAAAGGAATCCACTAACAAGGTTGATCAAGTCTTGTTAACAATAGAGAGGGTACAGAAGGTTGTGCTTCTAGTTTCATCCACCTCATGCTCATCAAAAGGAATCCACTAACAAGGTTGATCAAGTCTTGTTAACAAACTCATTCCGATTAACATGAAACCGGAGAAATTTCGAATAACACTAGGTTACCTCAACGGGGATATGCACATCCCCAATAATAAGTATATCATATTTCTTCTTAACAGTAGGAAGAGGAAATTGAAAACCTCCAAATATAATCGATGGAATTTTTCCGATAGAATTGATACTTTGAACTTGAGGTTGTTTCCTCGGAAAGTGTACCGTATGCTCATTACCATTAACATGAAAAGTGACATTGCCTTTGTTGCAATCAATAACAACCCCTGCAGCATTAAGAAAAGGTCTTCCAAGAATAATGGACATACTATCGTCCTCGGGAATATCAAGAATAACAAAGTCCGTTAAAATAGTAACATTTGCAACCACAACAGGAACATCCTCACAAATGCCGACAGGTATAGCAGTTGATTTATCAGCCATTTGCAAAGATATTTCAGCAGGTGTCAACTTATTCAACTCAAGTCTACGATATAAAGAGAGAGGCATAACACTAACACCGGCTCCAAGTTCACATAAATCAGTTTTAACATAGTTCCTTTTAATGGAGCATGGTATAGTAGGTACTCCTGGATCTCCAAGTTTCTTTGGTATTCCACACTTAAAAGTATAATTAGCAAGCATGGTGGAAATTTCAGCTTCTGGTATCTTTCTTTTATTTGTAACAATATCTTTCATGTACTTAGCATAAGGATTCATTTTGAGCATATCAGTCAATCGCATACGCAAAAAGATAGGTCTAATCATTTCAACAAAGCGCTCAAAATCCTCATCATCTTTTCTCTTGGATGGTTTGGGAGGAAAAGGCATGGGTTTCTGAACCCAAGGTTCTCTTTCTTTACCATGTTTCCTAGCAACAAAGTCTTTCTTATCATAACGTTGATTCTTTCATTGTGGGTTATCAAGATCAACATTAGGTTCAATTTCTACATCATTATCATTACTAGGTTGAGCATCATTGTGAACATCATCATTAACATTTTCATTAGGTTCATGTTCATTGCCAGATTGTGTTTCAGCATCAGACATAGAGATATCATTTGGATTATCAGGTGGTTCAGCAATAGGTTCACTAGAAGTTTGCACAGTTCTATCATTTTTCTTTTTATTCTTTTTAGAAGAACTAGGTGCATCAATTTTATTTCTCTGAGAATCTTGCTCAATTCTCTTAGGGTGGCCTTCAGGATACAAAGGTTCCTAAGTCATTCTACCAGTTCTAGTAGCCACTTTAATAGCATAATTATTTCTTACTATTCATCTCATTGAGCAATTCATTTTGAGCTTTAAGTACTTGTTCTACTTGAGTGGTAACCATAGAAGCATGTTTGCTAACAAGTTTAAGTTCACCTCTAATATTAGCCATATAATCACCCAAGTATTTAATCATATCAGCATCTTGTTTTAATTGTCTACCAAAATAAGCATTGAAGTCTTCTTGCTTAAATATAAAATTATCAAACTCATCCAAGCATTGACTAGCAATTTTAGTAGGAGGGATTTCAGATTTATCATATCTATAGAGAGTATTTACCTTTACTACTTGTGTCGGGTTATCGGGGTCTGGAGGTTCTTCAATAAATAAACGATTAAGATCATATGTTTCTTCGGCAGGCGGTAAATTAAGACCATGTATTTCTTCAATAGGAGGTAAATTCTTAACATCTTCAGCTTTAATACCTTTTTCTTTCATAGATTTCTTTGCCTCATGCATATCTTCGGGACTGAGAAATAGAACCTCTCTTCTTCGGAGTTGGTTTAGGAATAGGATCATTAATTGGAGCAGGAGCTGGCTCAGGAGGTGCCCAATTATTTTCATTTGTCAACATATTATTCAATAGGAGTTCAGCTTCATCCGGTGTTCTTTCCCTGAAAAGAGAGCCAGCACAACTATCCAGGTAATCTCTGGAAGCATCGGTTAGTCCATTATAAAAGATATCAAGTATTTCATTTTTCTTAAGAGGATGATCAGGCAAAGCATTAAGTAACTTGAGAAGCCTACCCCAAGCTTGTGGGAGACTCTCTTCTTTAATTTGAACAAAGTTGTATATTTCCTTTAAATCAGCTTGTTTCTTATGAGCAGGGAAATATTTAGTAGAGAAGTAATAGATCATATCCTGGGGACTACGCACACAACTAAGATCAAGAGAATTAAACCTTATCTTAGCATCACCCTTTAATGAGAACGGAAATATTTTAAGGATATAAAGGTAGCGAGATCTCTCGTCATTAGTGAACAGGTTGGCTATATCATTTAATTTAGTAAGATGTGCCACAATAGTTTCAGATTCATAGCCATGAAAAGGACCAGATTCAACCAAAGTAATTATATCAGGATCAACAGAGAATTCATAATCCTTATCAGTAACACAGACAGGTGAAGTAGCAAAAGCAGGGTCAGGTTTCATCCTAGCATTTAGAGATTGCTTATTCCATTTAGCTAATAAGCTTTTGAGTTCATATCTATCTTTGCAAGCTAAAATAGCTAAAGAAACTTCTTGATCAAATAAATAACCCTCAGGAATAACAAGTGATTCTTCATCATCACTTTCATCATCATAATCAGATTCAATATTTTCAATCTCTCTAGCCCTAGCAAGTCGTTCCTCGAGAAAATCACTAAGTGGCATAGTAGTATCAGGCATAGAGGTAGTTTCATCATAAGTATCATGCATAGCAGAAGTAGCATCATCAATAACATGCAATATATGAGAACAAATAGCAGAAGCAGGTTTAGGTGTCGCAAGCTTACTCATAACAGAAGGTGAATCAAGTGCAGAGCTAGATGGCAGTTCCTTACCTCCCCTCGTAGTTGAGGGATAAATTGTTGTCTTAGCGTCTTTCAAATTCTTCATAGTGTCCAGTAGATATAAATCCCGAGTGACTCAAAGAATAGAGCTATGCTCCCCGTCAATGGCACCAGAAATTAGTCTTGATAACCCACAAGTATAGGGGATCGCAACAGCTTTCGAGGATAGAGTATTCAACCAAAATTTATTGATTCGACACAAGGGGAGCCAAAGAATATTCTCAAGTATTAGTAGCTGAGTTGTCAATTCAACCACACCTGGAAACTTAGTATCTGTAGCAGAGTGTTTAGTAGGAAAGTAATATGATAGTGATGGTAACAGTAACAAAAGAGTAACGAAAGCAAAGTAATATTTTTGGTATTATGTAGTGATTGTAACAATAGCAACGGGAAAGTAAATAAGCGTAAACTAGTATATGAAAAGCTCGTAGGCATCGGATCAGTGATGGATAATTATGCCCGATGTGGTTCATCATATAACAGTCATAACATAAGGTGACACAGAACTAGCTCCAATCCATCAATTAATGTAGGCATGTATTCCGAATATACTCATACGTGCTTATGGAAAAGAACTTGCATGACATATTTTGTCCTACCCTCCCGTGGCAGCGGGGTCCTAATGGAAACTAAGGGATATTATGGCCTCCTTTTAAAATAGAACCGGAACAAAGCAATAGCACATAGTGAATACATGAATTCCTCAAACTACGGTCATCACTGGTAAGTATCCCGATTATTGTCACTTCGGGGTTAACGGATCATAGCACATAATAGGTGACTATAGATTTGCAAGATAGGATCAAGAACTCTCATATATTTATGAAAACATAATAGGTTCAGATCTGAAATCATGGCACTCGGGCCCTAGTGACAAGCATTAAGCATAGCAAAGTCATAGCAACATCAATCTCAGAACATAGTGGATACTACGGATCAAACCCTAACAAAACTAACTCGATTACATGATAAATCTCATCCAACCCATCACCGTCCAGCAAGCCTATGATGGAATTACTCACGCACGGCGGTGAGCATCATGAAATTGGTGATGGAGGATGGTTGATGATGACGACGGCAACGAATCCCCCTCTCTGGAGCCCCGAACGGACTCCAGATCAACCCTCCCGAGAGGTTTTAGGGCTTGGCGGCGGCTCCATATCATAAAACGTGATGAAATCTTCTCTCCTATTTTTTTCTCCCCGAAAGTAGATATATAGAGTTGGAGTTGGAGTCGGGAGGTCTCCAGGGGGGCCATGAGGTAGGGGGCGCGCCTTTGCCCCCCCCCCCTCGTGGACAGGATGTGGGCCCCCTGGTCTTCATCTTTGGCGAGGATTTTTTATTATTTATTGTAAGATATTTCGTGGAGTTTTAGGTCATTCCGAGAACTTTTGTTTTCTGCACATAAAACAACATCATGGCAATTCTGCTAAAAATAGCGTCAGTCTGGGTTAGTTCCATTCAAATCATACAAGTTAGAGTCCAAAACAAGGGCAAAAGTGTTTGGAAAAGTAGATACAACGGAGACGTATCAAGACCCGACAAAAATCAGCAACAGTAATACTACCTTCAAGGGAATAATACTAGGCCCAGAGGCCTGCTCCACAGGCTCTATAATACTAGAGGTTGTATTAGATTCATCCGACAACTACCGAAGTGAGAAGTTAGACTTCGACATTGCTCCATTCTGTTGGGGATATTACTACTAGTATGACCCGCCCAGAAGGGGCCGGGTCAACCCTAATGGCGGGTTACATAAGAAGCCCGATATACATTCAAGATGATAGTTTATTACAGCATATAAAAGTCCCAAAGGACTGAGGCCAGCTTAAGGCCCGATATTGTAAACCGCCGTATGTAAGGAAAGACTTGTAAAGAAAGGCATGTAAAGGAAGTCATCGAGCCGGACACGGTTATGAGCCGGCCGGGACTCTGTAGGCCACCAGGCGTCAACCCATGTATATAAGGGGACGACCCGGTGGCGGCTTAGGGCAAGAAACAACCAAATCGATAACCAAGCCGGCGAGTTGAGCCCCTTGGAGATCGAAACATCAGCAATACCAATCCCAACTAGACGTAGGCTTTTACCTTCATCGTAAGGGGCCGAACTAGTATAAAAACTCTCTCGTGTGTCCCTTGTCCCGATTAACCCCTTTAAGCTTCCTAGTGCGATGGCCCTATAATTAAGTCCTTGCTCTAGGACATCTGCCGTGTCAACTCCACGACAGTTGGTGCCCACCGTGGGGCCAGCGCACGGTGGATTTGAATTCTTGAAGGGCAACTTCGAAGGGCTCAAGGGATACGCTGTGGGCCGGATGACCAAGAGTCGTCGCAGCAAGCTCTACATCGACGACGAAGGCTGGAACCCCGAGGCCGGCTCAATCAAGTACAGGTACCGGGGCCCTTCGGCGGAATTCACGTCTTCATCGGCCGGATCGGCGAGTCAGGCCCTGAGCCGGACATCCACACCAACCTCATCGAAACGGCTCAGCACGCCAGGACCGCCCGTGTTCAATCTGTCGTGAAACATGCCTTCGTAGGCTGCATCCATGGCGGTGCATACTCTGAAGGAAGGAGGGGAGACGGCCATCTGCTCTGATACTACATCATCAACAGGTGAGACCGACTCGTTGTACCAGCTGCAAGACGGCATGCTCGGGGGCTGTTCTGATGGCAGCAGTATTCCGGACCCTCTTGAGCCACCGAATTGGGCCGGAGTCTTCATGGCGGGACGCAGCATCGGCAGCAGCAGCTACCGGGTCGGCAGCAGCTGGGTCAGGAGACCCTATGCGCCCCCCGGCTTAGATTCTAATGGACCTCATGGATCGGCTGACGACTCTGTTAACCGATGTGGTAGAGCCGGCGGATAAACCCCAGCACGACGCAGAAGTAGCACGCGTGCGGGAGGAGATGGTGCAAGGTAAAGAAAATCTAGCCGTGGAGGAAACCCGGAGGGCAACAGAATGAGCAGCTCTGGATGCTCGTGCTCAGCAACTTCAAGCAGAAACTTTCCGGCTCTTGGTGGATCTTAACGCATCAAACGAAGTCATGAGGAGGAGGCATCAGAAAACTCAGTCGCATCTGCCTCTAACGTTGGATCCGAGGAACCTGTCCCATACACCCGGGGCTGGGGGAGCAACCCGCCGGAGGGAAACCAGGTCACGACACCCGGTGCACTAGTTCAGCCACGCACCATGGAGCCACCTCGTATAAATACAGCTCCTCCTCGTTATGTATCAACACCTCCGGGTCACTTCTCCAACCCTTTAGAAAACCTCATTGCAGCGTCGGCTCGTTTGACGGCTCTCCCAATGGAAGACGACTCGCCAGCAGCAATTGAAACCCGGAGGGTGAGATAACTATTTCAGACAGCTCTGGCCCACCAGGATGCATACTCCTACAGTCGAGACAGGATTCATTCAACTCCTCGCCCAAGTCAGAGCCCGAGTTACAGTAGGCACTTGGAGTCTGCAGAGATGTCAAGTAATGCTCAACGCCACAACCGGCCATACAGGCATGAGCCGGTGCGGGCTGGAGCCCTTAACTTGGTGGACCAAGAGAGGATTCGTCAAGAGGCGGAACGAGCGGCTCAAATAGTAGCAGAGCAGGCGGCTCATCAAACCTTTCCGGCTTATCCAGCAACCTCGGCTGAGGCAGGAGTGGCCACAAGAACGGGAGGCATACCTTGCTTGGTACCGGCCATACGCAATGAGCGGTTGCCAAAAGATTTCAAGGGGCCTTGTAAGGTGCCTAATTACACGGCTGACCTACAGCCGGGGGCTTGGATTGAGAGTTATGAGATGGCTATGGAGCTGTTGGAGGTTAGCGATGCTGCAATGGCCAAGTATTTACCATGATGTTGGATGGAACAACTCGGACCTAGTTGATGGGGTTGCCACCCAATTCTATCGGCTCATGGGCAGAGTTGAAAGCGCGGTTCATCCAGAACTTTAAGGACACGTGTAAGCAGCCAATGTCAATTATGGACCTGACCAATTGTAAGCAAGAGGACGGTGAGTCTACAACCCATTGGGTGCACCGGGTCAAGGAGATAATACATTCGTCTGATAAGATGGATGCCGGCTCAACAGTCTTGATGTTGGAGAAAAATTGCCGTTTTCAACCTCTAAAGCAGAAGCTGGGGCGGCTTAAACACGATTGTAATGACATGGGAACGTTGATGGCGGCTCTTGTCAAGTATGTTGATTCTGATACCACAAAGGACCCGGTGTCTGACGAAGAAAAGGCAAAGAAGGGAAAGAAGAACGGCAACGACAAGGGTCACCAGCATAACCCGGCGAATCAGGGAGGTAATAAACGTAAGGCTGATGAGTTTGTTGCTAATACTAATGCGCAGGGTGGTAGTCAGCGGGGCAAGGGCAGACAGCCCCCTCGGTCAGGCGGGTCAGGTCCCACTCTTGAGAAATTGTTGAATGAACCTTGTCCAAAGCACGACACCCGGGAGAAGCTAGCCACCCACCTGTGGAAAGATTGCACAATCATGAAGTGAAAGTGCAACTATCCCTAGGTGGTTTTGGTAATTCATAACAACATATAGCTCATTGAGCTAATGCTATTCCAAGATGATTATTTCAGGAAAGCTCAATGATTGGCATGGCATGGATGTGAAAGTGGAACCCTCAAAATGCTAAGGGCAAAGGATTGGCTCAAGCTCAAAAGCTCAAGACTCTTCATTTTATATTTTAGTGATCCAAGATCACATTGAGTCCATAGGAAAAGCCAATACTATTAAGGAGGGATGAGGTGTTGCTTAATGAGCCTCTTACTTCATGTGCTTAGTGATATGCTCCAAAACCCTCAACTACTTTCCCATATCCACATATGACCTAAACCCTAAGCCAAACTCGGTCCTACCAATTCTTCCTATCTGGCGCCACCGAGTTTCACTTGTCATTAGCCACTGCCAAACCCTAGCAATTCGGTTCTACCGATAAGGATCTCGGTCTCACTGAGATGGGGTTGCAAACTCTCTGTTTCCCTTTCGTAACTTTTCGGTCTTACCGAAAGAGCGAATCGGTCCCACCGAGATTGCAATGTAAACTCAGTGTTTCCCCTTTGTAACTTTTCGGTCTCACCGAGTTCCACTCGGTCTCACCGAAAGAGCAAATCGGTCCCACCGAGTTTGCCTGACCAACTCTCTGGTTAGCTAATTACCAAATTCGGCCTCACCGAGTTTGTGTAATCGGTCTCACCGAGATTACGTTATGCCCAAACCCTAACCATATCGGTCCTACCGAGTTGCATGTCAGTCCCACCAAAAATCACTAACGGTCACTAGGTTTACATTTTCGGTCCGACCGAGCTTATTGATTCGGTCCCACCGAGATTGGAAAACTGTGTAACGGTTGGATTTTGTGTGGAGGCTATATATACCCCTCCACCTCCTTCTCATTCGATGAGAGAGCCATCAGAACACACACACCATTCCAACTCATATGTTCTGAGAAAGAACCACCTACTCATGTGTTGAGACCAAGACATTCCATTCCTACCATATAAAATCTTGATCTCTAGCCTTCCCGAGTTGCTTTCCACTAAAACCCTCTTTCCACCAAATCCAAATCCTATGAGAGAGAGTTGAGTGTTGGGGAGACTATCATTTGAAGCACAAGAGCAAGGAGTTCATTACCTACACACCATTTGTTACTTCTTGGAGAGTGGTGTCTCCTAGATTGGCTAGGTGTCACTTGGGAGCCTCCGACAAGATTGTGGAGTTGAACCAAGGAGTTGGTAAGGGCAAGGAGATCGCCTACTTCGTGAAGATCTACCGCTAGTGAGGCAAGTCCTGTGTGGGCGATGGCCATGGTGGGATAGACAAGGTTGCTTCTTCGTGGACCCTTTGTGGGTGGTTGCTTCTTCGTGGACCCTTCGTGGGTGGAGCCCTGTGTGGACTCGCGCAACCGTTGCCCTTGGGTGGAGCCCTGTGTGGACTCGCGCAACCATTACCCTTCGTGGGTTGAAGTCTCCATCAACGTGGATGTAGGATAGCACCACCTATCCGAACCACGGGAAAAACATCCGTGTCTCCAATAGCGTTTGAATTCTCCAAACCCTTCCCTTTACATTCTCGCAAGTTGCATGCTTTACTTTCCGTTGCCTATATACTCTTTGCATGCTTGCTTGAATTATGTGACGATTGCTTGACTTGTCCTAAATTAGCTAAAATCTGCCAAGAACTAAAATTGGGAAAAGGTTAAGTTTTTATTTGGTCAAGTAGTCTAATCACCCCCCCTCTAGACATACTTCCGATCCTACATGAAGGCATTTAAAAATTCAAATGCATTTGCTGGGGGTCACAGCCCAGGTGGCGCTTCAGGTGGAGGCGGCTTTCAGGGCCCGGGCGCCGGTTCAGGCAGAGGAGGTTTTCAAGGTCAAGGTTATCCTGGTCACCAAGGAGGATATAATCAGCAACACGGCCAAGGGAATCAGCAACAACAATCCGGTTATCAGAGCAACCCGAAGTAGTTGAGTAGTGGACAGTATCATGTCTTTACTACCAGTTTATTTACGAGGGACCAGAAACTTCACAAGAGGGCTGTCAATGTCGTTGAGCCGGCAATTCCACGGAATCTACGTTGGTCGGAGCAGCCCATTGTGTGGAGCAGAGAGGATCACCCGCCCCAGGTTGATAATTCGGGTCACTTGGCTTTGGTAGTGGCACCTCAGGTTGGTGGGTACAAGTTTACTAAGGTGCTCATGGATGGAGGCAGCAGCATCAACATCCTCTACTATGAGATGATCCGCCGGATGGGATTGACGGATAAAAATCTTAAACAATCCAACACTGTTTTTCACGATGTGGTACCTGGTAAATCGGCATACCTAGTTGGTAAGATTGAGCTGGAAGTAGCCTTTGGGGATGAGGATGACTCCAGAGCGGAAAAATTGACCTTTGAGGTGGTTAAGATCAAAAGCCCATATCATGCTCTGTTTGGGCGGCCGGCTTATGCCAAGTTCATGGCTCGGCAGTGTTACGTATATTTGCAGCTCAAGATGCCGGGTCATAAAGGCACCATTACAGTACCTGGGAGCCGGAAGATAGCCTTGGAATGTGAAGAAGGTGATGCTACCTATGCTGAATCTGTTTGTGCAAAAGAGGAGTTAAACTTTTACAAGGATCATGTTGACCTGGCAGACATGACGTCATTAAAGAAACCAACAACAGAGCATGAGCCGGAGTTGAAATTCAAATTGGCTGATGACACTAAGATGGTTGACTTTGTACCTTGCGACTCATTCAAATAGTTCATCATCAGCGCAAACTTGGATCCAAAATAGGAAAGCGCGCTCATCAAGTTCATCCGTGAGAACCGGGACATCTTTCCATGGAAACCTTCAGACATGTCGGGTGTCCCGAGGGAACTCGCTGAGCACACTCTTAATATCAATCCAAAATTCAAACCTGTCAGACAGTTCCTCCGATGGTTCAATTAAGAAAGACGCAAAGCCATCGGGGAAGAGGTAGCCCGGCTCTTGGTAGTCGGGTTTATTGTGGAGGTCTTTCACCCCGAATGGTTAGCTAACCCGGTGCTTGTACTCAAAAAGAATGGCACCTGGCGTATGTGTGTGGATTACACATATCTGAACAAGGCTTGTCCGGCTGATCCACGGGGCGAGTCGCCAAGTGGGCAATTGAGCTTGGGTCTCATGGGTTGACGTATGTTCCACGTACTGCAATTAAGTCTCAAGCCATGGTTGACTTCATCAATGACTGGACAGAGATGCAGATGCTAGAAGAGAAGCCAGACAAAATGTATTGGACTATTCATTTTGATGGATCCAGGCAATTGGAAGGCTTGGGGGCTGGAGTCGTGCTAACTTCCCCACGAGGTGACAAATTTTGTTATGTGTTACGGTTGATGTTTCCTTGCACTAACAACGCAGCAAAGTATGAAGCCTTGCTCGATGGTCTTCGAGTGGCAAAAGAGAAGATCTGGTCAGTAGATGTGATGGATGTCAAAAATTTGCACGATGAGCGCATGTGCCGGCTCAAGAGCTCCGGATGATTCCAATCACTTGGCCGTTTGCGGTCTGGGGACTTGACATGGTGGGACCTTTCAAAAGGTCTAAGGATAAAAAGACACATCTCCTGGTGGCAGTTGATAAATTCACCAAGTGGGTTGAGGCGGAGCCTGTGAGTAAATGTGACGCAGCCACGGAGGTTTAGTTCATGAAAAAAGTGATTTTCTGTTTCGGGTTTCCACACAGTATTATCACTAACAATGGCACTAATCTGTCCCAAGGAGCTATGGAGGAATTTTGTCAACGAGAACACATCCGGCTTGATGTTTCTTCTGTAGCTCACCCTCAATCCAATGGTCGAGCTGAGAGAGCCAATCAGGAAATTTTGAAAGGGCTCAAACCCCGGCTTATGGTTCCTCTACAACGAACGTCGGGTTGTTGGGTAGAGGAATTGCCCTCGATATTATGGAGTATCAATACTACGCCCAATAGGTCTACAGGTTACACACCTTTCTTCATGGTTTATGGAGCAGAAGTAGTATTGACTAGTGACATCCGTCATGACACACCCCGTATGGCAGCTTATGTTGAAGCTAATAATGAACAAGCCAGACAGGATGCACTTGACTTGTTGGATGAAGAAAGAGACTTAGCAGCGGCCCGCTCAGTAATTTATCAATAGGACCTACGTCGTTATCACAGCCGCCGGGTTAAGTCCAGGACTTTTCAGGAAGGCAACTTGGTGCTCCGGCTCATCCAGGATCTTTCAGATGCACACAAGTTATCCCCACCTTGGGAAGGGCCCTTTGTGGTCAGTAAAAATTTAAACAATGGGTCATACTACCTCATTGACGTTCGAGAGCATGCAGACTCACATAAGTCGGAAGAGGAGACCCGCCGACCATGGAACACTACTCAACTTCGGCCATATTACACCTGAGCCACCGACTCTCATCATGTACATACGTTCACGATGTATATACTATGATAAGCAATAAAGTAAGACCATCGGTATCTTTTCTTTTCACAGACTATGCATCTTTATTATTTCTTATTTACAAATGACTATTAAGGAGCTGATCATATTTGAATCAAGTTTAACCTTTTTGGTCCAGCTTATGATCGTATCTGAATCTAGCTGCAAATCTCATGGTCACTTGGGGGCTTCCTATTCAAACATAGGTCGTATTCGAACCAAAGAGAACATAGCTATCGTAACCCTCTTGATCGGCTCAAGGCCAAAACTCACTGGGGGCTTCTTGATCGTATCCGAATCATAGCTTAACCCCTTTGAGTTCGACTTGGATCATATTCGAATCAGGGTCGTTAAAAACCTCTGAAGGTCATTTGGGGGCTTCCTGTTCAAACATAGGTCGTATTCGAACCAAAGAGAAAATAGCTGTCGGTACCCTCTTGATCGGCGCGACGCCAAAGCCACTGGGGGCTATATGGTCGTATTCGAACCTTAGCTTAACCCCTTTGGTCCGGTTTACTAGTCGTATTCGAATCAGAAAACCCCAACCTTTTGAATACAAGATTAAAATTATGCTTGTTAATTATTGCTTGCCTTTTAGTTTGTTGTTGTTTCAATATTACAAATAAATTAGCCTGGTCTTTTTCATCGGCCCAATTATTGGACAACACAGCTGCCCGGGACATTCAATCCAGCGGTTCAAGGATCAATAGGTATGAGATACTAAGGTATAATGATCATTAAGTATTCTAGAAGCATTAGCTCTTCATAAGTATTGAGTTATCAACTTCAATCACCTGGCTTATTTAAACCGGCGATCTAAGGATCAAAAGGGATCAGGTATGGTCATTACTTATACACGCTTACCTGTTGCATTAACTAAAAAAGTTTGAATTTATATTTGTCTCTATTTTTATCGAGGTAAATATATTGGCTCCACATTAGGTGTTTAAACCCATTTGGTTCTAAACCACCATGCCAGTCTTTTCTTTGTATTTACAGGAATAGAGTTCAAACATTACAGAGATAAGCATTAAGAGATGCATAAGCAAGCATTAAACATTGGCATCTGAAACACAGATTCACATATAAGTATTTTATGCGCGATGGCACAAGCAAACATGCGGTGTTTTAACAGCTAAGCTATTACAAGGCTTTATAAGCCCATGAATATGATCATTGTCCCTCCCTCGCTGGTTCACCATCTTGAGTCTGTTGGAAGTTGGGTTTTGACCAATCAAAGCCATTCATGGCAACAAATTTGGCTTCATCGTCAATCAGGCCGACCAGGTCAACCTCCAGGGCAAATGTATCTTCTCTCACTGGTGGGATCAAGTCTATTACTTTATATGAGGGAGGGGCCATCTTCTTATTCTCACTATCAAAACCCGGCTAGTACTTGTCCACATTGGTGTCATCTCCAAGACTAGTCGCCTGAGGCCGAACTTCGCGGAAGCGGGCTATGAAGTCATCCTGATCAAAAGGAGACCCGTCCTCCTTCACGGTAGGATAGCCCCTTGCCACGTCCGCCGGGTCTAGGTCTGGCACCCAAGCCTTGGAGCGACTTAGGGTAGTCAAAGCTCCAGCTCATGCGCAGGAGTGTTTTACTTCTTGGAACCTGGCAGGAAGGATGGACAGCTTCTTCAGGACGTCACTGAGCCGGTTAGGTCCTTGATTAGCAGGAGAGATGGCAGCCAGAGCCCGTTGTGCACCGATATACAATTGTTCAACTAAAGTGTATACTGCCTTCAGCTTAATCAACGGGTCTTGGCTCATATTCTTACTTTGCGGACTTGCATATATTTTTAACAGAGTCAGTTGGCGGATTATACTCCGGTTTGGCAAAAAATATATGAAAGGTCAAATCAGGCAACTTACCAAAGATATCAGCGGCCATCTGAGACACTCGGCCCTTTAAACCGTTCAACTCTGTTGAGATTTCTTTTAGAGTTGTTTCGGCTGTCTCAGCTCGTCGGGTCAGAAGTGTTTTCTCATTTTCCCAAGTCTTCTCCTTGGCAGCAAAGCTGGTCTTCAAATTTTCCGTTGTAGAAAGGCTTATTTTCAGTTTGGAGGTGGAAGATATGATTTCTTACTCCTGACTCGCTAGCCGGGTCTTGCGTCAGTCAATTGAGAGTTCAATTCAGACAAGGCATTCTGTGAAACATTCAGATAAGTCAAGACTTGGTTTCAAATTCAAATATCCAAATTCAAGATTCAAGTCTCAAGTACTTTACAAATAAACCACTTGACACTTGAGGGCTAATGTATGCCAAATCAAATTTTTACGACTCTACAAACATATTTAAAGTCCCAAGTCCCTTACAAAGTAACAGCGCTTGGCACTTGGGGCTAATGTACGCAGTTCAGCAAGTTTATCAAGGTTTACCGATTCATTAATGATCAAAATAAACCGGTCCTTGGGGACTATAGGTGAAGTTTTGTTCTATCAATATCAGGCAAAGATTCAGAGGTAAAAGTCTCGGCCTATATTTTAAGTCTATAGGTTATTCCGTTTCTCTTATAATCTGAAGAGTTGGGGGCGAAGGAATAATAGTAAACCGGAAACAACGTACCTCATACTTCAACTGAAGCTGCTCGACCATCTCGATCTCAGACTCATGACTGGAGTGTACATGACTGAGATAGCCGGATAAGATATCACTAGCATTGAGACGGTCATAGTTCGCAACATCAAAGCGAACCTTCTGCCTCTCCAATGTTTCTTGCTTTGCTGTGCACCGAGCCAACACCGTTGGCTTCCCCGACTCAACAAAGCGGCTCCCAGTAATTTGAACATCTCGAGCAGGTGGAGACGGCGGGTTGGTTGAGCTTGACGGTCCAGCTGTAGAAGGATTCATAATGGCTTCGTCAAAAGTTGGCTCAGGAGGGTTTGCCTCACTGTCAATAGGCGGGTGTTCTGGAGCGTTAGCTAATGGAGAAGGCGGCCTAGCCGGTTCAGATGCTAGCACTGGCGGGTCTTCCGCTGGTTTAGCCGCCTTCGTCTTTTTGGATTTAGCCTGACCACTAAGGAAAAATATTGCAAGATTGTCAGCATAAAGATACAATTGAGCAACCTGGAAGAAAGGAGGATTTCTGATTACCCAGGAGCAGTCTTGAAAGCCGGAAATTGTGTTTGTGATGAGTCGCCTGAAGAACGAGACACCTCTAAAAGGATAAAAGAAACGAGTTAAAAGAAATACAAGGAGCAGGATTCATTAAAACGAGTTAAAGACAGTAATAAGTAAACCTCGTTCGGGTGTTTCCGAGGGGTCTGTTGAAGGACGACAGCCAGTTCATCTTCAATCCCAACTTCACGGCGGCTTTCATGTTGCTTATTTTTCAAATGAAAGTTGGGATCCAAGTGAGCTAAGGGGTTAGAAAACCTTACTTTACAGATCACTCGTCGAACTTTGTGTCTTGGTAAGGGCTCTGAGTCGAAGGAAATGATAGTTACCTCTGCTTCCCCGGCCTGACTGGCTGATAACCCACAAGTATAGGGGATCGCAACAGCTTTCGAGGGTAGAGTATTCAACCCAAATTTATTGATTCGACACAAGGGGAGCCAAAGAATATTCTCTAGTATTAGCAGCTAAGTTGTCAATTCAACCACACCTGGAAACTTAGTATCTGCAGCAAAGTGTTTAGTAGCAAAGTAATATGATAGTGGTAGTAGCGGCAACAAAAGTAAAGACAGCAAAATTAATGTTTTTGGTATTTTGTAGTGATTGTAACAGTAGCAGCGGGAAAGTAAATAAGCGAGAACCAGTATATGGAAAACTCGTAGGCACCGGATCAGTGATGGATAATTATGCCGGATGCGGTTAATCATGTAACAATCATAACATAGGGTGACACAGAACTAGCTCCAATTCATCAATGTAATGTAGGCATGTATTCCGTATATAGTCATATGTGCTTATGGAAAAGAACTTGCATGACTTCTTTTGTCCTACCCTCCCATGGAAGCGGGGTCCTATTGGAAACTAAGGGATATTAAGGCCTCATTTTAATAGAGAACCGGAACAAAGCATTAGCACATAGTGAATACATGAACTCCTCAAACTATGGTCATCACCGGGAGTGGTCCCAATTATTGTCACTTCGGGGTTGCGGGATCATAACACATAGTAGGTGACTATAGACTTGCAAGATAGGATCAAGAACTCACATATATTCATGAAAACAAAATAGGTTCAGATCTGAAATCATGGCACTCGGGCCCTAGTGACAAGCATTAAGCATAGCAAAGTCATAGCAACATCAATCTCAGAACATAATGGATACTAGGGATCAAACCCTAACAAAACTAACTCGGTTACATGATAAATCTCATCCAACCCATCACCGTCCAGCAAGCCTACGATGCAATTACTCACGCATGGCGGTGAGCATCATGAAATTGGTGACGAAGGATGGTTGATGATGATGACGGCGATGAATCCCCCTCTCCGGAGCCCCAAACGGACTCCAGATCAGCCCTCCCTAGAGGTTTTAGGCCTTGGCGGCGGCTCCGTATCGTAAAACGCGATGATTTCTTCTCTCTAATTTTTTCTCATCGAAACTCAATATATGGAGGTGGAGTTGGAGTCGGAGATGCAACAGGGGGCCCACGAGGTAGGGGGCGCACCCTAGGGGCGCGCCCCCACCCTCGTGAGAAGGGTGTGGGTCCCCCGGTCTTCATCTTTGGCGAGGATTTTTTATTGTTTTTTCTAAGATGTTCCGTGGAGTTTCAGGTCATTCCGAGAATATTTATTTTCTGCACATAAAACAACATCATGGCAATTCTGCTGAAAACAGCGGCAGTCCGGGTTAGTTCCATTCAAATCATACAAGTTAGAGTCAAAAACAAGGGCAAAAGTGTTTGGATAAGTAGATACGACGAAGACGTATCACTGGCCCCAGTATCATCCTGGTAAGGATCAGTGTCAATAAGATTGTTAAAAAATTGGCCAAAGGGAATCAAGGGCTACCTCCGAGTCAGACGTGTCATCAAGTTTCATTAAATCTTCAGCAGTGGTCTTCTTTTTCTTCTTCGATCTCCGGGTCGGTTTCTTGGTGTTCATGGCGGCGAGTTTCGCCTTCTTGGCAGCTTCGTGATCATATTTCACTTTCCAAAAGTCAGAGTTGGCCTACAAAGACAAGAGGAAGGATCAGTGATAAACAATACGGCTGCACAAAATACAAAGGAAAAAATATCAGAATATCCTTACTTCTGGTACCGGATTAAGTTTACAGAAGGTATTTAACCCAACAACACTACAATCTTCATACTTCGCATTCACCAGAAGGTTTGACATTGAGACAATGTCCTCCTCAGTTAGTTGAACCGGGGTATGACGGAGAGAGTCGTCCGGGTCTCCACCATATTCATACATCAATTTTGAATGACAACTTAATGGAATAATCCACCATGAGATCCAGCAGTGGGTTAGATCGACTCCAGTTAAACCGTTCCCCAACAAACCGTTGATTCTTCTGATAGAAGGAAGCAGCTTCTTGCGTTCAGCAACGGTAAGTTTATCTAGCAGTGCGAACTTGGAGTCAAGACGATCGGGGCGGTAACTTGGCAGTGGCTTCTCGTTGGCGGGTGAGATGTCCTAACAGTAAAACCAAGTTTGGTTCTAGTCCTTTGGGTGACTTGGTAAAACTATGAGAGGGAAGACAGCACCCTGCCGGCGCTGAATTGAGATGCCTCCAAGCTCTAAGCTAAGGCCGTTGGTGCACTCGTTCTGCCGGTTCAGATAGAAGTATTCTCTAAATAGCTCCACAGTCGGCTCTTGCTGAAGATATACCTCACAGAGCACTTGGAAGTTACAAATATTGGATATGGAATTGGGCCCAATATCCTGAGGATGGAGTTTGAAAAAGTGAAGAACTTCTCTGAAAAACTTTGAACCGGGCGGTGAGAAGCCACGGTTCATGTGGTCAGTAAAGACAATCACTTCGCCGTCTTTCGGATTGGGTCGTTCTTCTTCCGGGTCAGGAGCACGATAAGACATGATGCTCTTTGAGGGCAGAAATCCAATGAGGAAGAACTCTTTTAAATGATCCTCAGTTATGGTTGAGGGGACCCAATTACAGATGGTGGGTGTCTTTAACGGCATGATGTGCAAGGAACTGAAAAAGAAATAACAACATGCTGGTTCAGTTTATGGCCAGGATAACAGTTAAAGGACGAAGATGTAAAACAAGTAATGGCGGCTTAACTAAGGGCTAATGACATATAACAAAAAGAAAGCCGGAGCGGTAAGCCGCCATGACTACAAATTTTTTCAGAAAGCAGATTCAGCTAAGTGTTGGCATAAACAAGTTTTACCAAGATGTCATTATTATTTTGGATCAAATGGCCGTTCGGAAAAGAAAAATATTCTAGACCTGAAATCTAGTACAGATGAGTTCGTCAGCTATAACGAAGAATCTACACAGGAAAAAGGGATCTACTGCTATCAAAAATGGACGCAAAACAACTACTGCGCGAGTTATATCTCCTCTTTGGATCAAGAGAGGCTGTAGAGGAAGAACTACTAACAAGGTTCATGAAGAACGGTGAAGAACACCGATGAACTCGCAAGCCCTAATGTAGATCTTAAAAGTTTGAGAAGATAAGACTTACGGATGCGGATTCGCTGCGGAGGGTCATCGCCGTTTATCTGGACAGTTCAGGGTGATGCAGCGGCCAGGCTCGAGGACGACGATGAGCGTTGCGGCGGCGGCGGAGTCGAGCAGTAGCAGAGATGGCGAGAGGAAGAAGATGAAGAAGAGGAGAGAATGAGAAAAACCGGCCGCGTGCCTATTTATAAGGGCAGATGCGAACAGACGGGCGCGAAAACAAGGGAGAACCAAATAATGATTATCTAGCTATATAGACGCCTCGATTCTCGGGAAGCATTAAAGATAAAAGATCCATTGGAAGATGACGTCATGAAATTTTTTTGTGTTTTCAAAAGATGACATCATGGCGGGTTACAGAGTTTTCAGACAGAAGATGGATTTCATCTAAGTATTGAAGATTAACAAAGAACAAAGTTCAAAGTCAACCTGGGGCCTAAAGTTGGGGATATTACTACTAGTATGACCCGCCCAGAAGGGGCAGGGTCAACCCTAATGGCGGGTTACATAAGAAGCTCGATATACATTCAAGATGATAGTTTATTAAAGCATATAGAAGGCCCAAAGGCCTGGGGCCGGCTTAAGGCCCGATATTGTAAACCGATGTATGTAAGGAAAGACTTGTAAAGAAAGGCATGTAAAGGAAGTCACCGAGTTGGACACGGTTATGAGCCGGCCGGGACTCTGTAGGCCACCAGGCGTCAACCCATGTGTATAAGGGGACGACCCGGTGGCAGCTTAGGGCAAGAAACAACCAATCGATAACCAAGCCGGCGAGTTGAGCCCCTTGGAGATCAAAACTTCAGCAATACCAATCCCAACTAGACGTAGGCTTTTACCTTCATTGTAAGGGGCCGAGCTAGTGTAAAAACTCTCTCGTGTGTCCCTTGTCCCGATTAACCCCTTTAAGCTTCCTAGTGCGATGGCCCTATGACTAAGTCTGTGCTCTAGGACATGTGTCGTGTCAACTCCACGACACATTCCGAAGCTGCTATCAAGCACTACTCGGAAGAACAGCTTTCGCTCGTTTTAATGTGGTACCACATTACGCTTCTCTTAAGCTTAAGATGTCTGGTCAACGTGGCACCATCACAGTTAGTGGAAATATTGAGCATTCTCTACGCGCAGAAGGACGTGTGGTGGCTTTAACAGCCGAGCACTAGAAGGCCTCACCAACTAGAATAAATGACAGGTCATCAAGACCGCGGACACGGTTAGACGTGTCCGGCGCATCACTAGATATACCTGAGATTGGTTTGATGGTTAAACCCTCATAGACGGTACCAGGGGCTTCCCGCGTGTAATCAGGGATAGTTCGGCTCAACTTGACTTCTCTTGAATTTTAATGGTTTATCGAGAATAACCAATTTTTTTGGCACGACAACTTTCACCTAAGTTCTTCTCTTTTACAGATGAGAATCGTGCTACACCCATCCAGGACATGGCACAACGGAGACACAGGCGCAGACATGCAGCAGGGACCAGCTCAAAAGGTTTCTACGCGTAAACCTTTTTTACTGTCTCTTGTTGTTCACATCCTCCGGATGTTGGGGAACGTTGCAGAAAACAAAATTTTTCCCACGGTTTCACCAAGATCAATCTATGAGTTCATCTAGTAACGAGTGATTGGATGCATCTACATACCTTTGTAGATCGCGAGCGGAAGCGTTCAAAGAACGGGGATGAGGTAGTCGTACACGATGTGATCCAAATCACCAGAGATCCTAGCACCGAACAGACGGCACCTCCGCGTTCAACACACGTACGGAACAGCCACGTCTCCTCCTTATTTATTCAGCAAGGGGAAAGGAGAGGTTGAGGGAGATGGCACCAGCAGCAGCACGACGGCATGGTGTTGATGGAGCTGCAGTACTCCGGCAGGGCTTCGCCAAGCACTATGGAGGAAGAGGAGGTGTTGGAGAGGGAGAAGGAGGCAACCAAAGGCGTGGAAGAAAAAGCCCTCCTTCCCCCACTATATATAGGGGTGCCAGGGGGGCGCCCGCCCTAGGAGATCCAATATCCTAGGGGGGTGGCGGCCAAGGGAGGTTTCCCTCCCCCCCAAGGCACCTAGGGGTGCCTTCCACTTGTGGGACTCTTCCCCTTTGGAAACCCTAGGCGCATGGGCCCCTTGGGGCTGGTGCCCTTGGCCCATGTAGGCCAAGGCGCACCCCCTACAGACCATGTGGCCCCCCGGGGCAGGTGGACCCACCCGGTGGACCCCCGGGACCCTTCCGGTGGTCCCGGTACAATACCGATAACCCCGAAACTTGTCCCGATGGCCGAAACAGCACTTCCTATATATAATTCTTTACCTCCGGACCATTCCGGAACTCCTCGTGACGTCCGGGATCTCATCCGGGACTCCGAACAACATTCGGGTTACTGCATATACATATCCCTACAACCCTAGCGTCACCGAACCTTAAGTGTGTAGACCCTACGGGTTCGGGAGACATGTACACATGACCGAGATCGCTCTCCGGTCAATAACCAACAGCGGGATCTGGATACCCATGTTGGCTCCCACATGCTCCTCGATGATCTCATCGGATGAACCACGATGTCGAGGATTCAAGCAACCCCGTATATAATTCCCTTTGTCAATCGGTATGTTACTTGCCCGAGATTCGATCGTCGGTATCCCAATACCTCGTTCAATCCCGTTACCAGCAAGTCACTTTACTCGTACCGTAATGAATGATCCTGTGACCAGACACTTGGTCACTTTGAGCTCATAATGATGATGCATTACCGAGTGGGCCCAGTGACACCTCTCCGTCATACGGAGTGACAAATGCCAGTCTTGATCCGTGTCAACCCAACAGACACTTTCGGAGATACCCGTAGTATACCTTTATAGTCACCCAGTTATGTTGTGACGTTTGGTACACCCAAAGCACTCCTACAGTATCCGGGAGTTACACGATCTCATGGTCCAAGGAAAGGATACTTGACATTGGAAAACTCTAGCAAACGAACTATACGATCTTGTGCTATGTTTAGGATTGGGTCTTGTCTATCACATCATTCTCCTAATGATGTGATCTCATTATCAATGACATCCAATGTCCATAGTCAGGAAACCATGACTATCTGTTGATCAACGAGCTAGTCAACTAGAGGCTTACTAGGGACATGTTGGTGTCTGTTATTCACACATGTATTACGATTTCCGGATAACACAATTATAGCATGAATAAAGACAATTATCATCAACAAGGAAATATAATAATAACGCTTTTATTATTGCCTCTAGGGCATATTTCCAACAGTCTCCCACTTGCACTAGAGTCAATAATCTAGTTACATTGTGATGAATCGAACACCCATGGAATTCTGGTGTTGATCATGTTTTGCTCTAGGGTGAGGTTTAGTCAACGGATCTGCTACATTCAGGTCCGTATGTACTTTACAAATCTCTATGTCTCCATCTTGAACATTTTCACGAATGGAGTTGAAGCGACGCTTGATGTGCCTTGTCTTCTTGTGAAACCTGGGCTCCTTGGCAAGAGCAATAGCTCCAGTGTTGTCACAGAAGAGCTTGATCGGCCCCGACGCATTGGGTATGACTCCTAGGTCGGTGATGAACTCCTTCACCCAAATTGCTTCATGCGCTGCCTCCGAGGCTGCCATGTACTCCGCTTCACATGTAGATCCCGCCACGACGCTCTGCTTGCAACTGCACCAGCTTACTGCCCCACCATTCAAAATATACACGTATCCGGTTTGTGACTTTGAGTCATCCAGATCTGTGTCGAAGCTAGCGTCGACGTAACCCTTTTACGACGAGCTCTTCGTCACCTCCATAAACGAGAAACATTTCCTTAGTCCTTTTCAGGTACTTCAGGATATTCTTGACCGCTGTCCAGTGTTCCTTGCCGGGATTACTTTGGTACCTTCCTACCAAACTTACGGCAAGGTTTACATCAGGTCTGGTACACAGCATGGCATACATAATAGAACCTATGGCTGAGGCATAGGGGATGACACTCATCTCTTCTATATCTTCTGCCGTGGTCGGACATTGAGCTGAGCTCAATTTCACACCTTGCAGCACATGCAAGAACCCCTTCTTAGACTGATCCATATTGAACTTCTTCAATATCTTATCAAGGTATGTGCTTTGTGAAAGACCTATGAGGCGTCTTGATCTATCTCTATAGATCTTGATGCCTAATATATAAGCAGCTTCTCCAAGGTCCTTCATTGAAAAACTCTTATTCAAGTAGGCCTTAATGCTGTCCAAAAGTTCTATATCATTTCCCATCAAAAGTATGTCATCTACATATAGTATGAGAAATGCTACAGAGCTCCCACTCAGTTTCTTGTAAACGCAGGCTTCTCCATAAGTCTGTGTAAACCCAAATGCTTTGATCATCTCATCAAAGCGAATGTTCCAACTCCGAGATGCTTGCACCAGCCCATAAATCGAGCGTTGGATCTTGCACACCTTGTCAGCATTCTTAGGATCGACAAAACCTTCCAGTTGCATCATATACAATTCTTCCTTAAGGAAACCATTAAGGAATGCCGTTTTGACGTCCATTTGCATATTTCATAATCATAGAATGCGGCAATTACTAACATGATTCGGACGGACTTCAGCTTCGCTACCGGTGAAGAAGTCTCATCGTAGTCAACCCCTTGAACTTGTCGATAACCCTTAGCGACAAGCCGAGCTTTATAGATGGTCACATTACCATCCGCGTCTGTCTTCTTCTTAAAGATCCATTTATTTTCTATGGCTCGCCGCTCAACGGGCAAGTCAGTCAAAGTCCATACTTCGTTTTTATACATGGATCCCATCTCGGATTTCATGGCTTCTAGCCATTTGTCGGAATCCGGGCCCGCCATCGCTTCTTCATAGTTCGAAGGTTCACCGTTGTCTAACAACATGATTTCCAAGACAGGGTTGCCGTACCACTTTGGTGCGGAACGTGTCCTTGTGGACCTTCGAATTTTAGCAGGAGCTTGATCAGAAGTATCTTGATCATCATCATTAACTTCCTCTCTGGTCGGTGCAGGCACCTCAGGAACATTTTCTTGAGTTGTGCCCTTTTTCGGTTCAAGAGGTAATACTTCATCAAGTTCTACTTTCCTCCCACTTACTTCTTTTGAGAGAAACTCTTTCTCTAGAAAGGATCCATTCTTGGCAACAAAGATCTTGCCTTCGGGTCTGAGGTAGAAGGTATACCCAATAGTTTCTTTAGGGTATCCTATGAAGACGCATTTTTCCGACTTGGGTTCGAGCTTTTCAGGTTGAAGTTTCTTGACATAAGCATCGCATCCCCAAACTTTTAGAAACGACAGCTTAGGTTTCTTCCCAAACCATAATTCATACGGTGTTGTCTCAACGGATTTCGACGGAGCCCTATTTAAAGTGAACACGGCAGTCTCTAAAGCATAGCCCCAAAAAGATAGTGGTAAATCGGTAAGAGACATCATAGATTGCACCATATCTAATAGAGTGTGATTACGACGTTCGGACACACCATTACGCTGAGGTGTTCCAGGCGGCGTGAGTTGTGAAACTATTCCACATTTCCTTAAGTGTGTGCCAAATTCGTGACTCAAGTATTCTCCTCCACGATCTGATCGCAAAAACTTGATTTTCCTGTCGCGTTGATTCTCAACCTCACTCTGAAATTCCTTGAACTTTTCAAAGGTCTCACACTTGTGTTTCATCAAGTAGGCATACCCATATCTACTCAAGTCATCAGTGAGGGTGAGAACATAACGATAGCCACCGCGAGCCTCAACACTCATTGGACCGCACACATCTGTATGTATGATTTCCAATAAGTTGGTTGCTCGCTCCATTGTTCCTGAGAACGGAGTCTTGGTCATTTTACCCATGAGGCATGGTTCGCACGTGTCAAATGATTCATAATCAAGAGACTCTAAAAGTCCATCTGCATGGAGCTTCTTCATTTGTTTGACACCTATGTGACCAAGGCGGCAGTGCCACAAGTATGTGGGACTATCATTATAAACTTTACATCTTTTGGCATTCACACTATGAATATGTGTAGCATTACGCTCGAGATTCATTAAGAATAAACCATTCACCATAGGAGCATGACCATAAAACATATCTCTCATATAAATAGAACAACCATTATTCTTGGATTTAAATGAGTAGCCATCTCGAATTAAACGAGATCCCGATACAATATTCATGCTCAAAGCTGGCACTAAATAACAATTATTAAGGTTTAAAACTAATCCCGAAGGTAAATGTAGAGGTAGAGTGCCGATGGCGATCACATTGACCTTGGAACCATTCCCGACGCGCAACGTCACCTCGTCCTTTGCCAATCTCCGCTTATTCCGCAGCCCCTGCTTTGAGTTACAAATGTGAGCAACTGCATCGGTATCAAATACCCAGGAGCTACTACGGATACTGGTAAGGTACACATCAATTACATGTATATCACATATACCTTTTGTTTTGCCGGCCTTCTTGTCCGCTAAGTATTTGGGGCAGTTCCGCTTCCAGTGACCACTTCCCTTGTAATAAAAGCACTCAGTCTCGGGCTTGGGTCCATTCTTTGGCTTCTTCCCGGCAGCTTGCTTGCCGGGCGCGGCAACTCCCTTGCCGTCCTTCTTGAAGTTCTTTTTACCCTTGCCCTTCTTGAACTTAGTGGTTTTATTGACCATCAACACTTGATGTTCCTTCTTGACTTCTACCTCTGCTGATTTCAGCATTGCAAATACCTCAGGAATGGTATTTTGCATCCCCTGCATATTGAAGTTCATCACAAAGCTCTTGTAGCTTGGTGGAAGCGACTGGAGGATTCTGTCAATGACCGCGTCATCCGGGAGATTAACTCCCAGCTGAGTCAAGCGGTTATGTAACCCAGACATAGTGAGTATGTGCTCGCTGACAGAACTATTTTCCTCCATCTTACAGCTGAAGAATTTGTCGGAGACCTCATATCTCTCGATCCGGGCATGAGATTGAAAAACCATTTTCAGCTCTTCGAACATCTCATATGCTCCATGTCTCTCAAAACGCTTTTGGAGTCCCGGCTCTAAGCTGTAAAGCATGCCGCACTGAACGAGGGAGTAGTCATCAACAGTGTCTGCCAAGCGTTCATAACGTCTTGGTTTTGTGGGACGGGAGCTTCACCTAGCGGTGCTTGTAGGACATAATCTTTCTTGGCAGCTATGAGGATGATCCTCAGGTTCCAGACCCAGTCCGTGTAGTTGCTGCCATCGTCTTTCAGCTTGGTTTTCTCTAGGAACGCATTGAAGTTGAGGACTACGTTGGCCATTTGATCTACAAGACATATTGTAAATATTTTAGACTAAGTTCATGATAATTAAGTTCATCTAATCAAATTATTCAATGAACTCCTCCTTAGATAGACATCCCTCCAGTCATCTAAGTATAACATGATCCGAGTTGACTAGGCCGTGTCCGATCATCACGTGAGACGGTTTAGTCAACATCGGTGAACATCTTCATGCTGATCGTATCTTCTATACGACTCATGCTCGACCTTTCGGTCTTCTGTGTTCCGAGGCCATGTCTGTACATGCTAGGCTCGTCAAGTCAACCTAAGTGTTTGCATGTGTAAATCTGTCTTACACCCGTTGTATGTGAACGTCTGAATCAAACACCCGATCATCACGTGGTGATTTGAAACAACGAACTGTCGCAATGGTGCACAGTTAGGGAAACACTTTCTTGAAATTATTATGAGGGATCATCTTATTTACTACCGTCGTTCTAAGTAAACAAGATGAAAAACATGATAAACATCACATGCAATCAAATAATAATAGTGACATGATATGGCCAATATCACATAGCTCCTTTGATCTCCATCTTGGGGCTCCATGATCATCTTGTCACCGGCATGACACCATGAACTCCATCATCATCATCTCCATCATTGTGTCTCCATGAAGTTGCTTGCCAACTATTACTTCTACTACTATGGCTAACGCGTTTAGCAATAAAGTAAAGTAATGTACATGGCGTTTCTCAATGACAAGCAGGTCATACAAAAATAAAGACAACTCCTATGGCTCCTGCCGGTTGTCATACTCATCGA
The DNA here is from genome assembly GCF_018294505.1 of Triticum aestivum. NCBI lineage: Eukaryota > Viridiplantae > Streptophyta > Magnoliopsida > Poales > Poaceae > Triticum > Triticum aestivum. Next base: position 31,003,963 of record NC_057797.1, on the reverse strand, counting down.
CATGCAAGTCATGATTCCTATTACAATAGCATGAACATCTCATACATTACATATAGATCATTCATCATTCATCACAACTTTGGCCATATCATATCACAAAGCACTTGCTGCAAAAACAAGTTAGACGTCCTCTAATTGTTGTTGCAAGTTTTACGTGCCTGAAGTAGGGTTCTAGCAAGAACGTTTTCTTACCTACGTTTAAAGCCACAACGTGATTTTTCAACTTCTATTTACCCTTCATAAGGACCCTTTTCATCGAATCCGCTCCAACTAAAGTGGGAGAGACAGACACCCGCCAGCCACCTTATGCAACTTGTGCATGTTAGTCGGTGGAACCGGTCTCACGTAAGTGTACGTGTAAGGTTGGTCCGGGCCGCTTCATCCCACAATATCGTTGAAGCAAGATAAGACTAGTAGCGGCAAGAAACTTGAAAACATCTACGCCCACAACAAATTGTGTTCTACTCGCGCAAGAAGAACTACGCATAGACCTAGCTCATGATGCCACTGTTGGGGAACGTTGCAGAAAACAAAATTTTTCCTACAGTTTCACCAAGATCCATCTATGAGTTCATCTAGCAACGATTGATGGGATGCATCTACATACCTTTGTAGATTGCGAGCGGAAGCGTTCAAAGAATGGGGATGAGGTAGTCGTACACGACGTGATCCAAATCACCGGAGATCCTAGCACCGAACAGACGGCACCTCCGCGTTCAACACACGTACGGAACAGCCACGTCTCCTCCTTCTTGATCCAGCAAGGGGAAAGGAGAGGTTGAGGGAGATGACACCAGCAGCAGCACGACGGCGTGGTGTTGATGGAGCTGCAGTACTCCGGCAGGGCTTCGCCAAGCACTATGGAGGAAGAGGAGGTGTTGGAGAGGGAGAAGGAGGCAACCAAAGGCGTGGAAGAAAAAGCCCTCCTTCCCCCACTATATATAGGGCTGCCAGGGGGGGCGCCGGCCCTAGGAGATCCAATCTCCTAGGGGGGGCGGCGGCCAAGGGAGGTTTCCCTCCCCCCCAAGGCACCTAGGGGTGCCTTCCACTTGTGGGACTCTTCCCCTTTGGAAACCCTAGGCGCATGGGCCCCTTGGGGCTAGTGCCCTTGGCCCATGTAGGCCAAGGCGCACCCCCTACAACCCATGTGGCCCCCCGGGGCAGGTGGACCCACCCGGTAGACCCCCGGGACCCTTCCGGTGGTCCCCGTACAATACCGATAACCCCGAAACTTGTCCCATGGCCGAAACAGCACTTCCTATATATAATTCTTTACCTCTGGACCATTACGGAACTCCTCGTGACGTCCGGGATCTCATCCGGGACTCCGAACAACATTCAGGTTACTGCATATACATATCCCTACAACCCTAGCGTCACCGAACCTTAAGTGTGTAGACCCTACGGGTTCGGGAGACATGTAGACATGACTGAGATCGCTCTCCGGTCAATAACCAACAGCGGGATCTGGATACCGATGTTGGCTCCCACATGCTCCTCGATGATCTCATCGGATGAACCACGATGTCGAGGATTCAAGCAACCCCGTATACAATTCCCTTTGTCAATCGGTATGTTACTTGCCCGAGATTCGATCATCGGTATCCCAATACCTCGTTCAATCCCGTTACCGACAAGTCACTTTACTCGTACCGTAATGCATGATCCCGTGACCAGACACTTGGTCACTTTGAGCTCATAATGATGATGCATTACCGAGTGGGCCTAGTGACACCTCTCCGTCATACGGAGTGACAAATCCCAGTCTTGATCCGTGTCAACCCAACAGACACTTTCGGAGATACCCGTAGTATACCTTTATAGTCACCCACTTACGTTGAGACGTTTGGTACACCCAAAGCACTCCTACGGTATCCGGGAGTTACACGATCTCATGGTCCAAGGAAAGGATACTTGACATTGGAAAACTCTAGCAAACGAACTATACGATCTTGTGCTATGTTTAGGATTGGGTCTTGTCCATCACATCATTCTCCTAATGATGTGATCTCGTTATCAATGACATCCAATGTCCATAGTCAGGAAACCATGACTATCTGTTGATCAACGAGCTAGTCAACTAGAGGCTTACTAGGGACATGTTGGTGTCTGTTATTCACACATGTATTACGATTTCTGGATAACACAATTATAGAATGAATAAAGACAATTATCATGAACAAGGAAATATAATAATAACGCTTTTATTATTGCCTCTAGGGCATATTTCCAACACCGGATACTCAATACAACCGAGAAGGATGCTGGCGTTATTGGCATTTCGCCACGTCAGAATATTGCACATACGTGGACACTCAGGGTTTATTATTAAGGGCATTGTTCAGCCCGGAATATGTTATAAAGACCGAATACCTTAGGGAGTGTTCGGCGTCGCGAGTTTGACCTTATATGCATCAGATCCGAATCATGTCTTTGGTCAAATGTTGGGTTTGCCCGGCTCCCGTGTTTTGCTACCTTACATTCCACTCTATCGGCTAAGGCGGCACCGGGAGAACTACTGCGATTGTGCCCTGGTTCATCCAGATGAGCACCTCAGTAGTGAAAGCCAAAAACTAACTGTCGTGATAAAGCGCGAGACTGGTCAACCACTCGATGACTTAGCGGAATCTTCGGGATTTCTCCGCATTAACGAAGGGCCATTTCCCGGTCATGTACGTACGTGCACCGTATTCGGACGAGCGCGGAGGTACCAGGGGCTATATAGTAGTCCCACTGTCAAACTCCTATGGCTAAGTGAAAGTGTTAAAGCAATATGGTCTGATTGCCTCGTTCGTTGTGCCACCACCTCCTTAATGGAGCAAGACGTTGGATCAAGTGTGAATACGCGTTTTTTGCGAACACCCCCGCATTATATGTGTGGGGGCTGAAGCCGACGACTGCAAACTTTCAGGTTATATACATATATACATAAACGGCCGCACAGGAGGCATCATAATACTTTCAGGCAAAAGTATAAACACAGCCTTTATAATTCAATAAAGCATTGTTTTTATAATGAGAATACATGTCACTAGAACATAATATTCTTCGAGCACTGAGCCTCTATTGAATGAGCGCCTTCAAGGACTTCTTCAAAGTATTGGTCGGCAGATACTCGGCCTACGGCCAAACTCTGGGTTGCAATAGCGGTAGCCTCCATCTCTGCCCAGTATGTCTTGACACGGGCAAGTGCCACATGTGCACCCTCTATGCACGCCGACCTCTTCATAGCGTCGATGTGCGGCACAACACAAAGGAACTGTTGCACTAAACTAAAATAACTATTCGGCTGTGGCCCTTCCGGCCACAGATGATCCACAACAGACCTCATGGCAAGCCCGGACAACCTATGGAGCTCGGCCCACTCGGCCATTCACTCATGCAACAGCAGCGGACGCACTAGAACATGGAACTCAGACCAGAATAGACTTTCCACTTCATGGTATTTTTGATCCTTGAAGTACTCGGACGCGTCAGCAGCACTGGCTGCCAAATCCACGTATGCGTCTGTAGAACTCCATAGTTGATCAAGAGGGGCATACTTCGGATCTCTGAACTTCGTCCGCAACAAAAAGGGCTTCCCAGACGCGATATCTCCAGCTTGACGCAGCTCCTCCTTCGCCGCTCTGATTTTAGAGCGGGATTCCGTGGCTGCTACCATGGCCTTCTCCAGGTCCGCCGCCTTCGCCCGGCTTTCTTTTTCAAGAAGCTGGTAACGGTCGACGGCATCTTTCAACTCAACGGCCATCTTGGCTATTTTTCCTTGCTTTGGCAATGCGTAGCCTGTTCGGCCCTCAGCTCTTCGATCGCCTTTAGAGCGGCCGCATCACTATTCCTGGCTTGTTCCTTCGCTCGGGCAAGTTCCGCCTGAAGGGTCTCCACGGCGGCAGCTCCACCTGCAGTCACAACATGTTAAAGATACTAGCATCATGATCCTCTTACTATGTGTTGATCACCGAAGAAATCACATACCACGTGCCTCGTCGAGCTGCTTGTTGACAAGCACGATGTTGGCATTTGCCGCATCAAGTTGCCACTTCAGCTTGGCCAACTCACCAGTCCGACTAGCCACCGGACCTTCAGCCACCTGCACATGAAGGCGGCCTGATTATTACATGGGACTATGATCCTCTGTTTGTCGCCGTTCTCGACGGCAACCAGAGTCTCAGGGGCTACTATCTGCATAGGGCACACCTAACGTGTGCGGTACTGTCAAAAACATACACTATTTCACGTACCTCAAAGCCTTTCAGCAGACTCATAAAAGCTTCATGCAACCCGCTTTCGGTGGATCAAATCCTCTCAATCACCATACCCATTAGAGTACGATGCGCTTCTGAGATGGCCGCTTGCTCCAGAAGATCCTTCAGTGCGTCCGATCGCACACCGGATGGTTCCGGACTCTTTCTGTTGCTCTCTTTAGGAGCCGAATACTGAGGACTTCGGGTGGCCAAAGGATTACCCTCTGGCCTTGGCGGATCAGGAGAAACCCTCCGTGACGACACTTTAGGGTCGCCCGCCTCATGAGGCAGGGTGGCATGGGGAGGTGTTTCGCTCTCCATCATCTCCGAAAGAAGATCCCCCAAAGACGAACTCTGTCGAGAAGGGCTACGATCCGAACTACAAGATACATGCTTCGGTTATTGTCTTCATAAGTAATGTAGGATATTTTTACTATTAAGTACTTTTTGTTTACTTACAGCTCGGTAGAGGGATGATCCCCTTGCGGGCATTGTGCGGCAAGAGTACCCTCCGAGGCAGGATCCTCTAGCGAAGATTTCTTCCCCCGTTTGGAATCCTTTGTTTCCGGGTCCTCAGAGGTGGTCCTCTTCCTTCCTTGGGGAGAGGGAATTTCTGATTCTTCTCCCTAGTTATCCTCCTTCGCGGAGGCGCTAATTCCCCCGGTTTGGATGAATAATGAGTGAGGCCTGCTTTCAGCCTCTTTATTCCCCCTTTATCTTCCCCTAAGGGCGTCTGATAAGGCGCCGGCTCGAGCATTCTGGCTAGTACTGGATCGGCCGAGCCTTCGGGAAGGGGGGCCGAACACCTGATCATCTTCGCCTTTGTTACCCAGTCCTGGTCAAAGAGTGACTTTTCAGAATGATGTTGTGATAAATAAAAAGACAATGTGATCGGCCACGGGATTACTTACTTGGGTATCTGGGCGATTACAGCTCGGACCCACATCCTCGGTGGTGTCCGGACACTTTATTTGTGGTCCGAAGAATAATTTGTACATCTCTTTGAGTGTCATGCTGAGGAAGTGCTGAATATTTTGCGGTCCTTCCGAGTTGAATTCCCACATATGGAGGGGTCGACGTTTGCAAGGCGGGACTCGACGAACTAGCACGACTTGCATTACCATGACCAGGCTGACATCTCTCTCAAGGAGATCTCGGATGAGACTCTGCAATATTGGCACATCATTTACTGGCCCCCAGTCCAGCCCCTTGTTGACCCATGACCTCAGTTATGGTGGGGAGCCCAAGCGAAAGGCAGGGGCGTCCACCCACTTGGTACCCCGGGAAGTTGTGATATAAAACCACTCCCGTTGCCATAAACCGGACACCTCTAGGAAGGAACCCTCTAGCCATGGAACACCAGGGCTTTTGCTTATTACGGCACCTCCGCACTCGGCGTGTTGCCCCTCGATCATCTTCGGCTTCACATTGAAAGTCTTGAGCCACAAACCGAAGTGTGGGGTAATGCGGAGGAAGGCCTCACACACGACGATGAACGACGAGATGTGAAGGAGGCAATCCGGGGCCAAGTCATGGAAATCCAGCCCATAATAGAATATGAGCCCCCTAACAAAGGGATCCAGAGCGAGGCCTAGCCCTCGGAGGAAGTGAGAGATGAATACAACGCTCTCGCCGGGTTCGGGAGTGGGAATGACCTGCCCTCAATCAGGCAGCCTATGCGAGATTTCGAAGGTCAAATACCTGGCCTCTCTTAGCTTCTTGATGTCTTCCTCTGTGACAGAAGAAGGCATCTACCGACCTTAAAGGTTGGATCCGGACATGGTTGAAGGTCCGAAGCACCTGACCTAAGCCTTGGGTGTTGGAACTCGAGGCGGGGGAAGGATTCGATTGAGTACGAGAGGGGAAAAAAGGACAGGCCTTGGCCTCTTTATAAAGAGGGTGAATATCAAGCATCCTCCTCGTGGCCGTTTGGGACTTGCCTAAAATCGAGGAGTCATACCAATGGGCATGATTGGGTTACCCACGTACGTATTGATGAGAATCCCGTAATAAGGGGGACACGATCTCTTCTTTGACAAGACGTGTCAAGAAAACCACCTCGCGATATGTGCAGTGCTGGTTGAGAAAACGGTTCGAATAATGACCGGGCCATGGCATGATGTCATGTTGCTAAACGTGTCAGCAGATTAGATTTGTTGAGATATTATTCTCTCTACGGTGGTATGTGGAACTTGTTTTGCAGAGCCGGACACTATCCTTGTGTTCAAAATCTTCTATGGAGTATTCGGAGGAAGAACCCGCCTTGCAATGCCGAAGGCAAATTTGCGCGCTGGACTCATCGTCATTGAAGCCTGGTTCTGGGGCTACTGAGGGAGTCCTGGATTAGGGGGTCTCTGGACAGCCAGACTATATCTTTTGGCCGGACTGTTGGACTATGAAGATACAAGATTGGAGACTTCATCCCGTGTTCGTATGGGACTCTCCTTAGCGTGGAAGGCAAGCTTGGCAATACGGATATGTAGATCTCCTTCCTTGTAACCGACTCTGTGTAACCCTAGCCCCTCAAGTGTCTATATAAACCGGAGGGTTTAGTCCGTAGGACAAGAACACTCATACCATAGGCTAGCTTCTAGGGTTTAGCCTCTACGATCTCGTGGTAGATCAACTCTTGTAATACTCATATCATCAAGATCAATCAAGTAGGAAGTAGGGTATTACCTCCATCGAGAGGGCCCAAACCTGGGTAAACATCGTGTCCCCCGCCTCTTGTTACCATCCGCCTTAGACGCAAAGTTCGGGAGCCCCTACCCGAGATCTGCCGGTTTTGACACCGACACCCACCGTTTGCTATTTTTCTCGAGAGAAGCCACTAGTGAAACCTACGGCCTCCAGGTCTTATTTCTCATATGTTTGCCTTAGCGGTCTACTTTTTCCTTGCTTTTATTTTCGGATTTATTAAATAAAAAAAATACTACGTTGCACTTTATTTTATTTGCGATCTATTTATCCAATCTATTACAACCTTTTTACCGTCACGCACCAATTTCTAGCACCGTTACCCGAAAGGGATTAACAACCTCTTTAACACGTCGGGTTGCGAGGTGTTGTTATTTGTGTGTAGGGGCTGTTTATGTTGTGTTGCTTGGTTCTCCTACTGGTCCGATAACCTTGGTTTCATAACTGAGTGAAATACCTACCGCCGCTATGTTGCATCATCCCTCCCTCTCTGGCGAAATACCGACGTAGTTCCAGCTGCCATCAAGGAGAATTTCTGGCGCCGTTGCCGTGGAGGATCTTCAACATAACCAGGTTCCTAAACACAAATCTCAACTCCTCTCAATTTACATTATTTGCCATTTGCCTCTCATTTTCCTCTCCCCCACTTCACAAAAATTTGTCATTTTATTCGCCCCTCTTTTTCGTTCGCCTTTTTCTTGTCAGATCTCTTGTTTGCTATGTTTGCTTGTGTTGCCATGTGTCTTCTATTTGCTTGCATCTTCACTTGCTAAAGATCTATTGATATGGATCTGCATCCAGTTGCTAATCTTTTTTAGAGATCCAATTATGATGAACCAATTGCTAGTGAGTTGAGTGCACTAGATTATCTTTATGAAGTTTTGCTTGAGATTCATAAATCAGAAAATTGTGATGAAGAAATTTATGAAGTGATTCATGATAGCTTTTTGAATGAAAAGGATGATTGCAATGAGTTTACTATAAATTCTATTAATGTCAATTGTGCTAATACCCCGAGCTTGGGGATGCTGATTTTTCTATGACCACCATTTTTTTGCAATGATCATGATTGGGGTGATTCTTCTTATGATCTTGAAATTTTATTTAAGCCTCATGATGACTATGTTATTTGCAATATTTTTGAAAGTGAGTTTGGAAGAGTGTCAACTTTAGGTAAAAATAATCCCACATATTTGGAGAGTGTTCAATCTTATGAAATTTTTGATGAAAGTGGGTTTGGAGAGGTCATGACTTTAGTTGATGTTAACCCACTATCTTGGAAGATCATAAAAGTTTTATGCATGTGGATCGTGAAGAGAAAATTTTATATGATAGCTATATTATTGAATTTGATTATGATCCTACATATAATTATTATGAGATAGGAAAATATGGTTGTAGACATTTTCATGTTATTAAATTGCCTCTTGTTATGTTGAGATTGTCAATGTTCTATTCATCTCCTTTTCATATGCTAGATATTTCTTATCTTGACAATTTGTTTTCCTATAAAATTCCTATGCATAGGAAGTATGTTAGACTTCAATGTGTTTATCACATGTTTCATGATGCTCTCTTTGTTTTTCAATTATTATCTTTCGTGTGAGTACCGTTGAAATATTATGCCTAGCTAAGGGTGTAAAACTATAGCGCTTGTTGGGAGGCAACCCAATCAATAAAATTTATTTTTGCTTTTTTCTTGCTGTTTTTGAGTGTTAGAGCAATTATGCTATTGTTATGATTGTGTTTTTTGTGTTTTAATTACTGTTTGTGCCAAGGAAAGCCTTTAGGATCTTCTTGGGTGATAGTTGTTTTAGCTTGCTAAAAAAACAGAAATTTTTACGCTCACGAAATTAATTTTCGTTTTTTTACCAGTGAGTAATAAAATACCCATTCAAATTGCAGTAGATAAATATACAAATTTCTCAGGACTTCCTAATTTTTCAAAGTTTTTGGAGTTACAAAAGTACTTGAAATAGTCAGATTGCTACAGACTATTCTGTTTTGTCAGATTATGTTTTCTTTGTGTTGTGTGCTTATTTTGATGGCTCCATGGTTTTCTTTGATGAGTTTTTGCCATAGAAAAGTTGGAATACAGTAGATATAATACAAAAACAAAACATGAATTGGTTTGATATAGCACTTATGGTAGTGGTTTATTATTCTTATACTAACGGATCTGACGAAGGCTTTGTTGAGTTTTGTGTGATTGAAGTTTTCAAGTTTTAGGTTATCTTACGATGGATGAAGGAAGGATGTAAGAGCCTAAGCTTGGGGATGCCCCGGCATCCCAAGCTATTATCCAAGAATGATCAACCAACTAAGCTTGGGGATGCCCCCGAGTGGCATCCCCGCTTTCTTCCAACAACTATCGGTATGTTACTCGAGACTATATTTTTATTCGTCACATGATATGTGTTTTGCTTGGAGCGTCTTTTATGATATGTGTCTTTGCTTGTTTATTTTGTGTTTTAAGTTATCAATCCTTGCTGGAGACACCTATTTGAGAGAGCCAAAATTATGTCATGACTTGTTAGAATTACTCTCTATGCTTCACTTAAATTGTTCTGAGAGAAAGAAAATTTGTTATGCTCATGATCTTCACTTATATTTGGTTGAGCTTATGAAAAGCAACTCATGAAAATTAGTCCCAAAGTGATAGATATCCAAGAAGGATAAAGTAAAGAAAATGTCATGAAGATCACTGGACAAAATAAACTTGATTCTTAGTAGTAGATTTGAGATATGATGATGTTATATTTGAGTTATGTTGATGAGTAATTGTGCTCTAGTAAGAATATGGGTGTTAAGGTTTGTGATTCCCTATGCAAGTACGAAAGTCAATACTCATGCAATGAAAATTATATCCTACTTGTGCTGCACTATTCGGTGTTAATTATGCTTAATGCTTGCTTATGATATTATTCGTTTCTTGGTTGGTCGCTTCCCAATCTTTTGCTAACCTTCATTTTGCACTAAGTATGACCTCTACTTATGCATCCAAAATCCATTAAACCAATTTTGCCACATGAATCCACTATATCTACCTATATGCGGTATTCTTTTGCCGTTCTAAGCAAATTTGCATGTGCCATCTCTAATTTTCAAAATAAACTTCTCTTTTGTGTGTTTGTTTCGCTCGTGGAACGGTAACGGGTGGCTAATATTTTCCATGCAAGATGTGTTATTCTCAAGATGAGTGTTTATTCACTTGTCATTGCACGAGAGTAAGGGAAAGGTATTAGGGATGCCCAGTCCCGAAATGCAAAAAAATGAATTTACTTTATGTTGTGAAATAATAAATTCCTTGGAAAGTGTTGGTATGGAGGGCACCCGTAGATACGGCTAGCCATGGAACGTGAAAGTTATGGTGGAACAAGGAATAAACTTTATTTTCTGTTTGGAAACCGCCTATGATATATCTATCCATGGAAAGTTTTCGGAACTCTAAGTCATTTTCAATGGTGGGATGGATACACCTCCCAAAATGTTTCTATCTCAAATTTTTCGCTTTGAGCTCTGGCACCTCTACAAATCCCTACTTCCCTCTGCGAAGGGACTTTCTTTTACTATTACGCAATTTTTATTTTGAAATTTGAGTCCCCATCTTCTCTCATAAAAAGCACCAACTAGGAGGCAATACGATCGTGCTCAAGTATTGGGTGTAGTTAATATTCGAGTGTGTTTCATGAATGGATCAATGTTTGAGCATGATGGGCAAGGGATAACTTATTTTAGCTTTGATATTTTGAAAGACATGGTTGCTTGTTGATATGCTTGAGTATCTAAATTATTATGTCAAAACTAGACTATTGCTTTGAATCATAAAAAAGTCCAAATGTCCATGCTATAAAGAAAATAATATGATATGACTTGATGAACAGCACTCCATATCAAAAATTCTATTTTTTGTCACTTACCTACTCGAGGACGAGTAGGAGTTAAGTTTGGGGATGCTGATCCGTCTCCAACGTATCTATAATTTTTGATTGTTCCATGCTGTTTTATTATCAATCTTGGATGTTTTATAATCATTCTATAGTCATTTTATATCATTTTTGGTACTAACCTATTAACATAGTGCCCAGTGTCAGTTCCTGTTTTTCACATGTTTTTTACATCACAGGAAATCAATATCAAATGGAGTCCAAATGGCACAAAACTTTACGATGATTTTTTATGGGCCAAAAGGAAGCAGATGGGCCCTGGTTGCACCTGGGGGGAGTCCCGAGGAGGAACAACCCACCAGGGCGCGCCAGGAGGCCCTAGCGCGCCCTTGTGGGTTGTGCCCACCTCGGGTACCCCCGGACCGCCTCTTTGCTCTATAAATACCCCAAAAATCCCAGAACCCTAGGGTAGTCGATGAAATATTCATCCAGCCGCCGTAGAGGCCAGTATCACCAGATCAAATCTAGACACCATCGCGGAGGGGTTCACCACTTCCATTGTTGCCTCTTCGATGATGCATGAGTAGTTATTTGTAGACATTCGAGTCCATAGTTAGTAGCTAGATGGATTCATCTCTCTCTTGATTCTCAATACAACTGTCTCTTGGAGATACATATGATGTAACTCTTTTTGTGGTGTGTTTGTTGGGATCGATGAACTTCGAGTTTATGATCAGATCTATGTTTTTATGTCCATGAAAGTATTTGAGTTTCTTTGACCTCTTTTATGTGTGATCTCTTATAGCCTCGTATTTCTTCTCCGATATTTGGGTTTTGTCTGGCCAACTCGATCTATTTATCTTGCAATGGGAAGAGGTACCCTGTAGTGGGTTCGATCTTACGGTGCTTGATCCCAGTGACAGAAAGGGAACCAACACGTATGTATCGTTGCTACTAAGGATAAAAAGACGAGATCTATATCTATCGCCATATAGACAAACGGATCTTGTCTACTTCATGTCATTGTTCTTATTGCATTACTCCATTTTTTCCTGAACTTAATACACAATATACATGCTGGATAGCGGTCGATGTGTGGAGTAATAGTAGTAGATGCAAGCAGGAGTCGGTCTACTAATCTTGGACGTGATGGCTATGTAATGATCATTGCGTGGATATCGTCATAATTATTTGAAGTTCTATCAATTGCCCAACAGTAATTTGTTTACCCACCGTTTGCTATTTTTCTCGAGAGAAGCCACTAGTGAAACCTACGGCCCCGGGTCTTATTTCTCATATATTTGCCTTTGTGATCTACTTTTTCCTTGCTTTTATTTTCAGATCTATTAAATCAAAAATACAAAAATACTTTGCTGCACTTTATTTTATTTGCGATCTAGTTATCCAATCTATTACAACCTTTTTACCGTCACGCACCAATTTCTGGCGCCGTTACCCGAAAGGGATTGACAACCCCTTTAACACGTCGGGTTGCAAGGTGTTGTTATTTGTGTGCAGGGGTTGTTTATGTTGTGTTGCTTGGTTCTCCTACTGGTTCGATAACCTTAGTTTCATAACTGAGGGAAATACCTACCGCCGCAGTGCTGCATCATCCCTCCCTCTCCGGGGAAATACTAATGTAGTTCCAACTGCCATCACCAAGTATTCGGGGAACTTCCACTTCCAGTGACCATTTCCATTGTTGTAGAAGCACTTCGTTTCAGGCTTGGGTCTAGCTTTGGGCTTGTTCATTGGAGTGGCAACTCATGTGCCATTCTTCTTGAAGTTTCCTTTCTTTCCCTTTGCCCTTTTTCTTGAAACTAGTGGTCTTGCTAACCATCAACACTTGATGCTCTTTCTTGATTTCTACCTTCGCTGATTTCAGTATCGCAAAGAGCTCGAGAATCTTTTCTGTTATCCCTTGCACATTGTATTTCATCACGAAGTTCTAGTAGCTTGGTGATAGTGACTAGAGAACTCTGTCAATCACTATCTTATCTAGAAGATTAACTTCCACTTGATTCAAGTGACTGTAGCACCCAGACATTCTGAGCACATGCTCACTAGCTGAGCTATTCTCCTCCATCTTGTAGGCAAAGTACTTGTCAGAGGTCTCATACCTCTTGACATGGGCTTGAGTCTGAAATACCAATTTCAACTCTTGGAACATCTCATATGCTCTGTGGCGTTCAAAATGTTTTTGAAGTCCCGGCGCTAAGCCGTAAAGCATGGTGCACTAAAATATTAAGTAGTCATCATACCGAGCTTGCCAGACGCTCATAACGTCTGCATCTGCTCCTACAATAGGTCTGTCAGCTAGCGGTGCATCAAGGACATAATTCTTCTATGCAACAATGAGGATAATCCTCAGATCACGGCCCGGTCTGCATCAATGCTACTATCATCTTTCAACTTAGTTTTCTCTAGGAACATATTAAAAATAAAATAGGGGAGCTATATGCGAGCTATTGATCTACAAAATAAATATGCTAATACTATCAGGACTAAGTTCATGATAAATTAAGTTCAATTGATCATATTAATTAAGAACTCCCTCTTATATAGACATCCCTTGAGTCATCTAAATTATCATGTGATCCATATCAAAAAAACCATGTCCGATAATCATGTGAGATGGAGTAGTTTTCAATGGTGAACATCTCTATGTTATCATATCTACTATATGATTCATGTTTGACCTTTCGGTCTCCAGTGTTCCGAGGCCATGTATGTTCAAGCTAGGCTCATCGAGTTTAACCTGAGTATTCCGCATGTGCGAAATTGTCTTGCACCCGTTGTATGTGAATGTAGAGCTTATCACACCCGATAATCACGTGGTGTCTCGGCATGACGAACTTTCGCAACGGTGCATACTCAGGGAGAACACTTATACCTTGAAATTTTAGTGAGGGATCAACTTATAATGCTACCGCCGTATTAAGCATAATAAGATGCATAATAGGTAAACATCACATGCAATCAAAATATGTGACATGATATGGCCATCATCATCTTGTGCCTTTGATCTCCATCTTCAAAGCACTGTCATGATCTCCATCGTCACCGGCTTGACACCTTGATCTCCATCGCAGCATCGTGCTCATTTCGCCAACTATTGCTTCTACAACTATCGCTAATGCATAGTGATAAAGTAAAGCGATTACATGGCGTTTGCATTTCATACAATAAAGTGACAACCATAAGGCTCCTGCCAGTTCCCGATAACTTTACAAAACATGACCATCTCATACAATAACGTATATCACATCATGTCTTGACCATATGACATCAGAACATGCCCTGCAAAAACAAGTTAGATGTCCTCTACTTTGTTGTTGCAAGTTTTACGTGGCTGCTACGGGCTTCTATTAAGAACCATTCTTACCTACACATAAAAACCACAATGGTGATTTATCAAGTCTGCTATTTTAACCTTCAACAAGGACCGGCCGCAGTCAAATTCGATTCAACTAAAGTTGGAGAAACAGACACCCGCCAGCCACCTTTATGCAAAACTAGTTGCATGTCTGTCGGTGGAACCGGTCTCATGAATGTGGTCATGTAAGGTTGGTCCGGGCCGCTTCATCCAATAATACCGCCAAATTGAAATAAGACATTGGTGGTAAGCAGTATGACGATCACCACCCACAACTCTTTGTGTTCTACTCGTGCATATCATCTACGCCTAGACCTGGCTCTGATGCCACTGTTGGGAAACGTAGCATGCAATTTCAAAAAAAAATCGTACGCTCACGCAAGATCTATCTAGGAGATTGATGTCTACTATGCAACTTTACTCTTGTAGACACGTGTTCGGCCTCCAAGTGCAAAGTTCTGTAGGACAGTAGCAATTTTTCCTCAAGTGGATGACCTAAGGTTTATCAATTTGTGGGAGGCGTAGGATGAAGATGGTCTCTCTCAAACAACCCTACAATCAAATACAAGAAATCTCTTGTGTCTCCAACACACCCAATACAATGGAAAATTGTATAGGTGCACTAGTTCGACGAAGAGATGATGATATAAGTGTAATATGGATGGTAGAAATATATATTTATAATCTGAATAAATAAAAACAGCAATGTAGTGAATAGTAAACGGGCACAAAAATGGCATTGCAATGCTTAAAAATGAGTCCTAGGGTCCGTACTTTCGCTAGTGCAATATCTCAATAGTGCTAATATAATTGGATCATATAACCACCACTCAAAGTGCGATGAAGAATCACTTCAAAGTTCCTATCTACCGGAGAACATGAGAAGAAATATTTTTATGTTACGAAACCACCTCGAAGCTATTCCTTCCGATCGATCTATCCAAGAGTTCGTACTAAAATAACACCAAATAATTTCAGAATCATAATACTCAATCCAACACAAACAACCTCAAAGAGTGCCCCGAGATTTCTACCGGAGAAACAAAAGACGAGAACGTGCATCAACCCCTATGCATAGAGACCCCAATGTCATCGTGGGGATCCGCGAGTTGAATGCCAAAACACATATCATATGAATCAATCACTAGTGCGCGTCGGTCCTAAACAAACGTTTTTACCCCTTTCCGCGACAGCATTTGGTACCGTCGCTAAGTGAGTGTGGGCGATAGGGAGTCCTTCCCACACGACCCAGAAACTGTCGGGGATATGCCCTCCTGGCACGCACGTTCAGCAAAATGAGGTCGTGTGCGACCGGCGAGCACTCAAATACGTAAATACATACAGTAGAGCTAAAAAAATACAATTATACGGTGAAATTGCTTCCGATCGCAAGTACATCCCACACAGTCGGTCACTGCTAAACGTTTCCATTCGTATGCACATCCCACACAGTCGCTCCAAGGGAAACGTTTCCGTTCACAGGTACATCACACACAATTTTTCCCGTTAAATCGTTTGCGTTATTGAATGTAGCACACACGGTCCGTAGAACAAACTGTGTGGCAAAGGCTGTCCATGACACATAGTTTTTATGTGGTAAACGTTTGCACAAGGTGGCCTAACGCAAATAGTTTTCAAGAAAAAGTCATGTGTGATTGTTCATTGATCCAAAATGGTTTATTCCTAGAAACCGTGTGCATTGCCTGAGGTCATCGCCCACGGTATTTTTTCAACAACCGTTTGCAATATCAAAACCCAATTAGCAGGCTAATTCGTCATTAGCAGGCTAATTGCCCTATTATTAATAAACCATTTATTAATCTAATTGACATTCATATTAAGCACACAATATATTTCATTTCCATATTAAGGAAGCGGACTTTCATAATTGAAATACATCAGAGTACAACATGATATAGCTTCAGCACTCATCTACCCCATTACACAACTGCGCTAGCAGCAAGTTCCACATGCAACATGTAGAACCTTTCAAAATTAGCATCATAGACGGTATATAGACAGATGCATCTTATCTGGAAAACTGCTGAAGCGGAAGGCGAATATTGAGCCTTCATTCATGTTGAAGGTCTTTGTAACTTTAGGCCAGTGCCTGTGGATAATTGACCGTCCGTCCTTCGACCTCTTCAGGAACACTTCAATATTGAATCGTGGGTGTTATATGAAAACCTTCCTCGCCTCCTGACCATAGAGGTGGTTTGAGAGGTAATCATCAGTGAACTGCTTTGGAAAGGCCTGAAAACAAGGATGTGCATAAATATCTTCTCTATATTGGAAATGGGGCAAAGGAATAAAAAAGGCAAGGTATAAAAGTTAGTACCATCTTGTAGTGAACTGATGTCTTCTTCATTGTGCAGACAAAGATCTTATTGTTTTTTTGTCGCTAATTTCTTTATCCTAACAATCTTTCGGAGTTTCTTGATTTGATTGATATTCATGGAAAACTCATTTCCACATATGCAAAAAGGGTCGAACAGTGGCAAAATAAGCAAACAACACATAGAAAACATAATCTGTCTAGAACAAAACAGTCTGTAGTAATCTGTATCAAACATATACTTCTGGAACTCAAACAGTTCTGAAATAAATTGGTGGACCTAGGGAATTTTTCTATTAATCATCTGCAAAAAGAATCAACCTAACCGCACTCTCCAGTAAAAAAAATGGCAGCTAATCTCGTGAGCGTAAAAGTTTCTGTTTTTTACAGAAAGATCACAAAGACTTCACCCAAGTCTTCCCAAAGGTTCTACTTGGCACAAACACTAATTAAAACATAAAACCACATCTAAACAGAGGCTAGATGAATTATTTATTACTAAATAGGAGCAAAAAGCAAAGAACAAAAATAAAATTGGGTTGCCTCCCAACAAGCGCTATCGTTTAACGCCCCTAGCTAGGCATGATGGTTTCAATGATGCTCACATAAAAGATAAGAATTGTAACATACAGAGATCATCGTGAAGAATATGACTAGCACATTTAAGTCTAACCCACTTCCTATGCATAGGGATTTTGTGAGCAAACAACTTATGGGAACAATAATCAACTAGCATAACAAGGCAAAAGAAGCATAACTTTAAAACTTTAAGCACATAGAGAGGAAACTTGATATTATTGCAATTCCTATAAGCTTATATTCCTCCCTCATAATAAATTTCACTGGCATTATGAATGAATTCAACAATATAACTATCACAAAACATATTCTTAACACGATCCACATGTATGCAAAGTTGACACTCTTCCAAAATAGTGGGATTAACATTAACTAAAGTCATGACCTCTCCAAACCCACTTTCATAATTATAATAAGATTCAACACCCTCAAAAATAGTGGGATCATTACTTCCTAAAGTTGAAACTCTTCCAAACCCACTTTCATCAATATAATCATCATAAATAGGAGGCATGCTATCATCAAAATAAATTTGCTCATCAAAACTTGAAGGACCAAAAATATCATCTTCATCAAACATAGCATCCCCAAGCTTGTGGCTTTGCATATGGTTAGCATCATGGATATTAAAAGAATTCATGCTAACAACATTTCAATCATGCTCATCATCCAAAGATTTAGTGCCAAACATTTTAATACATTCTTCTTCTAACACTTTGGCACAATTATCGGAATCCTTATTTTCACGAAAGACATTAAAAAGATGAAGCATATGAGGTACCCTCAATTCCATTTTTTAGTTTTGTTTTATAGACTAAACTAGTGATAAAACAAGAAACAAAAAGATTCAATTGCAAGATCTAAAGATATACCTTCAAGCGCTAACTTCCCAGGCAACGGCGCCAGAAAAGAGCTTGATGTCTACTACACAACCTTCTTCTTGTAGACGTTGTTGGGCCTCCAAGTGCAGAGGTTTGTAGGACAGTAGCAAATTTCCCTCAAGTGGATGACCTAAGGTTTATCAATCTGTGTAAGGCGTCGGATGAAGATGGTCTCTCTCAAGCAACCCTGCAACCAAATAAAAAAGAGTCTCTTGTGTCCCCAACACACCTAATACAATGGTAAATTGTATAGGTGCACTAGTTCGGCGAAGAGATGGTGATACAAGTGCAATATGGATGATAGATATAGGTTTTTGTAATATGACAATATAAAAACAGCAAGGTAACTAATGATAAAAGTGAGTGTAAACGGTATTGCAATGCTAGGAAACAAGGCCTAGGGTTATACTTTCACTAGTGCAAGTTCTCTCAACAATAATAACATAATTGGATCATATAACAATCCGTCAACATGCAACAAAGAGTCACTCCAAATTCACTAATAGCGGAGAACAAACGAAGAGATTATTGTAGGGTACGAAACCACCTCAAAGTTATCCTTTCTGATCGATCTATTCAAGAGTCTGTGGTAAAATAACACGAAGCGATTCTTTCCATTCGATCTATCCTAGAGTTCGTACTAGAATAACACCTTAAGACACAAATCAACCAAAACCCTAATTTCACCTAGATACTCCAATGTCACCTCAACTATCCGCGGGTATGATTACACGATATGAATCACACAATCTCAGATTCATCTATTCAACCAACACAAAGAAATTCAAAGAGTGCCCCAAAGTTTCTACTAGAGAGTTAAGACGAAAACATGGGCCAACCCCTATGCACAGATTCCCAAGGTCACGGAACCAGCAAGTTGATCACCAAAACATACATCAAGTGAATCAATATAATACCCCATTGTCACCACGGGTATCCCACGCAAGACATACATCAAGTGTTCTCAAATCCTTAAAGACTCAATCCAATAAGATAACTTCAAAGGGAAAACTCAATCCATTACAAGAGAGTAGAGGGGGAGAAACATCATAAGATCCAACTATAATACCAAAGCTTCCGATACATCAAGATCGTGTCAAATCAAGAACACGGGAGAGAGAGAGAGAGAGATCAAACACATAGCTACTAGTACATACCCTCAGCCCCGAGGGTGAACTACTCCCTCCTCGTCATGGAGAGCGCCGGGATGATGAAGATGGCCACCGGAGAGGGATTCCCCCCTCTGGCAGGGTGCTGAAACGGGTCTAGATTGGTTTTTGGTGGCTACAGAGTCTTGCGGTGGCGGAACTCCCGATCTAGGTTATGTTCGGGAAGTTTGGGTATATATAAGAGGTTTTGGCGTCGGGAACAAGTCAGGGGGGTCTCCGAGGCGGCCATGAGCTAGGGGGCGCACCCCCACCCACGTGGTGGCCTCGGGACTCTTCTGGTCAAAAAATGATCTCCATGAAATTTCAGGTCAATAGGACTCCGTTTGGTTTTCCTTTTCTGCAAAACTCAAAAACAAGGAAAAAACAGAAACTGGCACTAGGCTCTAGGTTAATAGGTTAGTCCAAAAATCATATAAAATAGCATATAAATGCGTATAAAACATCCAAGATTGATAATATAATAGCACGGAACAATCAAAAATATAGATACGTTGGAGACGTATCAGCCTCAATCAGGGCTAAGGCCGCCGATGCAGAACAGACAGCTGCTGTGCTGCTCTCGCCAGTTGCTATCGCCGAGGCAGATGTTGCTGCCGCCACCTAGGAAGCAACAGTGGCCGTTTGGACTGCCTTTGCAGCCCGGTAGCAAATTGCGGCCGCAGTCATGCACCTTGTTAGAACGTGCATGGCGGCTACGGCCGCGCTCTCACCGGAGTGGGCAACCGAAGTTTCCCTCACGACACGGGTGCACGTGCCCATCTTTCACCGGCGACGATTGAACAGTGAAATGATATTTGGGGAGCGAGCTAGTGTGCTTGAGACGCTGGCTGTGGACTGTAGCCGACGCACCTTCTCGCGTAAGCCATAGGCGTACTATACACCGACGGTGCTCCAAGATATTTTGTACTACATCTCACACGGTTTCTGATAATAAATTGTGTGCGATCTACTTGATTTCTCATCTTGATTTCAATTACATAATGGGGTCACAATGGCAATGGACGGTGTTTGAATTGCTAGACCTTTTATCTGGAGTGAACATGCAACAATATGTGTGTCGTAAAAGAATTGGAATTATTTAGGGTTTGTTTGAACATTTTATATATTAAATTGGTTTTCTAGCCATTTATGTGCATAATTCAAATTTGAACTACATGCACATGCTCCAGTGCATATAAATTGGTTGAAAAATCAAATATGTGTCCTTGGGTGCATGCTTAGGTCCCATGCAAGAAATGGGAATGAATTTAAAACATCGAGGAATCGTTAATTGCCGGCAAAACATTGAGATGCATGATTTTTAAATTCTAGTAAATACAAAACTCGTCTAAAATTCATGAAACTTGCCATGCTATCATGGAGCGGCATCAACATGCCGTGGTACAAATTGTGTCCCATTTGGGGTAGGTTTGGGTATATGCTTCTCACAACAAGCATGTCATGGAACGTCCCACCTTTGTGGACGAAATGATATCCATTGCCTCTTATTGCTTTCAAATTTATTTCTCGTGTCAACATAGAACAACAGGAGTGTTGTGTGAATTTCGTGATTTTTTAGGGTTCGTTTGGACATTTTTATGCATTAACTAAGTTTTCAATGCATTTATGTGCATAATTCAAATTTGAACTACATCCACATGCTCCAGTGCATATAAATTGGTTGAAAAATCAAATATTTGTCCTTGGGTGCATGCTTAGGTCCCATGCAAGAAATGGGAATGAATTTCAAACACCAAGGCAGCGTTGATTGCCGGCAAAACATTGAGATGCTTGGTTTTTAAATTCTAGTAAATCCAAAATTCTGTTAACCATTCACGTGACACCACGTGTCTGGTTTTAATGGTTGTAGGAGGTGTCGTGCGGACAACTGCTTGACCTTGAATGAACGGGAGGCGTGCGATCACCGTTCGATGCACAGGCTGACCGAGAGGCATGCAAGCTGTCCTTGAGTGCGCAGGCTCACCGGGAAGCGTACCAGTTGTACCCTGTGCAGGCTCACTAGGAAGCGAGCCCTTTGACTTCTATGGCCGCCCGCCTTGCTCGCATCCTCTCCATTAATGGCACCCAAGCCACAGTTCAATTCACTTTTTAAATATCAAACACTCATCACAAACGTTTTAATTAGAACACTCGTATGAAAACCGACAGCTTCCCCAGGAAGCCAAGAGAAAATGTGCCGAGCAGGATTTCTGTAGCTCTTGATCGCAAACATTTTAGATAGAACACCCGTATGCAAAGTGAGAGCAGCGCAGGATTTATGCATCCCTTCAACGCAAACGGATCTTTTGGATGACCTATGTGGAACCATGTACAAACAATTTGGTAAGATTTTTCAATACTTGTAACACTGCCATTTGTCAAAATAAGAAACTAAAAATCACTAGCAGTATCTAATTTTTGCAACTAAAATTCAGTAATTAAGCATAGATTGCATTCATAGATTAAGCAGTCGTTCTTAATTTATACAAACAATTCAACTCGACAGCTGAACCAACCAAACTTTTCCCCAATTGTTGCCAACCATGTACTGAAATAGCTAGTTCAACTATATATACTAGCTAATTTTAAATACGTTGTACAGTTCCACCACATCTATAGTCTGATGAACTGAACAAAATAGCCTCTAAATACTACTTCTACTATGGAGGGGCTTTGTACTATTTCCGGCTGCCTCTCCTCTGCCGAGCGTGCTCAGTAAGAGGCGGAGGAGGAGGAGCCTACCGACGAGTTCGGCAACCGCAATGCGGTGCCTGCCGCTAGTGCAGCTGTGGCGACCAGACCTCAAACGGTCCGATCTCTGTGCTTCAATGTCATCCCTGGATGAGTAATGCTGACACGCACAGTACTTGAAGGATTTATAACAGAGTAGCAATCACACACTTATTACAACAAGTGTCTCAAAAGAGAACTTATTACAAGAAATATGGCTTAAGGCCATCTAATTACGATTAGGGGTGGAAACGGATCGGATGCGGATCGGATAGTGCACTAACCACTTTCATTTTCATATTTTCAAAACGAATACGAATCCGAATATGGATGTTATCGGATACGGATGCGGCTTGGATATTATTCGGATATGGATACATATCGGATATTTTCTTTATCGGAATGGATGCGAATAATATCAACATATTGCTTAAGTAAATTAGTCGATAGCTATGTGACCTAAAATAATCAATTTGTGACATACAATAAGTCAATGATAAATAGGATTATGAATAAATACTATTGTAATGCATAATAATTTATAAGTTTAATCATATAAAGAGTAAAATTTGACCACTCATTTGGCTTTTATGTTGGATAATTGGAATATTTGGCCTAGAATTTTAAAAATTACCTCCCACAATCTTATTCGGATACGGATATATCCACTTCCATATCCATATTTGTGTCAAAATCTCCTACCATATTTTATTTTTTATTTGTTTAATAAATTCGGATACGGATAATTTCCATTTCCATTTTGGTTCGGATGAGGATGTTTCGGATACGAATATCGGATATTTCGGATTATCGGCTACCACTTTCCACCCCTAATTATGATAACAGCGGAAGGCTTGGAAGATAAGGGAGTCCATCAACTCCAACGGCATCACTGAGTATAGAACCACGACCTAAAGCTCCTTACTCGTCGTCTGAAAAGTCTGCAACATGAACGTTGCAGCCGGAAAACGGGTCAGCACATGAAATATGCTGGCAAAGTAATACACAGAGGGTAATGAACAGAACTGGGCTATACTACATGCATATATGGCCGGTGGAAAGCTCTATGGTTACAGTTTTGCGTAAAGCCAATTTTTCCCTACTGCAAAGGAATAAATTTTATTTTAACTATCATGGTGGTTGTTAAACATTGAGAGCGTAGACACCCTCTCAATCCCAATTAAGCATCATCATTAAAACCCAACAAAATTAATTAAAGTCACATGATAAGATTCACATGATAATCCAGGTACTAGATACTCAAGATGTCCATAACCGGGGACACAGGTAACCATGGTTAGTTTATACACTCTGCCGAGGTTTGCGCACTTTTCCCCACAAGACTCGATCTCCTCCGTTGGAATTCTCGCACTACATGGTGTTTGAGAAACGGATGACCGAGACATAGTCTTTCAGAAGCGTTAGCACCTTACGATCGGGTAGACCGTTACACCTACTTTCCCCTACATCTGCTAGTCTACCACTGCAAGAGTTCGCACGACTTATCAACTATGCTAGAGCCCATAGTAGCTTGTGGCTGCACACGGAAGTTTCTAGCTTGAATAATCTCATGATCCCTTTGTGCCTGGGTGGCGGTCCATAAAGAAAAACAGGCAATCGCTGGAATACCCAGGTGCCTCAATCCACCTAGATGTGTATTAAAGTTGCCACCTTAAATAAACCATTAATTTATAATCTCACATTTGTCATGGATACACTCACCCAATCCACGTCTACTAGCGTAGCATGTCAATATAAGCAACACGTAGAAGTACCTCCCAAGGGTTTGATAATAAAACAGGTAATAGGTACTACCTCATCTACTTCCCAAAACCCAAAATTTAATTAGATCCTAATCATGCAATGTTTGAGGATTGATCTAATGCAATAAAACTGGGTAGTAAGAGGTATGATCTAAGTGTTACTTGCCTTGCTGATGATCCGGGAAACCTAGAGACACGAAGTAGCAAGCGGCGCACTTCGGGTACTCTAACGCAAACAAACATAGAAGCATGCAACAAGTACTCATCTAATGCATAGGTAAAACTCAAATAAGAGAACTAACCAGAAAGTTCAACTTAAGAACTCCGGTTTGCAAAAAGATACAAATCAAACGAAGAGACGAAAAGCAAACGGTGAAAAAAACAAGCTTTGTTTACTAATCTGGATCTAAGTCAAATTTTACAGAAGCAAAAACTTGTTTGAGTTGGTTAAATGGAAAGAGTGTTTCGAGAAGAAACTCTAGGCGCTTGAATCGCATGATTCCGATAAACGAGCGAAAAGTTAAACTAAAATGAAAATCGGGTCAGAAATTGCGATCAGAAAAAATCGCGGAAAATCCGAGAAAAAAGAAAAACGATGAATAGGCTAACAAACGAACGTTCGCTGTATGCGGCTAAACAACGAAAACCGTTCGTAAAAACGAACGTAAAAGTGGTCGTTCGCTAAATAACTAAACCGAAGAAAAAAATAAACCGAACCGGATCTAGAAAAAAACGGATCTAGGGTTTACGAAATAAAACCGATCGATTTTATATAAAAAATGGCGGCTACCTCGAACTCCGGCGGGATTCGGCGAGTCGGCGGCGGCGAGAGGTCCGGCGGGGCGGTGGCGAGCTCCGGCGAGGCGGCGCGGGCGGCAGCGCGGGCGGCGGTGGCGGCGGGCTCCGGCGCGGGTGGCACGGGTGGCGGGCGGCGGCGGGCTCCGGCGTGGGCGGCGCCGCAGCGGCGGCGGCGGCTGGTGGCGGCTAGGGTTAGGGTTTTCGGGTGGGTGGTGGTAACGGGCTCGGGGCAGCAGCTTATAAAGGCCTGGCCCGAGAAGTCCTAGCCGAGTACAGCCCTAAGTCGGTCGACCTTTTTTTAAATAATTTGACGTGCAGAAAAAGAAAGAAAAGAAATAATAAACGCACTCCAAAAATCCTGAAATAAATTTTCCCCGACTTCTAAAATCAAGCCGGACAAAGTGAACATTAATTTGGGGCCTAAGTGCAATTTTGAAAAACGCGCATTTTTCCTAAATTCAAATAAAACAGCGAAAAAGTCCAAAATAAAACCCTTATTTGATTTTAATATTAAATCTCTGATATTTCTTTATTTTGAGGAAGTCATTTTATCCTCTCTCTTTCTTTTTTTATAAAAGAAATAATTCAGGAAAAAATAATTAAAATCAACGATCCTCTTTTCATAATTCGAGAAAAACCTCAAATATGAAAATAGAGAAATCCCCAACTCTCTCCGTAGGTCCTTGAGTTGCGCGGAAATTCTAGGATCAACCAAAACACAATAAAACACGATATGCAAAGATGCTCTAATGTATAACATTCCAAATTGAAAATTTGGGATGTAACAAACCTGCCCCCCTTAAGATGAATCTCGCCCTCGAGATTCGGGTTGGCTAGAAAATAGGTGAGGGTGGTCCTTCAGCAGATCTTCCTCTCGCTCCCAGGTGGCTTCATGCTCGGTATGGTGACTCCACTGAACCTTGCAAAATTTGATAACCTTGCTGCGTGTAACTCGGCTGGCGAACTCGAGTATCTTTACTGGTTTCTCCTCATAGGTCAAATCACTATCTAATTGTATTGCTTCCAGCGGCACTATATCTCTCAGCAGTATATCCGCCATCTCAGCATGGCACTTTTTTAACTAGGAAACGTGGAACACGTCATGAACTCCCGACAATCCTTCGGGCAACTCCAACTTGTTAGCAACTTCTCCCAAACGCTCCCAAACTTTGTATGGTCCCACAAAACATGGCGCTAATTTTCCCTTAACTCCAAAACGCTTAACTCCTCGAGGCGGGGATACACGAAGATAAACTATGTCTCCGGCTTCGTAAACTGTCTCCTGGCGTTTAGAATCTGCATAGCTCTTCTACCTGGACTGGGCTACCTTGAGCCTATCACGAATCAACTTCACTTTCTGTTCAGACTCCTTAATCAAATCTGGTCTAAACAACTAGCGGTCTCCAACTTCATCCCACAACAATGGTATTCGGCACCGTCTTCCGTACAAGGCTTCAAAAGGGGCCATCTTCAAACTGGATTGATAACTATTGTTGTAAGAGAACTCCGCATATGGCAAGTTGTCATCCCAACTAGATCCATAATCTAGCGCACAAGCTCTTAGCATATTCTCCAAAATCTGACTGACTCTCTCGATCTGTCCATCGGTCTGTGGATGAAAAGCTATACTGAACTCTAGCCTGGTACCCAAAGTTCCGTGCAACTGATTCCAGAACTTTGAGGTAAACTAAGTTCCTATATCTGATACAATGCTTCTCGGAACTCCATGCAGACATACGATCCTGGTCATGTATATCTTTGCCAACTTAGCACTAGTGTAAGTGGTCTTCACTGGGATGAAATGAGCTACCTTCGTCAAGCGATCGACTACAACCCATATCAAGTCATAGCCTGAGCGGGTCCTAGGTAATCCCGTGATAAAAGCCATGCCTAGCTTATCCCACTTCCATTCAGGTATCGGCAATGGCTGTAACAATCCTGCTGGCTTCTGATGTTGTGCCTTTACTCTCTGACATGCATCACAAACGGCTACATACTCCGCAATATCCTTCTTCATTCCAGTCCACCAGAAAGTATCAATCAAATCCAAATACATCTTGATATTTCATGGGTGAATCGAGTACAGCGAATCATGGGCCTCTTGTAGAATTAGCTTCCTGATCTCCGGGTCATTAGGCACATAAAGACGGTCCTCAAACCATAAGGTATCGTGTTCAGCCTCACGGAATCCTTTAACTTTTCCCTTGCTCATCTTCTCCTTTATGGTGGCAATCTCCTTGTCGGTCTTCTGAGCTTCTCTGATCTTATCCATCAGAGTAGACTGAATCTCCAATACTGCTACATAGCCTCTTGGAACTATCTCCAAACATAGCTCGCGAATATCCTCGACTAACTCCTTTGGTAAATCCCCGGTCATTGGTGTGATGACATGGCTCTTGCGGCTCAATGCGTCACCTACTACGTTAGCCTTTCCGGGGTGATAATGCAATCTCATGTCATAATCCTTGATGACCTCCAACCATCTCCTTTGCCTAAGATTCAAATCCTTCTGCGTGAATATGTACTTCAAACTCTTGTGATCCGTGTACACCTCACAATGGTTTCCAATGAGAAAATGTCTCCAAGTCTTGAATGCATGCACTACGGCTGCTAACTCCAAATCATGTGTTGCATAATTCAACTCCTAGGGCTTAAGCTGTCATGAAGCATAAGAAACAACTCTTCCCTCCTGCATAAGCACTGCTCCAAGTCCTCGACGTGAAGCGTCGCAATACACCTCATAATCCTTGCGCGGATCCGGCAGAATCAACACTGGCGAGGTAACCAATCGTTTCTTCAACTCCTGGAAACTGGCCTCACATTCCTCAGTCCAATTGAACTTGGTATCCTTCTTCAACAACTCCGTCATAGGTTTTGCAATCTTCGAGAAATTTTTAATGAATCTCCGATAATATCCTGCGAGTCCAAGAAAACTCCGGATCTCTCCAACTGTTGTTGGGGCTTCCCAATTTGTCACAGTGACAACCTTGGTGGGATCTATTCCTTCTCCGGATATAACATGCCTGAGGAATACAACTTCCTTCAACCAAAACTCACATTTGCTGAACTTGGCGTATAACTGATGTTCTCTGAGCTTACCAAGTACCCAACGCAAATGTTCTTTATGTTCTTCTTCATCTTCGAGTAAACCAGTATATCATCAATGAACACTATGACGAACTTATCCAAAAACTCCATAAACACTTTGTTCATCATGTTCATAAAATAAGCAGGTGCGTTAGTCAGGCCAAATGACATAACGGTATACTCATGCAGCCCGTACCTCGTAGTAAAAGCTGTCTTAGGTATGTCCTGCTCTTGAATCTTCAACTGGTGGTATCCTGATCGCAAATCGTTCTTGGAAAATACCTTTGCTCCTTGCAATTGGTCAAACAAATCATTGATCATCGGCAGTGGGTACTTATTCTTGATCGTCACTTCATTCAATCCTTGATAATCAACAACCATCCTTAATGATCCATCCTTCTTTTCCACTAGAAGTACTGGTGATCCCCAAGGTGACGAACTTGGGTGAATATATCCCTTATCCAGTAACTCCTTTATGTACTTCTTAATCTCCTCCAAATCCTTTGGAGGCATTCGATATGGTCTCTTAGATATTGGTCCTGTGCCTGGCAAAAGCTCAATCAAAAACTCAATGTCTCTATCCGGTGGCATACCTGGCAACTCTTCTGGAAATGCATCCGGAAAATCCTTTACCACCGGCACTTCCTCCTGTACAAGTACAACTCCTATTAGGGAATTTACTTGAGTCCTATTCGGCACATGCCGTGATATATACTTGATCCTTCTTCCTTCTGGGGTGGTAAGCAAAATCGACTTACTGGCGCAATCGATGTTTCCTCCATACATCGATAGCCAATCCATACCCAGAATTACATCCAAACCTTGTGATTCAAAAATGATTAAATCCGAGGGAAACACATGCCTACCTATACTCAATGGCACTTGAAAACATCCTTTACTGGCCATATACTCCGCTCCTTGTGAGCTTACTAACATAGGTGTTCTAAGGACCTTGGTGGGCAGTTTATACTTATCCATGAATCCCTTTGATATGTATGAATGCGATGCACCAGTATCGAAAAGAACGATTGCAGTAAATGACTTAACCAAAAAGTTACCTATTACTGCATCTGGCTGGGCTTCAACTTCCTCCATGTTAACATGGTTCACCTGTCCCCTGTTGAAAGGGTTCGGCTTCTTCCCAGAGCTTCCATTGCCATTTCCATTCTGGGTTTTAGGACATTCATTGGCATAATGTCCGGTCTTCCGACACTTATAACAAGTGCCTTGGCTCAGGTCTCTCTTGGCTGGGGTTAATGGGTTGGTACGGTTCTGACCGTTGCTTCCCCCATTCCCATTACCGTTCTTGGGGCCATCATGATTATGCGAACTTCCTCCTCCATGGGTATGCTGAAAATGTCCTCCCGATTTCGGGGTAAAACGTGGCTTCTGCTGAGCTCCTGAATTGTACTTCCCTTGTCCATACTTCCTCTTGCACTTCTCAATCTGTTGATGCTTCCCTTCAATCATAAGAGCATGATCCACCAGTTCCTAGTAGTTGCTGAAGGTTGCAACCATCAACTGCATGCTCAACTCATCATTCAGTCCTTCCAGAAACTTCTCCTGCTTAGCTGCATCTGTAGCAACGTCATCTGGGGCATAACGTGCTAACTTACTAAAGTCATCCACGTATTGGCCAACTGTCTGTCCTCCTTGGAGCAAGTTGCGAAACTCATGCTTCTTCATGGCCGTAGCTCCTGCTGAAACATGGGTTGTACGGAAAGCCTGCTGAAATTGGTCTCATGTCACCGTGGCTATAGGGTAGGTGACAGTGTAATTCTCCCACCATGACGCTGCTAGTCCATCCAACTGATGTTCGGCAAAGTGCACCTTCTCAGCATTAGTACATCCTATAGTGGTTAACTCCCATCCAATCTTGCGGAGCCAATCAGCTGCTACTATAGGCTCGGTGCTACTAGAGAACACCGGCGGATTCAGTCTAAGGAAACGGGTTAAGTGATCAACATGTGGTGGTGGTGGTGGTGGTGGTGGGTTGTTGTTGTTATTCCCCTGATTCTGGTTCTGGACTAGCAACTGCATCAATGCATTCTGCTACTGGATCAACTGAGTGAGCTCCGGTGGAAGTGCAAATCCATTGTCACGTCTCGAAGGCATCTAATGGGTTTAGAGGGGAGAGATTAGAATAGAATGAGGTCTAATGAGAAAGCATTGCCCATATGCACATGAGCCAAATGCAAACAAAATCACTTCATTCAATCAAACAAGGGCATACAAGCGATCTAACTATCGCAAAAGTGCTCGGACTACTCTATTTACATGGTGGAATACTACTACTGATGTGGTGGTCTACTAGAAATATTCTTCGGTTGCAGACTCCATGATATCTGCTCCAGCTTCGTCAACATAGTCATGATCGCTCAGGTCAGAGTCGGTGTCGTCGATGATGATGTAGTCTTCCGGGCGAATCTCCATGGGTTCTTCGTCTTCCTCTACTAGTGTGGGGTCTCCCATGAATATTCCGATCTTCTTAATCAGGTCGTCATTCTTCTCCACTAGTACGACAATTTCCTCCTCATGATCTTCACGTGTAGCCTTGAGTTCTTCCTCCATCTCTGTGATTCTTGTCATCACCTTCTTCAGATCTATCATGTCTGCGCACATTTGGTTCTCCTAACGTCGAATGTGCTGGTTTAACTCCTGGATAAAAATTGCAATTGATCTATCCTTCTTGGTGCTGATCATTTCCCAGTGCTCATCTCGGCGCCCACAAATCTGATAGATAGTATCCTTGAGATCATTGTGGTAAACTTCTCCAATACGTCCCATGGTGATGTGGTTTGCCATGCTCTTTCCTAGACTCCAAGTTGGTGCATCAAAGGAAAA
This sequence comes from Triticum aestivum, assembly GCF_018294505.1. Taxonomy (NCBI): domain Eukaryota; kingdom Viridiplantae; phylum Streptophyta; class Magnoliopsida; order Poales; family Poaceae; genus Triticum; species Triticum aestivum. The sequence continues at coordinate 30,973,597 of NC_057797.1, read as the reverse complement.
CTCTATGGGCTCGGTGACTGGCATGAACGGCCTTCCTGGAACTTGAAATTGAATCATCCAGCGCTCCTCCTTGGGTAAAGTGGCGGTGTAGGTCCCGGTGAAGCTTGGTACTACGATGTTTTGGTACTTAGTGACTTCCTTTAGGTGGCATCCAAAGGGTGTATCTTCATCTGGTTGCGTGAACTTGTTCCTTGCATCTGCCATCCTAAAAGAGTAGAAAATATGAGAAGTCAGAAATGAGAAGAGAATAGTGATCTAGGGCTTTATCTTAGTGGTCGTGTCCTACAGTCAGCGTGTGCTCTGATACCATCTTGTGTCGACCAGACCTCAAACGGTCCGATCTCTGTGCTTCAGTGTCATCCCTGGATCAGTAATGCTGACACGCACAGTACTTGAAGGATTTATAACAGAGTAGCAATCACACACTTATTACGACGAGTGTCTCAAAAGAGAACTTATTACAAGAAATATGGCTTAAGGCCATCTAATTACGATAACTGTGGAAGGCTTGGAAGATAAGTGAGTCCATCAACTCCAACGGCATCACTGACTATAGAACCACGACCTAAAGCTCCTTACTCGTCATCTGAAAAGTCTGCAACATGAACGTTGCAGCCCGAAAACAGGCCAGCACATGGAATATGCTGGCAAAGTAACACATAGAGGGTAATGAACAGAACTGGGCTATACTACATGCATATATGGCTGGTGGAAAGCTCTATGGTTACAGTTTTGTGTAAAGCCAATTTTTCCCTACTTCAAAGGAATAAATTTTATTTTAACTATCATTGTGGTTGTTAAACATAGAGATCGTAGACACCCTCTCAATCCCAATTAAGCATATCATTAAAACCCAACAAAATAAATTAAAGTCACATGATGAGATTCACATGATAATCCAGGTACTAGATACTCAAGATGTCCATAACCGGGGACACGGCTAACCATGATTAGTTTATACACTCTGCAGAGGTTTGCGCACATTTCCCCACAAGACTCGATCTCCTCCAAATTCTCGCACTACATGGTGTTTGAGAAACAGATGACCGAGACATAGTCTTTCAGAAGCGCTAGCACCTTACGATCGGGTAGACCGTTACACCTACTTTCCCCTACATCTGCTAGTCTACCACTGTAAGAGTTTGCATGACTTAATGAACTATGCTAGAGCCCATAGTAGCTTGTGGCTGCACATGGAAGTTTCTAGCTTGAATAATCTCATGATCCCTTTGAGCCTGGGTGGCGGTCCATAAAGAAAAACAGGCAATCGCTGGGATACCCAGGTGCCTCAATCCACCCAGATGTGTATTGAAGTTGCCACCTTAAATAAACCATTAATTTACAATCTCACATCTGTCATGGATACACTAACCCAATCCACGTCTACTAGCATAGCATGGCAATATAAGCAACACGTAGAAGTAACTCCCAAGGGTTTGATAATAAAACAAGTAATAGGTACTACCTCATCTACTTCCCAAAACCCACATTTTAATTAGATCCTAATCATGCAATGTTTGAGGATTGATCTAATGCAATAAAGCTGGGTAGTAAGAGGTATGATCAAAGTGTTACTTGCCTTGCTGATGATCCGGGAAACCTAGAGACTCAATGTAGCAAGCGGGGCACTGTGGGTACTCTAATGCAAACAAACAAACAAGCATACAATAAGTACTCATCTAATGCATAGGTAAAACTCAAATAAGAGAACTAACCAGAAAGTTCAACTTAAGAACTCCGGTTTGCAAAAAGAAACAAATCCAACGAAGAGACGAAAGGCAAACGGCGAAAAAACTAGCTTCATTTACTAATCTGGATCTAAGTCAAATTTTACAGAATTAAAACTTGTTTGAGTTGGTTAAACGGAAAGAGGGTTTCGAGACGAAAGTCTAGGCGCTTGAATCGCTTGATTCTGATAAACGAGCGAAAAGTTAAACTAAAACGAAAATCGGATCAAAAATCGCGATCAGAAATAATCACGGAAAATCCGAGAAAAAAGAAAAACGACGAACAGGCTAACAAATGAACATTCGCTGTCTACGGCTAAACGACGAAAACTGTTGGTAAAAACGAATGTAAAAGCGGCCATTCGCTAAATAACTAAACCGAAGAAAAAATAAACCGAACCGGATCTAGAAAAAACGGATCTAGGGTTTATGAAATAAAACCGATCGGCTTTTTAAAAAAACTGGCGGCTACCTCGAACTCCGGCGGGATCCGATGAGTCGGCGGCGGCGGGAGGTCCAGCGGGGCGGTGGCGAGCTCCGGCAAGGAGGTGCGGGCGGCGGCGGCGGCGGGCTCCGGCGTGGGCGGCGGCGGCGGGTGGCGGCTAGGGTTAGGGTTTTTGGTTGGGGTGGCTGTAACGATCTCGGGGCGGCGGCTTATAAAGGCCTGGCCTGAGAAGTCCTGGCCGAGTACGGCCCTAAGTCGGTCGATCCTTTTCTTAAATAATTTGACGTGCAGAAAAAGAAAGAAAAGAAATACTAAACGGACTCCAAAAATCCCGAAATAAATTTTCCCCGACTTCTAAAATCAAGCCGGACAAAATAAACATTTATTTGGGGCCTAAATGCAATTTTGAAAAACGCGCATTTTTCCTAAATTCAAATAAAACAGCGAAAAACTCCAAAATAAAAACCTTATTTGATTTTAATATTAAATCTCTGATATTTCTTTATTTTGAGGAAGTCATTTTATCCTCTCTCTTTCTTTTTTTATAAAAGAAATAATTTAGGAAAAAAATAATTAAAATCAACGATCCTCTTTTCATAATTCGAGAAAAACCTCAAATATGAAAATAGTGAAATCCCCAACTCTCTCCGTAGGTCCTTGAGTTGCGCGGAAATTCTAGGATCAAACAAAATGCAATAAAACACGATATGCAAAGATGCTCTAATGTATAACATTCCAAATTGAAAATTTGGGATGTTACAACAGCTTCAGTGAGGCTCGCCTCGGACGCCCTCTGCCGCTCCAGACGACCCCTCTCGAAGTGGCGGTTCTCCTCGTAGATCTCATGAATCGTCGCCTCTGAGGCGGCGTGTGCCGCTGCCATTGCGGCAGTAAGGCTGTTTACATGCTCGACGAGGCGCTCCTCCTCCTCCCGCAAGAACTCGGTGTACCGCGCAAGGTCGCTGTCGCATGTGCGGGCATCCACCTCCGCCTCCCGCCTTCGAGCGGCGGTGGCGGAGCGGGTGATGACCCCAGCGGTTGACGGTGGGCTGGCGGCCACGGCGGCCGATGACGGGGTGGCGGCCACGACCACCACCTCCCGCCTTCGGGCCACAGTGGCGGAGCGGGTGATGGCCACAGTGGTTGGCAGTGAGGTGGCGGCCACGACGGCCATCTCCCGCCTTTAGGCCGCGGCGGCGGAGCGGGCAATGGACCTGGCTTTCGATGGTGGTGTGGCAGCAATGATAGCCGGCAACAGCTGTTGACGGGCACCAGCGACGGAGCATGTGGTGGGTGTTCCGCGCAGACCCAACAGGGACGCCACACGCACTACACTACGCTAGGGACTGCGCCGCCGGTGCGGTGTAGCCTCCCAGCTGGAGCTGTCCTCTGATGACGGCAGAGTGGCTGAGCGACGACGACGGACCGGTGCCACTGGCGGATGTGGGAGAAGCAGACGAGATAAGCTACAAGGATGGAGGAAAAAATGTGACGCAGGACTCGTCGGCCGTGAGGGTTTTTATAGCTAGCCGGTAAGCATTGGGATTTTGGGGGATTTCACCGAGTCGGGCGGGAAGCTTGCGCGGGAACGGGCTCACCGACGATTCATTGGCGCCACCGTTTGGCAAAAAGAACGCCCCTGCACGCTGCGCAAGCTTGTGCTGTAAGCCATCTGCGGCAGTGGGGTGACAAGACGTGCGAGAGGAGGACGAAAGGCCACATATACATACGGTTAATAAAAAAATGTTTGTGATTTAATTACCTACTATACCACCGTCCTGGTTTATAAGTATGATTTAACTAATAAAATACGAATGCATGTCGCCAAAGATTATATAGTTGGATTTGTATTTGAGCATAGTTTCCAATTATATAATTTTTAAAACATGCATTAACATTTTGTTGGTTAAATTTGAGGGCAAAGTATGGCACGGAATATAAAGGAGACTATAGACTAAACGGAGGTGGTACCACACGGCCGCTCTCTACGCAGCGACGCAACTGTCAGACGGCTTGTAGGCGACCATTTGCTGCATGTTCAACTGCTCCATGTGTGTGGTTGCTTGCGGTTCAGGCGGCCACCGCGCGCTCTGCTCGTGTCCCGTCGCGCGCGCTCTGCTGTCGTGTCCCTCCGGGTGCTCTGCCCTCGTCCCTCCACGCGTGCTGCCAGTGTTTTGGACTGGCACACGATCATGCTTGTTCATGTGCAAGCAGTTGCGCCGGGCGCGGCGCGACGATGCAGTTACCCGCTGCAAAAACTGCCATGCGAACGTGCCGAGAATCCACGCCGCCCGACCCACTTTTATTCCTGCGGCCATTTACCTTCATCTCTCATCTCACACATCACAATAAGCACACCCACGAGGACACATACAGGGAGGACATCCAGCGGTTCCAATAGCGCTCCCCGTGGCTCCAATGGCGCTCCCAGCAGCCAACGATGACAACGGCGGGCAGTTCACCATGCATCACGTAGTGGACACCCACGTGAGGGGGGAAGGCCCTCTCGGTGGTGTACACAAATGATCCGGTCTCGGTGGAGAGCTCCATCCAAACTATGGAGCAGTTCCTTGCCGAGGACAAGTACCGAGTGGTCGGCTTCAACCTCGAGTACACCATTGGTCGTGCCGGGCGCGATTAGAAGGTTGTCATCGCCCAATTTTGTGTGTGACATGACGTCCTCGTCTACCACTTCCACCTTCCCACGAGGCATTGTGAGCATTTCTCTAGGTTTATCAAGAGCTTCGACTACAGTTTCGCTACGGTGGACACCACCAACAATCTAAAAGCGCTCAAGGTTTCAGACTTGAAATGCTCGAATCTTGTCAACATCCAGGACCACTACAAGGTCTGGGGCACCGACAAAAGCAAATTGAACTCCCTGGTTGACCTCGCCTCGGCCATCATCGACCCCTACTACGCGAAGATGAAGCAAGAGAGCAATAAGGACAAGAACGCCTGGCACAGTGTGTGGCATAAGAGACTGGATGAACAACATGTCAAGTACGCGGTCATGGACGCGTACACAAGCTACGAGATGTACAGGCAGATCGTTGACATTAGGAACTGTCTTCTTCCTGACCCAAACGAGGGATCGAGTCACATAGCAGTGGCGGGAGCGTCACAAGAAGTAGATGACTAGACGATCGTTTCTCCTACTTTAGAATGCATGCAATCGTTTATTGAGGTGTGTGCGAATGATCTGTATAGTCACTTATGTAATTGGATGTTTATTTCAGTTACATACACACACACACACACACACACACACACATACATGTTATTCTACTATAGAAAGAGCAATTCACACGGCTTATTAGCAGCAATCGTCTGTGTTATTATTGGTCTTCGCACACATTTCAGATTACTGACCTGTTTGCCGCGTATCATACACATCTTGTTCAGTTGAACCGTTTCCATTGTGTTGCCTAATCACACATAGTTCATCCTAGTGAACCGTATGCTGTATATCGCACACGCCTTCATCTGGCTGTCCGTTTCTTTTGTGCCTCCTCATCACAAACAGTTCATTGAGCTGAACCGTATGCCCTGCATCGCACACCCAACTAAATTCTGAACCGTGTTTGATGCATCTATGATCGCAAACATTTTGCACCTTTTTTGATGGGTTTTTTTTCACCACCGTTTGCGATTATGGCATCGCACACAGTTTCGTCGAAGGGTCTCTGATTCGACTATCGCGTTTGGACCATCCTGCAGCAGTGAATATGATACCCCATTGTCACCACAAGCATTCATATGCAAGACATATATCAAGTGCTCTCAAATCCACAAAAGTATTAAATCCGTTAACAATGAAGTCTCAAAGGGAAAAACTCAATTCATCAGAACAAGACAGAGATGGGAAAACACCATATGATCCGACTATATTAACAAAGCCCGTGATACATCAAGATCATGACATCTCAAGAACACGAGAGAGAGAGAGAGAGAGATAGAGAGAGAGAGGGGGAGAGAGAGATTAAACACATAGCTACTGGTACAAACCCTCAGCCCCGAGGGTGTACTACTCCCTCCTCATCATGGTGGCCGCCGGGATGATGAAGATGGCCATCGGTGATGATTCCCCCCTCCGACAAGGTGCCAGAACGGGGTCTAGATTGGTTTTCGGTGGCTATAAAGACTTGAGGCGGCGGAACTTCTGATCTAGGTTGACCCCGAGGGTTTTTGGAATATTTGGGAATTTATAGGGTAAAGAGGGGTGTGAGAGGCCATCGAGGTGGGCACAACCCACATGGGCGCGCCTGGGCCCCCAGGGGTGCCCTGGTGGGTTGTGCCCCCCTCGGGGCACCCCCCAGGTGCTGCTCTGGCCCATTGGTGGTCTTCTGGTCAATAAAAAATCCAAAAAAAGTTTCACGGTGTTTGGACTCTATTTGATATTGATCTCCCGCGATGTAAAAACATGCAAAAGGCAGCAACTGGCACTTGGCACTATGTCAATAGGTTAGTCCCAAAAAATGATATAAAGTTGCTATAAAATGATTGTAAAACATCCAAGAATGATAATATAATAGCATGGAACAATCAAAAATTATAGATATATTGGAGACATATCAGAGATGCATAGCAACGAGAGGGGGGGAGTGTGTCCACGTACCCTCGTAGACCGAAAGTGGAAGAGTTTGACAACGCGGCTGATGTAGTCGAACTTCTTCTCGTTCCGACCGATCAAGAACCGAACGTACGGCACCTCCGAGTTCTGCACACTTCGGTTCGATGACGTCCTTCAAACTCTTGATCCAGCAAAGTGTCGAGGGGGAGATTTGTCAGCATGACGGCGTGGTGAGAGTGATGGTGAAGTGATCCACGCAGGGCTTTGCCTAAGCACTATGACAATATGACCGGAGGCGTAAACTGTGGAGGGGGACACCGCACACGGCTAGGAATCAATGTTGTGTGTTCTAGCGGTGCCCCACACATATATAGGTGGGAGAGGGAGAGGGGCTGCAAGGGGCACCCCAAGTAGGAGTAATCCTACTTGGGCGCCTCCTCCAAGTCGGCCTCCCCCTTCCATATCCATCAGATGGGGAAGGAAAGAGAGGGGGAGGGGAAGGAAAGGGGGAGGCCGAATCCTCCCCTTTTCTTCTCCCTTCCCTTCCTTTCCTTCTCCACCTATTCGCCCTATAGGGGGTGCACCAGCCCCTTTTGGGGCTGGTATGTCCCTCTCTTGGCCCATTAGGCCCATATATCTTGTCGGGGGTTGCCCGGAACCGCTTCTGGTGACCCGATACATACCCGATACCCCCGGAGCACTTCTAGTGTCCAAATACTATCATCCTATATATGAATGTTTACCTCTCGACCATTTCGAGACTCCTCATCATGTCCATGATCTCATCTGGGACTCCTACCAACATTCGGTCACCAAATCACATAACTCATATAATAAAAAATCGTCATCGAACGTTAAGAGTGTGGACCCTACAGGTTCGAGAACTATGTAGACATGACCGAGACACCTCTCCGGTCAATAACCTATAGCAGAACCTAGATGCTCATATTGGTTCCCACATATTCTACGAAGATCTTTATCGGTCGTACCATAATGACAACATACGTTATTCCCTTTGTCATCAGTATGTTACTTGCCCGAGATTCGATCGTCGGTGTCTTCATACCTAGTTCAATCTCGTTACCGGCAAGTCTCTTTAGTTGTTCTTTAATACATCATCCCGCAACTAACTCATTAGTCACATTTCTTGCAAGGCTTCTTATAATGTGTATTACCGAGAGGGCCCAGAGATACCTCTCCGATACTCGGAGTGACAAATCCTAATCTTGATCTATGCCAACCCAACAAACACCTTTGGAGATACCTGTAGAGCATATTTATAATCACCCATTTACGTTGTGACGTTTGATAGCACACAAGGTATTCTTCTGGTATCCGGGAGTTGCATAATCTCATAGTCAAAGGAATATCTATATGACATGAAGAAAGCTATAGCAATAAAATTGAACGATCGTCCATCACATCATTATCCTAATAAGTGATCTCGTTTATCAAATGACAACACATGTATATGGTTAGGAAACTTAACCATATTTGATTAACGAGCTAGTCTAGTAGAGGCTTACTAAGGACACTATGTTTTGTCTATGTATCCACACACGTATCAAGTTTCCGGTTAATACAATTCTAGCATGAATAATAAACATTTATCATGATATAGGGAAATATAAAATAACAACTTTATTATTGCCTCTAGGGCATATTTCCTTCAAGGTCAGCCTCATCTCCGACATGGACAGGCCGTTGTCATCTCTAATGGTCGTAAGCAGCATACAACCCCCTCCATCCTCCATTGTTAGATCGTTAGGTAACGTCTTGGGTCGATCTAGCAGTTATTTACCGCAACATTGATTTCACTGGATGAAGTTGCTAGTTCAGGCATCAACACTCATAGTTGTGATTCAAACGTGGGTCATGTTCATACACACAGAGCGTTTTGTCGCAGTTCTAGGCCTGTGGTTAGCTGTGGTCTGATGCGTCCTTTTCCCATAACGGTCCCTTGCCCCAAGATAAAAGTTTTAGCATCCAGATTGCTTGTATGTCCAATCTTAGGAGTCAGGCCATCATCTGTTGGTGCCATACCGAAATCACTCATGATTGCAAGCAAATAACAGATTGAATAAAACGGCAAATTTTTGTGAAGTGAGGGAGAGGAAAATGAGAGGCAAATGGCGAATAATGTAAATTACGAGGAGATGAGATTTGTGATTAGGAACCTGGTTATGATGAAGATCCTCCCCGGCGACGGCGCCAGAAATTCCTTTTGATGTCGCTTGAAGCTACGTTGGTATTTTCCCAAAGAGGAAGGGATGATGCAGCACAGGGGCGGTAGGTCTTTCCCTCAGATATGAAACCAAGGTTATCGAACCAGTAGGAGAACCAAGAAACACAACGTAAACATCCCCTGCACACTGATACGACTCCAACGTATCTATAATTTTTGATTGTTCCATGCTATTATATTATCTGTTTTGGATGTTTATGGGCTTTATTAAACACTTCTATATTTTTTTGGGGACTAACCTATTAACCCAGAGTCGAGTGCCAGTTTCTGTTTTTTCCCTTGTTTCAGAGTTTTGCAGAAAAGGGATATCAAACGGAGTCCAAACGGAATGAAACCTTCGGGAGCGTGATTTTTGGAACGAACGTGATCCAGGAGACTTGGAGTTGAAGTCAAGGAAGCTTCAAGGTGGCCACGAGGCAGGGAGGCGCGCCTGCCCCCCTGGGCGCACCCCCCACCCTCGTGGGCCCCTCATGGCTCCCCTGACCGACTTCTTTCGCCTATATATGTCCATATACCCTAAAAACATCAGGGAGCAGAATAGATCGGGAGTTCCGCCGCCAGAAGCCTCCATAGCCACCGAAAACCAATCTAGACCCGTTCCGGCGCCCTGTCGGAGGGGGGAATCCCTCTCCGGTGGCCATCTTCATCATCCCGGCACTCTCCATGACGAGGAGGGAGTAGTTCACCCTCGGGGCTGAGGGTATGTATCAGTAGCTATGTGTTTGATCTCTCTCTCTCTCTCTCGTGTTCTTGAGGTGGTACGATCTTGATGTATCGCGAGCTTTGCTATTATAGTTGGATCTTATGATGTTTCTCCCCCCTCTACTCTCTTGTAATGGATTGAGTTTTCCCTTTGAAGTTATCTTATCGGATTAAGTCTTTAAGGATTTGAGAACACTTGATGTATGTCTTGCATGTGCTTATCTGTGGTGACAATGGGATATCACGTGATCCACTTGATGTATGTTTTGGTGATCAACTTGCGAGTTCCCTGACCTCGTGAACTTATGCATAGGGGTTGGCACACGTTTTCGTCTTGACTCTCCGGTAGAAACTTTGGGGCACTCTTTGAAGTTCTTTGTGTTGGTTGAATAGATGAATCTGAGATTGTGTGATGCATATCATATAATCATACCCACGGATACTTGAGGTGACATTGGAGTATCTAGGTGACATTAGGGTTTTGGTTGATTTTGTCTTAAGGTGTTATTCTAGAACGAACCCTAGGATAGATTGAATGGAAAGAATAGCTTCATGTTATTTTACTACGGACTCTTGAATAGATCGATCAGAAAGGATAACTTTGAGGTGGTTTCGTACCCTGCAATAATCTCTTCGTTTGTTCTCCGCTATTAGTGACTTTGGAGTGACTCTTTGTTGCATGTTAAGGGATAGTTATATGATCCAATTGTGTTATTATTGCTGAGAGAACTTGCACTAGTGAAAGTATGAACCCTAGGCCTTGTTTCAACGCATTGCAATACCGTTTACGCTCACTTTTATCATTAGTTACCTTGCTGTTTTTAAATTTTCATATTACAAAAACCTATATCTATCATCCATATTGCACTTGTATCACCATCTCTTCGCCGAACTAGTGCACCTATACAATTTACCATTGTATTGGGTGTGTTGGAGACACAAGAGACTCTTTGTTATTTGGTTGCAAGGTTGTTTGCGAGAGACCATCTTCATCCTATGCCTCCCACGGATTGATAAACCTTAGGTTATCCACTTGAGGGAAATTTGCTACTATCCTACAAACCTCTACACTTGGAGGCCCAACAACGTCTACAAGAAGAAGGTTGTGTAGTAGACATCAAGCTCTTTTCTGGCGCCATTGCCGGGGAGGTTAGCGCTTGAAGGTATATCTTTAGATCTGGCAATCAAATCTTTTAGTTTCTTGTTTTATCACTAGTTTAGTTTATAAAAGAAAGCTACAAAAAATGGAATTGAGTTTGCCTCATACGCTTCATCTTTTTAATATCTTTCGTGAGAATGATGGAAAGGAAAATTGTGCTCAAGTGCTAGAAGAAGAAGTCTATAGAATGTTTGGCACTAAATCTTTGAATGATGAGCATGATTGCAATGTTATTAGTATGAACTCTTTGAATATCCATAGTACTAATGATGATTGCACTAGTCATGATGAAAATGTTTCCTATAAGCATGATGATTTCTATGGAGTGCATAGACTTTGCAAATACATACCAAAAGGGAAGATAGATTTTGTAAGAGGCATAAGTATTTAGAAACCAAGTGGTTGCAAGAAAGGCTGGATGTTTGTGCTGAAAATTTAAACTTTCTTAGCCGTACTTGTGAACTCTGCAATGAACGTGATCATTTCAGTACCCAATGCAAATTGTTTCATGATTGTATCGTGTCCAAAAATTGTGATGACTTGATTTCCCTTGCACATTATAACGAACTTATTTTGCTCTTGGGTTATGAAGAAATGAAACGTATAACTAAGGTTATTCCAGAATTTGCCCTTGATAGAGTTCTTAATTTTGATCTAGAGGAAATTTATATGTATTCCGCGGTGAATTGCATTGAAAATCCTTATATTGCCAAGTATATAAAGAAAAGAAAAGAAATAGAAGATGAAGAGAATACTAATGAAAGGGAAGAGACTTCCCAATATCCTCCTATTATTTCTTATGATGAATCAGGGAACGAGCAGGAGCTTTCTATTCAACCAATCTCATTAATAAGGAGCTCAAAAGAGAGGGTTAAACCCACACATGATGTGAAGAAGAAAAAGAAAAGACGGAGGAGCAAAGGTAGAAAGGTATCCCTCCCAAATAATGTTTCTCCTATTACTCATTGTGATGATGATAATTGCTATACTATTGGTGCTATGCATACTATTAATGATGAGAGTGATTATACTTATGATATGAAAAGGCCCAAGCTTGTCGACGCTATGTTTGATGAGAATGACATGTTTGAGAATATATTTGCTGAAATTAATGTTTGTCCCAAGCTTGGGGATGCAATGTTTAATGAAGACGATATTACTAGTCTCCCAAGTTTTGATATGCAAATTTATTATGATGATAGCATGCCTCCTTCTTATGATGATTATATTGATGAAAGTGGCTTTGGAAGAGTGTCAACTTCAGGAAGTAGTAATCCCACTATTTTGGAGGATGTTGAATCTTATTGTGATAATTATGAAAGTGGATTTGGAGAGGTCATGACTTTATTTAGTAATGATTCCACTATTTCGGAAGAGGTTCCAATTGATTATGAGAACAAAGTTGCTACCTATGATAATTATTGTGATGATACTTATGCTATAAAGAATAGTGTTGATTATATTTGTAAAACTTGTCATGATTATGATTACCCTTTTTCTGAACGTTACTCTTTTAATGTGGAAACAATTTATAGTATTCAGGTTTCTTATGATACTCCCACTATTCCGAATGAGAAGAAATTTGCTTATGTGGAGAGTAGTAAATTTTCTATTCTTGTAGATCATGAAAAGAATGCTTTATGTGATGGTTATATTGTTGAATTCATTCATGATGCTACTGAAAATTATTATGAGGGAGGAATATATGCTTGTAGGAATTGCAATAATATCAAGCTTCCTCTCTATGTGCTTAAAGTTTTGAAGTTATGCTTGTTTTGCCTTCCTATGCTAGTTGATTATTGTTCCCATAAGTTGTTTTCTCACAAAATCCCTATGCATAGGAAGTGGGTTAGACTTAAATGTGCTAGTTATATTCTTCATGATGCTCTCTTTATGTTTCAATTCTTAACTTTTATGTGAGCATCACTGAAATCATCATGCCTAGCTAGGGGCGTTAAACGATAGCATTTGTTGGGAGACAACCCAATTTTATTTTTGTTCCTTGCTTTTTGTTCCTGTTTAGTAATAAATAATTCATCTAGCCTCTGTTTAGATGTGGTTTTATGTTTTAATTAATGTTTGTGCCAAGTAAAGCATTTAGGACCTTCTTGGGTGATTGTTATTTGATCTTGCTGTAAAAAACAGAAAGTATGCTCTCACGAGAATAATTTTCATTTCTTACCAGAGAGCGGTAAAATACCAATTCCACTTGCAGAAGATTAATAAACAAATTACATAGGACTTCCTAATTTCTCAGGATTTTTGGAGTGACAGAAGTATTCGAATCCTACAGATTACTACAGGCTGTTCTGTTTTTGACATATTCTGTTTTCTATGTGTTGTTTGCTTATTTTGATGAATCTATGAGTAGTATCGGAGGGTATGAACCATAGAGAAGTTGGAATACCGTAGATATTACACCAATATGAATTTAGAATTAGTTCACAACAGTACCTAAGTGGTGATTTATTTTCTTATACTAACGGAGCTTACGAGTTTTCTGTTAAGTTTTGTGTTGTGAAGTTTTCAAGTTTTGGGTAAAGATTCGATGGACTATGGAATAAGGAGTGGCAAGCGCCTAAGCTTGGGGATGTCCAAGGCACCGCAAGGTAATATTCAAGGACAACCAAGAGCCTAAGCTTGGGGGAGCCCCGGATGGCATCCCCTCTTTCGTCTTCGTTCATCGGTAACTTTACTTGGAGCTATATTTTTATTTACCAAATGATATGTGTTTTGCTTGGAGCGTCATTTTATTTTATTTAGTTTTTCTTGATGTTTGAATAAAATACTAAGATCTTAAATTCTTAAATGTTAGAGAGTCTTCACATAGTTACATAATTATTCAACTACTCATTGATCTTCACTTATATCTTTCGGAGCAGTTTGTTGATGCTCTAGTGCTTCACTTATATCTTTTTAGAGCACGGTGGTGGTCTTATTTTATAGAAATAGATGAACTCTCATGATTCACTTATATTATTTTGAGAGTCCTAAACAGCATGGTAATTTTCTCTGGTTATGAATTTAGTCCTAATATGATGGGCATCCAAGAGGGATATAATAAAAACTTTCATATAAAATGCATTGAATACTATGAGAAGTTTGATACTTGATGATTATTTTGAGATATGAGGATGGTAATATTAGAGTCATGCTGGTGAGTAGTTATGAATTTGAGAGATACTTGTGTTAAAGTTTGTGATTCTTGTAGCATGCACGTATGGTGAACCGTTATGTGATGAAGTCGGAGCATGATTTATTTATTGATTGTCTTCCTTATCAATGGCGGTCGGGGACGAGTGATGGTCTTTTCCTACCAATCTATCCCCCTAGGAGCATGCGCGTAGTACTTCGTTTCGATAACTAATGGATTTTTGCAATAAGTATGTCAGTTCTTTATGAGTAATGTTGAGTCCATGGATCATATGCACTCTCACCCTTCCACCATTGCTAGCCTCTCTAGTACCGCGCAACTTTCGCCGGTACCATAAACCCACCATATATCTTCCTCAAAACAGCCGCCATACCTACCTATTATGGCATTTCCATAGCCATTCCGAGATATATTGCCATGCAACTTTCCACCATCCAGTTTATTATGACACGCTCCATCATTGTCATATTGCTTTGCATGATCACGTAGTTGACATCGTATTTGTGGCAAAGCCACCGTTCATAATTCTTTCATACATGTCACTCTTGAGTCATTGCACATCCCGATACACCGCCGGAGGCATTCATATAGAGTCATATTTTGTTCTAAGTATCAAGTTGTAATTCTTGAGTTGTAAGTAAATAAATGTGTGATGATCATCATTATTAGAGCATTGTCCCATGTGAGGAATGGATAATGGAAGACTATGATTCCCCCACAAGTCGGGATGAGACTCCGGACGAAAATGAAAAAAAGGCCACAAAAAAGGAGAAGGCCCAAAGAATGAGAGAAAAAGAGAGAAGGGACAATGCTACTATCCCTTTTCCACACTTGTGCTTCAAAGTAGCACCATGATCTTCGTGATAGAGAGTCTCCTATGTTGTCACCTTCATATACTAGTGGGAATTTTACATTATAGAACTTGGCTTGTATATTCCAATGATGGGCTTCCTCAAAATGCCCTAGGTCTTCGTGAGTAAGCAAGTTGGATGCACACCCACTTAGTTTCTTTTGTTGAGGTTTCATACACTTATAGCTCTAGTGCATCTGTTGCATGGCAATCCCTACTCACTCACATTGATATCTATTAATGGGCATCTCCATAGCCCATTAATACACCTAGTTGATGTGAGACTATCTTCTCCTTTTTGTCTTCTCCACAACCACCATTCTATTCCACCTATAGTGCTATGTCCATGGCTCACGCTCATGTATTGCGTGAAGATTGAAAAAGTTTAAGAACATCAAAAGTATGAAACAATTACTTGGCTTGTCATCGGGGTTGTGCATGATTTACATATTTTGTGTGATGAAGATAGAGCATAGCCAGACTATATGATTTTGTAGGATAGCTTTCTTTGGACATGTTATTTTGAGAAGACATGATTGCTTTGTTAGTATGCTTGAAGTATTATTATTTTATGTCAATATTAAACTTTTGTCTTGAATCTTATGGATCTGAATATTCTTGCCACAATAAAGAATATTACATTGAGAAATATGTTAGGAAGCATTCCACATCAAAACTTTTGTTTTTATCATTTACCTACTCGAGGACGAGCAGGAATTAAGCTTGGGGATGCTGGTACGTCTCCAATGTATCTATAATTTTTTATTGTTCCATGCTATTATATTATTTGTTTTGGATGTTTATGGGCTTTATTAAACACTGTTATATTATTTTTGGGACTAACCTATTAACCCAGAGCCTAGTGCCAGTTTCTGTTTTTTCCCTTGTTTCGGAGTTTCGTAGAAAAGGGATATCAAACGGAGTCCAAACGGAATGAAACCTTCGGGAGCATGATTTTTGGAATGAACGTGATCCAGGAGACTTGGAGTTGAAGTCAAGGAAGCTTCAAGGTGGCCACGAGGCAGGGAGGCGCGCCTGCCCCCTGGGCGCGCCCCCACCCTCGTGGGCCCCTCGTAGCTCCCCTGACCGACTTCTTTCGCCTATATATGTCCATATACCCTAAAACATCGGGGTGTAGAATAGATCGGGAGTTCTGCCGCCAGAAGCCTCCCGTAGCCACCGAAAACCAATCTAGACTCGTTCCGGCGCCCTGCCGGAGGGGGGAATCCCTCTCCGGTGGCCATCTTCATCATCCCGACGCTCTCCATGACGAGGACGGAGTAGTTCATAAGAACAGAGTAATGCTTTAGTAAGATGACATGATGTCGAGGGATAAACTCATGCAATATGATTAAACCCCATATTTTTATCCTCAATGGCAACAATACAATATGTGTCTTTTCCCTTACTATCATTGGGATCGAGCACCGCAAGATTGAACCCAAAACTAAGCACTTCTCCCATTGCAAGAAAGATCAATCTAGTAGGACAAACCAAATTGATAATTCGAAGAGACTTGCAAAGATAACCAAACATACATAAAAGAATTCAGGGGAGATCAAATATTGTTCATAGATAAACTTGATCATAAACCCACAATTCATCGGATCTCGACAAACACACCGCAAAAGAAGATTACATCGAATAGATCTCCAACAAGACCGAGGAGAACTTTGTATTGAGATCCAAAGAGAGAGAAGAAGCCATCTAGCTAATAACTATGGACCCGAAGGTTTGACGTAAACTACTCACACATCATCGGAGAGGCTATGGTGTTGATGTAGAAGCCCACCGTTATCAATGCCCCCTCCGGCAGAGCGCCGAAAAAGGCCCCAAGATGGGATCTCACGGGTACAGAAGGTTGCGGCGGTGGAAATAGGGTTTTGGCTCTGTATCTGATGATTCCATGGTACATGGGTATATATAGGAGGAAGAAGTATGTTGGTGAAGCAACAAGGGGCCCACGAGGGTGGAGGGCGCGCCTAGGGGGGTAGGCGCGCCCCCCTACCTCATGCCTTCCTCGTTGATTGCTTTACATAGACTCCAAGTCCTCTGGATCACGTTTGTTCCGAAAATCACGTTCCCGAAGGTTTCATTCCATTTGGACTCTGTTTGATATCCGTTTCCTTCGAAACACTAAAATAGGCAAAAAAACAGCAATTTGGGCTGGGCCTCTGGTTAACAGGTTAGTCCCAAAAATAATATAAAAGTGTATAATAAAGCCCAATAAACATCTAAAACGGAATATAACATAGCACGGAACAATCAAAAATTATAGATACATTGGAGACGTATCAAGCATCCCCAAGCTTAATTCCTGCTCGTCCTCAAGTAGGTAAATGATAAAAACAGAATTTTTGATGTGGAATGCTACTTGGCATAATTTTCAATGTAACCCTCTTAATTGTGGTATGAATATTCAGATCCGAAAGATTCAAGATAAAAGTTTAATATTGACATAAAATTAATAATACTTCAAGCATACTAACTAAGCAATTATGTCTTCTCAAAATAACATTGCCAAAGAAAGTTCATTCCTACAAAATCATATAGTTTGGTCATGCTCCATTTACGTCACACAAGAATGCTCTCATCATGCACAACCCCGATGACAAGCCAAGCAATTGTTTCATACTTTACTTTTTTCAACTTTCACGCAATACATGAGCGTGAGCCATGGATATAGCACTATGGGTGGAATAGAGTATAATGGTGGGGGTTATGTGGAGAAGACAAAAAACGGAGAAAGTCTCACATCAACGCGGAAAATCAACGGGCTATGGAGATGCCCATCAATTTATGTTAATGTGAGGAGTAGGGATTGCCATGCAACGGATGCACTAGAGCTATAAATGTATGAAAGCTCAACAAAAGAAACTAAGTGGGTGTGAATCCAACTTGCAAACTTCAACACAAGTATTTCTCAAATTCACAACTACTCAACTAGCAGAACTTTAATATCACTACCTCCATATCTCAAAACAATTATCAAGCATCAAACTTCTCTTAGTATTCAACACACTCATAAGAAAGTTTTTACTAATCTTGAATACCTAGCATATTAGGACTCATCTCATAAGTAAAGCAAATTACCATGTTGTTTTGTAGGACTCTCAAAATAATATAAGTGAAGCATGAGAAAACAATAATTTCTATAAAACAAATCCACCACCGTGCTCTAAAAGATGTAAGTGGAGTACTAAAGCAAAAACTATATAGCTCAAAAGATATAAGTGAAGTACATAGAGTGTTCTAATAAATTCCGAATCATGTGTGTCTCTCTAAAAAGGTGTGTACAGCAAGGATGATTGTGGTAAACTAAAAAGCAAAGACTCAAATCATACAAGACGCTCCAAGCAAAACACATATCATGTGGTGAATAAAAATATAGCTCCAAGTAAAGTTACCGATGGACGAAGACGAAAGAGGGGATGCCTTCCGGGGCATCCCCAAGCTTTGGCTTTGGTGTCCTTAGATATCTTTGGATGCCATGGGCATCCCCAAGCTTAGGCTCTTGCCACTCCTTGTTCTATAATCCATCAAATCTTTACCCAAAACATGAAAACTTCACAACACAAAATATAACAAAAAATCTCGTGAGATCCGTTAGCGAAAGAAAACAAAACACCACTTTAAGGTACTGTAATGAACTCATTCTTGATTTATATTGTTGTTATACCTACTTTATTCCAACTTCTCTATGGTTTATAAACTACTTTACCAGCCATAGATTCATCAAAATAAGCAAACAACACACGAAAAACAGAATCTGTCAAAAACAGAACAGTCTGTAGTAATCTGTAGGTTTCGACCACTTCTGGAACCCGAAAAATTCTAAAATAAATTTCTGGACGTGCGGAATTTATATATTAATCATCTTCAAAAAGAATTAACTAAATATCACTCTCCAATAAAAAATGCCAGCAGTTCTCGTGAGCGCTAAAGTTTCTATTTTTTACAGCAAGATTAAAAAGACTTTCCTCAAGTCTTCCCAACGGTTCTACTTGGCACAAACACTAATTAAACACAAAAAACATAACCAAAACAGAGGCTAGATAATTTATTTATTACTAAACAGGATCAAAAATCAAGGAATAAAAAAAATTGGGTTGCCTCCCAACAAGCGCTATCGTTTAACGCCCCTAGCTAGGCATAAAAGCAAGGATAGATCTAAATATTGCCATAATAATAGGATACATCATGAAAACTCATTTCATATTCTCTACGTTCAGCAGCAAGTTTTCTTTGAGGCAAACAAAAGTAATCGAAAGGGCTAATTTAATGGGACAGAAATCCCCAAGATCAATTTTGGGAGGTATAGGTTCCTCCTTCGGCCCTTCATATTGCACAATCAATTCATCATTATAAGCAATCTTTTGGCGGAACTTCATGAGCCTATACTCGAGAGAATATCCTACCTCATTATTTCGAATAGCAAAATCATTATTAAGTTCAGAAATTCTATCAACAAGAACATTGGTAGGAACTTTTTTTCTAAGGTTTTCATTAAAAGCAACATAGTTTAAAGATTGAAAACGCATTACTTCCTCTTGATCAAAGAGGATTGCCTCTATGGGAGAACGGCCAGCGTCCACCCTATAGTGCGCAAAGATTTCTTTGGCCTCTTTTATTATAAATCTGAATTCATGTGCCAAAAAGATAGTAGCGGCGCGCTTTACAGAAGAATGCTCAATATTAGAAAATTCTAAGAAAATCCTTTGTATGCAAGGATGCGTGTGCATAAATTGCCTTTCAAGTTCAACTATAAGCATGGCGATAGCGTCTGCAAGGCTACTAGTTCTATGAAGAATAGAACTACCCATAGAAGGCAAAGCACCGGCACACGTAAAGAAATCTTGAATAACCCCTTTTCCAATAATATTACCACTACCGATTCGGAATTTTTTCATATGTAAGATAGTGGGTTCTTCAGCAGGAGCATCAGAATTATCCATGTTATTATTATTGTCCATATCGACAATAATTTCCCCAATTTCAGACATAACGACAAAAAATGCGAGGAGCAAGAGAAAGAGGGAGGCGAACGGAAAAGAGAGGGCGAATAAAACGGCAAGGGTGAAGTGGGGAGAGGAAAATAAGAGGCAAATGGCAAATAATGTAATGCGAGGGATAAGAGTTTGTGATGGGTACTTGGTATGTCTTGACTTGGCGTAGATCTTCCCGGCAACGGTGCCAGAAATCCTTCTTGCTACCTCTTGAGGTTTGCGTTGGTTTTCCCTTGAAGAGAAAAGGGTGATGCAGTAAAGTAGCGTAAGTATTTCCCTCAGTTTTTGAGAACCAAGGTATCAATCCAATAGGAGACTACACTCGAGTCCCACGCACCTACACAAACAAATAAGAACCTCGCAACCAACGCGATAAAGGGGTTGTTGTCGTGGTTCTAAGTCTGACAGTGATGTAGGGGGGTAAGTCTGGAGAGGCAATATCTTAGCTATAGAGGAGTTGTAGGAACGCAAGATTTATGAGTTCAGGCCCTTCTCGGAGGAAGTAATAGCCCTACGTCTCGGAGCCCGGAGGTGGTCGACTGGATTATGTATGTGTGAATTACGGGCATGCGAACCCTTGTTTCGGAGGAGGGGGTGGCTTATATAGAGTGCGCCAAGACCCCAGCCAACCCATTATACAAAGGGTTCAATGTACATTAAGGCAGGGCGTTACTGGTAACGCTAGTAATAAAGTGCTATGATGACCATAAAAGCTACTTAATAACCGACCGTTAGCATGCGGAGCGCCTTTAGGTCACCTGACCGTCGAGTGGCTTGGTCTTGGTCGAGTGATTGCTTCTTGGTCGAGTATCTTCAAGTCTGTCGAGTGAGACACCTTCAAGTCGATTGAAAGATGATTTCTTCTGGAGATGTCCTTGGGTAGGTCAGTTTGGACAGGTCCATGACCCTACCCTAGGTACATAGCTTCATCATTAGCCCCCGAATGGATCGAGGTTTGAGTGGGACAGGGTTTGAGCATTTTTCTGACTCGTTTTTCATGCTGTGAGCATATATTGTTTCGGATCAATGAACCTGAGTGATGATAGCGACTTCCTTTCCAGTCGCCTTGATCCATTCTTAATTCTTTGTCGAGTGAGTTTCTTTACTCGAAAGGCTCTGAGTGATGGTGCGGAGGAGATCTTTGGTTTGACAAGTTGTTCTGCTGTCCGCGGATTTCGTGGGATCAAAATTTTGGGAAGCGCGCAGGATGGGGGAGGCCGCAGTAATCGGATGGGATAGAGCGGAGCTGCCTCGATCCCCGCGCCACCTTTTTCGCCACGTATCGCACGCGCAATTGTTACGGGATTTGACAGAGCCGCCTGGGCCTACCCGTCAGCCACTCGGAAGCGGCCTCATATAAGGCGTTGGACCGGAGTCTCCCGAACAGTGCGTTCCCATTACCTCTTCTCCTTTTCACGCCCCTCCACTGCGCTCGCTCTCGCCCCAGCGCCACCGCTCCGTACGCGTCTCGCCAGCGACAATGGGGAAGGAGAAGACGGCGGCTCTGGAGCAGGCAAAGAAGGTGACGACGAGGTCGAAGGGGAAGGCGACCAGCCGGGGCGAATCTTCCTCGCAAACCGGCCTGCCGAAGGGCTGGATCCAGGGCGACTGGATCCACTCGAGGATCACCCAAGAAGAGCTCGACGACCTGGCCGAAGGGGGGCTGATCCCCTATGACTCGGCGCGGCTTCCGGGGAAGGAATCTGAGCCGCAACCTCGGGAGGGTGAGCGTGTTCTTCTTGCCACCCACATCGATCGTGGATTTTCCTTGCCTCCTCACCCTTTCTTTCGAGGGTTTCTAAACTTCTTTGGGGAACAACTCCACCACTTTACTCCCAACACAATCGTTTATCTCACCGCTTTCATTTCTTTGTGTGAGAACTTCCTGGGTTGCCGGCCTCATTGGGGTCTTTTCAAGCACATTTTCACTTGTCGCTCCCAGACGGTGAAAAAGGCTAATCCGAGTGACGAGAGGACGCAAGTGATTCAGATGTGTGGGGGTCTTGGTATTCAGATGAGAGGGAAAAGTTCTTTTCCGGCCATGATTCTTCCCGACTCAGTCTGCGGATGGCAGTCGACCTGGTTTTACTGTAAGGACCAGTCGACTGGCCTCCCTCCCTTTACCATGGACCGAGTGAGGAAACCCTCCCCTTTGAAGGTGCTCCCGGAGGAGAAGGCGCAGGTGAGGGTGTTGGTCGATCGAGTGCTCCATCTTATCCGTGACGGGGTCACCGGTATGGATCTCTTGGAGGTCTTCCTTCAATGGCGCATCCAGCCTCTTCAAGCCCAAGACCATCCGATTTGGATGTATTCGGGTCTTGAAGACTCCACTCGGATCCACCCGGAGGAGGTCGACGACGACACACTAGAGAAGTGGCTGTCGGGCATTACCGGGAATAAGGACAACCCCAGGGGAGCCAGGAGAGTCCCTCCATTCGACCAGTCTCATGTACCAGAGAAGGTCTGATTCTGAGTTTTTGCTTTGTAATTTGAATTCGCTCCTGCATACACTGCGTCGACTGACTTTGTTCTCTCTGCTTTCTTTCAGGACATTATTGAAATGTATTCAATGCTCAACGGAGAGCAAGAGCAAGCTCTGGAAGGCGAGGTGAGCGGTGGCGACAGTGGCGAGTGGACTTCCGACGGTGAAGGGGGTGGAGGAAGCGACGACTCAAGTGATGGAGAAGAAGTCGAGTCACCTCCTCGCCGGGAGAGGCAATCCAAGCTTGACCAAGAACAACCGAGTGCCCGTGAAAAGGTAACTGCTCAGGCTGGTCAGTCTTCGAAGCGTCCTCGGGTCTCTTCACCAACCCTGACTGAGAAAGCGCCAAAGCACCCCAAAGTTGCAGAGCTGAAGACTCGGAAGGTGTTGCCGAAGATTAAGATTGACATCCCTGTTGCTTCCGCGTGAGTGTCTCCTTTCGTGTTCACTCGACGCTTCATGCTGTTTGTTTTTCTTGTTTTAACTGGTCGGATTTTGGGATTGTCAATGCTGCCACTTCCGGGACCTCAGCTTACAGGGACGAGGACGAGGTGATGGAGGATGCGGTCACTTCTAATCTGGGTATGATTTCTGCCGTACTGTCTTTGTTTGGTCGATCCAATTGCAATGTGCATCATTGGGTGATGTGACTTTGGCAATTGCACCCTACACAGCTCCCAACGTTATTGACCTCCCTGACGATGATGAAGAGCCCGAGAGGCCTTTGACGAGGAAGAGTAGGCAAGCTCCTACAAGCGAGGCGCTACAGTCGACACCGAGGGCGGAACCAGTCGTTCAGGACGCTGGTGACGCCAATCGGGGTTCTGTTACCTTCGTCGTGCCACTGTCGAGTGCTTTGCCTTCTTTGTCAACTGCTCAGGCCCCTGTTGACTCACCTTCGGTTTTTGCAACCCATCATGTCCCAGAAGACGAAGTGAATGCTGCCATGGAAGCTAGACGCCAGGCGGGTGTCATGATGGAGAAGATGAAGATGGTGCGAGATGCCAGTCAGGCTGCCTACAACGCCAGCTCGGCTCTCCAAAGCAACGTTCAGGTTAGTTGGTCGCTGCTTGTTCTGTTAGGATATGATATCTGAAGACTCCTTTCTGAAAATCTTTGCGTTAGTACACCCACTGGGTGCGTTGCTTGAACTTTGAATTAGTGGGGGCACACTGAGTGCACCCACTGGGTGTAGTCCCCGAGACTGCGGTGGACTGCGGGCAGTCGACTGTAGTCTTTGTATCTTGTCGCGTGTAAACCGAATTGATAGTTTGTCTCTTCCACTTGGTCTGCTCGAGTGGGGTCGAAACCGGTGGGGGCACGCCAAGTGCACCCACTGGGTGTAGTCACCGAGACCGCGGTCGACTGCTGGCAGTCGACTGTGGTCTGAGCTTTTTTTTTACTCCCTGCACTCGACTCTCCCTGCACTCGACTCTGGCGGGCCAGTCAAGTGGGATCAGAACCGGTGGGGGCACGCAAAGTGCACCCGCTGGGTGTAGTCCCCGAGGCTATGGTGGACTGCGGGCGGTCGACCGTAGCCTTAGTAACTTTTTTGCTGTAAAAATAACTTCTCCCCTTTGATTTTAGAAATCTTGTGATCTTGGGGCTTGCTTTGCTGACTTAGAGAAACAGCGGATCCAACTGAACCTTGACTTGGAGCTGGCCAAGACAGAGCTGCAACGGGTCAAGGACGACGCCACTGGTAAGACGAATTTGTCGACTGGTCTATCTTAAGCTTGAGTTCCCTTCTACTCTTTCTGAATCAGGCATCATTTCTTTGTAGAAAAACTGAGAGAAGCTCTGGTGAAGAAGGACCAGGATTTGGATGCTGCTAGAAAGGAGGCTGACGACAAAACCACTCTAGCTGCACAGAAACTGGCTTCGGTCGGCCAGTTGGAAGAAGAGAATACTAGGCTGAAGTCTGCTCTGAATGACGCCAACAAGGAGTGCTCGCGCTGGAAGAAGGAAAATCTCATCCTAGGCGAGAAGATGGAAAGCATTGCTCGCAGGAGGGACGATCTGGAGAGCTACCTGAGGAGTCTTGCCAAGAAGTTGTTCATCAAGCTTGAAGGTGCACATTTTGTTCCGACTGATTTTTTTTTGTCGACTCGGCATATGTAAATTGACTTATCCTTGGATCGTGATGCAGAGTTTTGCCAGAACTTTGAGGAGGAGACTGGGCGGATCGAACCTGGTTTGGATCCAATCAATTCTCCTGTGAAAGATGAAACTGCCATGAATCTGCTCCGACTAGAATCCCGCATTGACGGTGTCGTGGACTACTTGGCTCGACTGAAGGTCGCCATGTCGTGGATCGACCCGGCACTTTGGCCAGAGGCTGTGCTCCAAAATGATCTTGAGTCCCTGATGACTCGACTAAATGAAATCCCTGACCGAGTGCAGGAGTGGAAGAAGTCTGCTGCTCGGTGTGGCGCTGATGTGGCTCTGTCTTTGGTTCGTGTCCACTGCAAGGAGGTGCGACAAGACAAACTGGCAGCAATCAAGGTCGCCAACACCCAGAAACATGACTTCCGAACTTTTATGGAGACTTTTATCGCTGCAGCCACTCGGATAGCCGACGGCGTCGGCCTGGATGAGTTCGTCGAGCCTGCCAGCCCTCCTCCTGCGGAGTGAACAAACTTTTATGCCTCACCTTACATTTGCCTCGGAATGCCGAGTGGTTTTTGTAACCATTAAACTCTTTCGGGCTGAATGCCAGAGCACTTTGATCTGTGGTCCAGAAACCTTTAGGATTTATCCGAACTTGGTTTATTATCGAATATCTTTATGCATTCCCCGTCGAGTGGAAATCATTCTTTATTCGAGACAACCTTTGTATTTGCGGCGCAGCTCCGAAGGAGACGGTAGCAGTCGACCTGCACCTCGTCGTCTTTGCGGGTCAGCGATGGATCGTACATTGTATTTGTGGCTAAGCTCCCCAAGGAGGAGGCGGTAGTCGACCTACCCCTTGTTACTGGAGAGCAGGATGAAGTGCGCGTTGTATTTGTGGCGAAGCTCTCCAAGGAGGAGGCGGTAGTCGACCTGCCCCTTGTTGCTGCAAAGCAGGATGTGTTTCAAACTTAGGCGAGTGCTAGACTGCAGCTAAGTCCCCGAGTGGGAGGGCTACTCTCCATTCGGTAGGATTTTTTCAAACTTAGGCGAGTGCCTGACTGCAGCTAAGTCCTCAAGAGAGAGAACTTAGGCGAGTACTGGACTGCAGCTAAGCCCCCGAGTGGGAGGACTGCTCTCCACTCGGTAGGATTTTTTCAAACTTAGGCGAGTGCCTCAGTGCAGCTAAGTCCTCAAGAGAGAGAACTTAGGCGAGTACTGGACTGCAGCTAAGCCCCCGAGTGGGAGGACTGCTCTCCACTCGGTAGGATTTTTCCAAACTTAGGCGAGTGCCTGACTGCAGCTAAGTCCTCAAGTGAGAGAACTTAGGCGAGTACTGTACTGCAGCTAAGCCCCCGAGTGGGAGGACTGCTCTCCACTCGGTAGGATTTTTTCAAACTTAGGCGAGTGCCTGAGTGCAGCTAAGTCCTTAAGAGAGAGAACTTAGGCGAGTACTGGACTGCAGCTAAGCCCCCGAGTGGGAGGACTGCTCTCCACTCGGTAGGATTTTTTCAAACTTAGGCGAGTGCCTGACTGCAGCTAAGTCCTCAAGTGAGAGAACTTAGGCGAGTACTGGACTACAGCTAAGCCCCTGAGTGGGAGGACTGCTCTCCACTTGGTAGGATTTTTTCAAACTTAGGCGAGTGCCTGACTGCAGCTAAGTCCTCAAGTGAGAGAACTTAGGCGAGTACTGGACTGCAACTAAGCCCCCGAGTGGGAGGACTGCTCTCCACTCGGTAGGATTTTTTCAAACTTAGGCGAGTGCCTGACTGCAGCTAAGTCCTCAAGTGAGAGAACTTAGGCGAGTACTGGACTCCAGCTAAGCCCCCGAGTGGGAGGACTGCTCTCCACTCGGTAGGATTTTTTCAAACTTAGGCGAGTGCCTGACTGCAGCTAAGTCCTCAAGTGAGAGAACTTAGGCGAGTACTGGACTGCAACTAAGCCCCCGAGTGGGAGGACTGCTCTCCACTCGGTAGGATTTTTTCAAACTTAGGCGAGTGCCTGACTGCAGCTAAGTCCTCAAGTGAGGGAACTTAGGCGAGTACTGGACTGCAGCTAAGCCCCCGAGTGGGAGGACTGCTCTCCACTCGGTAGGATTTTTTTTCAAATTTAGGCGAAACGGATTCGCAGCTAAGCCACCCACTCGGGGATTTCATTCATAAACAAAAAAAGATAACAATCATTGGGAAAATTATAATGCTCTTGTCTTTGAAAAATAAACTGCAGGAGTTTTTTCTTATTACATCTCATCCGAATAAGAATTCAAGTATAAAAGGGGCGGAGTAGCTCTGCATTCCAGGCTCGCGGCTCATCAATCTGGCAATCGACATTGTAGAGGTGGTATGCTCCATTGCGAAGGACTCTGGTGACTATGAAGGGGCCTTCCCAAGTAGGGGCGAGTTTGTGTGGTTTCTGCTGATCCACTCGGAGGACTAAGTCTCCCTCTTGGAAGGCTCGACCTTTCACATTTCTGGCATGGAATCGGCGCAAGTCTTGTTGGTAGACGGTCGATGGGATCATGGCCATTTCTCTTTCTTCTTCCAGGAGGTCGACTACATCCTGCCGGGCTTGTTCTACTTCATCTTCAGAGTAGAGCTCGACTCGGGGAGCGTTGTGAAGCAGGTCACTTAGCAAGACTGCCTCGGCTCCGTAGACCAGAAAGAATGGGGTTCTTCCGGTCGATCGGTTTGGGGTTGTCCTCAATCCCCAAAGGACTGATGGAAGCTCGTCGACCCATGCGCCTGCTGCGTGCTTGAGATCGCGCATCAACCGGGGTTTCAATCCTTTGAGAATTAGGCCGTTTGCCCTTTCTGCTTGCCCATTCGACTGGGGGTGAGCGACCAAAGCATAGTCAACTCGGGTACCCTGAGAGGCGCAAAAGGCCCTGAATTTGTCAGAATCGAAGTTTGACCCATTGTCAGTGATGATGCTGTGCGGAACTCCATATCTGAATATCAACCCTCTGACAAAACTGATAGTAGTGCAAGCGTCAAGATTCTTGATAGGCTTGGCTTCAATCCATTTGGTGAACTTGTCGACTGCTACTAGCACATGAGTGAAGCCGCTCCTACCTGTTCTCAGTGGTCCAACCATGTCCAGCCCCCAAATAGCGAAGGGCCAGATGAGTGGAATGGTTTTCAGGGTTGACGCGGGCTTGTGCGACATATTGGAGTAATACTGACATCCTTCACACTTGTCGACTATCTCTTTTGCCATTTCATTGGCTCTTGGCCAGTAGAATCCCGCTCGTTATACTTTAGCCACAATGGTCCGAGAGGACGCATGGTGACCACAGGTCCCCGAGTGGACATCATCAAGGATCATCCGACCTTCTTCCGGTGTAATACACCTCTGACTAACTCCAATCGCGCTTTCTTTATATAACTGTCCTTTTATGACTGTAAAGGCCTTGGATCATCGGACGATCTGTCGAGCCTCTTCTTCATCCTCTGGGAGCTCTTTCCTTAGGATGTATGCAATGTACGGTATTGTCCAGTCGGGAGTGATGACCAAGACTTCCATGATCAGGTCGACTACAGCTGGAATTACAAATTCAGTCGAATCTGTGGCGCTTTTTGGCTGCGGGGCCTCTTCACTGAAGGGATCCTCCTGAACTGATGGTATGTGAATGTGTTCTAAAAACACATTGCTGGGGATGGCTTCTCTTTTGGAACCTATTTTTGCCAGATCATCAGCTGCTTGATTTTTCAGTCGGGGTATGTGATGAAGCTCTAACCCCTCAAATTTCTTCTCCAGCTTTCTCACTGCATTGCAATAACCAGTCATGGCTGGACTTCTGACGTCCCATTCCTTCATCACCTGATTAACCACCAAATCTGAGTCGTCATAGACCATGAGGCGACGGACACCGAGTGAAATGGCCATGCGCAACCCATACAAAAGTGCTTCGTATTCTGCCTCGTTGTTGGAGGAAACAAAGTGGATTTGAAGAACATAACTGAGTTTATCTCCTCTGGGGGAGACCAACACTACTCCGGCACTGGAACTATTCAGCATCTTGGAACTGTCGAAGAACATGGTCCAATGCTCCGAGTGAACCTGAGTCGGCAGCTGCTGTTCAATCCACTCGGCGACGAAATCTGCGATTGCCTGGGACTTAATAGCTTTCTTTGGATCAAACTTGATATCTAGAGGAAGGAGTTCAATCGCCCATTTTGCCACTCGACCGGTTGTATCCCTGTTATGCAGGATCTCTGATAATGGAGCGTCGCTGATGACTGTAATGGAATGATCAGAGAAGTAATGAGCAACTTTCTTTGTGGTCATATAAATCCCGTATACAAGCTTCTGATAATGAGGATATCTTTGCTTCGACAGGGTCAAAACTTCAGAAATATAATATACTGGGCGCTGAATTTTGAAGGCCTTTCCTACTTCTTCCCGCTCGACCGTAAGTACCGTACTGACGACTTGTCCCGTGGCTGCAATGTAAAGCAGCAAAGGCTCCTTACTGATTGGGGCAGCAAGCACCAGCTGGGTGGAGAGCAGAGCTTTGAGCTCTGCAAACGCTGCATCAGCTTCAGGAGTCCACTCGAACTTGTCGGACTTCTTCATCAATCGGTAAAGGGGCAACGCCTTTTCACCGAGACGAGATATGAATCGAGTTAAAGCGGCCAAGCAACCAGTAAGCTTCTGGACGTCGTGCACCCGCACAAGACTTTTCATTCGGAGTATAGTGCCGACTTTTTCTGGATTGGCGTCGATTCCCCGTTCGGAAACGAGAAAACCGAGTAATTTTTCGCCAGGAACTCCGAATGTGCACTTTGATGGATTAAGCTTGATATCATACCTCCTGAGGTTGGCAAAGGTTTCAGCAAGGTCAGCCAGCGGGTCGGAACCCTTCTGTGACTTGACCACAATATCATCCATATACGCCTCCACATTCCGACTGATTTGAGTGAGCAAACACTTCCGAATCATCCTCATGAATGTGGCCCGGCATTCTTGAGGCCGAACAGCATGGTAACATAACAGAAGCACCCGAATGGAGTGATGAAAGCTGTTTTGATCTCATCAGGTCCATACACACGGATCTGATGGTACCCGGAATAGGCGTCTAAAAAAGAGAATCGCTCACATCCCATAGTCGAATCGACTATCTGATCGATGCGGGGGAGAGGAAAATGATCTTTCGGGCAGGCCCGATTGATATGTTTAAAGTCAATGCACATGCGAAGTGACTTGTCCTTCTTGGGGACCATAACAACGTTGGCGAGCCACTCGGAGTGGTAAATTTCTCGGATGAACTCCGCTGCTCAGAGCCGAGCCACCTCCTCGCCAATGGCCTTTCTCTTCTGGACGGCGGACCGCCGGAGATGTACCTTGACAGGTTTTACTTTTGAGTCGACTCTCAGGTGATGCTCAGCCAGCTCCCTGGGAACACCTGGCATGTCAGAAGGCTTCCATGCGAAAATGTCCCAGTTCTCACGGAGGAACTGGATGAGCGCTTCTTCCTATTTGGAGTCGAGTGTTGTCGAGATATGAGTCGAAGCAGCGCCGGGATCGGTCGGGTGGATGTGAGCTGTCTTCGTATCGCCAGTCGACTGAAAAGCCGATTCTGTGACGGGCTTCTTGGCTCGCAACAAATCACTCGGGTCTGCAGTCTTCTGGTATTCCTGCAACTCCACCACTGCCATTTGAGCATCAGCGATCTTCGAACCTTTCTGAAAATATTCTTCCGCTTTCTTTCGATTGCCCGTAATAGTGATCACACCTTTGGGGCCAGGCATCTTCAATTTGAGATACACATAACATGGTCGGGCCATGAAGCGTGCATAAGCCGGCCTGCCCAAAATAGCGTGGTAGGCACTCTGGAAGTCCACAACTTCAAATGTCAACTTTTCTTTGCGGTAATTCTTGGAATCACTGAAAACCACATCAAGAGCAATCTGGCCGAGTGATTCAGCCTTCTTCCCAGGAATGACTCCATGGAAACTCATGTTGCTGGCACTGAGTCTGGACATCGGAATGCCCATCCCTTTCAACGTCTCAGCATACAATATGTTCAAACCACTGCCACCATCCATCAAGACTTTGGTCAGTCGAGTGCCTTCAACCACTGGGTCGACCACCAGAGCTTGCCTCCCAGGGGTGGCAATATGCGTTGGGTGATCGGACTGGTCGAACGTGATGGCAGTCTGAGACCATTTCAAATAACTTGGTGTCACCGGAGCAACCATATTCACCTCTCGGTTGATGACTTTCAGTCGACTTTTGCTCTCAACATCAGCAAAAATCATCAGGGTGGAATTGACTTGGGGGTACCCATCGTCGCTATCTTCCTTATCCTCAACTTTGTCTGACTCCTTTTCTTTATCTTTGGGCTGCTTTCCCTGGAACTGCTGGATCAAGAGTCGACACTGTCGAGTGGTATGTTTTGGGTAAATAAAATTACCCTCTTCATCTTTCTTGGTGTGGACGAGGCACGGCAAATCCAACACATCATTTCCGTCCTGGTCTTTAACTTTCTTGGGGTTCCAAGGTCCTTTGGGTTCCCCCTTAAACTTTCCTTGAGTAACAGCCAAGGCTTCCCTAGGAGCAGCTGGCTCGGCTTTCCGCTTCTGTTTCCGATTGGAATTTCCTCCGGTTTCTTGAGCGACTGACTTCAGCTTGCCACTTCGGAGTCGATCCTCATCTTCTCCATTAGCGTACTTGGTGGAAATCTCCATCATTCGGTTCAGAGACATATCTTTGGTTCGACCGAATTTCAGATTCAGTTCTCTGTACTTGACGCCTTCTTTGAAGGCACAGACTGCTTGGTGGTCAGGCACATTCTCTACCGTGTGGTGCAACATGATCCATCTCTGGATGTAATCCCTCAAGGTCTCATTCGGCTTCTGCACGCAGGACCGCAGTTCTGTCAACCCTGCCGGTCGTTTGCATGTTCCTTCGAATGTGGTGACAAACACTCGGGCGAGATCTTCCCAAGTGTAAATGTTGCTGGGTGCTAACTGGTTCCGCCACGCTCTGGCCGAGCCCTCCAACATGAGAGGCAGGTGCTTCATGGCCACCTCATCATTGCCGCTGCCAATCTGGACGGCCACTCGGTAGTCTTCAAGCCAAGTATCGGGCTTGGACTCGCCAGTGAACTTGCTGACTCCAGTCACCAACCTGAAGTTGGGAGGAATCATGGCGGCCCTGATGGCTCTACTAAAGCACTCTGGCCCCGAAACATGTGCTCTGCTGCTGGTAGGAGCATCTCTGTCGTGTCCTTCCTGATGAGCTCCGTTCCTGTCAACCAAACCTTGAACGAGAATGGATCTCGCATCGAAGCCTGGCTCCCTGGAGTCGACTGGAATCCTTCGCCCAACACTACGAGGGCGCCTATCATCCTGTTGTCGAGGCGCATACGACCCACTCCTCGGGGGTGGGGTGGGCACTCAACGTCGATCATCACGATCGAATCGGTGATCATATTGCTCACGGTTACCATGCTGATTACGCCGGTCCCCACATCCCTCACGCCTTGGGGGCGATCTTGGGCTATGAGCCGACTGGACTGTGTCTGCGGCAAAGGATCTACTGTGAATCCTGTTCTGCGACTGAGAAACAGCGGAATTCTGGTCTCCTGCTGACCGGAGCAACGCTCTGATCTGCAGCAAGCCTCTGCCAGCCTCCGACTGGGAAGGCTGAATCGACTCTGCTATGCGGGCTGCAGCTACTAAATTTTGAGTCGAAGTTCGATATACCTGCGGGGGCGGGAAGAGCTGACATCGACTGGATTCGGGAACCCGTTGTCATGCACGCTCGTCGAGTGCTCGCTGGAGGTTCTCCAGTCGAGTGCGCTCGGCCAAGTTTGCCAGGCGCGGGTCCTCCAAGGCACGAGCCTCGGGGGTTTCTCCAATGATAGGAGTGTGTAATGCATCCATGTTTCGGCGGCGAAGTTCTTTTCTCTGCAGCGACGTGACGGGCTCGGGAAGATATTCCTCATCAGGGCGTGACGGGTCGCCTCCACCCGTGCCTCCATCGGTGCGGGGAAAACCGGGAGGACTGGGAGGTCCATCGACCATCAGAACCTCCGCCGCCGAATCGCTGCTGTCGCACTCGGATGCGGTCTCTGCGGAGCCGGTCGACAGGTCGAACAGGCCGTAGAGGGATTCATCGGGCTCGATCGCCACGACTTGAGGGGTGGCCGACTGGCGTGCCACCGCGTGTCTCACCCATCGCTGGAGTCTCGACCGACCAGAGCGCTTGCGCCAGCGGGAAACTGGGAGGGAGGACAACACAAGAGCCGACCGGGAGGGGGTCGACGGTTGTCGCAGGAGAACGCCGCGGACGCACGCGCTAAAGTGCATTGCCCCGCGGACAGGGAGTGCGTCCACGTCGAGCGGAGCCTCCTGAAGCCACGCGGAGTCGTCGGCGATGAACGTGAGCGTGCCGAGATGGATCTCGCGGCCCTCCACCAAAACTCCGCCGAAAACCATGATGATTCGGGTCGGAAAAGATCGCAACTCCTCCAACAAAACGCTAAAACACCAGCCCCACGGTGGGCGGCAACTGTCGTGGTTCTAAGTCTGACAGTGATGTAGGGGGGTAAGTATGGAGAGGCAAGATCTTAGATATAGAGGAGTTGTAGGAACGCAAGATTTACGAGTTCAGGCCCTTCTCGGAGGAAGTAATAGCCCTACGTCTCGGAGCCCGGAGGCGGTCGACTGGATTATGTGTGTGTGAATTACAGGCGTGCGAACACTTGTTTCGGAGGAGGGGTGGCTTATATAGAGTGCGGCAAGACCCCAGCCAGCCCACGATACAAAGGGTTCAATGTACATTAAGGCAGGGCGTTACTGGTAACGCTATTAATAAAGTGCTATGATGACCAAAAAAGCTACTTAATAACCGACCGTTAGCATGCGGAGCGCCTTTAGGTCACCTGACCGTCGAGTGGCTTGGTCTTGGTCGAGTGATTGCTTCTTGGTCGAGTATCTTCAAGTCTGTCGAGTGAGACACCTTCAAGTCGATTGAAAGATGATTTCTTCTGGAGATGTCCTTGGGTAGGTCAGTTTGGACAGGTCCATGACCCTACCCTAGGTACATAGCTTCATCAGTTGTCAATCCCTTCATGGACACTTACGAGAGTGAGATCTGATAGATATGATAAGATAATTTTTTTGGTATTTTTATGATAAAGAGAAATAAAGACGCAAAGTAAAATAAACGGCAATAGAAATAACTAAGTGTTGGAAGATTAATATAATGGACAATAGACCCGGGGGCATAGGTTTCACTAGTGGCTTCTCTCAAGAGCATAAGTATTACGGTGGGTAAACGAATTACTGTCGAGCAACTGATAGAATTGAGCATAGTTATGAGAATATCTAGGTATGATCATGTATATAGGCATCACGTCTGAGGGAGTCCTGGATTAGGGGGTCTCCGGACAGTCGGACTATATCCTTTGGCCGGACTGTTGGACTATGAAGATACAAGATTGAAGACTTCGTCCCATGTACGGATGGGAATCTACTTGGCGTGGAAGGCAAGCTAGGCAGTACGGATATGTATATCTCCTCCTTTGTAACCGACCTTGTGTAACCCTAGCCCCCTCCAGTGTCTATATAAACCGGAGGGTTTTAGTTCGTAGGACAACATACAATCATACCATAAGCTAGCTTTTAGGTTTTAGCATCTCCGATCTTGTGGTAGATCAACTCTTGTACTACTCATATTATCAAGAATAAATCAAGCAGGACGTAGGGTTTTACCTCCATCAAGAGGGCCCGAACCTGGGTAAAAACATCGTGTCCCCTGCCTCCTATTACCATCCGCCTTAGACACACAGTTCGGGACCCCCTACCCGAGATCCGCCGGTTTTGACACCGACATTGGTGCTTTCATTGAGAGTTCCTCTGTGATGTCACCGCAAGGAAGGATGCCTCATCTTGTTGTTAAAAACAACATTACCGTCGGGGGAGCCCTGCCTGTCAGCCAAACTCTCCGGCTAGGCAGTTTCATCATGACCGCCTATTCGGCTGCTACACCGACGATGACTTCTCGGGTCATCGAAAACAGCCTCCACGTCGGCTCGGAATTCGTCGAGCAGATGGATCCAATGGAGCTCTCTTCCCTAAACGAGCTCTTGGATCGCATCACCGCCTTGGGAGTCGCTACAGACTATGACCGGATTGGGATTAAACCCGACCAAAGGGAGATTAACTCTCCACCAGTCACCCATCATGTTGCGGTGGTGGAGGAATAATGCAGCGATTCTTCCTCTATCTTGAGGACTAACTATGTCCGGATTCATGAGCTCTCCGAGCCGGATACCCGTTTACGGGAGGACATCACCCAAGCCCTGAACCTAGAGTCAAGCAGCGGGCCAGACTCATCGGGCAACATCCCGGAATCCGAACTTCCAAGATCAAAAACCCCTCGGCCCCTGAGTCTCAGATCGGGTAGGGGTTCGGACTCAAACCCACCCACCCACCCAGACATAAACGATCTTTCCCACATCAGGCAAGAGCCCCATGAAACAGTACATCATTATTGGGCCAGATTCCTCCTTGTGATGAACAAGGTTAAGGACTGGCGCGAGGAAGACGCAGTCTCACTTTTCTGCAATAACTGCACGGACAAGGGAATCCTTAACGCCATAAGTCGCCATGACATATCACGCTTCGCCGACTTGGCGTCCATAGTACGAAAGTACTGTGCGATGGAAAGTGCTTGGAAAACCGAAACGAAATTTTGGGATAATCCGGCTCCGAATATACACCCAGTCCGAAGTAAAAGGGTGCACTATCATCAGACACCCGAGTTAATTACAAAGAAGCAAAAACCCTCTACAGGGCGTGGAACCGTATTAGAGGGATGGCTCAACGAACCCTGCAAAATTCATAGTATAGCGGATACCATACCAACACACAGCCTTAGAGCATGTTGGATACTCCGGCAGGTGGCCAAAAGCGGCGAGGATCTGCTCATCCCAGATGCCACATAGCACCATCCCAGGGATAACAATACGGTATTAACAGTCTTTGAGACCTTCACATCAATAATAGGCGCAAGCGAACACTCCGCAGCATTGTCAAAATCTGTCACGTAGTAGCAATAAATCCATGGAGCGACACGGCTATTACCTTCAATGCCAGTGACGAACCTAAATTCCGAACAGCCCGAGCACCAGCTGCACTGGTCCTCAGTCCAATTGTGGACGGCTTTCGACTCATCAAAGTACTCATGGACGGCGGCAGTGGATTAAACTTCATCTACGAGGAAACTCTTCAAAAAATAGAAATAGACTGGAACCGCATTGAGCAAAGCAGCACAACCTTCAGAGGAATCATCCCCAGTCGGGAAGCACGTTGTGCTGGGAAAATCACACTAGATGTGGTATTCGGCACTATGGAGAACTATAGGTCCGAAGAAATTACATTCCAAGTAGCCCGGTTCAGTAGTGGATACCACGCCCTCTTGGGACGGGAGGCGTTCACGATCTTCCAAGCCATACCCCATTATGGGTACATGAAGCTCAAAATGCCCGGGCCCAATGGAATCATCACTCTCGTTAGTGATCCGGACACAGCACTCTGCACCGAAAACAAAACAGCCGCATTGGCCCTCGAGGCATTATCTGAATCCCTTTCAGCCGAGGAATTAACTGCGCTACGCTCCACGGTGGACAGGGACGACGTGATACTTGACAAGAGATCCAAGTCCACCTCTTTTAAACCGGTGGATGAAATAGTCAAATTCCAAGTCCACCCAACGGACCCTATTAAAATAGCCTCCATCGGGGCACAGTTAAAACCCGCCGTGGATGCCGCACTACGAGAGTTCCTGCACGAGAATTGGGACATATTCACCTGGCACCCCTCAGACATGCCAGGAATCCCATGCAGGCTGTCCGAGCACAGCCTCAATATCCTAAAGGGATTCAAGCCGGTTAAGCAGGCTCTTCGGCGTTTCTCTGAACCTAAGAGACAGGCTATGGGAGAGGAACTATCCAAGTTATTGGAGGCTGGATTCATTAGAGAAATAAAAACCGGAACTGGCTAGCAAACCTGGTGATGGTACCAAAGAAGGACAAATCCTGGCGCCTATGTGTCGATTTCAAGGACCTCAACAAGGCTTGCCCAAAGGATCCCTTCCCCCTCCCCCGCATCGATCAAATTATCGATGCCACCACAGGACACAAGTCATTGTGTTTCCTCGACGCATACATCGGCTACCACCAAATCAAGATGGCGGAGTCCGACCAAGCCGCAACGGCATTTATCACACCATACGGCCCATTCTGTTTCAACACAATGCCTTTTGGGCTCAAAAACGTCGGCGCAACGTATCAGCACATGATTCAGACATGTCTGGAGAAACAGATCGGCAAAATAGTAGAGGCATACGTAGATGATGTGGTCATCAAAACCAAACACGTCGACTCTCTAATAGAAGACTTGAGGCTCACATTCGACAACCTCCGAACATAGGACATCAAGCTCAATCCAGAAAAATGCGTTTTCGGCGTACCAGCCGGAAAGCTCCTGGGTTTCATTGTCTCCAGAAGAGGAATTGAAGCTAATCCGGCCAAAATTCGAGCTTTGTCACAATTGGCTACCCCAACAGACCTCAAACAAATCCAAAAATTAATTGGATGTCTGGCGGCTCTAAGCTGCTTTATCTCCCGCTTAGGAGAAAAGGCATTACCCCTTTATCGCCTCCTTCGGCGCACCGAACACTTCGAGTGGACGGACGCCGCCACAGCCGGATTGGAAGAAATAAAAGCCATACTGGCAACCAACCCAATCCTGGCTGCGCCAAACATTGGCGAACCAATGTTGTTATACATTGCGGCAACTCATAAGGTTGTAAGCGCAGTGCTCGTCGTCGAACAAGAAGCGGACGGACATAAATTCCCTCTTCAAAAGCCGGTATATTATGTATCCACTGTCCTCACTCCATGCAAATCACGTTACTCACATTATCAAAAGATAGCCTATGCGGTATTCATGGCATCCCGGAAGCTGCGACACTACTTTCAAGAGTGTTCGATTACAGTAGCCCCGGAAGTGCCACTTAATGATATTATAAACAACCGCGACGACACGGGCCGGATTGCCAAATGGGCCATTGAGCTCCTCCCGTTTGACATAACATACAAACCTCGGCGAGCCATTAAATCGCAAGTATTGGCCGACTTTGTCGCCGAATGGACGGAAGCCGAACTCCCTAAAGAGTACGACGCATACTCCAATTGGGTCATGCACTTCGATGGCTCCAAAATGCTGGCCGGTCTGGGGGCTGGCATCGTCCTGACGTCCCCAACCGGAGATACCGTTCAGTACATACTGCAGATACTGTATACAGACTCCAACAATGCAGCCGAATACGAAGCCCTGTTGCATGGTCTTCGGATGGCAGTCTCCATGGGCATTCAGTGCCTGGAGGTGCGTGGGGATTCGAACCTCGCAATATCCCAAATAAATGGAGACTTTGATGCCAAGGATCCAAAAATGGCGACCTATCGAAATGCCGTCCTAAAGATGTCAGCTCGGTTCGAGGGGCTCGAATTTCACCATGTGGCTCAGGAAAAGAATCAGGCGGCGGATATCCTCGCCCACATCGGCGCAAAACGCGATGTCCCCCCCCCCCCAACATCTTTTTGGAGAGGTTGTTTAAGCCATCGGTGGTATGGGAAGGGGACACCGGTAACAATAGTCCGGACCCGGCCAAAACGCCCGATACCGAACACTCTGACATAATCGGAGGCTCTGCCACCGAAATAACACCTTCAGCCCACGTAATAATGGTCGTCATCGCCCCATGGATAGAACCATTCCTGGCCTTCCTAACTAGACAGGAACTTCCCGAGGACCAAAATGAGGCACGCTGCATAGTGCGGCGATCTAAAGCCTACAGGGTCCACGAGGGAGAGCTGTATAAGAAAAGCACTACCAGAGTCCTTCAAAGGTGCATCTCCGAAGAGGAAGGGCGGAAGCTTTTGGCAGAAATTCATGCCGGACTCGGCGGCCACCACGCCGCAGCCGGGCCCTTGTAAGCAAGGCCTTCCGTACAGGTTTTTATTGGCCGACAGCCCGGGCAGACGCACAGGACTTGGTCCAATGCTGCGTCGGTTGCCAGCTTTTTGTAAACCAAAGCCATATGCCACCCACCGCCCTCCAAACAATCCCCATTACCTGGCCTTTCGCGGTCTGGGGGCTTGACATGGTTGGACCCCTTAAAGGGGGAACCCATAAGAACAAATACTTACTGGTCATGGTGGATAAATTCACCAAATGGATAGAAGCCAAACCTGTTAAAACAGTTGAATCCGGACCGGTGATAGACTTCATATCCGGGGTTGTACACCGTTATGGCGTCCCCCACAGCATCATCACTGACAACGGCACGAACTTCACGACCGATGAGGTAAAACTCTGGTGCAGCAACATGGGCATCAAGCTCGATTATGCTTCCGTCTATCACCCACAAACCAACGGCCAAGTTGAGCGAGCAAATGGTCTTATCATGAGTGGCATTAAACCCAGATTAGTGTGGTCCTTAAAGGAGTCTAACACGCACTGGGTAGAGGAGCTCGACTCCGTACTCTGGGGGCTGCGGACCACGCCGAATCGCACTACCGGATATACACCCTTCTTTATGGTGTACGGCGCAGAGGCAGTTCTGCCTTGCGACATAATTCATGACTCACCTCGAGTGCGCATGTATGAAGAAAGAGAAGCCGAGCTCGATCGGTAGGACAGTCGGGATACCCTGGAGGAGGAGCGCGATGTGGCAAAAGCCCGTTCCGCATTTTATCAGCAACAGGCTTGCAGATACCAAAGCAGAGAAGTACGGGCCAAAACTTATAATGTTGGCGAGTTAGTTCTACGCCTGCCGGAGAAGAAAAAGTCCAAGCTCGAGCCCAAATGGGAAGGTCCCTTCATTATTGACCAAGTTCTGACCGGTGGAGCGTACCGTCTGCGGGATGCATCGAATAGTCGACTTGAGTCGAACCCATGGAACGCAGCCAGGCTCCGAAGATTCTACTCCTAGCGCCGGACTCTATGTTCGTCTCCTTCCTCTATCCATTTTTTGCATATACATTATCTGTATTTTTTCTCTTTCTTTCTTTTATTCTTTCTCTGGGCCTTCAAGGGCCAACTTGTGCCTTGCTTTCACATTATAGATGCGCTAACCGCGCTCATTATACCTGGGGGCTTCTTACACAGAAGCTTAATTATCTATCTGGGCTTCACACCCCGCACATGTGTTATTCTTCCGCATGTACCTTTTCTTCGCCACTATATGCATCGGTATGACTTAAGTTTTGGCCAAGCTGGGTTGCCTGGCTCTTGTATTTATGCCCTACGTTCCCATTAATTCGGGTAGGGCATAAGGGGAGCACCTCTGCGATTGTTACTGCCGGGTCAGCCGGATGTGTACCTCAGACTGGGTGAGGCCGAAAGCTAGCGTTCTTAATGGAATATTCGGTCGGCGAACAAAAGATGATTTTTATTTATTTATTTTCCATATGTGCCCCCAGATGTTTTTGCATGTGTTTCCTCTCGCAGTACGGACATGCACTTTAGGGCATGCATACCCAGGGAAAGGAACCCTTAACGGAACTATTCTCCCTGGAAATGATTCTTACTACACATGTAATATAACATAACTAGTTGGGCACTTGTCTGTTCAAGCACTAATGACCCCTACGCCTGGTTTCCACGCATACCCCGGTTCTTATATAACTGGGCGGGTATTCGGACACACTCCGGACTATCGGGTCCCGAGGTTGAAGCAAAAAGGTCCACCATGACAAATGATCTACAATCCGGCTAGAAGGCATTATACATGTCACTTTAATTACATGGTCATGTAGACTGACTAAATTCCTCTTCTATACCATCCAACAGGCGGTCTAGCCTACAATCCTGTTGGGAATACTTTGCGACTAATTCTACTTGCCCATACACTAAGCTAACGGGGATCTCTTTCCCATCGGGCCCCACAGTTCCGACCTCGGCCATGTGGTTCGGGTCAGTCTTGGTATACCGCGTCTTCACCATGGCCCAGGCTAACCTGGCACCTTGACGGCAGGCCAATATCTTCCATAATCGGAAGCGCAGCCGTGCTCCCTTGAGCTTCTCCGCAAGCTCTCCAATGCCTTCTGGCAGGGAGACGGCTGGCCACAAGGCCTGGGCAACACCTTGCATCACCTGCCGAACTTGTTCGTGCAGTTGTGAGAGCTCGGATAGAAGATCACCCACAGACCCGGGCATCTCCCCCGCAGGACCACTCGTCAGCATCCCTGCAGACATAACTCTGTTAGTCGGCTTCTCCGCCGACCCCTTTTTTAAGGGTTCATTCAAGCACTTACTGAAAATGCCGCGTCGAAGCCGCTTATTCTCCTTCTCAGAGTCTGCAAGCTGGGCTCGAACATCTTTCAGTTCTACGCTCAGCTTGGTATTGGCGTCTTGGAGATTGTTTTTCTCCCGCCTGACCTCAGTCAGCACGCGTTCGCCAGCCTTTAGCTGCCGTACGGCATGCTGGTCCTCCGGATTCTCTCTGGATTCATCTGCAATATCTATTGTTTGATCTGCAGCCACGCCGCACGCTATATGGTACCTGTCATTCTTTGAAAGAAATGTTACCAGCTGGGGACTTTTTAGGTTCCTTCAATGCGGCAACAGCGGCCCGAAGTTGGGTCTTGCATTCCTGCAGCTCCTGTGACAGTCGAGTATTCTTCTCTGTAAGAACCTGCACAATAAGATGATCCTTAAATCAGTTCTGCTAACTGTTTCAAGTCTCAAGGGCTACTGATACATATAATCGTCAGATTTGCTTACCCGTACATCCTTTACATACTGGTCCGTGGCTCTGGCTAGACCATTTTGAGCAGCACGGAGGTACGCCTCTCCAGAATTGAAGGCATGAAATGCCTCTGGTGAGAAGCAAGCGTCGCGGAGTACAGCCCGGCGACGCCTATGATTCATGGCGCTCTCCACTTCTGAATTCGTAGCGGATATCCTATCCGCATCCTCTGTAGGGGGAGTATCCGGTGTCTGCCCCATGTCGGCTTCCGCCTCTATATCCGGTCCTGGAGCCCGACTGGTGGAAGCGTGATCGGCAGCCTCACCGGACATATTCCGGTGAGTGTTTTTTCTGTTAAAGAAACATGGACGTCATTACATTTCAAGAAAGACGACAACCACAGAGCGGGGTTTCTGTCATACCTCTGCGCCGGCGTCTCCGTCCTGACCGCCTTCCTTTTTGGCTTGCCCGGCCTCGGTGCCTCTTGTTGGCGAGTTGCTGCGGGTTCGGCATGGCGTCCCGAATGCCTTCCCTGTAAAACACCATATGTATATGGTAGGTGAAGTGTCTAAAAGGGGATCCTAGTTTTTGGAGTTGGGATTTTTGGTTTTTCTTATGTGCGACACAGGAAGCAGTCTGGGATAGTCGGCCGTAATGGCCACCATGGCGCCATCACAGCTTAATTGATAGAACTGCCGGTCTATCAGCTCCACGATTATGTCCGGATCTTTTTCGAGTCCGGGACCGAGGGCCCGGTCAAGGTCCTCTGGTTGTGGAGATGGGCTGCTGACCTCCCTTATGGCTTTTCGCAGTTCCTGCCGCAAAATGGCAAGGTGAGTACCTACGACAAAGAATGCAGGAAGAATGGGAGTAAGGAAATACAACTCACCCAGTTTGGAGGGTTGTACATCGAGAATCCATCCCGTGGCTTGATGCGGATGAACTCCTCTTCCTCTCCATTGAACAATTCGGACAGAATTTTTGCTAAAGCGGCAGTGTTATCCGGACCTTTACGCCCGCAACGGGTGGCGTCATCTTCCCCGTTAAAACACCACAAGGGGTGCCCTCGATATTGAAGTGGTTGCACTCCCCGCATTATGCATATTGACATAACCTCGATTACTGTCAATCCTGATTGAGCCAGTGCTTTAATCCGGTTCATCACGTAAAGGACTTCTCCGTTGTCTTCCTCCTGGGGGCTCCGTGGGCGCGAACTTCGGCGTTTCTTCAGAGGAGCATTGCTGAACTCAGGAAGACCCCGTCGAACAGGGTCCGGAAGGGGGATGTCCTCCATATAAAACCATTCCGAAGGCCAGTCTTCGGACGTCTTCTTCGGAGTACCGGACAGGTATCCGGTTTCGGCGATGCACCATATTTCGGCTCCACCCACTTGATAAAGTGACCCCTTCTGTGTGCGAGGGATGAGGCAAAATAACCTTTTCCACAGCTCGAAATGAGCCTCGCAGCCCAGGAATAACTCGCAGAGGGCAACATAGCCAGCGATGTGTAAAACGGAAGCAGGGGTGAAATTATGCAGTTGGAGGCCGTAAAACTCCAGGAGCTCGTGGAGGGGCAGATGAATCGGAAATCTGAGTCCCCTCAATAAATAAGGAACAAGGCATACCCGCTCGAGGGGCTGGGGAAGCTCTCCTCTTGCTCCCCGCCATTGTAGGTGGCGAGCCCGGCTCGGACGGGCACCATTTACGCTGGAGGGAGAAATCCCTTAGTCTGCAGTTCGACTAATCGACTGTGTGGGACTGAACACCTCTTTGAATCACCGGGCTTAGGGCTACGGGGGCGGGAGGAGGAGCTACGGAGGTCGGCCATGCTGGAGTGGATCTTTCCGAAGCGCGCTCCGATGGATTCTCACTGGGGGAGGATGGTATGGATTGGATCTAAGAATCCCCATCCCTTTAATAGACAATTTATTTATCTGGCTAGGGGGGCGAATGTAAAAACGCCCTGGTGCCTCGCATTCATTCGACGCATGGAAGATAGCCCTTATTGGGCGTAGAAGCCAAGAGGTTCAACATTTATGGGACCGGACACTACTTAACAAATGTTCGAAATTTGGAGAAGAACCCGCCTTGCAATGCCGAAGACAACACTGCGCGCCGGACTCATCGTCACTGAAGCCTAGTTCAGGGGCTACTGAGGGAGTCTTGGATTAGGGGGTCTCCGGACAGCCGGACTATATCCTTTGGCTGGACTGTTGGACTATGAAGATACAAGATTGAAGACTTCGTCCCGTGTCCGGATGGGACTCTACTTGGCGTGGAAGGCAAGCTAGGTAGTACGGATATGTATATCTCCTCCTTTGTAACCGACCTTGTGTAACCCTAGCCCCCTCCAGTGTCTATATAAACCGGTGGGGTTTTAGTCCGTAGGACAACATACAATCATACCATAGGCTAGCTTCTAGGGTTTAGCCTCTCCGATCTCGTGGTAGATCAACTCTTGTACTACTCATATTATCAAGAATAAATCAAGCAGGACGTAGGGTTTTACCTCCATCAAGAGGGCCCGAACCTGGGTAAAACATCGTGTCCCCTGCCTCCTGTTACCATCCACCTTAGACGCACAGTTCGGGACCCCCTACCCGAGATCCGCCGGTTTTGACACTGACAATGTCCGAGACAAGTAGACCGGAACGATTCTGCATCTACTACTATTACTCCACACATCGAGTGCTATCCAGCATGCATCTAGAGTATTAAGTTCATAATAATAGAGTAATGCTTTAAGTAAGATGACATGATGTAGAGGGATAAACTCATGCAATATGATATAAACCCCATCTTTTTATCCTCGATGGCAACAATACAATACGTGCCTTGCTGCCCCTGTTGTCACTGGGAAAGGACACCGCAAGATTGAACCCAAAGCTAAGCACTTCTCCCATTGCAAGAACGATCAATCTAGTAGGCCAAACCAAACTGATAATTTGAAGAGACTTGCAAAGATAAACAATCATACATAAAAGAATTCAGAGGAGATTCAAATATTGTTCAT
This sequence comes from Triticum aestivum, assembly GCF_018294505.1. Taxonomy (NCBI): domain Eukaryota; kingdom Viridiplantae; phylum Streptophyta; class Magnoliopsida; order Poales; family Poaceae; genus Triticum; species Triticum aestivum. The sequence goes on along the minus strand of NC_057797.1, from coordinate 30,929,366 downwards.
ACATAAACTTGATCATAAACCCAAAATTCCTCGGATCTTGACAAACACATCACAAAAGAAGATTACATCGAATATATCTCCAAGAAGGTCGAGGAGAACTTTGTATTGAGATCCAAAGAGAGAGAATAAGCCATCTAGCAAATAACTATGGACCCGAATGTCTGAGGTAAACTACTCACACATCATCGGAGAGGCTATGGTGTTGATGTTGATGCCCTCCGTGATCAATGCCCCCTCCGACGGAGCACCGGAAAAGGCCCCAAGATGGGATCTCATGGGTATAGAGGGTTGCGGCGGTGGACATAGGGTTTTGGCTCCGTATCTGATGTTTCCAGGGTACATGGGTATATATAGGAGGAAGAAGTACGTCGATGGAGCAACAAGGGCCCACGAGAGTGGAGGGCGCGCCCAGGGGGTAGGCGCACCCCCCTACCTCGTGCCTTCCTTGTTGATTGCTTTATGTAGACTCCAAGTCCTGTGGATCACGTTTGTTCTGAAAATCACGTTCCCGAAGGTTTCATTCCATTTCGACTCCGTTTGATATCCTTTTCCTTCGAAACACTGAAATAGGCAAAAAAACAGCAATTTGGCTTGGGCCTCCGGTTAATAGGTTAGTCCCAAAAATAATATAAAAGAGTATAATAAAGCCCAATAAACATCTAAAACATAATATAACATAGCATGGAACAATCAAAAATTATAGATACGTTGGAGACATATCAATAAGCTCAAACAAATCTAGGTGAAGAACGTGAGCATAAAAAATTTCTTCTCTAAAAATAATATAAGTGAAGCATGAGAGAATTTTCTTCAAAAATTTACTAACTCTCAAATGAATATAAATGAAGCAAGAGATCATTTCTTCACAAATATAAAAGCACACCTTTCTCAAAAAGATATAAGTGAAGCACTAGAGCAATTCCACAACTCAAAAAAATTAAGTGAAGCATAGAGAGCAATTCTAACAAATCATAGCATAATTTTGGCTCTCTGAAAAAGGTGTGTCCAGCAAGGGTAGATGACACAAACTAAAAGGCAAAACAAGCAAAGACTCATATACTACAAGACGCTCCAAGCAAAACTCATGATATGTGATGAATAAAAATATAGCTCCAAGTAAAATACCAATGGTCGTTAGAAGAAAGAGGGGATGCCTTTCGGGGCATCCCCAAGCTTTGTTGCTGGTTTCTCTTTGGATAATAACTTGGGGTGCCACGGGGCATCCCCAAGCTTAGGCTCTTCTTACAACTTATTCCTTCATCCATCGTGATCTCACCCAAAACTTGAAAACTTCAATCACACAAAACTCAACAAAACCATCGTGAGATCCGTTAGTATAAGAAAGCAAATCACTACTATAAGTACTATTGCATACCCATTCATATTTTATTTTTGCATTATATCTACTATATTCCAACTTTACCATGGCTCATAACCCCGATACAACCCATAGATTCATCAAAATAAGCACACAACTCAAAAAATACAGAATCTATCAAAAACAGAACAGTATGTAGTAATGTGAAAACTTTGTATACTTCTTTAACTCCAAAAATTCTGAAAAACTAGGACAATGTAAGAAATTTGTATATCAATCTTGTGTAAAACATTCAGAAGCTTTTGTCACTATTGTGATTTTTAAAAATTATTTTACTAGGCACAAAAGTTTCTGTTTTTCAACAAGATCAAATCAACTATCACCAAACATAATCCCAAAGGCTTTAGTGGGAACAAACACTAATTAAAACATAAGAAACACAATCATAACAGTGGCATAATTGTGCAAACACTTAAGAACATAAGGAAAAGGAAAAACAACAAAATTTATTCATTGGGTTGCCTCCCAACAAGCACTATCGTTTTATGCCCCTAGCTAGGCATAATGCATAGATTCAAGTATTGTCTCCTTTAGTTTTAGATCCATAGGATGCCCTCATGATTGATTCATATGGTGGCCTAATTCTTGTTCTAGGGAAGTGTTCATACCCTTTCTTAGTGGAAACTGAAATTTAATATTCCCTTCTTTCATATCAATCACGGCACCTATAGTGTGTAAAAACGGTCTACCAAGTATAACGGGGCAAGACATATTGCAATCAATATCAAGAACAAGGAAATCTATGGGCACATAATTCCTATTTCCAAAAAAAAGAACATCATTAATTCTTCCCATAGGCTTTTCAATAGTGGAATCCGCCAAGTGCAAATTAAGAGAACATTCTTCAATGTCGGTAAGTCCAAGCACACCACATAGAGATTTCAGAATTGTGGAAACACTAGCACCCAAATCACACAAGGAAAAACAATCATAATTTTTAATCTTGACTTTAATAGTAGGTTCCCATTCATCATGTAATTTTCTAGGAATTGAAATCTCTAATTCCAACTTTTCCTCTAAAGCTTTCATCATAGCATCTACGATATGTCTAGTAAAAGCTTTATTTTGTTCATAGGCATGGGCTGAATTTATCATGGATTGCAACAAAGAAATACAATCTATCAAAGAGCAATTATCATAATTAAAATCATTGTAATCCAAAAGATTGGGCACATCACTAGTTAAAGTATTGACCTCTCCAAACCCACTTTTGTCAATTTTTTCAACAAGATTTTCACCCTTCGAATTATCGAGACGCCTTCTAGCTAAAGTTGACTATTCTTCAATCCCTTTATCATCAGTTTTAATCTTACTAAACAAGGAATCAATAGAAGGAACACCAACCATTTTAAGATCTTCGTCATTTTTATGAAAGCAATCGGTAGAAAATGCTCTTTCTAAAAATTATCTTTTAGCTCTAAGCATAGAAGTTCTTTTCTTAATTTCATCCATAGAAACATATAAAGCTTTAATTCATTCATTGATATCAACCTTAGGTGGAAACATTTTAATCTTCAGATTTTCTACATCATGGGAAATTCTATCAATGCTTCCAGACATATCATCATTCTTATTCAATTTTTCTTCTATTGTAGTGTTGAAAACTTTTTGAGCATTGATAAATTATTTAATATCACTCTCAAGATCAGAGAGGTTCCTATTATTATTGTAAGAAGAATTACCATAGGAATTACCATAATTATTAGAGGAATTTCTAGGAAAAGGTCTAGGATTAAAATTACCTCTATAAGCATTGTTATTAAAATTGTTTCGCGAGACAGAATTCACATCTACGGGATCACTATTTTTCTCAATCAAAGTAGACAAAGGCACATCATTTAGATCAATAGTAACACTTTTACTAGCAACCAATTTCATAAGAACATCAACTTTTTCACCTAAAGTACTAATTTCTTCAATCGAATTAACCTCTTTACTAGTAGGTGCTTTTTCGGTATGCCATTGTGAATAATTTGCCATAATATTATCAAGCAATTTAGTAGCTTCACCCAAAGTAATTTCCATAAAAGTAGCACCTATGGCGGAATCTAAAAGATTTCTAGAAACAAAATTCAATCACACATACCGCACAATTCTACGAATGTGTTTAGATGGGACGCGGCATCCTCATTAGGACTACCGGAAAATTGATCTTTCATCACAAGATTCAACAAAGCGGCATTAATATCACAAGACTCCGCACTAGTGGCAGGAGGAGCAATTGGAGTGCTAATAAAATCGTTATTATTGGTATTAGAAAAATCACACAATTTGGTATTTTCTTGAGACATCGTAACCACACAAATAAGCACGCATGCAAAAATATAGATCTGACGAGGGAAAGACGAACAAAAAAGAAGGCAAATAAAAAGGCAAAGTTTTGTTAAGTGGGGGAGATGAAAACGAGAGGCAGATGAAAAATAATGTAAATTGTAAGGAGGTGAGATTTGTGATTAGGAACTTGATAGATGTTGATGATGTCTCCTGGCACCAGAGATAGGAACAAGAGACTACGTTGAATGAATGGATCTTCCACGGCAACGGCGCCAAAAATTCCTTTTTATGCGGCTTGAAACTGCGTCAGTATTTCCCCAAAGAGGAAGGGATGATGCAGCACAACTACAGTAGGTATTTCTCTCAGTTATGAAACCAAGGTATCAATCCAGTAGGAGGACCAAGCAAGACTACGTAAACGGTACCTTCACACAAAGAACAAATACTTGCAACCCGACGCGTAAGAGGGTTGTCAATCCTTCCATGGTAAAAAGATAAATTGTTTTTCGATAGATTGGATAAATAGATCTTGATAAAACACGAAATAAACAAATTTACAGGAAGGTATTTTTGTGTTTTTGGAAATATAGATCTAAAACTAAATATTGCAAAAGATAGATCAAAAAGCAAATATGATAAAAGATATACCCGGGGGCCGTAGATTTCAGTAGCGACTTCTCTTGAGAAATAGCACACGGTGTGTTGGAGATATTACTACTGGGCGTAAACCGGCCTATCTGGGTCGGGTTAACTTCATCAGCAGTTAAGTATGTTAAAGCCCATGAAGATAGATGAGGGCTCAAGACCCATAATTGGTTGAGAGCCTGTAGCCGTAAACCGGCGTGAATATGTAACTTGTATTGTAAGTTAGGAATAAGTAGAGACCAAACGGGACACATCTATGAGCCGGTGTTGGGACTCTGTAAACCGACGGGCGTCACCCATGTATATAAGGGGACGACCCGGCGGCGGTTCAAGGACAACAGACAACAACTCGAGACATAGGCGAAGCTTGTTTGCTCCCTAGTCATCGAAACACCCATCAATTCCATCACAACTAGACGTAGGCTTTTACCTTCATTGAAGGGGCCGAACTAGTATAAACTCTCTTGCGCCCTTGTGTCCTCTTTAACCCCTTCAAGCTAACCCATCGCAATGGCCCCATGACTAAGTCCTTTCTCTAGGACATCTGCCGTGACAAAACCACGACAGTTGGCGCCCACCGTGGGGCTATCGCACGATGGTTTCCGGTTCTTGGAGGGCCGCTTTGAAGGACTCGAGGGCTACGCTGTAGGCCGGATGACTAAGAGTCGCTGCGGCAAGCTCTACATCGACGACGCAGGCTGGGGCCCCGAGGCCGGTTCAATTGAGTACGGGTACCGGGTCCCCTTTGGTAGCATTCACATTTTCATTGGCAAGATCGGAGAACCGGGCCCTGAGCCGGACATCTACACCGATCTCGTCGAGACGGCTCAGTGTGCGTGATCCGCCTGGGTTGAACCGGCCATGAAGCGTACCTTCATGGGAGTGATCCATGGAGGAAGTCATGAGGACAGATCGGAGCTTCACGGGGCGACTATCGTTTGCTCCGGTGACGAATCTTCGGCAGGAGAAACCGAATCTCTTTATCAGCTACAAAATGGCTGGATTGAGAGCTGTTCCGATGGCGACAGTATTCCGGACCCCTCCGATCTGCCTAACCGGGTTGGAATATTCATGACCGGAACACAAGCAGCATTTCATTCTTTGACAGTCGCGGCAACGATCTCCGGTTCAGCAGCGGTGATGGCTGCCGGGGCAGGAGGCCCTGTGCGCCCGCCGGCTCAGGTTCTATTAGAACTATTTGATGCGTTGGTTGTGCTTATGGCGGAAGTTAATCGCCAGATCAGCACGTTCACAACACGGAGATTGCCAAGGTAAAGGAACAAATCATCCAGGCCAAGACGGATCTAGCAGCTGAGGATACCAGGATGGCCGCAGAGCGGGCCGCTTTAGACGCACAGGCCTACAGGCTTATGTTGGACCAGAGCGCGTCACATGAAGTCATGAGGAGGAAGCACCGATCCCGCTTACCTCCGGTTTTCAAGGCTAGAGACCTTTTTAACACTCCAGGGCCAAGAGCCGGCAATCCGCTGGAGGGGAACCGGGCAGAAGCCCCTGGGACCGGTGCGCCGGTTCAGCCCCCTCAGATGGACCCACCTCGTCAAAACACCGTTATACCTCAGGATGCTTTAACACCTCCGGGTCACTACTCCAACCCAATGGACAATCTTGTTGCCGCTGCTGCACGACTGGAGGCCATTCCAGTTGAAGGTGACTCGCCGCAGGCAGTATAGACGCGACGGGTCAAGGAACTTCTTAGGACAGCTTTGGCCCAACAGGAAGCGTACTCGTACAGCCGCGACCCGATCCACTCGACCCCCCGTACAAGCCGGAGCTATAGCAGACATATGGATGAGCCAGCAGTGTTGAGTAATGAACGACATGGAGCACCCCGTGGCAACAACCCAATGGGTGGTGCTGATGACGCTCGGGAAGTGGTAAATCGGGCCCGAGCACGCAGGGAGGACGAGTTAGCCACACAGCATCAGGCTCGGCAGCTCATGCCGGTTCGTCCAACCATCTCAATGGAACCTGGTATTACTTCTAGTGCTTTGGGGTGCCTTGCCTTATTCCCGCTTTATGCAACGTGCGCCTGCCCAAGGATTTCAAAGGCCCGTGCAAGGTACCAAATTACATGGCGGATCAACCTCCAGAGACATGGGCAGAGAGCTATGAGATGGCCATGGAGATGCTTGATGTGGATGACACGGCGTGTGCGAAATACTTCACCATGATGCTTGAAGGAACGGCCCGTACCTGGTTAAAAAGCTTCCCAGCTAATTCTATCAGTTCATGGGCCCAATTACGAGCCCGGTTTATCAGCAATTTCAATGATACCTATAAACAGCCTATGTCGATAGTGGACTTAGCTGTATGCGTCCAGGAGGAAGGAGAATCAACAACTCATTGGGTGCGCCGGGTTTCACAAGTGTTGCACTCCTCAGACCGCATCAACACTGACACTGCAGTATTAACCCTAGAAGGCAACTTCCGGTTTGGGCCCCTGAAGTTGAAATTGGGACGGATGAAGCGTCATTGCACTAACATGAGGACCCTCATGGCCGCTTTGATAAAATATGCTGATTCTGATAGTACCAAGGGTCCCGAATCTGATGATGACAAGATAGGGAAAGGGAAGAAGAACAGCAGCTCCAAAGGTCAGCAGCATCACTAGGTAGGCAATGGCGGAGGAGGCAAGCGTAAAGCGGATGGTAACATGGATTTTGTGGCTAATACCAACGCACAGTACAATTGCCAGCGGCACAAGGGTAGGCCAAAAAATCGTAGTGGAGCACCTAACCCTAACCCAAACCGCCTGAACTATCTGCTAAGCCAGCCCTGTCCAAGACATGGAACGAAGGAGGAGCCAGCAAACCACCTTTGGAAGGATTGCTTTATTATGCAAGAGTTCAAGAATTCTAATAATTTCCGGTATGATCATGGATCTGGCGGTGGCTCAGGGTCCGGGCCGGGTTACGGTGGAGGAAGTTCCGGTTCAGGATTTAATGGTAATCCGGGCGGACATAATGGTCAAAATAGTCAGAACAACCAAGGTGGTTACAACCAACAGCAGCAACAGTCAGGTTACCAGAGTAACCCAAAGCAGTTGAGTAGTGGGCAGTACCATGTCTTTACCACTAGCTTGGACAAGCGAGACCGGAAGGTGCAGAGACGGGCAGTCAACTCTGTTGAACCGGCCACACCCCGTTATCTACGTTGGTCCGAACAGCCAATCATATGGAGCAGAGAGGATCACCCACCCCAGGTCGATAATCCGGGTCAGTTGGCTTTGGTGGTGGCGCCTCAGGTGGGAGGTTATAAGTTCACCAAGGTGCTCATGGATGGAGGAAGCAGCATTAACATCATGTACTATGAGACCTTCCGTCGTATGGGACTAACAGATAAGAATCTCAAACCGTCTAATACAGTATTCCACGGTGTAGTGCCTGGCAGATCAGCATATCCCGTTGGTAAGATAGCTCTCGAAGTGGCCTTTGGGGATGATCATGATTCCAGGTCGGAGACATTGACGTTTGAAGTGGTGAAAATCCAAAGTCCATATCATGCCCTGTTTGGGCGACCAGCATACGCCAAGTTTATGGCTCGGCCCTGTTATGTGTATTTGCAGCTCAAGATGCCGGGTCACAAGGGGACAATAACGGTTCACGGAAGCCGCAAAATCGCTTTGGAATGCGAGGAAAGAGATGCGGCATATGCAGAGTCGGTTTGTGCCACCGAGGAGTTGAAGTACTATAAAGACAATGTTGATCCGGCGGACATGACTCCGTTGAAGAAGCCAACTATGGAGCATGATCCGGCCATGAAGTTCAAATCGGCAGCAGAAACTAAGCTTGTTGACTTCGTGCCTGGCGATTCGTCCAAGCAGTTCAGCATCAGTGCCAACTTGGATCCGAAATAGGAAAGCGCGCTCATCGAGTTCATCCGTGAGAATCGGGACATTTTTGCATGGAAGCCTTCTGACATGCCAGGTGTACTGAGGCAACTCGCTGAGCACACACTTAATGTGGATCCTAAATATAAACCGGTGAAACAGTTCCTCCCCCGGTTTAACGAGGAAAGACGCAAGGCGATTGGAGAAGAGGTGGCCAGGCTCTTAGCAGCTGGCTTTATTGTTGAAGTTTTTCACCCCGAGTGGCTTGCCAATCCGGTGCTAGTCCTTAAGAAAAACGGCACCTGGCGCATGTGTGTGGATTACACAGATCTTAATAAGGCTTGTCCAGCAGATCCTTTTGCCCTCCCCCGTATTGATCAAATCATTGATGCTACGGCGGGTTGTGAGCGTTTAAGTTTTTTGGATGCATATTCTGGCTATCATCAGATCAAAATGGCAGTTAAGGACCAGGAGAAGACGGCATTCATAACTCCCTTTGGAGCCTTCTGCTATGTGTCTATGCCCTTTGGGCTTAAAAGTGCCCAGGCAACTTATCAACGGTGTGTACAAAATTGTCTTCACAAGCAGATTGGCCGTAATGTACATGCTTATGTGGATGATATCGTGGTTAAATCCAGGGAGAAGGAGACTCTGGTTGACGATTTGAAGGAAACCTTTGATAACCTAAGGACGTACAAGATGATGCATAATCTAGACAAGTGTGTCTTTGGTGTACCGGCGGGCAAGTTATTGGGTTTTCTGGTGTCCAACAGGGGAATTGAGGCTAATCCGGAGAAGATCACAGCCATCACCTCCCTGGCTAAACTGAAGTGTATCAATGATGTTCAACGCCTGGCAGGCCGGATTGCTGCGTTAAGCCGGTTTATCAGCCGCCTTGGTGAGAAGGCGATCCCTTTGTATCAGATGTTGAAAAAGACGGATCAGTTCGTCTGGAGTTCTGCTGCTGATGAAGCATTTGAGGACTTAAAGCGGCAATTGGCCAATCCGCCTGTGCTCGCCGCTCCCATTGACAAGGAGCCGTTACTGCTATATGTTGCTGCTAATGCTCGTGCGGTCAGCGTGGCTATTGTGGTGGAGCGAAAGGAGGCAGGTAAGGAGCATCCGGTTCAACGTCCGGTCTATTATATCAGCGAGGTACTCATTGAGTCCAAGCAAAGGTATCCGCATTGGCAGAAGCTGGTGTACGGAGTTTTTATGGCAAGCCGGAAGCTTAAGCAATATTTCCAAGGGCACTCAATCACGGTAGTCAGTTCTGCTCCTTTGGGAGATATCATCCAGAACCGGGAAGCAACTAGCCGGATTGCAAAGTGGGCCATAGAGCTGGGGCTGTACGGTTTGAAGTATGTGCCTCGGACAGCGGTTAAGTCTCAAGCACTTGTTGATTTCATCAATGATTGGACGGAAATGCAAGCACCTGAAGAAAAGCCGGATTGTACATATTGGACCATCCATTTTGACGGATCCAGGCAGTTGGAAGGCTCGGGGGCTGGAGTCGTATTAACTTCCCCACGAGGTGATAAGTTTTGTTATGTTCTCCGTTTAATGTTCCCTTGTACTAACAATGCAGCTGAGTATGAAGCCTTGCTCCATGGTCTTCGGATGGCTAAGGAGATGAATCTAAGTCGAGTTAAGTGCTTCGGTGACTCGGACCTTGTGGCTCAGCAAGTGTCTGGCACTTGGGACTCCAAGGACCCACTCATGGCAGCATATCGTCGTGAGGTGGATATTGTTGCAGGTTATTTCAGAGGCTATCAGGTGGACCATGTAGACCGGCGGAAAAATGAAGCGGCGGACGCTTTAAGCCGGCTGGGCTCTCAGCGCAAACCGGTCCCGCCCAATGTTTTTTTGGATGTGCTGCACAACCCGTCGGTGAAGATCCCTGGTGAAGAGGATTTGGCTATTCCTGATCCGGAGGCTCAATTGGTGGCAGTTCTTCATGTTATTCCGGATTGGACGCTTCCTTACCTGGCGTACAAGAACCGGGGCGAGTTGCCAGAAGATGAGATTCTGGCCCGGCAGATAATCCGGCGATCCAAGTCCATGGCTGTCATCAACGGTGAGTTGCATCATTGCAGTGTATCAGGAGCTTTTCAATGTTGCGTGTCTCCTGAAGAAGGTCGTGAAATTTTGCGTGAGATCCACGAAGGAGATTGTGGTCACCACGCCGGTTCAAAGTCTCTGGTGGCTAAAGCGTTTCGCCATGGTTTCTATTGGTTAACTGCTCATGCTGATGCGGAGGATCTGGTCAGGCGATGTGATGGTTGCCAAAGGTTTTCGAGACGTGCTCATGTACCGGCTCAAGAATTGAGAATGATTCCAATTACTTGGCCGTTTGCGACTTGGGGGCTGGATATGGTTGGGCCTTTCAAAAGGTCCAAAGATAAGAAGACCCACCTCCTGGTGGCGGTTGACAAGTTTACAAAGTGGGTGGAGGCAGAACCTGTTAGCAAGTGTGATGCGGCCACGGCGGTTCAGTTCATCAAAAAGGTGATTTTCCGGTTTGGCTTTCCGCACAGTATTATCACAGATAATGGTACCAATTTGTCCAAAGGTGCTATGAAGGAGTTCTGCGAACGGGAGCACATCCGGCTCGACGTTTCATCAGTGGCACATCCACAGTCCAACGGTCAAGCAGAAAGAGCTAATCAAGAGATCTTGAGAGGCATCAAGCCCCGGCTCATGGTTCCTTTGCAGAGAACGCCGGGTTGTTGGGTAGAAGAATTACCATCTGTGTTATGGAGCATCAATACAACACCCAACAGATCAACAGGATACACACCGTTCTTCATGGTTTATGGAGCGGAGGCGGTTCTCCCCAGTGATATCCGTCATGATTCACCTCGTGTCACGGCTTATATTGAAGCGGACAACGAGACAGCACGGCAAGATGCTTTGGACCGGTTGGATGAAGAGCGTGACATCGCAGCCGCCCGATCGGCGATTTACCAGCAGGATCTTCGTCGTTATCACAGTCGCCGGGTCAGAACCAGAACTTTTCAGGAAGGAGATTTGGTGCTTCGGCTCATCCAAGATCAGACTGATATGCATAAGCTATCCCCACCTTGGGAGGGGCCTTTCGTGGTCAGCAAGAATCTGCACAACGGGTCGTACTATCTGATCGATATTCGAGAGCATAAGGACTCACGTACATCAGAGGAGGAGACTAACAGGCCATGGAATATAGCTCATCTTCGGCCTTACTATACCTGAGCCATTGGCTATACTTATGTACATATTACGACAATGTATTATGATTAAATAAACCGGAACCTCAGCTAAAGCGGGGTATCTGTTCTTTTACATCATGTGAGGTTACACGGAGTTGCTCTAAAGTGGCCTCCGGTTTACCCCTTGAGTTCGCTTTGCTAAAAGCATCGTGTTATATCACTTGGAGGATTGGTCGTGTCCGAACCAATACCATGCCTCTTGATAGGCGAAAGCCACCAGATCACTTGGGGACTTGGTCATGTCTGAACCAGTCATGCCTCTTGATCGGCCTAAGGCCACAGAATCACTTGGGGGCTTGGTCGAACCCGAACCATGACCACGCCATTTGGTCGGCATAAATGCCACAAGAATCACTTGGGGACCTGGCTAACTAGAACCATAGTTACACCTAACGGGAGCTTGGTCGTGTTTGGCCATGGTTACGCCATTTGATCAGCTTAAATAAATCTTTTTTGGCAAACGTTTTTGTCGTTGCTTTTGCTTCATACTTTTCTTTGAAGGGTTTTTTTTTGCTTTTTATTGTGTTCTTTAAACCGACAAAATGTTTTAACCAATCAATTGACGGAACACAGTTCACGTCAATCCGGAGACTATTTGTCCGGTTTGATCCTTGTTGTTAACATCCTCTTATGGAGTAACACGGTGTTTATTATAACCCGGCACGGTTTACATGGTAACCAGCGTCATACACATATACAGGAGTTGTTATTTCCTCCAACAGTGTGGGTTTGCAAAACTCCGCTTCAAGGTTGGCCAGGCCAACTTCACACTCAACGGTGGCAGGTATTATGTATCTCAAATTTTTTGATCATATACTTAAAATTTTGTTTTGGATGTTTTGACTTTATATATACAGACATCATATTCCGCCTGACGGTACAACCGCGGTGGCACTTAACGAATTTCTTATTTCAGAAAGTATTTTGGAAAGTTCATTACCACAGGAAGAACAAGTTATGCACGAAGGCATATCAACATCAAAGGTATCAGCTAGCCTATTACAAAGCAACATGGTGCCCATAATAACATAATTGTTTTTCACAAAGGAGAGACAGTTTTAAAATCGGCTTCCGGTTTAAGCTTGGCCACCAGCCTGGCCTGATGGTTGTGGGTCATCCTGCGCCGCTTCAGCTTCCGTTTCTCTACCCAGTGGCTGGAAATCCACAGTTGTCCAGTCGATTCCCATTAATGCTTGAAAAACAGCTTCGTCATGGATTAGCGAAGACGGGTCAATATCGGGAGCGTAAGTATGCTTACGGATTGGAGGGATCAGGTTTTCCGATTCATGGATTGGTGCAGCTATTCGCTTGTTCTGGCTGTCATATTGGGCTTGATAATGAGACAAATCTGCTTCCTCAGCCAGTTGACAAGCTAGCGGACGTACCTCCCGGTTTATGGCTCGCAAATCCGCTTCACCAAATTCTGACCCGTCTTCCTTCAAGCTGGGATAACCCTGAGCCGCTTCAATAGGATCAAAATCCGGCACCCAGGCTTTTGCCCGGATTAAAGCATTGATTGCACCGGTTCAAGTAGCAGATTTCTTTAGCTCTTCAACCCAGGCAGGAAGCACTGACAGTTTCATCAGAGTATCTTGAATCAAACTGGGCGCCGGTTTGTTATGAGACGCGGTACAGATGATCCGCTGGGCACCAGTATACAATTGTTCAACCAAGGTATAGGCGGCTTTCAATTTCTTCCGCACATCTGACCCCAAGTGACCAATGCGTGTCCCTGAAATAGCATAAAGGGTTAATAAACCGGCGACTCTGTAAGAAGGCAGAACCAATTCAGAAGGCAAGCTGGCTTACCAAAGATAGCAGTGGTCATGGCATGAACGTGCCGCTTTATGCTAGTCAGTTCATCCGTCACTGGTTTTAGTGCAGCCTCGGCATCCTCTGCTCGTTTGATCAAAGCGGACTTTTCAGTGGCCCAATCCGCCCGTTTCTTCTTGAAGTTCTCCTTAAGTTGTTCCATGGCGCTTAAGGCACTAGCCAATTCCTCTTTTGCTTTGGAGGTTTCAGCCTATTGTGTTTTCAGGTTTTCTTGCAGATCGATGACTTGGTTTTCTTTCGCCTTCAGCTCCGCCTGCAGGCATACAGATATATGTTTCAACAAATCGGTAGAAGGATTCAAGTACCAACCACATAACAAGTTATGCGCTTAGCACTTGGGGGCTAATGCGTATTCGATCTTCATCTTTCAATTGTTTACAAAGTCCCAAGATCAATGCAAGCATTCAACTTGGCACTTGGGGGCTAATGGCTATTTGATCATATGTATTCTGATGCGGCAGTTTCAATTACTTAAAGTACTGGTTTAACTACGCTAAGTTGAACCGGCCCTTGGGGGCTACATCAGCAAATTTCAAAGCATCAAGGTTTATATTATTAAGTCCCGGTTTGAAAGAATAGTTCAAACCGGCCCTTGGGGGCTAGGAGAGTCAGCAAGAATAAAAGCATACAAGAAGGAAGAAGCATATGGAAGTTACCTCATATTTATCTTTCATCATATTAACCAGACCGGCTTTGTAGTCACGGCTGGTATACAGCCGGTTCAGATAGCCGGAATGGGTATCGTGGGCGTTCAGAGCAGCGTAAGCCATCAGATCAGCATTCCACGTGCCTTTGCCAAAAGCAGCAAATTCTTCCTTGGCAGAATGTTTGGATAAAGCGACAGGATTGCTTGGTTCAGTATGGCCAGTGCCAGTAATGACAACCTCATCATCCTTGGTACCACCGGTTTGCACTGGAGTTGTTGGCTTCTCAGTAGGTTTTGCTGGACCGGTGGAGCTTTCAATCCGGATGGAACCCGTGGGCTGTTGGATAGGGCCTGAGGTATCAACAGGCCTCTCTTCAGCAATAAGATCATCATCTGGCTGCGGTGGATTGTTGGGAATATCCTCAGAGATAGCCGCTTCAAGAATGACATCTTCTTCGGCCGCTTTGTCTAGGCGGGCCTTCTTGCTTTGCCTAGGTTTGGCCCTGAGAAGAATAACCAAATTAAATACAGCATGTGTTCTAAGGCAATGTACTGCAAACATCACAATAAATATAGCTTACCCAAGCACCGTTTTGAGCAGCGGGAGCTGAGTGGCCGATGACTCGCCAGAAGATGAGTGGGAAATAACCTGGTAATCGGAGTCAGACGGATTAAGAGGTTGACGAAAGCAGCCTGCTTTAGGACAAGCACTGACAAGCGAATTAGAGACCTCGGAATGACGTTTTCGAACCGGACTATTCGGTAAACCGGCGGAGGTAACTACCTGGCCGCTGTGACGGGTGGTGCAGCGAGCTTCGTGTTGTTGAGTCTTCATAAGAAGTTTAGGATCCAAATAAGCAAGAGGATGAGAAAATTTAACTTTCCGGTTTGCCTGACGGATTTTTTGTGAAGGCAAAGTTTCTGAATCGGAAGAGAGAATAATTACCTCTGCAACATCCGCGTGGCTGGCTTCGGCATCATCCTGACAAATATCATCATCAATAAGACGCATGAAAAATAAACCAAGTGAGTCAAGCTCTACCTCAAAGTCCGGATTATCCACCTCATCATCAGGGGCCAGATTAGAAGATGCAGTGGTTCTTTTCCGGTGGGCAGTCTTCTTCACAGCCTTAGTCTTTTGCCGGGTTGCTCTTTTCGGTTTATCTGTTTTCTCTGGTTTCTCCTGCGCAGTTTTTTGCTCCAAAATGGATCATCGCCCTGATTATGCAGACACTGATATTAAAAACAATGACCAGACATATCAATAACAGATTCAGCAAAGAGAAAAATCAAAGTCTTACAGCTGGCGGTTTGTTGGTAGCACAGAAGGGAAGCAGGCCGGTTCTAGCGCAGACATGTTCCGGTTCATTCAGTATTTTACGCACAGCCTCTATGATTTCTTCATCGGAGAGCTGGAGTTTGGAGTGTCGCAGTGGGTCATCAACACTACCAGTATACTCGCACATCAAACCGGAGCGCTGACTAAGGGGCAGTATGCTCCATGATATCCAGCAGCGAGCGAGATCAACCCCTGTCAAACCGTTGGCCATAAAGGCTCTGAGCTTTGACAGCTGGGGAGCATATTTGCTTCTCTCCTGGGCAGTCAATCTTTGAGGAAAAAGGTGTGTATTGCTGAGCCGCTCCGGACGAAAGCCAGGCAAGGGATTCTCACCAGCAGGGGAGGTGTCTTTGCAGTAGAACCATGTCTGATTCCACTCCTTGGGGTGACTGTGTAGCTTGGCGTGAGGGTATGTGACCTCTTTCCTTTTTTGAATCGCCATGCCACCCAACTCCGTATTGGAGCCATCAGTAAACTCAGTACGGCGGTTTAGATGGAAAAGATCTCTGAATAATTCCACTGTGGACTCCTCTTGAAAGAACACCTCACAGAGCACTTGGAAGTGGCACATATTTGTAACAGAGTTGGGGCCAGTGTCTTGCGAATGGAGTTGGAAATCAGCTAAAACATCCCGATAAAATTTAGAACCGGGCGGTTTAAAGCCCCGGGCTAGGTGATCTATGAAAACAACAACCTCTCCTTCTCGAGGTGTGGGGGGCATTCTTTGCCAGGAGCCCTCCAATGGATGGTATCTTTGCTGCCCAAGGCGCCAATTAGGACTAAATCGTCCAGTTGATCCTCTGTGACGCGCGAAGGGACCCAATTGCACTCATACACTTGCTTGGTCATGATGGAATCTACAAGGTAGAAGATCCCGGTTCAAAAATGCATTTGATCAAGGTACGTTGGTATGGGCACTGTTAGACCGGAGACAGAACTATCTGAACCAGAGTCTCATGAAGCAACCAACATCTGGCGGTTCAACAAGGGGACTAATGGTATATACCGGTTTGTCAAAATTTTCTACAAAGTTAAACCGCCTGATCTAAGCATTGAACAGTCAAGACTGCAGATGAGTAAGCACGCAAAAACAGATTTCACAAGATTATACTACAGCTTTGGATCTGGAACATGTTTATAAAGGAGATAAATATTCAAGGCCCAAAAGGAGCAGTGCCGAATCAGTAAGCAAAGGTACGGATAAGATCTATGGCCTTAATATGCGAAAGTGAAGACGGGGGATAAAAACTACTGCTACACAGAGCGAAGATTCACAGACTCGTCTAAGGATCTATCATATGAACAAGAAACAAGCGACGAACGCTAGAAAACATGGAAACCCTAGAACAGATCTATGATGAAAAGGATAGAAGACTTACCGGAGCTGAGGAAGGAGCGAAAGGTCGCCGCGGTGCTCTGGTACGCTCAGGTTGATGTAGCGGCCAAAGCTGGTGCAGAGGTCGACGGTGGCGGCGGAGTTCTGAAGCTGGGCGACGCAAGGAAGAAGAAGCAGAAGGGCACGAAGGGGAAAAAGAAATGACCCTTCGGTCCTATTTATAAAGCAAGGACATGGGTCAGGCGCGAAAATCAAGGGGCCACAAGTTTGGAAACAGAGTTATCGCCTCGATTATCGCAGATCTATTAAACAAGAAGGTATCATGGATAGTTTCTTGATGACAGATGACGTCACGTCGGTTTACAGCAATCAGAGAAGATGACATCATGGCGGTTCACCAAACTACAAGAAGATGTTGAAGCTGAAATTTTTGCTAAGGATTGACATGAACCTGTTCAAATCAATCTGGGGCCTAATGTTGGGGATATTACTACTGGGCGTAAACCGGCCTATCTGGGCCGGGTTAACTTCATCAGCAGTTAAGTATGTTAAAGCCCATGAAGATAGATGAGGGCTCAAGACCCATAATCGGTTGAGAGCCTGTAGCCGTAAACCGGCGTGAATATGTAACTTGTATTGTAAGTTAGGAATAAGTAGAGACCAAACCGGACACATCTATGAGCTGGTGTTGGGACTCTGTAAACCGACGTGCGTCACCCATGTATATAAGGGGACGACCCGGCGGCGGTTCAAGGACAACAGACAACAACTCGAGACATAGGCGAAGCTTGTTTGCTCCCTAGTCATCGAAACACCCATCAATTCCATCACAACTAGACGTAGGCTTTTACCTTCATTGAAGGGGCCAAACTAGTATAAACTCTCTTGCGTCCTTGTGTCCGCTTTAACCCCTTGAAGCTAACCCGTCGTGATGGCTCCACAACTAAGTCCTTCCTCTAGGACATCTGCCGTGACAAAACCACAGCACGGTGGGTAAACAAATTGCTGTTGGGCAATTAATAGAAGAACCAATAATTATGACAATATCGAAGGCAATGATCAATATATAGGCATCACGTCCAAGATTAGTAGACCGACTCCTGCCTGCATCTACTACTATTACTCCACATATCGACCGCTATCCAACATGCATCTAGTGTATTAAATTCATGGGGAAACGGAGTAATGCGATAAGAACGATGACATGATGTAGACAAGATCTATTCATGTAGGAATAGACCCCATCTTGTTATCCTTAATAGCAACGATACATGTGTGTCTTGCTGCCTCTTCTGTCACTGGGAAAGAACACCGCAAGATCAAACCCATCACAAAGCACCTCTACCCATTGCAAGAAAAATCAATCTAGTTGGCCTAACTAAACCAAAGATTCAGAGAAGAAGTACGAGGCTATAAATAATCATGCATATAAGAGATCAAAGAAGACTCAAATAATATTCATGGATAAAAATATAATCATAAACTCGAACTTCATCGGATCCCAACAAATACACCACAAAAAGTCATTAGATCAAATAGATCTCCAAAAAACCATTGTATTGAGAATAAAAAAACAGAGAAGAAGCCATCTAGCTACTGCCTATAGACCCGTAGGTCTATGGTCCTCACGCGTCATCGGAGAGGCACCAATGAGGATGATGAACCCCTCCGTGGTCGTGTTCCCCTCCGGCGGAGTGCCGACACAGGGCTCTAGATTGGATCTCGTGGTTCTGGAACTTGTAGCGGCTGGAATTGTGTTTTGTCGACTGCCCTAGGGTTTTTGGAATATTTGGGAATATATAGAGCTGAGAGGCGGTGCAAAGGAGCTACGTGGGCCCCACAACCCATTAGGGCGCGGCAAGGCCTCCTGGCACGCCCTGGTGGGTTGTGGTCCCCATGGGCCTTCCTTCATCCATTTCCTTGGCTCCCAACTTGTCTTCTGGTCCAAAAAAATCTCCAAAAAATTTCGCCGCGTTTGGACTCCGTTTGATAGGGATATTCTGCGAACAAAAAAATAAACAAAAAAACAGCAACTGGCACTGGGCACTATGTTAATTGGTTAGTCCCAAAAAATGATATAAAGTTGCTATAAAGTGAATATGAAACATCCAAGATTGATAATATAACAGCATGGAACAAGCAAAAATTATAGATACGTTGGAGACGTATCAGCATACAGGATAGCGGTCGATTGGTGGAGTAATAGTAGTAGATGCAGGCAGGAGTCGATCTACTTGTCACGGACGTGATGCCTATATACATGATCATTGCCATGAATATGTCATAACTATGCGCTTTTCTATTAATTTTCCAACAGTAATTTATTTACCCATCGTATGCTATGTGTTCGAGAGAAAAGCCTCTAGTGGAAACTCTGGCCCCCGGGTCTACTTTTATCATATTGCTGAAACCAAAAAAATGTTTTGCTGCAATTTTACTATTTTTATTTTACTTTTATCAGAATTGATCCTTGCAAGTAACAAGTTCAAGGGGATTGACAACCCTCCTATCCACGTTGGTTGCAAGTATTTGCTTTTGTGTGTGTAGGTATTGAAGGCGGGAATTTGCTTGGTTCTCCTATTGGTCCGATAACCTTGGTTCTCGCTGGGAGAAATACTTACTCCTACTGTACTGGTTCACCCTCCTCTCTTTGGGAAAATACCAACGCAGTTTACAAGTAGCACACTGGTACTCACTAGTGCTGACGTGGCATCAACCTGGCACGTCCCAGTTACTTGTGCATTCTCTACACGCCACTAGTATATAGCGCGCCTATAATTGTGTTGGCAGCCAATCTCTTATTCCTCCTATAACTACACATCTTTCTCCACTAATCTTCTTGTCTCCTTTCACTTCTCCCTAGCTAGCTTCTTAGTTTTTTTATTCCTCTTCTAGCTATGTGGCCGGTAATGGACCCATCGGATCTTGTAGAATCGGCATGAGCCCCTGCTACTCGCGACATTACATATGTACACGTGCAGAAAGAAGTCCCTTGCGACACATGGGTATGCAGGGACGGAGCCAGGAATTTTGTATTAGAGAGGGGGGGGCGAGTTCCACACTTACGCTCTCTTACGGACTAATGAGCACTGGTCGAGTGGAAAAATGGTTTAAAGTATGCAAAAGCATAGGCCTGAAATCAAGCTTTCACTGATGTAAACACTAAAAAATACTACCAAATTATTGATTTTTTACAAAAAAAATAGTTTTCGAATTTGATATATAGAAAATTTTAGTGCATGGTACAAGAACAAGTTGATTCCTAATCTAGTTTTTGAGTCAATCAATCATTCATATAGACAACAAAAAACTGAGGCTAATTGTCAGAGTGAACTTACAATATAGGCATATTATTGGATGTGGTATGTCGTCAGATCCATGGTTTCTCTTGGTGGATGGTGCCTTCCCTGATCCTCTTTATGCTGGCTGACGATGACATGATCGATTGGGGATTGAAGCTTTAATGGTTGGACGTTAAATGCCCATAGACAACCTTTTCTCATTGTTCTCTTCCTCTTCTTATCTACAAAAATAGAATTAGACAATCAAGCATTTCCTAATTAACTTTTAATGTTTGTAGATTTTTTAATGGCACAGCAGCGCAGATTTTAACAAAATAAAAATCAAGAGACAAGCAAGGAGTTAGGGTTAACCTGCACCTATGCAGCTATGCTAGACCTTGATCAGTTCCCTTCTGATCTTTTGCTTGAAGGCTAGAGAAAATTCATCCTGGCGGCGGTAGGCGGAGACTCTAGCGAACGATGGGTAGGAAGGTCGCACGAAGCCACGATCTACGGTCAAATATGTCGATCGAACTGCCGGGAAAACAAAGGGGTTGCGTGCGCTTCTGCTGCTTGCTGGGCTTCGCGTTTGATGTTGGGCTTTTTTCCTTCGCTAGGTTTATCTGTAACTATTGTACATGGGCTGGGGCCTGGGGAGGAGTCCTGAGGAGCTTCATGATGCGTGACACAGGGGGGCGAATCTTCTATATCTAAATAGCTAGCCCCCACTAACATATTTCTCTCAACATGCAAGCATGCCACATCATCATTCAACATGCATAGGAAGAGGTCCACCTCAACATGCAACTATGCATATTAAAAATCCACTTCAACATGCAACCATGCATGCATGTGAAATTTCATTCTATTATGCTATTTGCATTTAATTCTTATATACTTTCAAAAGCTACTATTTGAAATATTGAGCTTTCGTATAACCAAAAACCTCATTGACATATTGCAAAATATTCCCGCAACAACGTGCGGGGCATCATCTAGTTGAGTCAAAATGCGTGCCTAATTGGGATCTGCCTAATCGCTATCAAGGGAAAATGTGGTCGTTAGGGGGGTCTCCCCCCCCCCTCTCGTCCCCCCTTGGATTCGTCCCTGGGGTACGTGTCAATCTCATGAAAAATATGTAAACGAATTGCTCGAGTAAAAGCTAGGGTTCTCTGCCTCCCGCCGGCGTCGGTGTCGGTCCGTCCCGTCTCCGGTGACTTTAGGGCCATGGAGACGGAGTGGATCTCCGCCCTTGTCGGTGGGAGGGCTCCGTTTTTAGATCTTTTTTCAAGCTTTGTTAGGGTTTGTGTCCTGCTCGGGAAGGCGAGAGGGCGGCGGCTTCCTGAAGATGGAATAAAAGTCTCCCCGTCTAGCTAGCCCCCATTCCGGTGATGCGTCTAGCATCATCGGTGGGCGTGTGGAGGCGTGCCTCCGGCGGATCTATCTTTGGTGGATTTGCTCGGATCTGTTCCTCGTTTGTCTTCGTTCGTCTGTCTTTAGGTTGGATCCTTTTGATCTAAACTCTTCATCTGCGGCGGTTGCTGTTCTGGTGCATTGGTTCTATGGGGCCTTAGCACGACGACTTTACGACTGTCTACAACAACGTTGTTTGCCCGGCTCCGGCGAGGGAGAAACGATGACAGCGGCGTGCCTCCGGCTCGCTTCAGTGATTGTAGTCGTCGCTAGGTGGTTTACAGATCTTGATGAATAGATTGGAAGTTTTTCTCGCAAAAGAAAAGGAGTACTACCATGGACCACTAAGACAACAACTAGATGAGATGTACGTAAAAAATGATGGATGCAAGTTCAAAACAACGAGACCAGATAAGGAAATTCAAAGTTTTGATATGCACTCCTCGCTGGTCTTATGATTGGGATTGTATTTCTAGCTGGATTGATAGCGACATTTCTTCTTGTGTGAGTCATTATAGTGATGATGTTCTTAGTCTAGACAATTTGTTAGATCGAGTGACAATTAGTAGTTATTCTTTAGCCTTCAAGATTATGTTTTCTTGGTAATATGTATCCAGACTAGTGATGATGTTCTCCTCAGCCTTGAACTATTTTAGTGTGTACCTGGATCAGTAGCGTTGATATTAAGTTTATAAAACCATGTCTGTAATAAATATAACCTGAATAGTGATTTTTATTACTAAATATAACCTAAATAAAAATAACCTAAAACATAAATTAAAAGTTAACCTAAATAAAACATGAATTAAAAATTAACCTAAATTAAAAACAACCTAAATAGAACATAAATTTAAAAACCTAAATATAACATAAAACAAAAATAACCTAAATAAAAGATAAATTAAAAAGTAACCTAAATAAACCATGAATTTAAAACTAAATAAAAAAACTATGGTGTGGGCGCATGGGGTGCCCCGCTGCCGTTTGCCTTCGTTTTTTATTCTCTTTTTTTGTTCTAGTTTTTTTTTGCTAATTGTAGTTACTTCGAATATATTTGGTGTAGTACTTAGCTGAGTGTGAATATTGCTTTGTGTGCTTAATTTGAACATGGCTTAGTTTGCTTGGTGTAGTTTTGGTAGTTTTAGTAGTGTGTAGTTTCGATATTCTAGTTTTGTAGTGTGTAGTTTTGACAGTGATTAGTTTCGATAATGTGTGGTTTCGCTATTCTAGTTTCAATAGTGTTTTGTTTCGATATTCTTGTGTGTTTTTATTCACGAGGTAGGAGTAATATTCTTGTTTTTCCTGTTCGTGTTTTCCTAATCCCAGGAATCAGAAAGACATCAGTCGTCCTATTGAACTGCTATACTTATTACTCACTCCGTTCCCAAATATTTGTCTTTCTAGACATTTCAAATGGTTACGACATATGGATGTATGTAAACATATTTTAAAGTGTAGATTCACTCATTTTGCTTTGTATGTAGTCATTTGTTGAAATCTCTAAAAAGACAAATAATTAGGAATGGAGGGAGTATATTATAACAAAAAAAAACAGATGGAGGAAGCACTCCTACTACCTCTAGTTGTGTTTGTTGTGGACGATGTGAAACAATCCCCACAAGCAGAGCGCCCAAGTGGGTTCCAAGTCCTGGAAACCGAGTATAATGGCCCCCATGTGTGCGTCCATCCATCCATCCATCTCCTAGCTAGAAAGTGCACACTCCTCAACCCTGCTCTGCAGCCCTAATAACACACGTAATAATAGTGAAATGACACAGCTAGCGTTGCCCCTCTGGATCTCCCTAAACGGCCATAACCACGCCCTGCCCTGCGCGCATCTTAATAAATATGGTTTTGAATTTTGCGGAGGCTCCAACCTAGCTACGTGCTACCTGCAACAAGTACCACCATCGCCAGCGCCAATGCTCCAGCTCCAGCTCCAGCTCCTCCACAGGCCACAGGCCTCCTAAACAGGCGAGGCCGAGTGTCGTCCCTTTTCACCTTTGGCCATTGCCACTGCTGCTGCCGCCTCTTTATCCACGTCGTCGTCGTGGGTGCTAGCAGTACTTGGAGACACCACGTCCATCCGCGCATCGTCGCTGTCCATGCGTCAAATTCGAGTGAGCGAGCGAGCGAGGGAGTGACAAGACCCAAAGGCGAAGAATACCCCGACGCTGTACGTGGACAGACAGCCGCTCCAAGACGGAGAAAAGGCGTGCGCCCGTAGGCCCCCCGCCCCGATTCCACCCGTCGCCTCGCATCGCATCATCGTATGCCTCCCCCAAGTGCTACGCACCACATGTACAAAAATACTATAGCCCGCGCGTACAGTGGTACGGCCGGCCACAGCGCGGCTCCTTTTATAAATACGGCGACAGCAGTGGTGTGCTGTGAGTGTGATGGTGCAAGTCATGGCGCGGCAGGGACGACGACGACCACAATTCAAGTACGTACGGATACCGGAGTCAGTCGAGGAGGAGGGGCTGGCGGGCAAGCAAATAATAAAAGGGCGGATTAAACTGCTCCCTCTGCTGTCTTGTCTTGCCTTTTACCCTCCATCGCTGGCTTTACACCTCCGCTTTTTCTCCTCCTGCTACTAGTTTTATTCTATTCTTGTTTATCTCATTCGCTTGCAGCAAATAAAGCGCGTCCCCGTATACCACCACTTGTCACCGTGCTTTCCCCGTGCCATGTCTCCCACTCATTACCATGCCATACCAGCGTTTGTTAGCTAGTCAGTACGACCAGTAAGTAAGTAAATAAAGAAATGAACGGATCCAGCAAAGACCATGGATCCAACCAAGTTATTATCTACGGTACTCACTACACTACACGTCGGTTACCAGTTACTTACCACCACCAGGTTGTGCCACAGCTGGGCGAGTGAAGAGCGTGCACTACTAGTCTACAAGGCTGGCTGGCCAGCAGCTGCTGCGGGCGGTACATGCATGCAGTGCAACGCGAGCGTGCATGCACACGCCGGAACCGCGCCACGCGCGAGCACACTGGCGGTCAGTAATCAAGGGGCGGGCTGGGGCTAATTAACTGCGCCCGCTGGCACCGCACTAGCGCCGGTCCGGTGTGCTGCGCGTACGCCGCTCCGGCGCCACGCACGGCCGGCCGGCCTCCCTCGCTGCCACGGCCTGCAAATTACTAGCACCGCTACAGCCAGAGCGAGAGCGAGAATGCGACGGCTGATCTCTCCCTCTCTCTCTCACTGCGTCTGCAAAACTTAGGCCGCGGCAGGCATGTGCGGCCAGGAAAAAGAGCCTGGCCATACGGGACAAGGGCCATGTGTGCTTCTCCTTCTACCGACGGTGGGGGTGGTATCCCTCTGTTACCACCGGCCATTGAACAGCCTGTACGACGCAGGCTTTTTACACTAATGGAACTGCCCCCGGCCCCGTCGGCCTCGCCCGGCCACGCGCAAGTACGCGGTACGTACCTACGCACGGGATTTAAGCCGCCACAGTCCGCCACCGAGGGGAAAATGACACACGCTGTGAGCACGAGATTAAGGCTTCGTCCGCGTACTGTTGTTCATGTCCATGCTGCTTATCTTCGTATTTATTGGGTGTGGATCAAACCTCAAAGAACTGTTCCCGGCATGTACCAAGGTCTCCACTTCACTTTCCGGTTGCTGTTTTGTATTGTGTTATTTTGGGTTGTGCCCATGTTTGCAGCTAGTAGCAAGAAATCACATTTAAGACGTGCTCCCTCCGTTTCTAAATACAAGTCTTTTTAGAAATTTTAATACGGGCTACACTCGAATGTGTATAGACATATTCTAGAGTGTAGATTCACTCATTTTGCTCCGTGTGTAGTCATCATTGAAATCTCTAAAATGGCTTATATTCAGGAAATGGAGGGAGTAGAAAACAAACTGATTTTTTTCTGTTAGAATTACGATACAAAGGGTGATTAGTTTGATATAGCTAATTTGTGAAATGGATACACCAAGTTGCCAAGGATATAGATTGAATTGATCAAATTTCTTCCCGCCAAAAAAAAGAATTGATCAAATTTCAATTCAAAGCCCAATCTATGGCTTGAAGAAAAAAACACACTGCTAAAATCAAACTACTACTAAAACTATCAATTGTTGCGTGCATCGTATTGATGCAGAGGCCGGGTGTTTGAATCTCCTTTTTGAAAATAAAATAGTGTGAAACATGTACTACTCATTGTAAATTTGAATTGTGCGCTACTCTCGAGCTATGAATAGAAGTTGGATAGTATCCTATTCTTTTCCCCTCTTTCCCCTCCCTCGTTGCGCCCGTGTGGCGGTGAGGAGGGATCCCTAGATCTCGAGCGCCGGTCCTCCTCCTCCCTCCTGACCCTCCCTCGCCGCCTCCTGGGGGCACGGCCGGGCTAAGCTCATGTCCTTCCCCCTCCAACCCAGTCCACCGGGTATTAGCTGGGGATGCAAGTGTGGGTGCCTCCTGCGGTGGAGGCGCCTACCCCAAACTCGGAGACTGATGCCGGGCTAGGAGTAGATGGAATGTCGTCACTCTTTCTATTGTGGCTGAGTGCTTTGTGATGTGTGCGGTGTACGGTGTCTCGCGACAGGGATGTCGGGGTGGCGGCCCCGGATGGCGATCCAATGGGTTGCTCTTCAGCGGGCATCATTGTGGTGGTGGTGGCTCTCCTCTCAGATTATGCGGGCAACGGGAGGTGTTGCTGCGGGTTGCCCGGGCGTGCCCTCTTTTCCAGAAGGGTGGAGCCCTAATCCGGATCTAGGGATCTGACATCGTCGTGCTCCTCCTGGCGGCCTCGTGGTGACACGGCTGAGTTGCCGAGCGAAAGCTCGTGCCTTGGTGCCGATGACGGCGACAACCACGGGTGCCGCACTCTTCTTGAAGATGTCGGCGTGGTTCTTCTCTCCGTGACAGGGCTCCGGATGAAGACCTTTGTCCGTCGTGGACTCGGCAGCGGCGATGCTCGGCGATGTAGTCCCTCTTGAAGGTGTTGTCGTGGAGCTTAGGTGGTCCAGGTTGTAGCGTGGCGGTGTGTTTAGATATTCCTCTGTTCTTTGTAGGTAGCGTAGTCGCGTGCGTTGTACGCGATCGGTGCTTTGTAAGAGGGCAACCTCATCACATTGTATCGTTCGGCCGTGGGTTGTCATTGGTTGTTGCTTTATATATAAAACGAGGCGAAAGTCTATTTCAATGATGAATAGAAGTTGGATAGTAGTAAATTCCACAGTGAAGTAGATGTATACATATCGAGGTTTTGAAGAAAAATATGAGTCAATGTTTTTCATAACTGTGAGGTTCCGTGTTTGTGTCGGTAATCAGCACGGAGAGCACATTACATCAGGACAACAAGGAAACAGCGGATATGTTCTCACGTATACGTACCGCACTAGACGCGCGCGCACACACACACACACGTCCTTTGCTGGTGCCTCCCTCTCTTTATTTTCGAACCAAACGCTGGCTTTGGGTGGCCTAAGAGGACGACATTGACAGTTGAGAGGCCGGGAACCGACGAGGGAGGACAACAGTGGCTTTCATTGGAAAGATGAAAACATGCACACGCATAGGTGCGGGGGAACAAGCCACAATGTGAGTCATGCATGCATGCGTGCTGCTGCAAGGAGCACACTCTGCTGCGCGGCCTCAGATGCCCATGCCCTGTTGACTCGAGTGCAAAGGGCCAAGGAGCCAGGCCCAAGGACGACTTTAACCCCTCCCCTCTGCGGTGAAAAACCCTCCGCCCACGCCCATCACCCCCTCCCATTGTACCACCTCTTGCATACACACAAAATTTACTCCATCTATTTAGAGAATGGAGGAAAAAACCTTATCGTCCGGCATTTTACATGGTTTGGGATCGGCCCCGGTTGATAGGGGGCGGAGGCCAGTTCACCCGAAAGCTCAAGCCGCGACGAGGAAGAGGAAGAGGAAGAGGAAAGACATTGACCGGGGCCGCGGAGAACCGGAGAGGGCAGGCTATTATGAGCGAGTTTATCACGGAAGGCAAGGCATGGTGGTGGACGTGCGTGGCCTCTACAGTGGTGGGCAGAGTAGCATCTGGGCGCGATGGTCCACGGTTGGTCCGGCTCGGCTGCTGGAATAAGGGGGAGCGAGCGAACTGGTGATAGATCCTTCCTTGCTTTCTTCCCGGTGGCCTCACACACACACACACACGCGTAAAGATCCAGCACCATGAGTGGGCATTGGGCAAGGCTAGGACGTTGTTGTAGTACACGCACACACACACACCAGCCCACCCCGGCCTATCAATGGATGAATCTATGTGTATCTACATTGCACCTATTCAAGGGAGGGTAGTAAATGGGGGTCGTGGAGGTATAGGGAGGGGTCTTGGGCTCTTGGCAGGCGGGCAGGCGCAACCATACCGGTCGTAGTAGTAGCGGTGGTAAGTATAGTACGAGTGCCAGTACCATGGGTGAGTGAGTGAGTGAGTGGCGAGGCGGGGGTGGGTAGCTGCCACTGCTACAGTGGGTGCTAGGTACAGGGGTCCGTCGTAGCAGGTAGCAAGGGTGCCACTGCCACCGGGGCGGAGAAGGGAAGGGACCGAGACCGAGAGCGGGACTGGGATTTGCGTCGTCCCCATGGACAAATGTACCATGGCGCGCACTGTGGCGACGTAGGCATGCAGGTGTGCCGCCCACATGGCAGTGGCAAGAGTTCCATCCCACTAGCGCCGGGCGACCGACCGTGCGCAATGTAGCACAAGGAAAAGGGGTGGGAGGGCGCGGCTTGGGTTTCGAACCGGTTCCATACACACTGGACAAGACGATACGATACAAAGAGGAAATGCTATGCCTTGTTGCTTCGGTTCCGTTCCGTTCCGTCCCGTTCCAATAGAAAATTGGAAAAGAAATGCGGCTCTGCTGCCCCTCCCCTGGCGGCGGCTGAGTGGGAGGAATGACCGGCCGACCTCCCTCGCCGGCGGCCTAGCTAGCTGGCTACTCCCTTCTTTCCGGTTTATAAGCCTCAATTCAAATTTCTCATCAACCAAGGTAGATGGTGAGTGGTGGAATACTTTTTGTAGTTTGCAAAAGAATTCAATTAATGCTTTTGTTTTTCTCAAAAAAGTATGGTTACCAATGCATTAATTGCAATGCATGCATGCATAAATTACATTTATTGGTCAATTTTCTCTTAGTACTTGCATGCAATGATTTAATGCATTTTGAAATCTGAACATGTGATGGAAAACAATCAAATTAAGCCTTATAAAATGGAAAAACTAAAATTTTGAGATAAGCCCTATAAACCGAAAAAAAGGAGTAGTACTGTACTAGCAGCTACAGCCGCCCCCGGCTCGCCATGGGAGTGAGTGAGTGAGTGAAATGAGATGAGCTCGTGAGGATGGAGAATGTAGCGTCAATCAATCTGGAGACATTCAAAGTCAATCGCGGGAATTAATTCCTGCAATGGAGAGCAGAAGTGGCAGAGAGAGAGAGAGCGGGGGAGGCAGAGGGGAAAGTCACCTACCCATGGACAAGGGGGGGAGAGGGACGGGCGCAAATTTCTTAATTATTTCAGGCGGGCCCCACGTTTACCTGATGCTGGACGGAGCCGCTTGGTTCCTGTTCTTCTCCTAGGCATACATACACGTACTCCTACACTGCACCGGAGCGAGCAAGCGATTCCGCTTTTGGGCGTCGAATCGGTTCACCGCCCCAATCATGACTGGCCTATGCTTGTGGGCGTATATATCTGTGCTCGTACATCCATCCATCCATCCATCCATCGCTGCCACGCTCCATAACAATTTATTTATAAAGCGCGAGGCCGAAAAGGCACAAAAGAAAGACCCCATCTCCCCAATTCATCCATTTATTTATGTAGATATGTGTGTATATAATATGTGATCGGCCATTAAACAACAAGGCCACATTCTTGCGCTGCTCGCTGCTTTGTCACCGGGACAAGAGGAGCAGTGCTGACTACTCTAATACTCCTATCAGTAGTATATATCGCAGCAGCAGCAGCAGGAGCAGATGGGTGACGATTTCTTCAAGTGCAACTTTGACCATCGCTCTCTACGAGCATATAGTGCTTAAGAAAAGCCACTGCTGCTGCTGCTATAGAATAATACAACATTGCACACTTAATATAGTAGTGGGGTCAAATTCTTGACACAAAATTTTCTACATGGATGCTTAGGCTTAAGATTGTCTGACTTAGACTCTCCAGCAACTACTGTATGTTACTACTAGTTTGTTCTTCACAAGAGTTATCAATGAGAGACCGCTGATAAGCCAATCCAAATGATCATCCAATTGTAGTATAAATGGCACTAAGTAGTAGTATTATTTGCACAAGATATTTAGCACACACGCTCCCCGGCCCCTACTCATCTTGCCTCATGCTGATTCTGAATTCGATTTTCTAAATAGTTGAGGATCCAGCGGCAGAACCAGCAGGGTATGACAAGGGAGCCATTTATTAATTAACCACAGTTGACAAGCAAATTAAGACCGACTGGGTGCAGCATATCTCCATCTCATGCCCCGACCCCCTACCCAACCAAAACAAAGAGGAGGGAGCAAGAACTAGCAACATGGGGGGCACAATCAAAAAAAGAATATAGTAATTTCCTACTAGAGATCAAATTCTAAGGATGCTAACATCAAATGCACAAAGAGGCCAAGGAAATTAAGCAGCAGCAGCAGCAGCAGGAATGGAATGCTACACTGAGGAGGAGGAGGGATCCACATTGCCAGTCTCTGTTAGCATGTCGTCGTCTCCTTCCGTCAGCAGCTCCACGTCCTTGTCGTCGTCGTTTGAGAAATCCCTCCTCTCCAGCTTCGAGTTCGCCGCGATGAACACCAGCCGGTGCGCCCGGCCAATGCTGCCGGCTGAGCTGCCTGGCGCGGTGAGCCACCGCGTCATCGACGGCGTGCATTTGAACCCCTTGGCGGTTGCATGGAGGAAGATGAGCCTGACCGCCACTTTGCCAAGCGACTTGAACTCGCTGAGGCATGTCTCCCACACAAGCCGGCTGCTCTGCTTGTTGGCTATCTTCATCTTCCCCGTCGATGGGTCTGGCTGCCGGACTTGCACCGCCTGCGCGTACAATGGGTCGAGCCCCTCGGACCGCCATTTCATCAGCTCCATCACTGCGAGGTGCGCCTCCTCCGGCGACACCAGTCTTGTGATCAGCCTGTCCACGTCCTTCTCCTGCTCTGGTGTCAAGTAGTTGAACGGTGGAAGGTACCTCCTGCCGGCGTCCTTGATCAGATACAATGGGTCCAGTATGAATGCCGCTGACCACGCCGGGTGGTAGTTCTTCCTGAACCTCCTCTCCACCACATTCATGGCAGTCGCCTCTTCTATGCTGAATTTCCGGCACCAGCCTCTGACCTTGCCGCGCAGGTCCTCCCAGAGAGGCAGGCATTGCCCCACCAGGGGCCTCTCGGTCTCCATCTCCTTCACCAAGTCCATGATCAGCTTCACGACCGAATGCGTCGCCTCGACCTCGGTCCAGAACGCCACATTCTGCACCATGGCCGCGATCTCCCTCGCGGCAGGGTCGTCGATGCAGACCACCTTGTAGGACTCCTCGAGCACGGCGAGCTGGAGCGGCCGCGCCGAGGTCAGGATGCTCTCGAGCATCACGAACGCGGCGGCAAATTCCCCGCCATTATACGGCGGAGCGGCAATGGGGAGGAGGAAGGCGTGCCCGTGCTCCTGGACTTGGTGCTTGTGCAGCAGCGCGCGCACGGAGGGCGTGGTGTTGAAGTAGCTGGCGATCTTGGCGCAATTTGACGCAGCGTTGTTGAAGAGTGGGAGCTCGCGCGCCATGTCGCTTACCAAGCGGGAGAGGCCATGGACTTGGCAGGTAAGGTTCACCATCCAATGGTGCTTGGTCTCGAGATCACGCAGAGTCTTGGAGCCGAAGCGGTCGGCGACGATGCCGGCGCAATGCCGAATGTCGCCGGAGGAGGCGGAGACGGACGATGCCGCGTCCAGCAGCAGCTCCTGGGCGTAGTCAGGGGACGCCGACGCCGGCGCGGGCATGGGCACGGCGCGGTGGAACACCGACGTGTCGTTGGGGAGGTTGACGGAGAGGGTGATCACCTGCTCCCGCAAGCCGTCGGCCGCGAGCTGGAAGAAGCGCGCCTCGCGGAAGCGCGCGGCGGCGTCGGCGCGGGCCTCGGCGAAGCGCGCGTCCAGGCGCGCGCCGGCGAGGTCGGCTCGCGATATCTCCGGGAGCCCGACCTGGCGCAGGAAGTTCTTCAGCTTGGGGTGCTCGACCGCGGAGAGGGAGGCGCTGCCGGACGACTCGAGGAACCAGTCGGCGAGCAGCGCGAGCGCGGCCTCGGCCTGCGGCCGCGGAAGCATCGCGCCCGGCGACGCCGAGGGCGACTTGAGGCGCTTGACGCTGTCCTCCAGCATGGCGAGCGGGGCGAGGTCGCCCCGGCCGCCGGAGAGCAGCTGCCTGGGCGCGGGCATCCCCGGCGGGGTGGGCGGCGTCGGGGAGTACCCGGCCGGGTCGGCGACCATGAGGTGGTGCTGGTGCGAGGCCGCCTCGACGGACGCGTACGCCGCGGCGAGCGCGTGCCGCTTCCGGCCGCCGCCGCCGGTGGAGTGGCGGCGCTGCGAGGAGGACGAGGACGACGGGGGGATGGAGGAGATGGGCACGATCGAGGAGGCGGGGGAGGAGACGGCGACGAGCTGCAACTGCTGATGCTGATTCTGCGGCGGGGGCGGGGGCGGCGGCGGCGGCGGGGCGCCCTGCGCCGCCGCGAAATTAGGGCAGGCGCCGCGCTTGAGGTGCTCGGTGGCGGTGCGTGAGGGGTTGGAGGCGGAGAAGGTGGCGGCGCAGAGCGCGCATCGGAGGCGGGCGGCCTTGGGGGGCGCCCCGGAGGCCGGCGGCGGGACGAGGACGGGCTCGAGGTGGCCCCAGTACCAGGCGCCCTTCCCCTTGAGCGCCTTGGCCCGCACCTGCATCAGCGCCTCGTAGCGCTTCCTGGCGGCGGCCTCCTCGGGCCCCATTGCGCCGGGCTCCGGCATCGGCGGCGGCGCGGGCGCGGGCGCGGGCGGCGCCGACGATCCCGGGGCGGCGGCGGCGGCGGCGTCGCCCTCCTCCGGCGCCGACATGGGCGGGGGCGTGGCTCGTGGAGGTTTTCAGGGGGTTTCGGGCGCCCGTTTCGCTCTCCTTTCCAACTATCGCCCGGCTGGAGGGGCTGCTGGCCGCGTCAAGGCCTGAGGAGAAGTGGTGCGGGCGGGCGGCGTATTTTCACCCCCTTTTTTCCTCCCCCCGATTTATCTCGGCCCCCGTGTAGCCCGACTAGTATATCACGCCCGAACGCTCGCTCCTCGCTCTCTTCTCCAAGGCCCTCCAAAAACAAGCAGAGACAGAGGGAGGGTCCGTCCGTCTAGGAGGAGCTCCTCCTCACTCTCTCCCTCTATTTATCTTGGATCCCCGAGCCCGGCAATACTTGTAGGTAAATGAATCTTGGGAGTTGAGACTGGGAGGCACCAAGCCAGCAAACATATAGAGAGGCCAAGCCAACATAAAGGTCTCTCTCCCCTCTCTCTCCTTAAGTAAGTGAGAGGGGCAGGCACTGTTTCCCCCTCACTCTCTCTCTACACTACCTATGTGGAGCAGTGGCGCCACGCTTTCTCTGTTCTGCGTCTGTGTTTGTGTATGTGTACACTGAAAAAGGCTTTCGTCCCGCTTTATAGATAAATATGTATACACGACGCAGAGGTAGAGAGAGAGAGGGGGGGATTAATTTCTTTTCGGGGGTGAATTGTTTTGGGTGGTCTTTGGTAGGGGTTGACCGGCTGGGAGGGGAGGGGAGAGACTGCAAGAGGAATGCTCTGATATAATGCCACTGTGCGCTTTATGGTACAATGCCAATAATAATAATAAAAGGTAAGGGGATTGGTACGGGCGACTTGTGCTGTTGCCACTGTGGCCTCTGCTGCGTCGGCAATTATTGCGGTGGAACAGTTGGGCTGGGCGCGACCCCACCCGCACCCCCCCGACCTTCTCTTTTCTTTCTTTCTCTTCCCATTCACAGGCCACAGCCCAGGATTGTACATACGCTGACATGATATGTAGGAGTATCTCTGTAAACATTTTCAATCACCTCCTAGTACTGCTACTGCTACCACCACTTAAGTAAATTTGCTAGGTAAGCGGCACTGTCTTCTCCTATTTTGGATCAGCGAGGAGTCGCGTCATCTGCAAGGTTGGAAAATTCAGCAGACAAGGAAATCTCTCCACGCCGCTTTCCGTTTATTTCTGTTGTTGGGTTATATTGCAGAAATGCAGCTTATACTTTAGGCCGGGTGGAGTGGGAGACTGTAATTTCTGGAGCCCTGAACTTGCTTAACGCCTCTCTTTAACGGTGACACTAAGGGATGGCACTAATCCTTGACTTATATATGTCCCTGTAACCGGTGGTCCGTTTGGGGCTTGGAAGTCAATATAGTAAGCCGTATCTCCGCCTAAATTATTTTTCAGCTGCTTGACCGTCTGCTGTGCTGCCGGATCATATGCAGTTAGACATACTCGGACCAACTGCTTACGGCCTCTACCTAGAATGATGGCTAAATTTCCAATTGCATATACTAAGGATAGTCTACCCGGGTACATTCTACGCAGATGCCTATCTTAATTAACTGTATACATATACCAAATTATACAGTAGTAATTTTTCTCAGCAGTTCAGAAACTGCTGAGAGACACTTTTGCTTGTCCTATACAAGTACATGTTTGTATTAGGCGTAGTTGTCCCGTTTGTTCCCAAGTATATATGTTGCAATTAGGATAATTGTCGTCGACGATACAACCTCTGTAAGTGCTATATATGGCCACCAAATGATGTGAATACATTTGTCTCGCACCGATTGTTTTTTTTACATGGTATCAGCCTTCTCTCGACCCCCCAGCTGTGCCGCACCGCCTCCCACGTCCTATCGCACCCTACCCTCGCCTCCACGGCCGCCCACAGAAAACCACTTGCATTGTACCACGTGGCACACGTAGCGGCGAAAATGTCGTGTACCTGAGTAAGTATTTAGTGCCGGAAACAAGTTTGCACGAGATACTTCCCTTGTTAACTTGGATTGGGATCCAATACATGACAGCTTACAATTCCCTGGATACCATTTATCTATTTGGAAGTAAACTATGGGCAAGTTTCTGTGGTGCTACACCGCAAGACTACAATATTGAAAAGTCATAGAAAAAATCAGTAAAAAAAACCATGACACAATATGCTACTACCAAGTCTACCATACAACAAAGTTTCGAATCATCGGCACATTGAGTGAGAAAAAACCCGGTGACAAAAAGGACTGTTTCGATCATGAATAGTTTTTTTTTCCAATAAAACGATCGTGAATAGTTGCAATCAACAAACAGTTGTGCGTAGAAATTGAGCTACTATTCATAGCTAGGTTTGTCTCAACTTTTGTATTGTAGACCGAGTCATGTGTTTTATTTGATTTATTTTAATCATAGACGCAATATCGATTTGTCGTGTACCATATACCCCTAGAGATTAGTTGTCAGGGGGCGAGTCATGAAGAGAAACGTGGTTTCTCTCGATTTGCTGAAGGGAGAGACGATCCCGAGAGAATGAGAGGTGCATTTGTGCATTGGGCTAGAGAGGGAAATCGTCTATTCATGCGTTGAATCAAGATTCTTAATAGTTGTAAAAAAGGTTTTTTTTCGGAAGAGGGGTCGTGGCCCCATTTGGCCTCCATGAAGCTCCGCCAGCACGTAACGGTGAGGTTTCGTGTACCTGACTACTTCCTCTGTAAAACTAATATAAGAGCGTTTATATCACTAAAATAGGGATTGTGTAATTAGTGCCACAAACAAGTTTGCACAAGAGACTTCCCTTGTTTACAATGACGTAACAACTTACACTTCCCTAGATACCATTACTTCCTCGTCTCAACCTTAGTATATCAGTTTGAAAATAAACTATGGTAAGTATCTAATGCGATCACTCTCATACAAGTTTCTCTAATGCTGCCAATGCAAGATTACAATATTGAAAAGTCATAGAAAAAATCGGTAAAAAAAAAACCATGACACAATATGCTACTACCAACTCTACCATACAACAAAGTTTCGAATCATCGGCACATTGAGTGAGAAAAAACCCGGTGACAGAAAGGACCGTTAAGATCGTGAATAGCTTTTTTTTTTCAATAAAACGACCGTAGATAGTTGCAATCAACAAACAGTTGTGCGTA